>NC_138905.1:216099556-217299556 GCF_965231255.1 Vanellus vanellus | reverse complement strand
TTAATTAGATAAGAGAGCCTCAGGAAATACAGCTGCATTCTATAGGCGGTGGTGGGGGTGAAGATAGAGGAAAAAAAAAAAGAAACACTCTGGCAGAAGACATACAATGGCTGCAAATCTTTATGATCCTTAAAACAGCCACCACCACCTTCAGTATTTGCCTGTCCCTAGCACTAGAATAATATTTAAATTTAAGAAGTTTTATTGGTTGCTTGCAGAACAGAGGGCACTGTGAAAATAATATGTTCAGTGATATATACATCTGTCCAGAGACCAGAAATATTGTGGTAGGGGAAAAAAAAAAGACAAAAAAGACTTGATTTTTATGTAGAGGCAAGTCTCCTGTTGGTATCTTCATCCTCATTTTATTTAAAGGTTTCAGGTGCCAAAGAATCCTTTTGTTAGTGGTGTTGGTTTGGTTTGGGGGTTTTTGTTTGTTTGTTTGTTTGTTTTTTCTTTGAAACCAGTGATTGTATCTAAAGAGCCCATTTCAAATGGGAATTCCTTTACATATCTTCTTTGTTCGCTTATACAAAGTGACAACCTCTTTTTGTTTTCAATGTTCTCTTGAAAACGTCCTGAACAGGGAAGTAACTGGAAATGGAAATAATAGAACTGTGATTAAAAATTTGATGTTTGGTGAAGAAGATACTTGAAATCTGCAAAATCACTTGAGTGGCAGTGGACCCAACCACTTTTTACCAGTGATTTGGGCAGAAAGTCCGTAAAGTTTCTGGACTTGTAACATGGACACGGGTCATCGTATTCTTGCTCCACCCAAGACAACGTTAGGTCTGCAAAAGCAGCAAAAGCGTTGGAGGATCGAGTGCAGCCTGAACCTGAAAAAACAGCTCTAGTCTGAACACCAAGTGTCTGCCAGAAGATGTTCTTCTGGACAAATACTGGCAAATTTAGCTAAAAGTTCCTATGGATTTACTGTCATGGGTCAGCATCAGTTCAGAGTATGCTGCAGATATATTCATTCGCTGAAAAATTCTTTCAAATAAACATTTTTTGTGTTTCTGAGTCACTTCAGGCAATTTTTAAAATGGCTATGAAAAACTAAACAGTTCAACTGTAGTTTACCAGGTCAACTGTTAGACCCTTCCCTGACATGATTTTGGACTGTGCCAGCTCCCTCCCAAAGAGTTTCCAGACAGTGCAGGAACTAGAATGTGCCAGGGACCATTCCCAAGAGGTAGCCTGAATGTAGTTTTGGAATACAAAGGCACGTATGATTCTGTATGTTAGTATAGATGTAATTTATTTGCTCTTGGCCAAACCCCTTGCTTCTTCCATTTTCCTTTCTGTAAAATGGAATAATAGTATTCTTCCAACTTTGCAAAATATATAGATGCATCCCTCAACAGCTGGCTGATACATAACTATGAGGGTGGAAATGGGAATGTAAGGGTGATTTGTATCAGTTAAACATATGGGTTTTCAAATTAACTGCTTGAAAACCCACATTTGAATGCAGGGAAGAGCTAAGCATTGCTGAAGTTTGCCTCCTATTTCATGTTTGTTAGTCTTCTAACATCAACAACCGTGGCGCCAACATTTCTCTCTCTATCAGCTACTTCCACTAACAGAGCTGCTGAATCAATAGCTGGGGGAGCCTGTGGACATTTTGGAAGTCAGTGAGGAATCCCAAACTTTGCTATGAATAATAGAAAACTATTCACATTTTGCCTGCCGCTGGCTTCTTCTGAGGTCTGGGTATCATGTTTCCTTAACAAGATTAAAAATGATGAGTTGTTTATAAAATAAACTTGTCTCACAGGAGAGGTTCTCAACCAGCAGGGCTAAAGATAAACAGTCTGGACAGAATACAGAGAAAAGAAACACCAAGAAGTGTGCTTCCTGAAGGTTTGTTCCACTCCTATCTGCCACTTTCTCCTTGCATATGCCACAGGCAAACCCAGAAAAACGGGCAAACCCAGATGTGCTTCTGGGCATCCCCGACATGTACAACACAACACAAAGGCAGATGTTTGAATACTTCTCGATATTTCTAGATTGCCTTATGCTGTCATTTATTAAAATATATACTTTTCATGCAAATTCCCTTTTACATACTCTTCAGCTCACCCATTGCCCATCTGGATATAAGGTGCTGGAAGAGGGGCTGCTGCTCACTCTGTACAGATCCCAGAACTCTCCTGACCATTTCTGATGCTACCTTAATGGCTAGTGGCTAATAAAAGCAAGCTACCACCTTTCAATCCACTGAACAAGACGCAGTGTCCGCTGGTGCTAACAGCCTTTTTCAAATTTATATGGTACATGTTATACACGCGCCTCGGTTATTACAAGCTCCCTGCTCCCATCAACAACAGTAATTGCAACCTATTTCTATAAAGTCCATTGAATTGGTACATTTCAGCAATGCCCCAGAAAGAAGGCTACCCCAACTCCTGTAAGTATTTCTGTGGTTTATGAATCAACTTTATGATTTTAATTTTGAAACTGTTATTAAAGAGACAGATTGCATTTAATAACAATTTTAGTATTGCCTGCTGCTCTAACCAGCAAGCAATAAAGCAAACTAAAATTAAAACAGGAATCCACTGCTAGGAGGCAAGCACATACAGAAGGTGGCGATTTGTTGTTGTAACCTCCATAAAATATCGGCAGGTGTAGTATTTCTGTCATTGTGGCGCCTATTCTCACGGCTGCGAAAACATGCTACATGTCCTGAGACTCGTTTTTCCAATTAAAAAGAAAAAAAAACCTTTCTCTGGCTCTGTCCAACGCTTAGGCTTACCATGTAGACTAGCTGCATGAATTTTGTGCACTCAGGTCCATGCGTGCCCGAACTGCCTTTGTTATTTTTGCACGTGGCATTTGCTCACTATACATAGAAATACAGCATTTACTACAAAATTAATTTCTGAGTGGTTGGCACCACATGTAGTGACTCCCTGCCAGTCACAGAGGTTCTGAATTAGCCCTTCTGAATTGGTCACAACTCAGCACTAAATGATATAGAGGAAAAGGTTTTTCAGAGAAGATTCTATTGTCAAAAATCATTTCACTGCTCAAGCCCTATGCAAGCACTAATTTCCTGGTACGTTAGAAAGAAACCAATGAAACCACTGATAATATTTATCTTTACATGGCAAAATATTTGATAATCTTCAAGAGGCTTGGGTTACCTGGAAAACATTGGGATTAGTGGAGCTCTTGTATCAAAATGCTGAGGTGAAAGATCTCATGGGAACAGACTCCCTCAAGATTGCTGCTGTGCTGTAAAGAGTAAGAACTAGGAGGTCCATTTCAATGTGACCTTATGTTTGATTCCACACCAGGGTGGAACTGAACTATATGTTTTTGGCCAAAGACAACTCATAAGTTCCCACGCAGTTACCAAAACTGGCTGGGGAGTTAGCATCACGGAATCACGGAATTACGGAATTTTCAGAGTTGGAAGGGACCTCTAGAGATCATCTAGTCCAACTCCCCTGCTAAAGCAGGATTGCCTGGAGCACATTACTCAGGACTGCATCCAGGCGGGTCTTGAAAATCTCCAGAGAAGGGGACTCCACACCCTCCCTGGGCAGCCTGTGCCAGTGCTCTGTCACCCTCACCGTAAAGAAGTGTTTCCATGTATTTGAACGGAACTTCCTATGTTCTAACTTGTGCCTGTTACCCCTTGTCCTGTCACTGGGAACCATTGAAAAGAGCCTGGCTCCATCCTCCTTCAACCCACCCTTTAGATACTTGTACGCCATAATAAGGTCTCCCCTCAGCCTTCTCTTCTCCAGGCTAAAGAGTCCCAGCTCTCTCAGCCTTTCCTCACAAGGGAGATGCTCCAAGCCCTTAATCATCTTAGTTGCCCTTTGCTGGACTCGCTCCAGCAGTTCCCTGTCCCTCTTGAACTGAGGAGCCCAAAACTGGACACAGTATTCCAGTTGTGGCCTCACCAGTGCAGAGTAGAGAGGGAGAATGACCTCCCTAAGCATGGGTAAGGACCAATTCCAAAAGTCAGCTGATGTGTTAATACCTTGTTTGGAGTGTGAAAGCATTTGACAGTACAGATAAAGGTCATTCTGTATATATTGACTACAGTACCAGAGGATGGTCTTGAGAATATTTAAATGGTTAGATATTAAATTCTTCAGACACACGGTCTTTACATGGTATTGTCCCATTAAAGCCTCTTTTATTTCATGTGTTTTGGGAGTAGTAAAAAAGTCAGTTTGTAATCACTGGGGAATAAGAAATGAGTCTTGCTAAGCTCTGCATTATGCAGGATCTTAAAGGTGAGCTAAAAAAATATAGCTCTTTGTTGTTCTTTAATCCCTATAGAACCCTAATCATCGCTGTCCTGTGGACAGCTGTATTAAGCAACTTAAGCACTACAGAAAGCCTCAAGTTTAACTGTTTGTCAGTGCTCAGTGCTACACACAGCCATAGGAAATTAAAAACTTCTGGATAGTGCACCATCTGATAGCCATGACTGGGGACCACTGCTCTTGGGGTGAGGCAGCTTGACCTTCACACAATTTCAAGCAGCTTTGGGGATGCTGTGAGTTCTGGAAGCCTCAAAAGGATTTAGGGTGAAAGGGAAACTTGCACATAAGTGATATAGCTAAAATTGAACAGAGGACTTCTTTTGTAGTCGGAAGCATGAGCAAAGAATGGCAGAAAAGTGCAGCTGAGGTTAACCAGAATCTCCTTTCTCCATTTGTGACCCCAATACCCCCCTTTATTTAGGAAAGTGATGATGTTTCATAACTGCTACCGCAATGGAGAATCCCTAAACTTGAGTTGCAATGTTACGGAATGATTCATGGAAGAAAGAACTGCTCCTTTAGAGCAAGACACTAATCTCCAGTGCTTCTGTACATGCATATATATTACTTTTAATTTCCCACTTTCTGTTTGCCAATAATAAAATTTCAATTAGAGAAAAAGGGAGAAAGCGTCTGTTTGCACGCATACTCGAGTAATTAGTGACAACGGGAAGGGTATGCAAGATAGTTTAATAGGGGTTTTAGCAAAATATTATTTTCTCTCAGTTTGCCTGAGAATGGCAATAGTTCTTTAAGTAAATATGAATTATTTTACGTAAATCATTTGTATACAATTTTCTTTGTGAGTCAGGATTAAAATATGTAAATATTCTAGATGTCACCCTTCAAAAGAGAGTAACTTGCATTCACAGAAACCCTTTATTCAATTGGAAATTGAGATCACACAATATAGCACAATAATAGGAACTTGCAGTGCTGCAGTTGCTTAAAATTGAAAGGCAGGAAAGAAATGTGCTTTTTGATTCTTGTATTGCTCTGGTTCTTCCTGATAACAAGACATTTTTCCTTTGTGTGGGAAGAGCTAGGGTGACTCTGATGTCCTGCTTGGCACCCCTTTGTTCAGGGCTTGTGCTGTTCTCAAGGCAGAGGTACGTCCAAAATATAAGAGATGGATCCACTAACCACTGAAATCAGTGGGAGTTCTTTAAATTGACATCTGTGGGCGCTGGATCAAATCCTATTTTAAATGAGTGGCTGAGCCATTGCCAGCCAAATCTGAGAATCAATAGGTTGTGGTGTAAAGCCAGCTTTGGCAGTCTCTTGAAGAGGTGCATCTACTGGGGTCAGCAGGGCATATCTCCACATGCCAAATTCAGCAGCTGGCAGAGTGAGCTTGGGTGACTGAACATTGAAATGCTCAGTAGAATAGTACAGAAGCAAATTAGATTTGCTGAAGATTCTTGAAAGCAAAGGTTTTACGTTTTTCACTCGTGTTTTCCGGTAGAGCTGATGAGACCCTTACCAAACAAAGCCCATGTAGGAGGAAAGGAAAGACTGCAATTTATAATTACTAGTTACTGCATCAAAACATCTCTGATCCAAACTGTGCAATAAAGATACATTACATTGAAACATCAAAACAGTAGAGAAATGTTCAGTGAGACTACTCGTGCAGTCCTGAGTGCTCATTCTACTTCCCTCTATGCCTGCGCTGCCAAGTTCCCTTCCAATGGAAACAGGTCTCTGTCTGATATGCGTTATTTACCCAGGCTGTACTTCCAGACCCAAGAAATGCTTCCAGTTCCGACACTATAAATATGACAGTAATATTGCTCTTACCCAACCACGGGAAGTCAGTAAGTGATATAGGGATATCCTTCTATGTTTTCAACCACTTTCTGGGTTGAATATGGTACTGTGCATTAATCAGCTCAATCCACCAACAACCACTTCAGTAAATACTTCAGAAAAAGATGCGTTCTTCAGTCAGTAAACTACAGTGACCACTTGGGCCATATCTGCAAATAGAATCCTTTAAATAACAGACAAGTCTCACTACTGCATTGCAAAGGAAGATGGATGCAAACTGCTCACATATTCAATGCTAAATTAACTCTGTCCCTAGCAGACTGGAAAGGGAATTCCCTACTGATTGCAGTAGGGTACCATTAAAATATTGGGTTTGGGTTTGGGTTTTGTGTTGATTTTTTTTTTTTTTTTTGAGATTCATCTTTACAAATATGCCTTTTCCTTTTAAAGGAGAGAAACCAAGTATTGTGTTGAAGGGGGTCAAACACTGAGAGATGCTGACTGCAACCATCAGATGATGACCAATAAAAAAAAAATAATCTATGGTCCAAGAGAATTAAGGTCCGCCTAAGAACAAGAAATTAAATGTACTCAAATAATATTCCCTAAAATCTGTCTATGAGTAGTTTGGCTGAGAAAACCTTAGAATTTGCTGGGATAGCAAGTTGTGAGAGAAATGAATCATATCTTTGTATCTTGCTTAGAGAGCAACCCTGCAGCAAATAGCTTCACCGAGATACTGGTGAACAGGTGACTTACAAACAGGTGACATAAAAAAACATTTCTCAATACTAATACCAAAAGATGCCAAATGCACTTATGCAAGACAAGTCATTCATATGGTAGGTGCCTAATGTGCCATTCTTGTTACAGGTCTGTGTAAGGGTTTCACAAGGAGTTAAATATGGTAACATGCCTTTGTGCTCAAAGCTCAAGTGGAGTATGTGGCAAATACTCTGTGTTCACATAAAATTGAAAACATACTGGATAAAAAGAAAGAAAGAAAGAAAGAAGGAAATAAAGAGAAGGGAAGCAATTTGATTTTCTGGGAAGTTTATATAGAACTTGATGCAGGGATTGTATAAATGGAATGGAAACATGATCTGAATACTTTAGGACTTTAAATGGTAAAAATACTGCAATTTTCAGATGGACAGTTTGAGTCATGTTGATTTGAAAAAGGAGACATGCAACACATGAAAGTGGCAATTCTTGTTGGTTTCAAAGAACCCTAACAAAAAAGCCAATGATTTCCAGAAATGTGGGTCTTTTGGCCTTAAAATTCTACTATTGTCTCTGCATACCACTGAAAACACAAAAAATAGAAGATGTCCTGCAAGTCATGTAAACCTTTCCAGCTCCAGTGCTGCATCCATTAAGCTGCTGGCTGAAACAAAGTGAAAGAGTCAAAGAGAAGTTATAAAAGAAGTCAAAACATCCTGCAGAAAAATACAGTCTACAAATCACTACGCCAAAGAGATTATAAACAATGGTAAATAGAGTGTACCAGGGAGAAAAACAGGTAAAGCACCATAACAATAATGACACTTGCTAGGAGCATCACTGAAGATCAACCTGAGCTGATAACTCAAGTCATGTTGCTCTGTTCCCAGTTATTTTTTTAGATCTAAGTTAAGACAAGTTACTGGTAAGCATGAACTGGAAGCTTCTTAGTGATAACGCTGTCACTCTGGCACTACTATAATGAAATTACGAGTGAAATAACACTTTGAAAGAGTGGAGAGTTCCTAAATTTGATTAAATTGCCAAGTTCTAGAGCTACTCTAATTTCAATAACTTCTTGTTAGGTCTCTGTGTGTGAAAGGGAAGGACTGAAATTCATTAATTCTATGTATCTGCATTTCTGTGATCAAAAAAAAAATATTGGTAGCAATAATAATGTTAAGTAGAAAGTTCACTGATTTCTATTCTGTCTCCATGAGATGAGAAGGTCACATGTCTAATGTAGTCATTAGTGTTATGCAGAAACTCTGATTTGGAGACATTTTTACCTAATACTGAAGTTACACTATAACTTGATTGAAAAGGACACTCTTTAAGATGTAAATGGGACCAAGCGACAGAGTCTGTTCCTCTCACTGAGGAATGAACAGTTTAACATGATTCTCATCCTCTTGAAGATCCTTTTCTCACCTCCTTTACTCCAGATTCAGACTCAATCAATTTTCTTCTCCATTATCCTAGATTTTTTCCACCAGCACCGCTCCTGCCCCT
Source organism: Vanellus vanellus (assembly GCF_965231255.1). Taxonomy (NCBI): domain Eukaryota; kingdom Metazoa; phylum Chordata; class Aves; order Charadriiformes; family Charadriidae; genus Vanellus; species Vanellus vanellus. Next base: position 217,291,253 of record NC_138905.1, on the reverse strand, counting down.
AGTGGTTTAGATGTTGTCGGGACTGATCTTTCCTAGCCTGGCCACCACCAAGAATAACAATGAAATAAATGCATGACAGTGGTCATGGAGATCTCATCCTTCTTATCATTCTCATTTTCCTAGATATTCTTCTATCAAGATACAGTCATCAAAAGCTGTGATGCCTTTCAGTACTCTTTTGTGATTGTCTGTCACAGTCTTGAATGAATGTAGGACTTTCCTGGAGTTCCTTTACAGAGCTGGTTCTTCTCGTGCATTTAGCATATAAAATAAATTAAGAGTTACTTAGTGAAGAATTTATCCAAAAAGAGATGGAGTGCCTTTTCAGATGAATTCAAGAGCTTTGATTGTGAGGAGAAGAAAAGTCATCCAGTCCTTACCCCACTATATCAAAATGGTGCTGCTCCATCCATGGAGAAAGCCTGTTTGACTTTCCTCCTTTACTGCTGAGGCCAGGATCTCCAGGAAACTCTATCATAGTGTCAGTAAACAAGATGATCAAAAATAACATTGTATCTTCTATGTTATTCTGTGAAGCTGATAAGGCAGCAAGCTATTATCCACCTTTCATTGGCTCTGAGTGTCATGGATGATCTCGGTCTCCATGGCTCTGAAATTGCAAAAAGATGATTCTGTTTCCAATGTCCCTTTCAAGACTGAAGATATCCTGACACTGAACTCTTTACTTCAGACTCCAGTAGGAATTTCCCACTCTTTTATTTTCAAAGCAGTCTGAATCCCAATTTTTCAATGAACACCTGCTTGGACACTTGGACATGGCAGAAATTTACTGTAGATTCTCCCTCCAAACCCTCTAATTGTTGGCAAATTTTAAGAGCTACGAGTAGTTGAGGAGCCTGATCACCTTTTATTGTTAAGATATTTGCAGAGCTCTTTGGAGCAAACAGTGAGTAATTCCTCTCCTCCCCTTCTCCCATTACCCTCCCACACAAGATTTATGGATTCAGTATTGAAACACTTTATATTCAGATCGTAGCACTCTGTATCTCCCAGGTTGCAAGAACGGCTCCCCTCATTGAGGAGAGCTTGCTTTTCACCAAGAGGAAGAAGATTCTGTAATAGTAATGGAAATTTGTCTTGATACTTATTAAAGTCTCACCTCCTATTGAAAGGACCTATCCCAAACATATTTGTACATTAAACAGGACTACATGTCTTAAATTGGAGTTCATCCTTATTACAATGATGTCAAGGCTACAGTGACCTCTGTGCAAACACTGGAACGGGAAAACATACAATGCAAGAAACATGCTAAAACCAAGATGCTTCCTTCTAGTCAGGGCACTGGGGCTGCAGTAATGTTGAGAAGTCTGATCAAAACTGTCTTCAGCCCTTCCCTTCAGTTCGAAGGGAAGCCAGAAGAAATTCTGTTCATATATTAATAAAGACCAACTGAAGTCCAAGTCATGATACTGCCTTTAGCAGGGCAATGCTGAGGGTGCTGTTTGCATCAAGGACCCATAAAGGGTCTCATAAAGGAGATTTGGGGAAATAACTGCTAGGTATTATCAACAGTTAGACATGGCATATAGACTCTAACTTAAAAAGCAGGATTTTTATCAGAGATCTGAAGTCTTTGAGCTGTGTTCTCCTCATATCCATTTGGCATTTATCCCTCCTTCCTGCCATGTTCCTCATAGTCTTCACATCTTCAGGTTAGAGGTTAAAGGGAGATGCTCAAGCCCAGTGACCAACAGAGCAGAGAAGAGGATGAGTGGTGATGCTAGGGCACCTAGAGCAGTTGATTTTAGAATATCTATAGTACACAAAACTAGTGTAGACTACAGAGCTCAAAGGGTTATTGAGATGGTTAGGCATTATGATTATTTCTTTTTTCCCACAGTGGAAGGGAAAAAAGAAAACATTTTCCAGAGCATGACAACTGCCATGAAACAGTATGATTATTGCTCAGACAGCTCTTCAGGAGACCTTTCACAGATCTCTGGGGTGTCTGTGCACTTGTACTGACACCTTGTGGCCAAAAACGAGTAAGAGGAAATCAAATAAAGATGGCTGACGATTTGTTTTCTCTGGAATTGTAAAATTCACCAGTTTCCAGATAAACTTACATGTCCACGCTGAAAATTATGTTGATTGAATGCATTCTGGCATCTATTTTTTCTGAAGTTTACGTTGAGTTCCTTTAAAAGTCATTTGGCAAGACGGACACGTATTTTTGGAGCAGAACTCTGAGAACGGTGGTTATCTTTCTCATTTTCCATGTTATCAAATTACAACTGCTTGTGATCAACATGTGATGAATTGCAACAGTATTGACCAACACACCCAGTGCCACGTTTTTGTGCTGCTAGTACGCTCAGCAGTATTTACAATGTCAAGTTTGTAGAACAGCCTTGCTGGAATACTTGAGTGGTTTCCTGAGGGCTGAAGCCCAAATCTTGGTCACAGATTAGATGTTGTAAACTCTATTTCTTTTTTCGTCTTCCTCATAATTAAATTTAAAGCCAACTCAGGATTCTGGGACTGGTGGTTTTCTTCTCACGGGAGAAGCAGCAAAATGTTACCTGGGAATATGCTAAGGGCAGTTTAAGTTACGTACTGACACTGGAGCTGGAACGGACCCAGTCATAAAATGCTCTCAAATTTTCAGTGCTTCCAGAAATCTCACATTCCCACCATTGTTTCCCAGGAAGCTGCTTCATACTAAAACCTAATTCCATATGTAGAGGACTAAGTAAAGGCTGCTGTCCATGAAATCCCATGCCTGGGAGTCATAGACCGAGCAAAACTAACCACCTTTCTTCCTTCCAAATGCAAAAGATGAGTCCCATTCAGTAACTTCTGCCACCATCACAGAAGCCTCTAACTCTTATTAACTAATTAATTTCAACTTGCTCCAACGGTGGCTATTTAATGTAACGTGTGCTATGCAAATATAAAATAGGAGATCTGTCTCTCGTTTGGAAACAAAAACCAGCATAACTAGCAATTAATTGCACCTTCGTCAGCACTGTCAAAACTGAAGGACAGGCAGGAATCTGAACCACTCCTGAACAGTATTTGTTTCTGAGCTGAGATATATCCTATAGAGTACCAGTGTAAGCTCTGTATAGAAAGGAGTTTTATGAATGAAGTTTGTAAAATGGTTATTTACTTGGTATCTGAAAGGTATAAGAAATCACTTCTGAACATATAAATAATGTTTAATAAACTATGTTCTGTCCCAGATAACCTCAGAGTCCATTTGGAAGTAACCTTATTTTCTGGTGTACAGATCATCCCGGTCTATAAAGAATTGGGCCCAGTATCAGTTCTTCTAATGAATTGAAACTGTAATTGATTAAATCTACTAACTTAGTACCTTTCCCAGGAAATCTATGCAGATAAAATGTTAAAGGAAACAGGAAAAAAACCCACACCTCTCTCTTGTAAATGAATGAACAAAAAGGCAGTCTCAAACTGCGCTGTGACCAAGGAATCACAAAACAGATTATATTTCCCAACTGAAACCCTTATCACAAAAGTTCGGTGCAACTATCTTCTTGTTCACTCTGTGTTTCCCCAGGGAAAAAGAAGGATGATTAACAGCGATGTGACCCAAATGACAAGGAGGTTCAGCTAGCGGATTTGCCATCTTTTCCTTCTCCCCACCCCACCTGTTTTTGTGCTGAAAGAACACCACCAAGAAATGAAATAATTTGTGATCTAGACTAAAATGCTGACATTAAACGCAATTTTTTTTGTTGTTTCAAGTAATTTTTTGCTTTTGGAATTAACTAATTGTTAACCAATACAGAGCAGAGAAGGTTTCAATTACAAAACCATCTGAAGACTAAGAATTTGTTCATGTTTGGAGTTGTATGTATAGGCAGATAGATACAATTTATTTTATGAAAGTAATACAAGTGGAAGGTCTGAATTCCACATATTGCAGACCTCAACCACACACATGGACGTCTCCTACAGCCCTGTTGATAATTTTCATCAGCAACAGTTTTTAGCTATTCATAACTCCGTAGAGCCAGCGATCTGAGTCACTGCTCCATCTGTACCATCCGTGTGGAAATGTCAGTGGCAGATGCTGCTAGTTAAACAGGATTTAAGTTAAAGGAGTCAGAACAAGATATCAAAATACTCGGCAGGGATTTCAGCTGGCTCCTAATCTCCTTGGAGTATTATATTTTGGAGTTACCCCAGAATAAAGTTTTCCTTATGTCATCTGCGGGAAACGTAAAGTTCCTATCAGTCCTGGTAGGATAAAAGGTTGACACGTAGAGACGCTTGCGTACTTGCTGGTCTATACCCTGCATTAGGACTTCAGTCATTGCAAATGAAACACAAAAATGAAACACAACTGGTGGGAACGATATAACCTTCACCAACACTTGGAAAGGGACACCTGAAGAAAAGTGGTGGCTGGTTTTGGACAGAATCACCATAGAGCGATAGCGCTGCCTTGTGAGCAAACCTGGGGGAGAATGTGGCCTCTGGGCGGGCGTATGGCACTGGATAGCACTGGGGACATCCCCACAATCTGTCCCAGTCCAGCAGCCTGCGCTAAACAACCCCTCTGAGTTTCCTCTAACAGTGTTGGGATGCAGTCAGAGCTTTTCCTGTTGCTGCGGGAGAGAAAGATGTTTTATACTGGTTTCACAGGTTTGAGTCAAGCTAAGCTAGCCACAAATTTGACCTGAAAGCCTTAAACACCTTAATTTAAATAAAAGTTGAAAGAAAGGAAGAATAAGAAATGCTGAAACAGTTATTTTTGGCATTTCCCAGAAAAAAAAAAAAAAAAGATATGTTTACTTTGTAAGAGGTTTGTTTTGCAGTAAGGTATAGGCAGCCTTCATAGGAAAGGAGCTGATGGTCGTTATGCCTTTTCCTATGAATCCCATAGGAAAGAGCACTCTACTGGGAGAAAGAAAGAAAATTATTTAAATATGCAAACTGGACAAGTACCATAATACTGGGCTATAGGATTTAAGAGGAAAAGGAAGGATACCACCACCTATCTCATTATTGATTTTGTTTCAGTCTCCTTATGAGTCTAATTTGAAGACACAGAGATCTTGGAAAGCTACCTCCATATATATATATATATATATGTATATATATATATATATAAATTTTCCTCTCCCATAATATTTTAAACAGTTTATTTGGTATGTTCAAGTATTAAATATTCTTTGAAATCATATTTGCAATACAAGGTAGGAAACACGTACAGAAGACATTAAGTTACACTCCCCATCCTCCTAGTTAAGACTCTATGCATCCAGAGGCTGGAAACAAAGTCAGATCCTCTCTCATCACATGAGGTGGAACCGGCATTTCCACCTTCCAGGAGAGCATCCTAAATACCACCTCTGTGGTGTTTTTTCTCTGCCGTTCTTCTCTGCTGAGGCTGCTCTAGCTTGTCAAAATGAGATCTCAATATGCAGGGCATCAGCAGGTGGAATCCAAAACCCCTACTCTTGCAGGCATGTCATGCATCAGGGCATAAATCTCACTCTCTTTTCTGCCAACCCAGTAAATATTAAACTAGTCTAACTCTGTATTCCCAGGTTATTCTAAAACTATACTTGTTCAGCGATGCATACGTGAAGAAGCCTGCTACTGAGGAAAAGTTTAAGGACCTTGCCGTAACCACCAGGAAAAAAAACCCAAAACAGTCCTGTAATATAACCCTTCTAGATTTTACTGCGGGCCACATTCTGAACGTACACACAGAGTGAAGTCTATAGGCAGAGTTCCACACTGCAGTTAAGCTATTTCAACTGGTTCTTTCACATCACCCATACGCCTAAAGAGATGGAAATTTCGCTGAAGTCCAGAATATTTCCTACAATATATCTAAGAGCCACACAGATGTTGGAGTTGTGTTGTTACGGCTCTTTGAGCAAGATATGGATGCCTGGATAGGGTATTCCCTAAACACAGTCAGTGTGAATTAGCACAAGACCGGGAGTCAGCAACTATATGATCCTGAAGATGTTATTTAAAATCTTTGTGTTGTTTTCCCATCTGGAAAATTGTCTTCCTAGTTACAAAAATGTTTCTTTCAAAAGTGTTAAGCTCTTATCTAGAAAGCGCTTTAGGTACCTTTAATTTTAATGAATTCTGTTTCACCTTTACAATACCTAAAGGCGCTGCACCTTTCTTTTTGGTGCTAACCCCAGCTCTTTTAAATCTCTAGTGCTTTAAAACTGCGGACAAGATTCTTTTTAACAAAAAGGATTTCCTGAAAGTGGTATTAATAAGATACTTGTAGGAATTCATTATTTCTTCAACTATACACGAGTTACTTGTGTTTCAGGGTGATAAGATGTACTTTCACTGATATTCCCTTGGTATGACTCTATGTTTTTATCTACTGAAAGTGCTGTAAGCCAGAGCTCTCCAGAAAGAGAGCTGAACATGTCAGGTTATTTATATTATGATGAAAGTAACAAAGATCTTTTCTCTCCTAAATGTAAGTACATGATTCCCCTCACTAATAGAAATTACACATGCACATCAAGGAGCAGAACACAAGCTTGTAACTTTAATATGATCTTACATAAACAGATTTTACCTGTATAAAATCCCTTAAGTTTTACACAATCCCTGTATCATTTATTCAATAGCCATTATTGATAGAGCAGGCAGGAAGAGCAGGCAATATTTAATTACTCCTAGCAGGATTTGGCAAGGATATCATAGCTTTACCCTTTCTTATGAAGTGCTCACTTCATAGGAAGTATATGTAAAATCGTTCCAACAGGGTTATAATTACTGTCCCTTTGCTTCTAATTGTAAAGAAAAATACTAACCTGGAGAAGTCTGGCTACTTTAAAATATCATTGAAAAGGTTTCCTTTCCCTTCCAAGGGGAAGAAGCAAGAAAATCACATCTGTGCACATTCACATTACTGTCAGTGATCCTTTCATTCGTTTATCCAAACGGAACAGTTTGGGAAGGAAAGATTAAGGGTTTCCCTTGGGCTTCTGTATAGCTCAATGGGCAGGATGATTCGCTGCAAGGCAGGACTTTGAGTACCAACAAGTTCAGAGGATCCTAAAATCTATGAGTCTGCACACAGGCACAAACACCCATAAGACAGGGTCTTCATGCAAAGGCAGAGCTCCTCTTGCAATAGTCCCCTGTGCACTCTCTGTTCCTCACGCTCTGAGCATGGACACCACACCACAACCCTTCAGCTGAAACACATGTTCTTTTTGATCCTAATGATGATGAGATGCTTGGCAGCACGAAGCAGAATACAGGAAACAGAAGCGTCTGTGAGCTTTACAGGACTCAGGGTTTAAGGGCGGCTCAGCTGCCGTTCTTTGGAGTTTTGGGACTTACTCTCCTGAAATGAAAGTTAGGAAAGACTCACACTCAAAAGTCTTTTTTTATGGATCTACCACAACTGCTCAAAGCTGGATTTTCACCTCAAAGAGGGACTGGAGACAGATGTTGTGGAGCTGAAGACAAATAAATACTTATCCGATTCAACTGATCTTACAGAGAAAAGACAGTGCTTGATGCGGCCTCATAGAGGTTCAGAGAGTGGATATTTTTAAAGCCAGCACAAATACCTGAATTGCCTTGACTACGGTCTAGAGATTTCTGCTTCAGCAACTGAAGACCAGTCAGCTGTTAATTCAAAGTTAATTCAAACAGCCAAAGCCCTGACTGTTTACTGAAAGGGGTCCGAAGCAGTTGGGGAGGGCTGAGCTTTGCACCACCCGTAACAGCCATCTCATGCAAGCTCAGATTCATCTCAAAAAGATCAGAAGAAGCCATGTTTCTACGTGTCTCAAATTATAGAAATGTCACTTTCCCACTGGAGCCTTATGTTTAAATGTGAACAGAGATAAAATAAAATGAAAAAAAAAAAAAAAGAGGAAAAAGCTAGAAGAAAAACAACAGTTGGTTTAGATTTTAATATTTTTTGTTTACAATTGTGGATGGCTTTTCAAATACCATTTATAATATCATCAGCTATTTACAGTGCTTTCTGAGTGAATTAAAATTTTGTTTTAATTGTACTTGCTTTGCAAATTGACAATTGCAGTTGACATTTGCAAATTTATGGCTATTTGTACGGTGACTAACTTATAAAATAGCCTTGTGGTTTCTGTGACATTTTGCTATAGCCTTGATTGTTTAAGAGGGCTTTTGTGCCTGAAAGCTTGTCAGATTTTTTCCAAACATACCAGTCAGTTTAATAAAAGATCACAGAATTTTTTTTTAGAATAGCTGAGGTTGGAGAGACCTCTGAAGATCATCTAGTCCAACCCAGTGCACAAAGCTGGGTCAGCTAGAGCAGGTTGCTCAGGGCTGCATGCAGTTGGGTTTTGAATATCTCCAGGAATGGAGGCTCCAAAATTTATTTGGAAAACTTGTTCCTGTGTTTTATTGCCCTCACAGGGAAAAAGTTGTTTTTTTTTTTTTTTTTCTTATGTTTAATGGGAGTTTCCTGCATTTCAGTTTGTGCACATTGATTCTTGTTCTGTCACTGGATACCACTGAGAAGAGTCTGGCTCTGTGTTTGCTGCTCCTTGCATTAGGTGTTTATATACATTGGTAAGATCCTCCTGAACTGTTTCTTCTCCAGGCTGAACAGTTCCAGTTCTATCAAACTCTCCTTGTATGTCACATGCTCCAAAACCTTAATCATCTTTAGGGTCCTTGGATTGCCTCACTGAAGATGTATCTCACCAGGGCTGAATAGAGGGGAAGGGTCACCTCCCTTGAAGTTCCAGCAACACTCTGCCTAATGCAGGCTTTCTTCACCATGAGTGTGACATGGGAAGCTTGGTGTCCACCTGGACCCCCAGGTCCTCTTCTGCACAACTACAGGTGCTTCAGAGAGGTATCCAATCATGCTGATTTCACAGACGTTTGAAGCTTCTCCGTCATGCTGTCCTCTCTGCACTTTTTAAAGTGCATGTGCTTGTAATGGGCCCCGTTCAGCCCCATTTTGCTGACTAAAAAGTTTCCCTCGTCCACATCACTGTTCATCCTTTGCTTTCCAACCCAATCCACCGCTTCCTCACTTGACTGTTCCTCATCTCCCTCCCTTGTTGCTCCTAGTTTAACCCACCCTCACTGGCATGGCAAGACTGTTGGCAGAGACCATAGAATCACAGAATCACAGAATTTTCAGAGTTGGAAGGGACCTCTAGAGATCATCTAGTCCAACTCCTCTGCCAAAGCAGGATTGCCCGGAGCACATTACTCAGGACTGCATCCAGGCGAGTCTTGAAAATCTCCAGAGAAGGGGACTCCACCACCTCCCTGGGCAGCCTGTTCCAGTGCTCTGTCACCTGAACCGTAAAGAAGTGTTTCCGTGTATTTGAACGGAACTTCCTGTGTTCTAACTTGTGCCCATTGCCCCTCGTCCTGTCACTGGGAACCACTGAAAAGAGCCTGGCTCCATCCTCCTTCAACCCACCCTTTAGATACTTGTACGCCATAATAAGGTCTCCCCTCAGCCTTCTCTTCTCCAGGCTAAAGAGTCCCAGCTCTCTCAGCCTTTCCTCATAAGGGAGATGCTCCAATCCCTTAATCATCTTAGTTGCCCTTCGCTGGACTCGTTCCAGCAGTTCCCTGTCCCTCTTGAACTGGGGAGCCCAAAACTGGACACAGTATTGCAGTTGTGGCCTCACCAGTGCAGAGTAGAGGGGGAGAATGACCTCCTTCGACCTACTGGCCACACTCTTCCCTATGCAGCCCAGGATTCCATTGGCCTTTTTGGCAACAAGGGCACATTGCTGGGCCATGGATAATTTACTGTCTACTAGGACCCCCAGATCCTTCTCCTCCGAGCTACTTCCCAGCAGGTCCGCCCCTAACCTATACTGGTGCTTTGCATTCTTCTTCCCCAGGTGCAGGACCTTGCACTTGCTTTTGTTGAACCTCATTAGGTTCTTCTCTGCCCAGCTCTCCAGCCTGTCCAGGTCACGCTGGATGGCAGCACGGCCCTCTGGGGTGTCAGCCACCCCACCCAGTTTGGTATCATCAGCAAACTTGCTGAGGATACACTCTGTCCCCTCATCCAGGTCATTAATGAATATATTAAACAAAATTGGACAGAGTATTGACCCCTGGGGGACACCACTGGTTACAGGCCTCCGACTAGACTCTGTGCCGCTGAGATGTTGCCCTCCTTAGCTTTCTTCTGCTCTAACTGCAACGCTGGGCCTACAATTCAAATAATATTTTCTTAAAAGACAAACCGTGAACAATGCCGAAGCATAAACTAATGTGAGGCACTAGAGGATGGGCTCGTAATAGTTATGCATAACTAATGGAAATTCAGTAGGAGGGATTTTTAATGAATCTGTAAATTCATTCTGTAATAGTCTGCCTGAAGAATGGCAAACATAACGGGCTACACAAAAAGAGAAAATAAAGGTGATCCCTGCAATTACAGGACTCTAAGCTTGACTTAAATGCTTTGTAAAGTATTATAACAGTTCTTGAAAGAAAGAATAATTAAGGACACAGAGACAAAGGAAGTGAGTAAATTACACACACGGTTTTACCAAAGATGTCAGCCTAATCTAATACCTGTATTTTTTTAAGCACTGATATCTTAGGTAAGGTGATGCAGTGGATTTAGTAAATATCTCTTTAAAAAAAGAAAAAAAAAAAAAAAACAACACAAAAACAAACCTAACCCCAAGCGCTTGATATGGTTTCCCACAGGAAATTACTGCTCAAGGAGGAGATGATGAACGTTAATATAATAGTAAGCCAATAAACAGCTGGTTAAAAGACACTGTAATAGCTTATATTAAAAGGGTTGAATAGGACTGGAGAAGGACTGCTACTTGTATTCTTCAGTCATCAGTCTGAGACTACTTCTACTTAATTTACCGACGACCTAGACATAAGAAGTAAGAAGGTGTTCATCAAAACTTTTGGCCTGCAAAATTGGAAGGCACTGCCAACGTTAGGGAGGACTGAATCATGGTTTACAGAAATTTGGTGAAGCCTGTTGAAAACACTAGATGTGGGATGACATTTAAGAATGAAGGTAGAAAAGTGATGAACTTTAGAATAAGCAGGGAAGACACTACTCGAAGGCAGCAGATAAACTACTTGCAGGTTGATGTCCTTCCCTGTCCTTCTCCTGTCCCCATCCCCATGGATGTGCCTGATGCCCGCAGCTGAGGTTACACACAACTTGCCCCCTGGTTGCCCCTCCTCCTGACTGGAGTATGGTGGGACAGGACCTGGCTGTGAGGTCCTGCCCTGTCCCCCATTACAGCTCCCAGGAAGCCACTGAACCTCATGGCACCCTGATGCTGACTTGTAGTGTTGCACATAATTTTGGTCTATTATGGTCATTACATCAGGTTTTTGGTTTTGTTTCTTTTTTTCAGTAAGCTGTATTTCATCACAAAACTTGGGATAAGAACAACAAGAACTGGTCACATAACATGTCCTACTGGTTTAATCTGAGCCCTTATCCTCAAGTCCAATGGCTCAGTGTCACCTAGTACAGCACTGGAATGTGTGCATATGCCAGGGAATGGCACTCGTTCTATGGGTGATTATAGCAGGGTCTTACTTGAAATTTATAAATTTGGATATGCGATCAGGCTTAGCCTCTGAAGAAAAATGAGATTAAATTTTAAATGACTATACAGGTAGACCACGTGAGATAAGCTGCCAATTTACACATCTGAAGGCATCAGAGGGAAAATTTACACAACTTTCCATTTTTCATTCTGGGCAAAAAATGAGAAAGGTCAGGTATGGAATATCCAAATCACTTTGAGATTTCAGCCAGCTTTCATGAGCATCTCAGCCAATTTTTATACTCATGATATTTCAATAATATCAGAGATCTTTACCCTAAAGAATAATTTTGAGCTGTATCTTGCTTTTTCCTCGGTTCAAAACTCATTCCCATTTCCACTGGGGATCAGAATGGATGTTGATAGTGAAACCTGTTTGTTAAAACCACAAGTAAAGGTGTGCATCAGTGAAAATTATGTAAATGTCTTACAGTTTGAATATCCATCCTCTAAAAACTGCTTTGCATATGCCAAATTCATTTAACCTCTGAAGAATTATAGGATTTTCACCAAACTTCACTCCTGAATCAGTTGGATTTGAACCGTGAAACTAAGCTGCACGGCTTTTTATCTTGCATTAAACCCCAAGACATATCCAGTCCAACGCATTCTCTCCTGTCAAAGCATGGAATTTTGTAATGGGATCAGGAAATGGCATGACGATCTTCATTCACAAACCAAATATGGCATTCAAATGCCTAACAGAGGCTATATAACACAACTCCATCCTGCGCTGGTTTAACCTTTGTGTTACTCTGTCTGCCAATCTATTTTTTTTTCCTTCTTCATTTACACCTCTCTTTCAAGTCAGAGAGGCTGAAGAGCTAAGGAGGGTGCACAAATCAACTTAGAGAGCCCTGAAAAGGTCACCTTTGCGCTCCTGCCCATTACCTTCTGCAGGAAATACAAGGGATTTAAATTGTGGTGCCTAATTCTAGTGAAGATTGCAATGCCAAGAGGAAAAGAACAATATGAATTTGTTTTCATGACAAGGATAATAATGAGAGCAGAAAACAGTACAAATACACTGTAGAGTCATTAAAATCTTGAATCTCCGGTCTCACGGTCTGCCTAACGTGCACTAGTGGTGGGCATGGTATTTTATAACATCAAGTCCATTTAATTTGCTTTAGAATATAAATTCACAATTCAGGTTTTAATTCAAATTCTGAAGGAATTCTTGAGTCTTGATTATAATTTCAATTACCTGCATTTCCTAACTGTTGATTTGTACTTATTACTATCAAGTTTTTTGCTTTTCTATTCATTACATATAATTGCTACTTTCATTTTTTTTTCTTACCATTATGTTTTTAGCCTGTATTTCTACAGAAAAAAAGCTTTTGTAATCACTCTGTGATTGTGTATTTGTGGAGGGGGTATGTTTCAGGCATTTCATCATAAGAAAAAAAAAAAGTTTTAACCCATTGGTCATTCTGAAATAAATTTTAAATAAATAAATTTGACATATACATAAAGGTTTCAGTGTTACTAAATTCCCATAAGTTTTATGAAATAGGAACTTGTGTAGAAGCTAGGACCTCATTAAAACACAAAAACTGCTTTGTAATTTAATTTCTTATTAGATACCAGGAAATCTCCTTTATGGAATGCCTTTCTGAATGACCTAAGAGAAAAGCTGCTGAAAGAAATCATACAGGATTTGGTACAATATTCTAGAGAAGCCAAGTTTCATCAGGTCGACTGCTTTTAGCTGAGGAAAAGTTATTTTAGAGCTGTAAAAACTTATAGGTTTTTTTTTTGTGTGTTTTTTTATTTTTTTTTAGCGTTTATAAGAAGCAAAGCTTTCAATACATCTTCTATGTTTTAGATGAAGTCTCTTCTAACTCCATCCTACATCATACCATGACAGTTACCATTACAGCTTTGGAGCCAGAGACTATCTCCAAACACATTCTAACAGAAACTTGATGTTCAGCACATATGAACCGTTATTAAAACAGAACGGAACAGAACAGACAGTATATCTCCCTTTCTTTTCAGGCTGGAAGAACACCTCACAAATACTAAATTTCACTGTATGCCCTTGTATTGGGTTCACATGGCAAAGCTTTGGTAATGAGGTGGGCTGCAGGAGTGGCTTCTGAGAGAAGAGAGTGGGAGCTGCCTCCAGGTCAGACAGAGCCAGTTCCAGCCAGCTCCAAAATGGACCCACCAAGGCGATAACGTATATGCTGTGCAGCATCTGTGAGAGACGGGAGTAGAAAAATAATGTGAGAAACAACTCTGCTGACACCAAGGTCAATGAAGAAGGAGGAAGAGGAGGTGCTTCAATCACTGGAGCAGAGATTCTCCTGCAACCAACAGAGAAGACCACGGGGAAGCATGCGATACCCCTGCAGCCCATGGAGGACCACAGCAGAGCAAATATCCACCCTGCAGTCCATGGAGGATCCTGCATGGGAGCAGGTGTATGTATGAAGTTGCACCCTGTGGAGTGGAGCCCGTGCAGGAGCAGGTTTTCTGGCAGGAACTCTGGCCTGTGGGGAACTCACACTGGAGCAGCCCATTCCTGAAGAACTGTATCCTGTGGAAAGGACCTGCGCTGGAACAGTTCTTGAAGAACTGCAGCGTGTGGGAAGGACACACATTGGAGAAGTTCATGGAGGACTGTGTCTCCTGGGAGTGACCACATGCTGGAGTGGGGGGAGAGCATGAGGACAAGTGAGTGGCAGAGACAATATGTGATGAACTGACTGCAGCCCCCATTCCCTATCCCCCTGTGCCATTTGGAGGGGAGGAGATAGAAGTGAGGTTGAGCCTGGGAAGACAAGGGTGTGGTGAGAAGTTGTTTGATTGGTGAGCAATCTCTCAGTCCTTCTCTTGACCCACGAGCATTTTCATGTTATTTTTTTCCCTGCATCCTGCTGAGGAGGGGGAGCGAGAGAGCAGCTTGGTGGGCACCTGGAAGCCAGACAAGGTCAACCCACCACAAACCTCATTCATCATGGTCAATCTGGCAGGAATTCTGGTTTCTAGGAAGTGTTCATACACATTCAAAATGACAAAGTATAGAACGCCCCAGCCAGCCCTGAGATGGTTGGGTTTATACTCTTCCCATCCTTAGCCCCCACAATCTTGCAAAATCTTATGTTTGACTATATATATGAACTGCCTCTACCTTTTCAATACAGGCTTCTCAAAGTAGAGACCCATTTATTTTACGTACTATGGCTCTATACGTGCAGTAGCAAATAAAATTAAACTGCTGAACTCTTCTCTTCAACTCTAATAGGCAAAGTTAAAGATTTGACACGTGTAATTAAGTCAAGTCCTTCTATAGGCATTTCTACAAGTGCTCATCCAACCCTAGTATCCTTAACTTTTTGCTACAAACTCCGTATATACTGTATTGACAAGTGGGAGGAATTGCATTTGGCCACGTCAACACAGCAGAACAGGAGACAGTAAATCTCCGAGACAGTATATTCACTCTGTTACACAAAAGTTCATCACTATGTTACTTTATGTTGATCAAGTCTAGTAGCATCGGTCAGGAATGGACTTCCTGAGCCACCAACTCCATCTTTTCTGCCATTATCATGGAGAACTGGATCACACTGGTTGATAAGTTCTTGTTGTTGGTTTGTTTATAGGATTTTTTATGATTTTCACGCTGCATCCTAAAGCTAGTAAAATTTTTGCTCCCACTACTCTGAACAAAATTTGGTCCTGTTGAAGCAATGATAGTGCTGCTGCTGACTTCAGCGGATCAACTCTAGATTCAGGAAGACATCAAAAAGTAGTAGGAGGAGTGGGGCAGGAAAAATGGTATTTATTAATGCAAAAACATTTCAAAAAGAAAAAAAATAAATATAAATGGGAACTTCATGGATGCATAAAAAATGAACAGAAGAATTGATAAGAAATGTGAAATCTATTTTTACATTATTGTTCCTAGTAATACAGACAGAAGGAAAAGAAATAGTGAAAAATGGTATTTGAACAGAATTATTTTTCAGGTGTTCTTAAAACCCTAACCAACACAGACACAAAGTAAGCTTTAGAATTATCTTAATGAAAATTACTTGTTTTGCTGAGTATAATTATGAACCTATCCCTGAACTCAGAAGACAAGCAAATACAGAAAAAAAAAAAGACACCTATATTGTATAATAAGAGAGATTTTAACCACAAAATATCATATCGTTTAAGCATTTCATTTGAAGACGATACTTGATCACATTCAAGAAATGCAATTACTTCCTTACTTGGAAACTGATAATAGTGTTTGCTCAGCAAGATCTACCTCAGGAATAAAAAGGAATTATAAATAGTTTTACTCTCATGACTTAAGAAGAGTAAAATATGTAGTATACCTATTGGTTGGCAACTGCCCTCCATGAATAAAGTGACTGAATCTTCTTCATGTTATTCTCTCTCTCACAAAAATTCAAGTTCTGACCCTGAAATAAGATTGCAGCTCCTAAGGTTGCTTGGATTTATATTTATTAGCTGAACAGCATGCTTCAAACATTCTTCAGAAGCTTTCCTTGGGTTTTGTTCATATTTTTCCTTTTCTCTTTCAGTTGTTTTAGATTCTTTATTAATGAAGAAAGAGGCTTCTAACTTAAAACCAAACGTGAATAGTTCTATAGAGCATTAGTCTAATCTGCATAGGTGCCCTGGAAGTTTGTAAGTAAGTTCCTCATCCTATCAACATTCTCATGATGTATGGAAATGAGATAACTCTTTTTCAGGGATAAGGAACTGATGGACAGAGAACAGCATCCAAATACCTGTCTGCCTAAGGTCGGTACAGCATGATGAAGGTAGTCAGGCTCTCAGGAACTTGTAGCCACAACTGCGGTAGGATACACAAAGGAAGCAACAGGGACGAGAGAAAGGGAGAGAACAAAGACTGGGGGCCCTCCTTTGAGATGAGCATCTTACTTGTTAATCTGCAAAGATGCACTCAATCTTATTTTTATTCTCTGGCCCAACAAATATTAGGAAAAAAAAATAAATAAATTAGAAGACTTTAGGAAGAACACAGACTCATTTATCCTATAGCATTCTTTGATTCAAAGGAATCATCATGCACCAGACAAGCAGTACAAACCATGTAAGAACCTTTTCTCAAGATGAACATTGCTGGAATGAAATAATGAGCTTTCCAACTCTCCTAAATAAACCACCAGATCAGAAAGCCATTTTTTTTTTTTTTTCCTATAAAGGCATAAGCACAGATCCTCCACTCCCTTCTCTAAGAGTATACATCAAGTAGAGGACCACAGGGTTCTGCTGCCTGGAGGAGCAAAGGAGGTGCAATGTGAGATCGCTGTGTAAGCAGTATGCTTCAGTCACTTGTTGCAGCCTTTGCAAGCAAGTGCAATTTGCAGGTACCTGGAGGTTATTCTAACTGGAAGAACACAGAATCATAGAAACAGAGTGGTTTGGGTTGGAAGGGACCTTAAAGACCATCTAATTCCAACCCCACTGCCAAGGAAAAGGACACCATCCACTAGACCAGGTTGCTCAAAACCCCGTCCAACCTGGCCCTCTCCCCTCTTCCAGTTTGAAGCCCTTACCCCCTGTCCTGTCACTACACACCCTTATAAAAAGCTTTCCTGAAGACCTCCTTCAGATACTGGAAGGCTGCTATAAGGTCTACCTGGAGCCTTCTCTTTTCCAGGCTGAAAAACCCCAACTCTTTCAGCCTGTCTTCATAGCAGAAGTTCTCCACCCCTCTTATCATCTTCATGATCCTCCTCTGGACCTGCTCCACGCCTTTCCAGTGCTGAGGGCTCCAGAGCTGGACTCAGTACTCCAGGTGGGGTCTCACCAGAGCTGAGTAGAGAAGCAGAATCACCTCCCTCAACCTGCTGGCCACGTTTCTTTTGATGCAGCCCAGGATGTGTTTGGCTTTCTGGGCTGGGAGCGCACATTGTCAGCTCTTGTTGAGCTTCTCATCCGTCAACACCCCCCAGTCCTTCTCCTCATGGCTGTTCTTAATTCAATCTTCGCTCAGCTTGTATTTGTGCAGGACCTTGCTCGTGGCCTGGTTCAACTTCATGAGGTTTGCACAGGCCCACCTCTCAGCCTGTCCAGGTCCCTCTGGATGACATACCTCCCCTCCAGCGTGTCAACTGTTCCACGCAGCTTGGTGTCATCAGCAAACTTTCTGAGGATGCACTCAATCTCACTCTCCATGTTGCCAACAAAGACGTTAAACTGTACTGGTCCCACTACCAACTGCTGAGGAACGCTGCTCGCCACTTGGACATCAAGCCATGCACTGCAACTCTTTGAGTGTGACCATCCAGCCAGTTCCTTATCCAACCAATGGTCCATCCAAAAAATCCATATCTCTCCAATTTATAGACCAGAATGTTCTGTGGGATAGTGCCAAATGCTTTGCACAGATCCAGGTAGATGATGTCAGTTGCTCTTCCCTTATCGATCAATGGTGTAACGCTGTCATAGACGGCCACCAAATTTGTCAGGCATGATTTGCCCTTAATGAAGCCATGCTGACTGTCACCAATCATCTCCTTATTTTCCATGTGCCTTAGCAGACTTTCCAGGAGGATCTGCTCCATGATTTTGCTGGGCACAGAGGTGACACTAACAAGCCTGTAGTTTCCCAGGTCTTCCTTTTTTCATTTTTTAAGAAAGGGTGCTATGTTTGTCCTTTTCCAGTCAGTGGGAACTTCACTGGACTGCCACGAATTCTCAGATATGATGGATAATAGCTTAGCAACTTCATCTGCCTGTTCCCTCAGGACCAGCAGTTGGGTTTGATCAGGTCCCATGGACTTGTGCACCTTCAGGTTCCTTAGATGGTGTAGAACCTTGTCTTCTCGTACAATTCCTTATTCTCCTAGTCCCTACCTCTGCCTTCTGCAACTTGGGCAGTGTCATTAGAACCCTTAATGGTGAAGACTCAGGCAAAAAAGACGTTGAGTACCTCAGGCTTATCCATGTCCTGGGTGACCAGGTCTCCCATTTTCTTCCTGAGTGGGCCCAAATTTTTCCTAGTCTTCCTTTTGTCACTGACATGCCTATAGAAGCTTTTCTTGTTGCCCTTGAGTCCCTGGCCAGATTTAACTCTATTTGGGCTTTAGTCTTTCTACACCTGATTCCTGGCTGCTCAGACAATTTCTCTGTATACCTCCCAGTCTACCTGTCCTTGTTTCCACCCTCTGTAGCCTTCCTTTTTCTGTTTGAGATTGCACAGTAGCTCCTTGTTCACCCACACAGGCCTCCTGGCATTTTTGCCTGACTTCCTCTTTGTCAGTAGGCATCGCTCCTGCGCTTGGAGGACGTTGTCCTTGAATATTAGCCAGCTTTCTTGGACCCCTCTTCCCTTCAGGGCTGTATCCCATGGTACTCCACCAAGCAGATCTCTAAAGAGGCCAAAGTCTGGTGTCCTAAAGTCCAGGGTAGCAAGCTTATTGTGAGCCCTTCTCGCTGCCCTAAGGATCTCGAACTCTACCATTTCATGGTCACTGCAGCCAAGGCTGACCTTGAGCTTGACATTACCCACCAGCCCCTCCTTGTTAGTGAGAACAAGGTCTAGCATGGCGCTTGTCTTTGTTGGGTCCTCTGTCACTTGGAGAATGAAATTATCATCGACGCATTCCAGGAAACTCCTGGATTGCTTACTCTCTTCCAACAGATATCAGGCTGGTTCAAGTCCCCCATCAGGAACAGAGCTTGTGGAAGTGAGGCTGCTCCTATCTGTCTATAGAGGGCCTCATCCGCTCAGTCTTCCTGGTCAGGTGGCCTGTAGCAGATCCCCACTGTAACATCACCTGTCCGTGCCCTCCCTTTAGTTTTGACTCATAAGCTCTTGGTCGGCTCCTCACCCATCCCCAGGCAGAGCTCCATGTGCTCCAGCTGCTCCTTGACATAAAGGGCGAACACCCCCTCCTTGTCTCCCCTGCCTGTCCTTCCCGAAGAGTCAGTATCCTTCCGTTCCAACACTCCAGTCATAGGAGCCACCCCACCGTGTTGCCAATTAGATCATAGCCTTGCAGGTGTGCACACATCTAACTCTTCTTGTTTGTTCCCCACACCTTGGAGGGGTGTACAACAGTGTCTTTAAACTAGACTCCTCTTATCTCCTACTCTAGGGTTCTTTTTCAAGCTTTCAATAAACAAAACCAGCCCTGGTTATCTCTTACTTTCACCCATTAGACCCAAGTTAAATACCTAATTTGAGGTAAGAGAGAGAGAGAGAATCAGACCCACTATAACCTCCATAATTCCCCGGAAACCCAAGCAAAGCGTAATTTAGTGCAAAACGAGGCCTTTTACAATTGCAGACCAAGTTTTACACATTTCAAGACCCCGATTCCCTACCGCATTGCTCAGCAATTCCGAGGTCAAACGGCAGGAGCGCAGCTGAGAGCCGTTCCCGAGGTGGTGCGTCAGCTCCATAAAACGTGCCGTAACAACTCAGTCCCTGACGGTTTCGTACGCCATGTGCTACAAAGCGGAGGCACTGAGGGCCGACACGTCAGCATTAATCATTTCCTCATGGACAACATTATGAAGTGATACCACTGATATCAGTTAAATAGCTCATAGACATCACCAGTATAAAAGAAGAATCTCCCCAGCGTTAGGCCAGGTATTTTAATGGAACTGTCAAATATTTTGCCTGACTCTTTGCTGCCGGGCACCTTGGTTAGCCATGTATGCTTGAGCTTAGGGATAGCAAACAGCCATAAAATTAGACCTCTCCATTCATACAGGGGTAACATTTTATACCAGTAACTGCGGTGGAAAAAGCTGCAGATTCAGATGTTACGAGCTTGCACAGTCTTCTCCTTTACCTACAAGATAATTAGAAGAATGGAGCAGAATAATTTGTGTTTAATCATATCAGAGCCACTGTAGCTCTCTAGTGATTTAGCTCCTCCCTTCTAAGCAAGCAGTGTCGAACATATGGTAAGACTGCAACATCACTGATGCCATTCTTAATTGTCTCCTCTGTTACTAAAAAGTCTCTTTATGAGCATTGCTGCGCTGTACGAGGACTCAGGCTCTCAAGCCCCATGCTGGGCCATTCCACTACCTGTTTATTACATGTAATTAGAGAATGCAACACTGACTTGAAAGTGCTGGAAAGCCTCGAAAAGCACAAATATATTACTTCTCTGTTTCTGTGCACACAGGCAGTAAGCTCTATAATTTTCTTAATTATCTTAGGCCTTTTTGGTTGTTTCTTTTTCTCCATCAAATGAACATGAATCTCCTACAGAAATCAGAAATGCCGTCTTTATGCTTAAGCTTTCAATTCTCTTTTTCAATTCTCTGGCAGAAAGCTAGCAGGAAAACACCACGCTTGTGAGAATAAGTGTACAAAAGCACACATACATTCCTATATTCCATTTTGTACGGAGCAAACATAATGAGAAACAAACACACAAGAGAATGTAATGAGCTGGGCAGGCTTGCTGGGTTTCTAAGAATATTTCTCTTTTTTATTTTTGATGACCTAGAAGGATTGTTAAAAATTCACAGGGGTATGGAGCTGCAAGACCTCCAGATGACTTTTAATATAAGAACCAAGTTTATATACTTTGTTATGACACTGTGTACCTAAAGGTGGATGGAGAAGTAATCCTGATGACTTTATGACCTAGTTACATTTTCATAATAGTGTAAAGGATGCTCAGTATCCGTGATATCCAGTCTCTGAGATATCTGCATGTGTACCCAAGTTTATGTGTGTGAATGTGAAGACAGTAGATGAATATTTTCAGTGGAATTCTATGGGGTTATATAGATACATCTGATGGAAAGATACCCCCAACAGGAGTAGTGGGTAGGAGAAGGACCCATATAACGATGCACCATTTAGACAGTTAAATGCAGGAAAGCAAGGAGAGATTCACTTGAGAGGACGAAATCAAGTGGTTGCTCACTTGTAGAAAGATGTATTCTTTCAGACACTTAAGAAAAAAACCTAATAAGGTACATAACAGTGTTGGTCTTAAATAAGGCCAATTTTCAGCATTTTTTTCTGACCGTGGAGAGTTCATGTACACACACACGATTTTCTGATAGCATTCCTTACTTTCTAGCACAGGTACCAACATGCCAAATGGAGTCTCTGTTTTCTTTGGTCATTAGTATTTACCCTCTGGTTGGTAGCAGTGGTTGGTTCCTAACGTCATGGGTCAAATGTCGGAGAAGGTCCTTTCAGAAACTAGCAGTGCAACAGCGTACCCAAAGATATGCATCAAGCACTGTCAAAACCCTAAGACAGCAAAAATAAATGAGGTCCAAAACAACCTTTACAAGGACATGGATCTACATTTCCTTTACACAGGTGAAACACAGGATATTACTGAAAAATCAAGGGACTCTTAAAAATTTTACATTAGTAAAACTCTCTTAGCTCCAGAAAACACAGACCATCACCACTAAAGGAGCCTTGCTGTAGATCCAAACTCCTCTGTCCCTTTCATCTCAAGGGTGTCTAGCTCACATATAGACGTGTAAATCCCAAATGTCTAATATGGCAGAATAATTCGACCTTTGATACCAGTAAGAAGTGATACCATCTTCATTCCCGACATTTTGATGCCCATTTCATATAATGACCCGGATGTGATAGGGTACCACACAGGGTACAAATTCCCTGTGTGGTTCTTTCCTTTTGCTATGCCTTTATAATGTCTTTATGGGGATTACAATCTCACAGCTCCTATGAAAGAGTCACCCCATATACGATCAACTCATATATCCAAGCTCACTGGAAGTCACAATTCTCCATCCAGCTATGATTCTATTTTCTGCTCATCACCACACAATCGAAGGCCTGAGCGGGTAAATCATGACATCTGCAGTTTTCCAGAATGTAATAGCATTACAGCTTTCTCCGTTCTCATTGCTTGTTACTTATAGCTCCGAATAACTACTTTGAATGAGAATCAGGTTTCAGATTAATGAAAGCACTTTCTAACACTGAGCATTTTTATAGGGTTATGGCTAATGGTGAACAGAAAAAGAGAGATAATGAAATGACTTCAACATGCATGACCCCTCCATGCCACTGGAATGATATTATTTCCGTGATGCTCTTTTTCTATATTACATAATTGATAGCTGAGGAATCTATAAAAATATAAGGAGGGAGGAAACACCGTAGAGCTGAATGAAAATGTCAAGCACAGAATATATATTCTTGTTCCAATTATTGAAATTTTGATTCAGGGGTGTGTCAAAAAGTTGGGTAAAGAAATAAACTTTCACAGACACCCTGTTCCATCAAAAGAAACATCACATCTTCTTGCTCTCAAGACTGAGGATCCATATAGCCTAATGCAACTGCTCTCTTTCCAGTCAGCTCATAGAAAATGTTTTAAAAATTAAGATATTTATTTTGGGGCCTGATCCTGCATTTACCTTACCTAACCTTCCCCTTTTGCAATGCTGAGGTATTAAATGTGTTCAATTTTAAAAATGAAAAAAAAAAATAAAAAAAAAATCAAAGCCTCGAAAAAGATTGTATGGAAAAAGGATTATATGCATCTCATTAGCATCTAAATATGCGCCAGATTTTAAAATTCAGAGTGAGCCAAGTTTAGAAAGGAAAGGTCCAAATCAAGGTCAACATTGGATCTAAGCTAAAAGGCTAGTTTTGCTGGGCTTCAAGCAAACAAATAAAAAACTTAACAGTTTCAGATGCACTTTTCTTTAAGTTTGAGTTCTTTAAAGTTCACATCACATAAATGCCTAAGTGGTGGAAGGTTGATTTGCAATCTTTGCAGCTGCCAATTGTTTCCCTCAAGAGGGTTTTTCTTCTCTTTCTTTCTTTCCTTCTTTCTTTTTCTTTTTTTTTTTTTTTCTTTTCCCCCACTGCCAGATTGTACAAATCAATGCCTATTCCAAACATGAAAAGCATTGTTTTGAAAACCAGTTAAGGTTGCCAAGGAAACTACAGTGTTGTCACTCTCACATCATTTACAAAACCCATGCACTTTATGGCAAGGAAATGAATAGTTAAAGGCATTATAAATCTTATACTGACAAAACAATGAACACATGCATTATTTTCCTTGGGAATACAGAAAAGGAAAGACAAGACCTCTGATCCTAAAGATCCAAGAACGTGGGGTTTTCCCTTGCAAGCTAACAGTAAATTCCTTTTAGCTATAAGCTATGAATAGATGCTTTTTCTAAGTTTCAGCCAGCCAGAAATATGTTCAGAAGAACTTCCAAATTCAATATTTAAAAAAAAAATAACTGACCACCCAGCTAGAGAGAGGCCGTCTTTGCTTTGTTCAGGAATGCTGTGAATATGCTTTGATTATGAAAATTAAGCCCAAGGCATCTCAAGCTGTGCAGCCAAACTGGGCTGCCCATGTTTGGCTTAAATTAGAGACTGCACTTGAAAATATTGATAATTGTGCCTGATCTTGTTCCCACTCAAGTAGATGGTGAAAGAAAAATCCTTTTGACTTCAAAGAGAGAACTGTTATGCCCACACTTCCTACCAAAATATACGACAGCAAGATTAATTCAAAATGTAGCAGCATTTTCCATTGCTGTGGGGCAGTAGTTAAACCACTGTGATTGTCTAAGGCGATGTTATAGGAGTAGAAGAAAATCACATTTTAATCATTACAGCACTTATGGAAAGACTAATGCTTTTCCATTACAGTTCTTAAGAATATGAACAACCCTTGAAGTCTTTGTTATACCATTATCCATGTTTCCCAGATGTTTGCTGAGTGAGAAAATAATATTCATATGAACTTCTCCCTGATACTTATCCACATTTCATTCCTGCATCCCAATCTTGGTTGAAATATTTAATTTCTTTTCAACTTCATCTCTTTCTTATTTGATTTTTACCTTTTGCCAAGTCAGACATCCTACTTGTTGGACTGTTTGACATGACTGGCAATTTGTGTGATGACAATAACATGTAGAGCTTGCACACAATAAGCAGGTATGAGGAGCAGTGATATCTGTGCTAGCCTAAATATCAGCTGCACTTTAGTTCTATGCCTCATTCCATCCTTAAATTTCTCCTTTGGTTTTCTTTCATATCTGACTTTCTTAGGACTTCCTTGGGTTCTTCCAAACAGTATTAATATTTCTACTCAAGTAGAACCCACACGGGTAGGTTCATCTTTTTCTTAGGTTTTAAGGATACTTACCAATATTCATCATCAGTATTGCTGGACAAATGCACACAAGAGATTCCTGTGGTTTTAAATTCCTGTTGTAATGGAGGTTAACAGCAGAGCCCTCCATCACAACATTGCATTATAATTTGTTTATGACTCCGCTCCCTTCTTCTTTTTTTAAAATCCTCTCTTGCGTGTCCTGTGCTAGGGGGAGGCTGAGAGGTCACAGCCTGCAGAAGAAGGGCTTCCTGGAGTCTGAAGTGCTGAGGCCGTCGGAGTTAGGTCAGATACTTCTGGCGGTTTAAACGAGGCAGTCATTACCATGTTCTTTTTATTTAGGTTTGTTCTTTTTTTTTTTTTAAGTATTATTGCCAAAATAACTTAAAATGTTAAAAACAATACTTGACAATAATTTGTTAATTTACAGCATTTGTAGGCAGCCACAAAGGCATGGAAGTCCTTTGTTTGAGAAGCACAGGCAGTACATTTCTAGGCCAGAGCAAGACCTGAAGTTAATGACACATGATTTTTCAGCAGTTTGTATGAACTTTTGGCTTGGCAATTAGCATCACAAAAGACAATGTTACTTTCCAGACGTGGTAAATAAACCATGTGTTGACCCAAACCTGCAATGCGTTCAGAGAATGATGCTATTTTCCGATCTTTGAAGTGTCTTCATAAATAATGTTCTTGTTTGTGCTTAACCTCCACTTCAAACAGCCAAACAGAAGTCAAACTTATGTTTACTGTTTGTTCAACTCTTCAGTAGTTTGTGGAAGATCAGCACATCTCTGAAGGAAGAAACTTTCTACCCTGTGCTAATATACATAACCTTTACATGACAAATAGTAAAATAGAATAAGCTATTGATGATGGACTTTTGTATATGGCAATGATGATTACAGATCACAATAAATGATTTCTGGTGAGTTAGTAGAATAAGCGTACAAAACAGGATAATTAAGAGCAAATAATGTTGAAAAAGGTTTGGTGCTGAAAAAAAAATAAAGCAATTAAAATGACTGGATGCAAAGCATAAATGGCAAAGAAACTGGAAATATACTGTCCTTCTGAATATGAAATCATAGAATCATAGAATGGTTTGGGTTGGAAAGAAACTTTAAACATCACCTTGTCCAACCCCCCTGCAATGAGCAGGGGAATCTTCAACTAGATCAGGTTGCTGAGATCCCCTTCCAACCTGACCTTGAACGTGTCCAGGGATGGGTCATCTACTTCATCTCTGGGAAACTTGGGCCAGTGTTTCACCACCCTCATTGCAAAATATTTCTTCCTTCTATCTAGTCTCAGCACCACTACTGAAAACTTTCATTACAGTTCTTGTATCCTGCTCCACAAGAACAGAAACATGTTTACTAAACATGTTTCTACATCCAGTAGACGCGTCTGTTCATATATCTCAAACGTACACAGATTTTTGGCTATGAAATGCTGTCACCTGTACCAGGATATTCCTTTCCCTAAATCACATAAAAAATCCAAAACATTAAGTCCCCAGCTTGGAACATGAATTTAAAAGGCACTTGAGAGAAACTCCTGAGTTCTTCTAAAAGTACATCTACTCAGATGGAGTCTTGACACATGGAGCTATTGAATGAACTACCCATAGCACTTTACATTCATTCACTCTAGATTTGTTTGATCAATGCAGATGAAGTGCAGCATTGTGTAAAAGGCAATGCAGCTGTCAATAGTGATGTATTTAGTCGGGGAAAGTCGATAGAGATATGTGAAATGTTACTGACTGATATATATTTCACCAGACTCTCGAGGTGTTTGATCTGTACTTTACACACAGGCACTGTGTTTATCAAAAAGTTGGTCCTGAGGGCAGGGTGTTGAACTGGGACTGAAGGAGTTAGTGCTAGTTTTGCTGCAGTATTCTTTGTGCATATGTGTATCTTTGCATTGGTAATTCAGGCCTAGATCCACTAAGATACTTTTTACGTATCAGACTGCCTGAGTTGTATAAATATTACCTTAATATAAACATTGCAAGTTAAATACTGGAAAGGGTATGTGGTTCACCTCAATTTTGTCTTTTGTTTCTCTCCTGTACAGTACATTGAGCATTTTATATTACTGGGAAATATTTTTTTTTCCCCAACTATTTAATTCCATTTCTCAATATTTGCTTTTAAGAGTAGTTTGAAGAGCTGTCTGTGGAACTTTGTGTAGACAAACAGCAAAAAAAGTACATGACTTTGCTGTTGAATTAAGCACTTAAAACTGATCTGTAACAAAGGGGATTGAAAGACAACTATAATCATATCTTGCCAACCTATAGTTCCATGTTGGCTCAAAGAGGAAGCTTTGCACTTCGAGTAAGTAAAGCGTAATGATGTTAAAAATGCAAATAGAGACACGTGCTCTGGATTAGCTCTTGGAATTATTTACAAAAGCTTGTAACAAAACCAAAGTGTAAGGACCTAACCCAGCATTCTGCCCAGGAAGCCTCTGTGTCCTGCAGGGTGTTTCCAAGGTTTCTGCAGAAAGAGGGTAATATTTTTGGTCGTCATTTGTGGAATGGACAGTATTGCTTTTCTTAGTATTTGTTGAGGTGACCTAAAATAAGTTATAATCTTGGCTTCCTGTAGAGTGGGTATAGAAACACTTGGAGAAGCTGCTCCATCTTGCCCAGAGAGGTTGTTGAGGCCCCATCCCTGGAGGTGTTCAAGGCCAGGCTGGACGTGGCCTTGGGCAACCTGGTCTAGTGGGAGGTGTCCCTGCCTATGGCAGGGGGGTTGGAAGTCGATGATCTCCAAGGTCCCTTCCAACCTAAACCATTCTATGATTCTATGATCTAATCTTACAGTAAGCCTTTGGCTGATGGAATAAGTTGTGTTATTTCTTCCCATTGAGTAATGAGTGAGTCTGGGCAGCTGCTTTCCACTAGATGTCAAAAGGTATATGGGAAGGCTCCTGTCACAGAAGAGTTTACCAATGTTAAAACTTCAATATATTTCATTTAGGACTAGTGAAAGGGCGATGTAATTATCTCAACGTATATGAAAAAATATTCAATTGATCATCAGAAAGGGTAAAGGACAGCTGTTGAGAATTATGAAAATGATGTAGAGAAAATGTGCGAACTTCTTGTTATACAGAGTTTTAAATACAATAATACCCCTGGAGGCATGAGTTCTGTATTTTTAACCAAAATACATTTCAATTTTTGACAATTTAAATTAATTCATGCCACTTTTTCTTAAAAAAGGAATCTTAAGGAAATAAAAATGTGATACATTTTATAAACATCTCAAAAGAACATGAATAAGAATGCTACAGAAAATGTCATGGGGCAAGAGAAATGCTGTGAACCAACATGTTGTCATAAAAATCAGCTTTATGAATACAAACATATATTCAGGTTCCATCTAAGGAACCTGAAGGTGCACTGTGAGGATGGTGAGACACTGGAAAACGTTACCTAGAGAAGTTGTCGTCGCCCCATCCCTGGAGGTGTTCAAGGCCGGTCTGGATGGGGCTTTGAGCAACCTGGTCTAGTGGGAGGTGACCCTGCCCATGGCAGGGGGGTTGGACTAGAGGATCTTTAAGGTCCCTTCTAACCCAAACCATTCCATGATTCTATGATTGATTCTATGATTCTATGATTTTACCTGTTTGAAAGCATACCAAAACTGGCAGAAGGTCATTGGTAATGTAAACATTTGTCTGCTAAGCTTTGACCATCCATTCAGCCTCCATAAAGAGTTAAAGAAATGCAGCTACTATGTGCAATGTTAGAGAATTTCACCTTATGCCAGCTTTAGCAAAATGCCAAATATTCTTGCTGTATTCAAGTTCTTCAGTGCAACCCAGTTAAATACACATTTGACATGGTACCCATTAATCTTACAAAGCACAGCCTTGAGTTACTCAATCTTGTGACATAATGGATTCCTTTCCTACACCTTGGATGAGCAATCAAACGGAGATTGACTTTCTCCATTTAGTGAAATAGATTTATCTAAGCCATGTTTCAAATGACTAGATTAAGTAGGGCAACGTGGGTTTTTTATGTCTGAAGAAAAATCCATTTAATAGAACTGTTCCTTTGATTTTAGAGTGAGAATTACTATCAAAACACTGGACTCTTTCCTCTGTATTTTTTTTTGTTATAATGATCTAGACAGTCTTATCTACCTGTACAGCAATTGAGGGTATTAATACTACTGTGACACGTCTGCAATAAAGTATGTTCTTGGACAGAAGAGACAAAGAGACTCCCCACATGAGGCCATTTATGTACTATGGTATGTGTGGTGATGAGGACAGTGAACAAATGTTCTTTTGTTATTATGTCACAGAAATGATTTTCATGAAGGATTAATTCATTAAAAACAACAAAAGGACATTTTCTTTTCTTGCTCACAATTAATTATGGGAGGACAAAGCTTCTGTGCAATAGAGAAGTGTAATTAGCTTGCAGCAGGGAATTTAACCACTCCATTGCACTGTGGAGGTGATAAAGACACAAACTCCCACCGCCTGTGTGTATTCTGGAGCCCTCTGCTGAACTGAAGGAGAACTGAACTCTTTGTCAAGACCCTGTTATGGTAACAGACAAATCAATGGCATTTTATCATGAGAAAAAACTCAAGGGAAAGAAAAAGAAAATTCCTTGAGATTTCCCCTGAGCCTTTCACAGAAGAGAAGGGAAATATGTATTTATTAACTCAAGATGAGTCTAATATGCTTCATTTCAGATTATAGGTGAATTTTGATCTGAGACATGATCACTGGAGATATTCTGCATATTATAAAATAAATCTATTGCAATCTTATCTTATACATTTTGAACACTAACAGAAGTTACTTTTCCTAAGATTATAACTTTTCCTTGAATTCAGCATTCCAAGCGGACAATACTAAAATACATTTGAATTTTGTTTTTCATTCATAATGTTAAAACAGATGAAAAACAATCTGTTTCTCGTTCAACATTAGAGAATGATCTTGGAGCGGTAAATAGAATACTCAACTGGGAGGAGTTTCCTGAGCTCTGACCTCTACTGTTGTTGAAATCTTGGTTTGTGCAGAAGACATATTCCCTCACCGTTGTGAGGACTTCTAGTCCATCTTCTAGTTTAGTGTCAGAGAAGCACATTGCCTGACTTGTGGTAGACATGAGAACACTTAAAGGACTGTTCCTTCACAAAATTGGAACTTTAGGACTGTGTAGCACGTGGGAAGATAAGAAGTGCTGAACATTTCTGCATCCTATTCCCTATAATTTTCTTTTGCCTTTCTGGATCTTGGATGTCTAAAGAAAAATTTATGTGGGATCTCTGGGAGGAAGGTGGTTAGCAGATTGTCATATCTACACAGGCTGGAGAAAATACAGAAGGAAGCAGTCAATCCATGACCATCTAGAATGGTTCCTGAATCAAGAGACCATAAATAATTACCTATTCTGACATAAAATGTGACTCCAAATGAATCCATAGTATTTGAGTGTTAGTATGGTTGCCCCCCAAGTAACAGTAACTACAGCGTAGTGGAGTCCCTGCTCTTCCTGACTGAGCAGAGCCCACATTTCTGCAACTTACAGGAAGTTCCGCACATCCTTGGGAAAGACCAGTTCCACATGGTAATGTTTGTGTGTCTTGATTCTAAGTAGAAAATAATCAGAAAGTCTAGAGAGCTCCAAAACCAGAGTGGAGTAATTGTTTCTGAAACAACCAGGCTTTGTTTCCTGACTTGTTGAATTATATTAATATTTTGCTGTAGTACAAGTCAGCTGTTAAGAGTCATTAAGTCAGAATATTAAGTCTCATTCACAGTCTCTTAGATGGAAGCTACCACTGTGATACCAGATTCTAAATCAGCAGAAAAAATATTCTCTTGTAATATTTTATTCATTATTGGGAGAATGTTATTTACTAGTAGGATATAAAGCGCCAAATGACATTTGTTTTTCTTCAAATCTTACAAAATTAAGTTTTTAAAGAATAAAATTGAATACATGGCTTATGCTTCCAGTGAAGGCTTATGACATTACCATAAGCTTAGAAACTTATTAGGAAATCATCATTGCTACGTCATCATCAGGCTTTCTTTTTAAGTCTTTTTTTAAAGTACTGACAAGATCTAAATGTACTTGGTTGATAAAATCTGATAGGTTCATATGTTTTCTGGAAACCTGTTTTTTGGAAACAAGGGATGAAACAGCTGTTGCAGTCAGGATGGCATAATAGTATCTTAAACACATAGGAAGTGCTTAATCTAAAGGCAATTCTAAAACTAATCTAAAAGTGTCTCCAACTACTTCAAAACTGTGACTTCTTCAGCAATGTAGATCACCAGAGTGACATCACAAGCCAAAACTATTTATGAATGGAAAATAACAAGAACTCCATATTGTAGGTCCCCTACTGTGCAGGTCACTGTACAGCACCAGAACATCAGAAGTACAGTGATTTACATCCAGACATGGTCTGACTCACATAAACAAACGAAACTGTAATGTTAGCAATTGAAATGTAATAATAAAGCTGAAGATCAGGAAAACTCAAAACAATTCATTAAAATCTAAACCTTGTCTTGGAAATTAACAAGCTAATGTGTATTTTCTTTTATTTTTTCTTTTTTTTTTTTAAAATAGCAGCTTATATCGTCTGTGATGAGCAATAAATGGATGGTTTGAATGACAGCTGAGGCACAGTTAGTATTATCTCAGTCAATGACACTGGTGATTTGAAAGAAAAACACCCTTTGAACAGGAGTGACCATGAAGATATCCGCAGAGCTGCAATGGCTGACCAAAGAAGGCAGCTCTGTCTTGTTCATATATTTCCTTTCTATGCTGCACAACCCTTTTCTTATTTACACTTGAGATCTAATCCAGATAGTTTGGCTTAAAAAAAATAGCACAGACTAATGCTGGACTAAATATAAAGGCTTTGGAGAAAAGACTATAGTTATACAAGCTTTCCCTTCCCAGATCAGCAAAATGCCATATCAGGGGATTTCACCAGCCCAGCAACAGCATTTTCTTTTGTCAAGACCTGTGCTACTGCTTCACAAGGTCCGGTGCTAAAAAAAATCCATGTAGAGACTGCTTGATGATAGCCTTCATAATGTTGACCTCAATAAAATGAGATACATTTTCTTTTCTTTAAAGGAGGTACACCAGTCTCTAAGGTCTTTTGTTCAGCACTGTCCTGTTCTAAGGTAAACCGCAAATGTAAGATACCGCCAGAATGAGGTACTAAATCAGTGGTACCTTCTCCAGTAGCCCTGGGGATCAACAACAGTGGAGCACAAAAGCAAAAAAAAAAAAAGTAAAATTGGATGACACAACCTACTAAACAACCAAAAGAAAGCTTATTTTGATGTCCACAGACAAATCCTTCAGCTGTTTCATTTTTTTTTTTTTATGAAGTCAGATTCATCATAAAGCATTCGATTTTAAAACAGAGAACATAATGTTGTTGACCACAAGTCTGATATAAGTTCATGCTACAGCATAGGTAGAAAGATAATTTTAGGATTTGAATGCTCTTTCCTCAAATTAGATGCTTCATTGGTAAGGACAACAGTCTTTTCTTGTCTTTTTTTCATCTTTTTTTTTTTTTTTTTTAATGGCTGGAAAGACACTTCTAAAGAGGGATTCAGTTTTTCGGGAAGATGAATCACCCCTGGAAGTTTCTTTCTTTTACCATTGATTGAACAGCTTCCGCAATCTCCATTCTTGGAGACACTCAGGACTTGACTGGACAAGGCTGTGATCAACACAATCTAATTCCAAACTTTGATCCAACTTCGAAAGAGGACCTGATCTGATTGGTGTTGGATTGGCTTTGATCAGATGACTTCCAGAGGTCCTTTCCAGTTTAAATTGTGGTTCTATTTTCCTTTCTTTGGCACTTCTGTAAGAATCTAAGGACAGGCAGGCTGAACCTGAGACCATGAGCGGAACTTACAGCCCAGAAACCCAATCCTGCGGGAAAAAGGAGAATGTAATTTTTTTCCTTAATAGGCAATACTTTATTACTGTCACAGAACTGTAGTTAGGGGGGGAAAGTCTTTCAATCATACAGGAAAGTGCTCTTAGCATCACAATAGGATATGTGGTCAGAAAGATCATATACTACCTTTCCTTTGCAATGGTAATGAGAACGCTTTTTCAGAGAACACTATTGTCCATATAAATTATTCACCAGCAGAATAGGCTGTATATAGATTTCTTAAAAGGAATATTTCATTAATATGACAAATTACATCTTTAGGCATGAAATTCTTTGTTACATCCATGAATTTAGTTGGGAAAGACACACCATCTTATATTTCACACTGTAGCAGTTTGTTCAGTAGAACTATTTAAAAATCCCTGAATCCGGGCATCCTGGGGTCCAAGAATGTATGGTCCAAGCATTAATTAATCGGTGACAGCCAGCATGGCTTCACCAAGGGCAAGTCATGTCAGACAAATTTGGTGGCCGCCTACAAAGGGGTTACAGTGGTAGTGGACAAGGGAAGACCAACTGATGTCATCTACTTGGATTTGTGAAAAGCATTTGACACTGTCCCACAAAATATCCTGGTCTCTAAATTGAAGACAATGGACCACTCAGTGGATAAACAACTGGCTGGACAGTCACACTCAAAGAGTTGTGGTCAACGGCTCGATGTCCAAGTGGAGAGCAGTGATGAGTGGTGTTCCTCAGGGGTCGGTACTGGGACCTGTACTGCTCAACATCTTTGTCGGCGACATGGACAGTGGCGTCAAGTGCAGCCTCAGCAAGTTTGCCGATGATCCCAAGCTGTTTGGCAAGGTAGACACGCTGGAGGGGAGGGATGCCATCCAGAGGGACCTGGACAGGCTGCAGAGGTGGGCCCAAGCAAACCTTGTGAAGTTCAACAAGGCCAAGTGCAAGGTCCTACATCTGGGTTGGGGCAATCCCAAGCACAAGTACAGGCTGGGCGGGGAATGGCTGGAGAGCAGCCCTGAGGAGAAGGACCTGGGGGTGCTGACTGACAAGAAGCTCCACATGAGCCAGCAGCGTGCGATCGCAGCTCAGAAGGCCAACTGTATCCTGGGCTGCACCAGCAGAAGTGTGGCCAGCAGGTTAAAGGAGGTGATTCTGCCCCTCTACTGCACTCTCATGAGACCCCACCTGGAGTACTGCATCCAGCTCTGGAGTCCCCAACAGAAGAAGGACATGGACCTGTTGGAGCGTGTCCAGAGGAGAGCCACGAGGATGATCCGAGGGCTGGAGCACCTCTCCTCTGAGGAGAGGCTGAAAGAGTTGGGGCTGTTCAGCCTGGAGAAGAGAAGGCTCCGGGGAGGTCTTATTGCGGCCTTCCAGTCCCTAAAGGGGGCCCACAGGAGAGCTGGGGAAGGACTTTTTACTCGGCCGTGTAGTGATAGGATGAGGGGGAATGACTTTAAACTGGAAGAGGGCAGGTTCAGATTGAACATTAGGAAGAAGTTTTTCACTGTGAGGGTGGTGAGGCCCTGGCACAGGTTGCCCAGAGAGGCTGTTGAGGCCCCATCCCTGGTGGTGTTCAAGCCCAGGCTGGAGGTGGCCTTGGGCAACCTGGTCTGGTGGGAGGTGTCCCTGCCTATGGCAGGGGCGTTGGAACTGGATGATCTTGAAGGTCCTTTCCAACCTAAACCATTCTATGATTCTATGATTTTAGGCTACTATTAGTTTTACTGTCATATAATAAATACACATAAATGTTTGTTGGCTTCACTTCATTTCCTTTCATTTTTTTTTTTTTTATTCAAATGGACTTACTCTGATGCTTGTTAAGAATATAGGGGTCGTTGATTGTATTTACCACTTTGGTACTAACTTGATATGAAAAAAAAACAATTAGATAAAAAAAAATAATCTCAAATTACTGCCATATATATGATTATTATTTCTCAGTCCACTTTATATACAAGGAGTTATGATTTTCTTAGTGATCTGCTTGTGGTGGCACTTTGGATGGAACAGAGGCATTCTTGGAGCCTTGCTGACTTTAGTTCTTCAGAAATCAAATATTATTTTATTTTTATTTTTATTGATTAGAATATTTTAAACCGTATGTAGTTCAGATATCCTTAAACCAGCACAGTCATGGCTATTTTTCACATGTGTAGTCTCAGTTCCTCCAAACGTGAAGGAAACCCCATTGACTGAAAACACCTTTTTTTGAGGTTTAAGCCAATCTGTTTTGTGGGTTAGATTATACATCAGCATGTAAGTATATTTCAATGACTTAATTAAAAAACGGTAACGGTAACTGTGCACACCTCCATATTCATCCTGCATGTAGTCCTATGCTCATCTCCTCAGTTTATATCCGTGCAGCGGTATACTGACAGTTTTCTGAAGTTTAATCAACCAATGCTTCCTAGGCATTTGCAGATGTTAGATGAAACATGGAACATTAATGGAAAGAGCTTTTACTGCTACTACTAAATTAAGTTTCATTTACTTTTTTAAAGGCGTTTTAAGAGTGTTATGTATATTCTGATTTAAGGAGCACTCAGTGCTCGAGCATTTTTATCATGCAATTTTCGTGAAAAGGTTTTGCAGTCTTTTTGAAAAGATTCTGATTTAGTGCAGCATTGTTCACTTCCAGCTGAAACACTGCTAATTTAAATATTTTAACCATGAAATGCAGGTCAAGGTGTACTGTTAATTACAGAAATCCCATTGTTGTTTCCTTTGAAAAAGCTCTATAATAGAAAAAAAGATGAAAGGCAGCGCAGCTGGCAGTGAAATAGCATGAAAACACTGCTTTCCTTCTTCAAAGGCCTTGTTTACAAAATGTAAGGTCACTTTGGTTGGAATTGAAAATACGAGCACAATAAGGCAGCTCCAAGGAATCACTCTGAAGGCAAACTAAACTTCAATTAAATACCTTTTTTTCTTCTTTTTTTTTTTTTTTTCTTTCCCCTTTTCTTTCCCCCCCCCCGCAATGAGAGCAATTGGAAAACTTGCTGAACAAAACTAAACTTCACATCCGCTTTCAAGGTGGTTTATGTAGATACATGCACAATGAATTAAAGTTATCAGTTTGGAAAAAAACACAGCGACAAGGCTTTTTACCAAGAGTTTCGCCTCCCATACTTGCTTCAAGTCTGATGGCACAGTAATTTGAAAGCCTTCAGAATTGTTTGCCTCTATCAGGTAAACTCTAAAAGAATATCAGTATTCTGATTATGCAGTGAGTTAAATTATCTGTTAGAGCTAAACACTCACCAAATAATCAACCTACTTTCTGTTTTGATTGGCCATACCAGCAGATTAAGCTGCTAATATAGAAAAAGACAGATGTCAATCACTGCAGGATCTCAGCAATCTGCTAATGACTAAGCTTATGCACTTTAATAATCCTGCTTATTTTAATGGTAAGGGGTGGAAAAGCTGAAAGAAAAACTGATTAGAGCAATGAATTGCTTATTTTAAAAGATGTGATTTTAGCATAAATCTATTTTTTTAAATGATCTTGTGCTTGATTGCATATCATTTTTGTTACCAGTGTGGTATTAGTAGCAATTTTACTTAAGAAAAAAAAAAAAAAAAACACAGAAAAAGTAACAAAACAAAACACACAAAAAACAACTGAAAAGGAACTTTTTTGAAATACAGTAGATCCAATTCAGCTGTTAAAGAAAACATAGCTTTGTCTTCTCTACTCATGATTTGTGAAGTAGAGAGAAGCAGTGGGGTAAAGTCAGGATTCCCACTTTTGATGCTCAGCATAGGTGTTTTAGTACGAAAAGGGGACATGTGCCCCTCACAGAGCGATTATTCTAGGTGCCACCTGGGTAGCCAGGCTTCCTACACATGTGATGGGTACGTTAAACCTGGAAAGGCAATTTCAAGGCATCTTTTTATTTTTTTGGTTTTCTGTTATTATTTTCTTTTTCTGTTTGTTTGTTTTATCCCAGGTGAAGTGTAACAGCTAAGATATTGGAAGCAGTGATGCCGATAACTCCGTGCTTCCATAACGTAGAGTTGCAGCAATAACAAGTCATTAGTCACCTCCTTCTGTACGCTTTACAGAATTTCCCCGCAGATGCTCAGATGGTTCTATATGCCACATTACACGTGACTATTTAGACACGTGTATTGGTATTAGGCAGGGCTGCGCAGCCACTTAGTGGGAAATATTGCCTGAAGCACAGGGGACTGGTTGAGGGCTGTGCATGGGCTATCTCTACCTGCTTTTAGTCCAGAGAACCAAGTCCTCTTCTGAGGGTGTGTGCTGAACAGGGCTAGCCTTGCTGGCTGGTCTGGAGGCTGTTCATCTACTCTGCAACGGGCAGGAAGGGTTTCCGATCTCTGACCTAATGATTACTTCTGTGAAATGACTTCCAAGCAAAACCCATAAATTGTCCTAAGCAGATGGATTAGAACACTGGACTCCTGCTCACAGCTGAATGGCTTATTCATTTCATAATGTGGCCTCCTCTGCTGGAACAGAAATTCAGAGGAGATTTGCTGACGTAGTCTTTTGATTCAAGGGTCTGAAGTCCACTCCAGTCTCCTTTTAGGCGAGAGGATCCCTCTAGATAAGATCTAAAGTGTCTATCTCTTTGTATAGGTAATCTTAAATATTTATGTGACTCCAACTAAATGTGCTCAGAAAGAGAAAGACAATAAACCAAAGTAGAATTAATTACCTACATACCTCTAAACACAAACTTTCCCAAGCTCAGGGGATTTGAAATCCCAGATAAATGCCTAAAATGTCTCCAAAAATGTGAGTCTTATGACCCGCCTCCCTGAGGTCATACAAGAGAGTACATGAAAGTAGGGAATTGCACAAAATGGAGCCACATAAGGCTCATATAAGTGTTATTAATGCTATTTTTCCCTTCATCCCCAAACTTTTGCAATTAAGAAAGGGGAAAAAACAGAGATGTCGCTTCAGCGGAGTGCATTAAGCCCTCTGTTTAGCTTTTCCTCCTTCGTGTGGTAGACAGAGTAGCGAACTTGCTGCCTTGGACCACGTGTTAGTTAAGGAGAGTCTGGGTTTCTCTATGTCCCAAATTTCCTTTCTTTAAGCTCATGTCCCCATCTACAGTCATATTGCTTCTCCACAACCTCATCACACAAGGATAAGGGCACCTTGAGTATTCACACAGGTTGTAAACACTGTCTGATCACCTCACAAACATTAACTCATGTAGTATTAACGCTTTTATTTGAGGTAACTTTCAACAAGAAAGATGATAAGATATTTATTTATCCAATTATATATACCCAATCTAAATGTATACGTATTAAAAGATGTATATGTGTGTGAATACTCTTTCTACAAAGAAAGTGAAAACTTAATATATTTACAAGGTTTACCAAACCTCATAAAAATGTTCTGGAAGCAGGAACAAAATAAGGTTATTTTCTGTGAGCTGGTTCAACACAGAAGTGAAAAAGCTCGCTTTCTTTTTCACGTGGGAACAAGGAGCTCCACATTCACGGCGTGCCTCACGGAGAATGAGCCAGTTCCTTGTCAGATGACAGTAAATATCAGATTCTGGCAGAGAATTTAGGATGCAGGAAGACATGAATTTGTCTAGAAACTCCTTTTACACAGAAAGACAGGGTTGTAGGAAAGTCAAAACAACAACTGCTTATTATCAGAAGGTGGGAAGAGCTAAGCTGGAATGAAAAGATCTGACAAACATAAGATTAGACCAGCAACACATTTTCCAAGATAACAGAATCATCAAACCTGGAGAGGCAGTTTCAGGCATCGGGGTTTTTTGTTGTTGTTGTTGCTTTTTTTCACCCGAGGTGAAGTGTAGCAGCTAGGAGGTGGGAAGCAGTGATGCCATTAACTCTAAATTCCTTTAAGGCAGCAATAACAACCAATTAGTCCCCTCATTTTGTACATTTTACCAACTTTCCCCAAAGTACCACAGATGTTCAGATGTTCATATATCACCAAATTCCTCATGAGTATTTACACAGATGTTTATTGGTATTGAATCTTGCAGACATTGCCTGCAGCCCCAGTTGCCACCAGGTCACTCCGCAGCTTGATTCTGTCTGTCTGTTCGCTTCCCTCCCAGATCGGTCTCATCTGCAGACTTTTTGGGAATTGAATTGACAGAGGAGGAACATCCCTGACTAAGAACAGCATGAAAGAAGGCTGCCTTAAGGAGCCGAGTTGGTCTAAATGTCACTCCAAGAACCTCCAGTTTATCTTAACAGCCTTATTTTTTATTTTTTAATTTTTTTTTTTTTTTTTTTTTTTTTTGCTAAGAGCATTTTCTTTTGAATAGTGATAAACTCAGCATCGGTGACCACAGCTGAAAAACCTGACGGAGGGGAGCTATCGGTTCTTGCCAACTGCACAGCCTGGTTCACACCTGTGCTGTGTTCATCTTGCCTCGGAGCGAGCCAGACATGTTTTCCGCTGTAAAAAATGAAGTGGGGTGAGAACTGGAGAGCCCTCTGACTTTTTAGTTTGTATTGTATTGCTCTGTCTCTTAATTACTAGTTAAGCGGAAGCTGATTAATGCCATGAAATCTGAAGCTTAATAGAGATAAAACAAATGTTATGCATAAAATGAAAAACCAGTGAAAGCTCAAAAATGCACTGAATCTTCTTTGCTACCAATAAGCAAACCCAACCCCCGTGTGATCATTGAGTGTCCCTAAGGATTTCAACACTAATTTGTTTGACTTTTAGTTAAAATTAGGCAATCAATTTCTTTCCCTAGGTAGTTGCTTAAGGCCACTTTCATTGTACATCCAATTTGCTCAACTTCTTTGAAGAGAACTTTAGCATGTTAACGTGAGTTAGATGTTGGGGATGTTAGATTTGGAAATTACGATCCTGGTTCTTTCCTTATTCGC
Organism: Vanellus vanellus; assembly: GCF_965231255.1. Classification (NCBI taxonomy): domain Eukaryota; kingdom Metazoa; phylum Chordata; class Aves; order Charadriiformes; family Charadriidae; genus Vanellus; species Vanellus vanellus. The sequence continues at coordinate 217,251,740 of NC_138905.1, read as the reverse complement.
TCTGAATTTAACTCTTTCAGATGAGCATGTCGGTGTTTCGTGTCTGCATATGTTTATTTCTTTACAGTATGAAATATCAGTCACTGGGGGTAAACCAAAAGTGTGTTGGTTGTATCATCTGGCTTTCGATATACAGAAAATCAGATTAAGTGATGACAATTTTTGTCTTTACAAGCTATGGATATTTGGAATATCTACCCTAGCAACAACTCAGAAACTACTACCAAATGTCTGCAAACATAATTCCTTCCATTTGAACAATGACACATGCAAAACAAATTTAGATTCCTCATGCCTTTTTCAACACTTCTACCTGGAAAGCTGGAATTCCTCCATTGACCCCAAATATTTCTACTTGTTTGTATGTTCTCTCAAATTCTTTGTGGGAAGACATAGAAATAAATAAGCAGTTAGAGTAAAAAACTTTCATCCCTTGAACACTCAAACTCGTATTAATTTCCAGGAATGATTTCACTGAATGCAGCTAAAATAGTGACTGTGCGAAGAATTCCAGGTCAAGCTCTAATGCTGTTTAGTTGACATTCATTTCTCTTATTTCTAAGTTCACATTAAGTAATTAACTGCTTAAATAATTGCTTGATTTGAATATTTACATTTTAATATTAATCAATTCAGTCATTTTTAAGAAATACAGTACTCAAAATGAGATTCAAACATGACACCAAAGTAATTTATTAAGTAATTAAAATTACTACTAGATGTGACAAATTACACACTTTAAATAATTCAATTAAAATGTGATTACTGCCTCAGTCTAAAATTTTAAACTATCGCAGACACTCTGCCATTAAGTAATAAATGCATAAATAAATAAACCCCCCAAAGATGGCCAGAAATGTTTGGGTTCTTTCTTCATTTTGCCGTTGGTGCTGAGAGTTTGAGGATTTACTTTATCACCACGGGTTTCGCTTCCAGACAGCAAGGTTTTCTGCTGATTAACAATGGGCAGAGCAAACAGCACGTCAAATGGGAAATGGTGAGATGCTCCAATAGCTTCTTTTCTCCAGCCTGTTGCTCCCCTAATGGGCCATGTTGTGTTGTGGATCACGAAATGGACCGGTACCCAAACCACTGATTCCATGGGTCGGAGCCTCAGGAAAATGAGCAAAACTAACAGATCACAGGGGATAAGGATAAAATTTCACCACATGTCTTTATTTATCACTAATCACTATTGAAATGAGCCACACTTGGTTTGTGTGAGTTACAGATGTGAGAAGTAGTCGTGGGGCTATGTGGAGCAGAGGCATGCTTCGCAGTAAGCACTTTCTGCAGTGTCTCCGCTCCGGGCTGTGCTGCTGGGAGGTTAATGATCTGGAGTCTGAACTGCTTCCTCAGCTGCTAGCTGAACTGATTACGGCTGAGATACACAAACAGGTAGATTTAACTGGAGAGAGATTTTCGTAACAGCTGCTACGCATGTGAATACACCGGGTGGGATTCAGCTCACTGAACTTTAGCCATTGCAAATAAACTTTCTTTAAAAGTATTGTATGGGTTTTCTCTGTGGTCAGAAGAGCTGGACAAGGACACCTGGAGCATGATTTGTCCCATCTTGCAGTAGCATACAGCTACAGGTACAGCCATAACGGCAAACAAAGCAGATCCCTAGTGTGCTCCCTGATTATACAGTGTTTAACACTCTATTCCCAGAATAATTTTGAGTAAAGTAACTAATTCTACCTAAGAAGAAGCCTGGATGCAGTTCTACAGAGAGTTTTCCATAAGTCTTGCACCCTAGAGGTAGCTAAGCCAGGTTTGCCCTGTGTGCTCAACGGATTCCTCAACACTGGTCCAGTAGCCCACGCACATCCGTGCCAAGTCAGGACACGCTCCAAGGCACGCGACACAAGCCTGAGCGCCAGGCTGTGAAAACATCACTCTGGAAGAATAGGAAATAACCCTCCGTGTCTTTCAGGCACATGCATGTTTTGGGGTGGAGGGTTTAGATCCGTAGGGGAGGGTCATCGGCACGTTGCCAGCCTGTTAGCTCGCTCTAGAAATACCAGGCTCTTTGGCAGTCAGGGATTACCTCATCCAGATAACGGGCATAGATTCAGAGAGAAGAGAGAAGTTCTTTATCTCCAAAGAGTCTAGAAAACTAAGTTATGTTAGATGCCCAACCTCAAAATAATCTATTTAAAAGTCAGGCTTCTTACCTTAGCATCCAGAGGAAGCTTTATAACAACCCTCAAATTTTTTCCTCCCTCTAAATTAATTCAGCAAGGACAACGAAAACAAAAACCTACCCACAAATACTCTTAGATGGCTCACACAGCATGCAGGTGAGGAATCATTCAACACTAAAGTGTCTGACAATGGTCTGCTGCATTTGTTATCTGACCAGTAATGTCTCAGAACTGCACAAAATGAAGCAGTACAAAAAGTAAAGTGCAGTTCAGTTTGCATTTTAATTTGCAGCTCTACAAACAAACCAGTTCTTTAGACTTTGAGACAGAAAATATAAACTTTGTGCACGCATGTGAATGTATACATGAATACATATGTAGTCTAAATTCTACATAAATACTTGACTGTATGTATATGCATATAGACATATGCATATGTATAATTGTATATATAAAAGTTTTAAAAAAATTGATTTTGGGGGTTTCTTTTTGGAGGAATTCTGCAGATTTCACAAATTCTTGAAATACCCTACGACTAGCATTAGTGTCTATTTTCTGTCTATCTCAAATAACAGTAAGAAAACAGATGTTGCTCTTATTCTACAAGAAAGTTCTATGGGAAATGACACAAAATTACAGGAAATATTAAAATTCAGTGAAATCTATGCATTTCAGCTAAATTTCCAAGGTTGCCTGTTTGTACCTCAAATACCAGATTTGATTTGGATTTCACCATTGCAAATGATCCCAGAATTGGAAGCACTGTCTTCCATCTATCTCCATTTTCAAATATTTGTAATTATATGTAGGTACATGGAGGACACTCTAAAGCAGCCGCCGAGAAATACATTTTGGGAGTGAGAAGGAAAAGACAATTTGGACGGGTCTTGTCAAGTTGAAAATCTCTTTGTTCATTGCACACGTAGCATCACATTAAAAGTTGCTTGCCTTAAATCTTGATAAGAAAAATATTTCTCTAAGAGGTATTTATATTTTCTTTCTGGGGAAAAGAACTATGAAAAAGATAGAGCGTTATTGCTTTACAAAAGTCCTTTATTCAACTAATTGCTGTTTACGTAGAGACCAAGTTTGTGGTTGTTCTTTTGCTTGACAGCCTTCCATTTAAACGCATGACTGTGTGTCAACACCTTTAGGAATTTCTAAATAGCTTTATTTTCACCTAATAACAATAATAATTTCTCTCTCTTAGGCTCTGCTTCTCTTCTCACATGTACGAGCTTTCCTCCATTGAGCTGTTGAGGTTAGTCCTATGTTGAACGATGTGAGTAAAGGAGAAATTGCCATTACTACTCTGTAGTAATGCAACACAAATAAACAGATACCTATTTGAAACTCCATCTTACTGCAGCACAAGAGATATCAGAGCGAGTCCACTATACCAGTCATAATATACTATTCCGATGTTAGGTCTACCCGCTTAAGGCCACAAAGCACTTTACCAAAGATCTCTCAGATAACTTTGAGCATGTTAAAATGTTTCTATGAGTCCATAGTTCTAGCTCAGACCCCAAAACTAAAATACCGAGACGGTGTGCTACAGAACTAATTAATGTAATAATCCCTACCTCTCGGCAGAGATAATGAGTTCAGGAGCAACTATACCAACACAATCATAAATGCTTTTACTTCCAAGCCTAGATCTCCTATGTCTATGACAGAGAAATTCCTGGTGATATCAGGGTGTTGGTAGAGCTTATTTACATCGAATCTGCAGCAATAAATAAAATCAGACTGGAAACATTTATATTATTCAAAGGAGATTATTCCCATCAAATTTCCTGCTCTACCCTCTACCTTTAGGGTGAAGATTTCCCATTGGAACTGTGCCAAAACACTTGAGTTTGAGAGGCCAGAGTTTCACCTGGAGCTCCAATATTTTCTGTATTTACTTCCAAAATTTTTGTTAAGTTTGGAAAAGTAGCGATAAGTAAAAAAACTTCAAGAGCATATATAAGGAACATAATTCTATTAAAATACTTATGTAAAATTAATAATTGCGAATTCAGCCTAACCTTAGATTCAACTTATTGATGATGTGGTACCCAAGCTATGATGCTGGGATAGTTACAGCAGCGTAATTGTGGCATCAGTGAAGCACGAATGCTGTCTAATTATCATAATTGAAGCTCTTGCAATTATGCTGTCATTTCATTTATATGAACACATTTGGACGAGGTATCAATGTTTCCAGGTTCTATAGGTTAAACCAAGATTTACTTTTCCGCATTCAGTTCGATAAACCAGACACTTTGCCACATACTTGAGATTTAATTGTGTTTAATGAGTGTTTTGCACAGGCGGGAAAAATTTGGAAGGAACGGCAACAACAGCATTTTGGAATTTAGTCAGATCCTCATTCTTTAAGTTATATCGGAACAATAAGGCTAGAAGATGCTTTCCCGCCCCTTTGGTTTATTTACATTATGAATGCATCCTTTTGCGTACACATTGTAGAAACACAAAATCATATAAAGCCTGTTCATACCAGTAGGAACTAAATCTTATTATCTCAGTGCTGATTAGTATGGAATGAGTGTGTTATCCAGAACTCTGGTTAAGTGCTGTCCTATGAAAAAAGGCCATCACAGAAGTCATAACTTGGTGTTTATTTGATCGCTTGTAGACAGGTGGTTTTGCTTTTAATGAGGTAACAGCAGTTGCTGCACTCAGGTCACAAACTGAAATGGCGAGGCTAATTTTTGGAGGCTGTTTCTGGATTTTTATACTGAGGTATTGAGCTGTGACCTTTTCTGGGATGACTATAAAATGCAGGTATGCTAATGAGTATCATCCCACTGTTTCCTTGTTCTCTAGTCAGCCTTTTCTCTCTGTCTCTGCGGCTTCTTGTTGCCTTTTTCTGTTGGCTCTGAAACAGATAATAGCTCTTCATTACAGGTTTTATACAAAGCTGAGAACATAAGATCTCTGATCCCTGACTGCCGTTCCTAGGTAGTGCCACCACGAAATACTTCGGCAGATGAAAGCATTCATATTTTCAATATACCCTGTTTCATCTTCAAAATAAGCCTTTGCCCCTTTGGAAAGCTGCTCTTAATAGGGGCATAACGCTTGTTGCTCACCGTAGTTGTCTGAGCCAAAGTGTAATGCAGTTAATAAAAGTTAATGGGGATCGGGAGATGCCTACTAATTGGATTAACAGTGGTAAATTGGCTGTATTCTTGAGCTCTATTGTCAGGTAAACGGAGGTTGTCTTCATTGTTACACCATTTTTCAGGATGGTAGAATTCATTTTCAGATGTTGTGAGAGTTATAAATTGTTGGTGTAAATACAGAGCAAGAGTTTATGCAGACCAAAGAGTTGTGACGTCAGAGGGAGGAACGAGACGAGGCCAGGAAAAAAGAGGTTTCTGCAAGTAAAGACGTCTTAAAAACCCAATCCAAATTTAGGAACTCTTAATCAATTAAGGAAAGGAAAGAAAAGAAAAGAAGATCAAAAACTGATGTCAAATGTAAATGCTATGATCTCAAACTGTGTTCTACCTTTTGTGTGGAAGCAGTATCTAGAAAATTGAATCTTCATTAATTCAGATGAATTTGTCTAAGGTCAGTGTTATGAAGCTGAACCTAATTCAAAGCTTCTGAATAGAAGTCCATTGTCGCAGCCCCACAGTTCTTATTTCAGTTCCTATACCAATAAATAGCAGTTTAATTTTTTATACCTAGCCAGTAACTGGAGGTAACATGGGGATAACCCTAATCCAAATAACGTAAAATTCTACAGTACAGTTCATCTCATCCTAAATCAGACATCTTAATAAAGTCAGGCTGGACGTGCCTCTGATTGTGTCTATTCTCTCCATCGATTCTGGTGAGGATGGTAGGAACTAAGGCACGTAAGATGAAAGTCACCCAGCACATTGCTAAAGAAACACGGAGAATGAAAGATTCCTCATGGCATCTCTATATTTGACTTAAAGTAAAGGTCCTAGAAGTTTAAGTGATGATTTTAGAAATGCTGTTTCTAAGGTAGGACGAATATATTCTCAAGATGCTTTTCTATCATATAGAATCATAGAATTATCTAGGTTTGAAAAGACCTTTAAGATCATCAAGTCCAACAGTTAACCTAACTGCCAAGTCCACCACTAAACCGTGTCCCTCAGCAGCACATCTACACATCTTTTAAATGCCTCCAGGGATGGCGACTCCACCATTTCCCTGGGCAGCCTGTTCCAATGCTTGAGAACATTTTCAGTGCAGAAATTCTTCCTAAGATCCATCCCAAACCTCCCCTGGCACAACTGGAGGCCTTTTCCTCTTGTCCTACCACTTGTTACTTGGGAGAAGAGACTGACCCCCACCTCGCTGCAACCTCCTTTCAGGTAGTTGTAGAAGGTGATAAGGTCTCCCCTCAGCCTCCTTTTCTCCAGGCTATACGACCTCAGGAGTCCTGTACAACATATGCTATGTATAGGAGAGAGATGTATGTATATATGTATACATAAAAGCTAATTGCTGCTCAGGTGTACAAAATATAGGCTGCCTGGATTAGTACCTGACCAAAAAAGCTGAACTTTAAGAAGGAAAAATAGTCAGAAATGCCAGAAGTTTTAGGTTTTAAGTGAGGTAGCTGTGAAGGAGGGTGGAGGAATATGTAAATGGGTGAAAAGAAGAAAAGAAGAAAAAAATGCCCAGGGTGAAATGACCTAACTTAGCCAAACAGTGATTCAATGCAGAAGAGTGTAAATGACCGTCCCTTGTGTCAGATAGCAGAAACCAAAGGAATTTTAAAGCTTATGTCATGAAAAAAGTATATTGGTTAAACTAGGATATTCTTCTAACAAAACCAAGGAAAGAAACAGGAACTCTCTGTTAAAAGCACTAATACCACATAAATTAAATGATAGCTAAAGGATGGGAAATAGGCACATTTTCCATTTCTATGGTTTGCAAGGGCTGGTAAACAAACCAGCTCTAAAAGTAGAACCTGTCAGAACAGGATTCATGTATTACCCCTGAACACAGACTGCAGGCTGGTTTCTGATAATTTTTCTTTATTTTATTTTTTTTTTTGGGGGGGGGGATTTTCACATTGCTTTTCCAGTTATTCTTTTAAAGATGTCTTAGTGATTGAATTTGCTAGCTCAAATGATTACAAAGACTAAATCCTAAACTTGACTATGCCTGAAAAGTAAACGATAATTTTTTTAAGTAGTGACACTTCAGATTTCAATTCATGAATATGACATTCAAAGATGAATACAAGTTTGTTAGTCCAATCAGAGAGCAAAACTCATGCCTAATAATCTGACTCTAAGAAAGCAGAGTATTTCTTTTAAATCTGAAATGTCTTCATTGCAGCTGTATGCAAATACTCACCTACCAATAACTATTTTTTTTTTAAGAAAAAATGTGTTATAAAACATGTGTTATAAAAAGGACATGCAAGCGTTTCAAATATATATTCTTTGAGAAATTTAGGAACAGAATAGTGGGACTCTGTAGAATATAAAATATATTGAGCATTATAATACCACTAAGCATTTATTCATTTTTGTTGGCAAAATATTTTCTTGTGTTTTTTTGTTTGTTTGTTTGTTTGTTTGTTTGTTTGTTTGTTTTAATGCAAATGCCAACATGTTCCCATACCAAAAAAAAAAAAAAACAAAACAGAAAATTCTGGATCTCAGGAAGATTTGAATCTCCCAAACATCTAACTGGGCCTGCATGGTATACAGTCCAGGAGTTACGTATTCTCCCAAAGACTTTCCAGTGGCTAAAATGCATCACAGGACTTCTGGCTTGTGGGAAAGACAGTAACATGAGTTAGTCAAAGCTGTTTGTGGTTCCCATTGATTGGACTGCTTGATGGGACAACTCCAATAACCAATGGGCAACTCCTGACTTGCTCAGTTACTCGTTAGTGCAGCAGAATGAGCTCTTAAAGTAGTAACCAATAAGCACAAGCATAATTCAGGACTACACATAGCATATATTGTACAGGAACACTGCAGTGGAGGAGAAAAGGCAGAAGGGGGACAGTTTGGTGCACAGCCCAGTGGGGAGCAGGCACTTAATAATAGGAGAGTGGCAGCAGTGGAGATGGAGCTTGGCATATTGTCCACCTGTGGTAGAGCTGGGAGCAGATTTAAGGGTGTGTGGAATGCTGAAGGAAGCTGGGAGAAAGATGGGATGCTGTTGAGAAAAGATAGGCACCATCAGAAAGTTTAGGGTTACTGTCCATGAGGAGAGTGTGTGTTGAGCTGTCCTGGTTTGAGGTAAAACAGAACTAATTTTGTTCGGTAACTTCGCTTCTTAGCTGGGCCTCTTCTAACAACTGAAATTAACTGCATATTGTGCAGACAGTGTTCACTCTCTCAGAGTGATAAGACCAATTGTTTATAGCTGATGCCCAGGCATGGGATGCAGAGAGGCTCCTGCTTATACTCATTGCCATAACCCCCAAGGTCAACCAACTTTGTTATTTGCCCCGTTGGAGGGTCGGAAGCGGAAAAGCATAGTGGGGTCCCACCTGCAGGGAGGAGCGGACAGGACAGGTGACCCAAAACTGACCAACAGGGTATTCCATCCCATCTGCCTCCTGCTCAGGATAAAAGCTGAGGGATCAAAGGGTCACTCTCTCTTCCTTCAATGGCCGACGTCTGAGGAGGACTCTGTTCGCCCGCCTGTGATCCTGATCCTGAATCCAGATCCGGAATACTGTTCCCGTCCGTCACTGAGTCCAGCCTGGGACTGCCCCAGTGCCAGCCGGTGACGTGATTGTCATCTCGGGAGCTTGATATGGTTTTGTATATATTTTTCATTATTTCTTTTTATTTTATTATTAATATTTTATTAAAGTAGTTTATCTCCTTCTAAACTCATAAGTCTCTTTTTCCTCCTCTGCCTCTCTCTTTGAAGAGGGGTAGAGGGGAGCATCTGTCGGTCCCGTCTGGGGTGCCTCGGGTCCCCAGTGGTGGATTTTGGCCTAAACCACGACGTGAGCACAGGACGTCTAGGAAACAAGGGAAAGCTAGGGACACAAGAGACCCAGAAAGGAGAGGGCAGGGAAGAGAGAGAGAGAGAGGGAGAGAATGTGGCTTTTGTCCCACTTACTCATTTGAGCTGGAAGTCACTACTGTACACAGAAGGTCTCTGAAATCCTCCTTTTGAAGCTGTTCCAGTTGACACAGTTGCTTAGATGGTCTGCAAGCATGGATGAGGCACCTAATACTGAAGACTTCTTCCGTAACACTTAGTCTCCGTTGTACGGGGGTCTTCAATGTCTGTAGACTAACTTAAAGAGAAATACCCTGTGCCATAGAATGTGAGCAGACCACGTGTTCCAAGGATCAAGGTTTTGGTTTCCCAAACATCAGGATGGAGGATATCCTCCCTCAGTATCCCCCAACCTTGCTATATTCCCATCTTACTATATATCAGAATTGTCTGGTTAGCATAACCTCTAACATCTGTTAAAGATTAATGAATTATGCATATTAGTCTCTTTGTCATGTTTGTGATAAATTCAACAGACCATGTATATATTTGTATGAAATTGTGGGGTTTTTTAATGTGCATAAGTCACACACTGAAGTTTATCTCAGATCTGACAGTCTGTTGGAGATATTTCATGTGCGTTGTCTATCCAGTTTGTTCAGTCAAGTTAAGGACAAAGGCAGATTTAAAGGGTTCTTTTTTTTCTTTTTTTTTTTTTTTTCCTTTTTCTTTTTGCTGCATGATCAGGAGAAGATTGTGCCTCAAGACATTAACATTTCTGAAACTGGGTTTTGACAACTGAGGGAAAAAAAGTTAAAAACAGGTACCTTGATTAACTATTGCATTTAGGAAGAAACACATGAAGAAAAAAAAATCCAGTGGAAACCTTAGGGAGCAAAGGAGTACCTGTGCCTTGCATAGCTCTAGCTTGAGACTAGACCAGATTCAATGACCCGAGACAATACCTTGACTAAAGACCAGGTTGTTGTACTCTCATGAAAGCTGTGTACATGTTCTGATTGTATTTTAGCTGGATGAATTGCAGACAGACAATCTCTTGGAAAGTTCAGATTTCTGTAAGTGTAGTTTTCTTTTCTCTTTGTAAACCTGTCTCCAAGAACAGTAACTGTTCTATTAATCTTTGTACTGCTATTATTTTGCTTTAGCTTCAAGGTTTTCCAGTTGTTGTGCCACTTTTGAATGCTGGCAAGATATTATTTCATTTGTGAAGGTGAGAAATAATTTAGAAAAAGCAGTGGTATAGTTCTGAAGTTCACAACACCTCATACCAAATTGTGAAAACCCAAGAGCAGACAGAAGGCTTCACCGCAAAGCTATATGAGCTACTGATAGCAGTAGGCATCTTCTAGTGACAAGTGTTAATGAATAGCTTTTCGGCATGCATTGTGCATTGCACCTGAAACTCAACAGCTATATCGAATTGTAATAAAAGTTTGGAAAATAACATACTTAAGTCCTGTCCTTCAGTCTGGACCACCTGAGTGGTCCGTTTGAGTTGAACCACCTTGATCGGTTCTTGTCACCAGGCTGACCCCAGCCCTTAGGAGCATCCTGCAGGAGATTTTTTTTTTTTTAAATGTGAAAAGTTGTTGGTTTTTTTTATTTTATTATTTTTAAACAAATGAGCTCATTCTAAATACACAATTAATCCAAAAGACACCACTCAAGCATTTTGACAACATGGAGCTTTCTACAACAACAAAAGCTTCGATATCACCATTTCAGCAGGTCACTGTCCTTGAAGAGGGTCAAATAGGCAGATAAGCTACCGGTTAATATGACAGGAAAAGAGGAAGATATAATGCTATGTAATGGACAGCCTTAATTTTCACTTTAGGCATAAAAAGACCATATCTTGTCCTTACAGAAATAGAAAGCCACAGAAATCCTCTGCTTTCCGTTACTCTTCATTGAAGGATGCACCTGAAGCTGCTTTATGTTTATTATGTTTCTAACTGACTTAAATAGAAGTTGATCTTTCATGAACAATTGTTGCCTAGCAATGATACTTCCCCTGTAATTTAGTGAGTACGCAGGTTCTTAATTATGCACAAATTATTTTTGAGTTCTTGTGTTGTTTCTTTTTATCATCATATCTTGATTAATAGCAGTCTTTAATTGGGACACAATCCAAATTTCTACCCTCCTTTTCAGTGTAGGAATAAGTAGAATTAGGATCCAAATATCTGCCACAAGAACGCAGCTAGTTTGGTAGAATTCTCATTGATCTTGGTCAGTCAGAATTCAGTTTTTTTTACCACAGGATCGTCAAAGCTATCTGTCTTCCCAGAAATTGTGACATGGTACTTCCTGGACCTGTGGTGTCTTAAGTTTTCCACTCTTTGGGAAAGAGCTTGTCTTCTACCACTGAAGGGTCAACCTATCAGTTCAATAACATCTAGAAGTCAAGGGGTGCTGGTACAGAAAGAAGATAAAATCATATTTATCTTACTTCTCTTGGAACCTGGAAAGTCGTTATCCTAAGGAATAGTCACAGTACATGGTGTGTGTGTGTGTTTGAGCACACTTACACCTAGCATTAGGGGTCTACAGAGACTCAAACAGGCTGTCATCCACAGAAAAATAGGTGTGAAATGCTCTGAAAACCGCCCTATTTTGACTAGCTATAGACGGGGAGAAGAGACAGCTGCGTCCTTTAACATTCAGGATCTGTTCTAATTTATGGAGCTCCCCAATGCACAGGTCTTCTGGGTAAGATAAGAGAACTTAATGTAAGAACTATCTCTGTCTTCTTTAGGTGCAACACATGTACTGTACCTGTCGTGGCTTAAGCCCAGTAGGAAGCTAACCCCTACCACAGCCACTTGCTGTGGAACGGGGGAGAGAATCGGAAGGGTAAAAGTGAGAAAACTCATGAGTTGACATAAGGACAGTTTAACAGGTAACGTAAAAGCCGTGCAGGCAAGCAAAGCAAAACACGGAATTCATTCACCGCTTCCCATCAGCAAGCAGGTGTTCAGCCATCTCCGGGAAAGCAGGGCTCCATCACGCCTAATGGTTACTTGGGTAGACAAACACCGTAACTGTGAACGTCTCCCGCTTCCTCCTTCTAGCCCCAGCTTTTGTTGTTAAACACAACATCATATGGTTTGGGTAATATACATACATATAAGGTCTGACCCCTTTGGTGAGTTGAGGTCAGCTGCCCCGGCTCTGTCCCCTCCCAACTTCTTGTGCACTCCCAGCATCCCCGCTGGTGGGGCAGCACGAGAAGCAGAAAAGACCTTGGTCCTGTGTAAGCCCTGCTCAGCAATAGCTAGAACATCTCCGTGTTATCAACACTGCTTCCAGCACAAATCCAAAGCGTAGCACTGTATGAGCCACGATGAAGAAAATTAACTACCCCAGTCAAAACTAGTGCAGTACCTCGAAAAAAAAAAAAGAAAAAAAATAAAAAAGAAAGAAAAGAAGTGAACCTTTAGCCTTGCAATTCTGCTCCTCTGAAAGCTTAATAGGATAATAATCATCCCCTGAATTTAGTGAACTGTTCAGAACTGTGCAATAAGTATATCCAGTAAGTCCAACATTGTTCCAAATTTATAAACTATTATTATGCCATTATATAAATTGATGGCATGTCCTCCCTTGAATCTTGTGCTCAATTCTGGTCATACCATCTCAAAGAAAGAGATAACAGAAGTAGAAAAGGTCTGCAGCAGGGCAACGAAAATTATTAGAGACATGAAAAGACCGCCATGTGAGGAGAGATGAAAAAGATCAGGGCTGTTTAATTTCAGAGTTAAGTAAGAGTTGATGTCACAGGGGCTCATTAAATCAGAGATGTCATGCAAGTCAACTGAGTGTTTCTATTTACTCCTTCACATAATACCAAAGAGAAATATAAAGGGAAAAAAAAAATCTATTATCTGAAAGGAAATATAAATTTAGTACACCACAGTTCAGAAAGAAACCAAGGAGCTCACTGTAACAAGGTACCGAGTGACTCAGAAGCAGAGCCTCCAGTACTCTGAGAAATAATTATAATATCTTTAGCTACATTGGACAGAATATAAACCTGTAAAGAATAAGAAAGAACAGAGAAAATATGAGACTGAGTGAATCATGGCCCTTCCTGATATTCGCCCGGGCTTCAGGGGCTGTGCCGCACCAGCTCTCACCCACACACACGGTGCGTACGAGTTGTTCCTTGTTGTTTATGCGTTTCACATATTTGCAGACAATTAGAAGGTGCATCTGGTGAAGGTAAACCACAGATGTTTAGTTCTATTATTTTTGCCTCTTAAGTCATTGCCATCATACTAATAAGTCTGTTGCTGCTCTTTACGTATCCTCTAACCAGTGTTGTTTAGAAAGGGATTATCACCTCCATATCATCTTCTGTGTTACATTTGCCATCCCAGTTTACTCAAAATGCTCGGCAAAATTTACTTCTAAATCTCTTTACAATATAAAAAGTCTTTCAAACAGATTTAGCCCAGCTCAAACAAAGCAGTAGGAATTCTCTGTTATGCAAGGATTCCCTAGTTACACTTCTATTGAAAATCAAAGTACATGTACATTAAAGCACGTTCTAAAAAAGAACAATTTTGAGCCTGCTGCCATGTGACAGAGATTCAGTGAAATCATTGTGGTCTAAGTGTGTTCATATCATTCTCTTGGAATAGGGTAAAAGCTCCCTATACCAAAAAAGATTCACAACTGATTAACTTTGCTTCAACTGAGCAAAATGACCGAAAGAAGAGGGAATGGTGACTTGAATGTTAACATATTGGCTATAGCTACATAAAAGATGAATGCCAGGCATGCATCTTCTCATTATTTACCCGAATCTTACAAATGAACTCAAACACCTTCTATCATATTTTTTTTTTTTAGTTATTTTTATTTCCAAAATCTGGTGAAGGTTAAAACTCAGGTTCAGTCTTGAGGAATCACTGCACTGGGTTTTGTACAGAGGCAGACAAGTAGGCAGAGCCCTAACGTGAACAGCTCCAGATGTGCTGGTATAAGTGAAAGATGCGTGTTCTAACTTTCAGCTCGTCCTTTTATCTTGTTTTTTTCCTAATATCTAATTCATTTAGCTTGGTTTACTGCATTCAGAAAGCTGTGATATAAACATCAGTTGTTGTGTTTCATATAAAGTACCCCATAGACTGTTTTTGTTGCAAGTTGAAAACACACTGCAAATGACAAGTCATAAAGCACAAGGCCAGATTAGTCAGAAGTCAACTGTGCTATACCGAAGAAAAAGGTCCATCCCTAGTGTGGAATACTAATTAATAGAATAGAAAACCGGAATAGTGAATTTTTTTTTTTTTTTTTTTTTTTTTACTTTTCTGTGCTAGAAAAGCACTAACTTTAAGGGAAAGAGCACTCTCAGCATACCACAAGGGGAAGTATTGATGACAATCTCGCTCTGATACAGAAAGTATTATAGCCCTTAGTCAAAGTACAGCAGAGCACACACGTGGTATCCTGCTCTGAGACATGAACATCCCTCTGTGGCACAGATACACAGTGTCTAGCAGGTTGTTAGGAGCTACGGTGGAGATCCCACATTGCAAGAGAGAAAGCAAGAGAAAGCAGCTTTCCACTAAGTGTAGAAAACCTCTAAAATACCAGTCGGATGAGTGGGAGAAGGTTCATTGGGGACCACCAATGAATCAAGTTTACTTATTTTACTGGGATAACACAACACTGTTGTATTTTGCTGTAGCTATAGCTTTTGTGTTTAAATGAAAGTTAGAATGACTAGAAAAAGACAGTTCTCATCAGTATACCTTTGCTCTCACTCATATTCTCATATTTTCATATATTCTTACCAGTAACTGAGGTACTGGCTTTGAATTAATAGGATTTGGGACTTTTCACTAGTGCCCATGTATAAACTATTAATGTTTTAACAACCCTGAGCCAAAAATATTTCACAGGGCTATTGAGCTATTTGTGGAATACTGAAGTACGACCCCCAAATAATTTTGGGAAGAAATTACTTACACTTAGAATTTACAACCACACTCAGAAGTGTAATTCCTGCTAACAGCTTTCTACAAAGAGGCATATAAAAGCAATTGCAGTTGATGTAACCATTAGTAGCCAAGCTTCCTATAGCAGAAGAGTCCCTATAATCAGGGATGCTGCCTATTCAAATGTTCATTTAGCTTTGATGCATTTGAAGCCTACCTGTCACCTTCAGAGAAAGCTGACTGAATGGACGACAAGCCAAAGATAAGCAGGAGCTATGGGAGAGGAAAAAGACCCAAAAGTGGCCAAGCTGAGGCCAAGGCAGCAGCCTGAGGTTGTTATGACTCCAGAGCATCCACGGCAGCACACACTCATGCAAATATGCCAGCTTCAGATGCTTCTGAGTTCAATTCTTACTGAAAAAATAATTTAAAAATGAGTCATCAAGCACTGGGAAATCAGGTTCCCTTAACGAGTTTTGGTGCTCATTCTAGTACCTGCCTTTTTTTTTTGTTTTCTGTTTTCTTTAATTTTTTTTATTATTTTTTATTTTTTCCTAACAAAATATTCCAGTTCATAATGGTGTTGTTTTTGCTAATTTTAGTCATTGTGCCCCTTCAGACATGTCAAAGACCCATGTGACTCATGTTGTTAATCTTGACCCTGCATTAACATTAAGATTTTCATGATGAAGTGGTGAAACACTGGCCCAGGTTGCCCAGAGAGGTGGTAGATGCCCCATCCCTGGACACATTCAAGGTCAGGTTGGATGGGGTTCTGAGGAACCTGATCTAGTGGAAGATGTCCCTGCTCAGTGCAGGGTGGTTTAGACTAGATGACCTTTAAAGGTCCCTTCCAACCCAAACTATTCTATGATTCTACAATTCTATGAAAACTATATACTCTTTCTTGGTTTTCTGGACATATATAACAGAAAAAACAGTGATTCTCTGTGAGCTGAAATATCCTTTTCTATTCCCCGTATCAACTACTAGATCATTTCTCTTCACGATTTAGTTATGTTTACGGACCATGCAATTCTGCCTACAAATATCCACTAATGAGACATAAATAATGAGATACTGATAGCGTTTCATGGACGGATTCACCATCCCTCAGCTAAAGTAGTTCAATAAACAGAGGGTTATTAGGAAGGGAAAAAAAACCCAAAGATCAAATATGACAAAAGATTCGCTGAAGGAGCTCCTTCAGGAGGCAAAATGGATCATGCATGTAAGGCACATTAAGAACTACTAAAGTATCTTATTAAAGAAAGAACAAACGAGCGACGGCCGTAGCACAGCCAAAATCACACCACACAGGCTGGCTCAGTGCACTGTAGAATTTCTGAGTGGTAATAAAATGTGGGGGTTTAGGCACGTTTTTCTCCTCATTGATTTTACAAGAAATGTGTAAAAAATAATCCCCAGAATTGACTTTCAAAACATCACCTTTGCTCAGGGAAATGCTTTTGTGAGGAACCGGAGGAAGCAGAGTTGCGATTGACATCGCCTGCCCTCTCGAATCTTTTCTGGGTTTATATTAAAGTCATAGAAATCTAGTAGCTTCAAGGAAGACTTCACTTCATTTTTTTGGTGGTTTTCTTTGTTTTTTTTTTGTTTCTTAATGTTACACAAAGTTTCTCAGAAGGACTTAATGCATTACAAGATGTTTCCATTGCACGCATCGCCTTACATCGTTGCACCCTTTATGTTCACTAAAGAGAGAACCTACAGCTGTTGTTTTACAATGCAGAAGGCAGACAGATATCTGGCAGTCAGTATTACAGATGTTTCCAGGAGGGATTTGCACTGCCTTGTATGCTGAATTAATAGGTGGTTGTGTGAAGGTATTCCGTACGAGCTAGTAATGGGGGTCTCGGAGGACGAATAAAGGAGGGAGTTTAGAAAATCTCTTGAAGCTGGTTAGAAAGGAGTTTTTCACACACATGACTATTGCTTCAGTAGGAAAAAAAAAAAAAAAAAGTTAAAAATCATTCATCCAGATTTCATTCTGTGGTTAATGCATTTCATGGCCCAACGTGTTACCTTATAATCTTGGCTTTCTCTGGCAGAATTTGCCCCTGGCTGCAAGCTTTTGCAGGGGTAAAACTGATCTATGACTAGAAAACGTTTGGCCTTACCTGATGACTGTACCATGTCAAACACTGCAATTTGTGCGAGTGTGTGTGTGCACGTGTGAGTCATTGTGTGTGTAAAGTACCGCATATTATATTTGTCCTAAAGTTAAAGAGAACAAAATTTATGTAGTGAAAAAAAATCTAATGAGGAAGTGTCATGCTAGACTGAAAGCGTTAGTAAGTCATTACTGCTGCAACTGTAATTACTATCAGTTTCTCCAAGTACCAGGATTCGACTTCTAATTTCTTTTTCTGAACAAAGGTCCAAGTAATATATAATCTGTTAAAAAACCTTGAAGGAAACTGAGGCCATCGTGAGGTCAATTAATCTTCATGTTCCTTGCACTCTTGGGAACTTTATATTTCCCACTAAAAACCCCACATATCAAACTCCTGTAGTTTCTGACTCATTGTTTATTTTCTTTGCATGGGATTTAAACCCCTGCAAAGGCCCATTTATCTCTTAATACCCATTTAACCCCACCAGGGTAAATCTTACCCTTAAGGCATGAGATGTAAATAAAAACTATCTTTTCCTTATTCAGATTTTCACTTGGATCCATGGGAAATATAGTAGCAGGCTCTGTCTTTCCAAATCCTAAACAATGTTAGGTATGGAGCCCAGGAAACTCAAAAAAAGGCACGGAGTTTTCCATTCTTCAGTTTTAGGAAGTTTTCACACCGTCTACCTCTAGGCTTCTAAGGTAGGAGGCTACTCAAACTTTGATGATACTCTGCATGGCTAGTGCAAAAATATGCTTCCCTAGGTCCTGATTTGGAGCACCTATTTGAAGCTCCCACCACCTTGGGCAAGTCCGAGTGTTCAACTGATGTTGAGCATCATCAGGAAAGGTGTTGCAGAAGAGAAATCATCATTTGCAGCAGTATAAAAGCCTTATGTACCCACACCTTGAAGTGCTATCTGCTGATCTGTTGTCCTCATGGAATCGTAGAATTTTTATGGCTGGAAAAGACCTTTAAGATCACCAAGTCCAACCATTATGTAGCTCTACTGGGCCCACCTCTAAACCATGTTCCTGAGCACCATATCTTAGATGGCTTTTAAGTATATCCAAGGATGGCAATTCAAACACTTCCCTGGGCAGCCTGTTCCAGTCTTTGATAACCCTTTCAGTATAGAAGTTTTTCCTAATGTCTAACCTAAACCTCCCCTCACGCAACTTGACGCCATTTCCTGTTATCCTATCAGTTGTGACTTGTGAGAAGAGACCAAAATCATCTCAAGAGGGGTGTTGTGGAGTTAAAAAAGGTTCAGAGAGTAGCTTAATCACAATGATCAAGTTGATGGAGCAGCTGCCCTGGGAAGAGGGTGGGAGCTCTGAGCAGAGGACTGAGGAGGAATATGATCGTGGTTTACAAAGTCAAAAGGGAGAAGATAAGGCGAATGCAGAACTTTTTGTTTATTTTTTCACCCCAAACTCACAATACAAGATAGGTGGGGCACTGGCTGAAGCTTGCAGGAGATGAGTTTAAAAAAGAAAACTGAAACTCCTCTTTACACAATGAAAAATGAACCTCCAAAACCTGATGTCAAGAGAAATTGGTATAAAAAAAAAAAAAAAGACAAAAAAAAATCATAGACAGCAGACCCGTTAAAATAAACTGCAAAGGCAGGGATGTAATCTCTAGTATCTCAAAAACACCACTTCTGGATGCTGGGGAAATGCAAGAGAAGTGGACTAAAAACAGCCGTCAGGATTTGGTGCTTTCCATATGCCGCTTCTCTTATTGCCCCTCATGGAGGCCAAATACAGGGCTAGATGATGGTCCCTCTCAGCAGGACGTATCATATGTTCTTTTAAATACTGAATTTGAAATGATTTCAAAAATAAAAATGAAGTATGCTTATTAATGACCTGGCAACTGAGGAAAATAAAGTTCCTTGACAGCAGTTTTGCCTCTTACCTTTCCTTTAAAGAGTCCCGAAGGAATGCGTGAAAGAAAGGAATAGTTATATTTCGATTTCTGATTGGTTTCCAGTCATTTCTTATAAGGGGTCAAAAGGTCATGTGAAAAAGAGGTTATAGTAGATATCCTGCTAAGGCATTTCTGTGGATTTATTGCACAGCATTGGCAGTTAACACTGTTTTATGACATAATGTGCATTTTAGATATCCACCTTAAGATGCACTGAATCACAGCCTGAAAGTGCCTATTTGTCTCCATTGAGAATAAAATGTGGATTACTATGTGTGTTACGGAGACACTCACACTGGAGATTTCTGCAGTGAGGTGAGATGAATCATGACAATTCAGTTTAAACAGAGGCTGATTTAACTGGATAGACTGTCACTCCTTACTTTGGAAAATATGATTAGTTTATTTTCTTACAAGAAAATACACAAGCATAGGAAAAAAATCACATTGAGTCACGTCAAATTCCCATCAAGCCCAGAAATCCATCTCCCAAAAAGCCATTAGTAGATGGCCAGAGTACAACCACCACCATTTCCAATAGCCTGTGTCTTGGAGAACACCTTGAGGACCTTGAGGAGATGTGTCAGAAGTGTTATCTTTGTGCTCAGTAGCCCTGGACAGTTTGCATTTATGAATTAGAGCACAGAAACATCCGCCCTTGGCATCCCTGAAAGAGTTAATGTAAAGCACGTAATATGAGAATGCAGTCTATAATGTATTCCGGTGTAGGGTCTGGTACTATGACAGCTTTCTGGAACACCTTGAACTGTCTGCCCTGGTCAAAACACAAGTTGTGGTCTTTAAGCCAAAGAAAGCATTTATCAGGCTTTAGTATAATTTCATTGATGATTTTTATTTTTATTTTTCTGACCCGAGAGGCTTAGTGAAAAAGTAGAGAGCATAGAAAATCCAAGTTGCTCGCTTTCTTGTTTAATCAAACATGTTTGTTTTCGGTAGTCAGCACTGATAACTGAAACAAAATTTGAGTCCTGAAAAAACCCTAAGCAAGTTACAGTTTTACAGGTTTCAGCTGTCTACACTTAATCTTCTTTTTGTCAAGAGACAAATATTGGTTTTATTTATAAAATTACTGTGAACTTGTTTTCATTAATTCCTTATGCATATTCTCATGTCCAAAGTAGGTAATATTCACCTAGCAATTGCCTCTGACAAATTCTGTCATTTTACTAATAGGAAATTGAAATGAATGAAGCTGTTTTCCAGCCCCATGCCTACACAAATGAATGTGTATATGATCTTGATTAAATATGTACCTGTACATAAGAAATGTGCATTTTTTCCTTTCTTGTACCGATGCTGGAGACCACTCACCCATGCAACTGATTTAGAGAGTGATCGAGGCTATTCAAGTAAACAGCAGTTCACCAAAAGAACTAAAGACATCACATAAGGCCAATACTATTATATTTTAAAAGAATGCAGGACAAACTGGGGGGGGGGAGTTTGCATTTTCTTGTGTATTTAGACGTCTCGAGCATCATAAAATATATCACTACAACATTATCACAACCAGTACACTTGTTCAGTATCCACGCCCTTTATCAATTTTTGATTTATTTTGTGAAGCCTCTATTAGGAAGAAAAGATTTCAGAACGTTCAGATATTTTCTGGATCAATGAACTACAAAGTATGGAATTTGATATAGGGTTCAAAAGCCTTTATCTTTTCTGACTGTTATTCCATTGGACAATGTAGAAAACATTTAATTTGTAAAAACCAGAAAGAGTAGGGGAAAAAAGAAAAGTGGGGTGATCCCACTTTCTATTTTTCTTGCTTTTCTTGAGACAAAAATGCCACGAAATAAGCTGATTTCATTGTTTGATTTGGGTCAGAACTGGAAAGCACAACAGAACCCCCCCCACACTAAATTGTATAATGACAACTTTTTGAAACAAGGTTCAGGTCTAAGAGGCTAAATAGGCACATCGACTGAAGTAGCAGTAGCTTTTTGGCTTGCTTCTCCCATCCCAAGTCAGTGCTCCTTTATTGTTTATCACTTTGTCATTATTTATAACAAATGTTTATGAATGGGAACACCTGTTTCACTTTATCTAAACATGGTCCTTCTGTTCCTGTTCTGCTCCTATTACTTTGAAGCTACTTGGTTAGATCATTATCGCCTGCTGGCCTGAAAAAGGCTGAATTAAATAAGCTAGCTTTATGAATTGCTGTGTTCTTTAACAAGAGTTGCTCAAACGCCAAGACGTACTAGTGGATCCCAATGTACATATCTGCTAATCCACGTTTAAATTATTACGACTTGCCCCTAGTCATATCAGAGAAGAAGCAAGTAGTCTTCTCAAAGTGTTCCTACTGTATCAGTAAAATTGTCTCCGACTATAGAAAAAAGAAAAAATGGCAGGGAAAGGCAAAAATCCAGAAGGACACAGTGTCCTGTTACCTACCTGAGTTAGCTGAACATACACAGGACAGCAAACTCTTCCATTTACAAAAGAAGGCTGATGAAACTAAGCTGATGGGGGAATGTTGGAGGAACTATGGCCTCTGAACGGCAATTCATTTGTCTTGATCCTGCGATGGCGCAAGAGGTTACTATGTTACCAGCGTTGTAACATAGACATTGATGTTGATTGAGAGTGGGAAGCATAGTCAACGTAGACTTCGTACATCACAATGGGTGTTTTCACCCATTAGCATGGAAGAGCTGCCTTGATGTGGTCTTAAACGACTGTTATTTCCATTCTCAATTGACAGAAATGATGAGACAGTCTCAGAGCATATGAAAAGCTTCTGATTAGTATGAATAGGACAAAGGGTACACTGGTGGTGGGCATCATGATTAGTATATATCCGTGAAATATGAATCATCTGGCTGAATTCTTGAATTCATGGCTTGGGTTTATGCTAGGTCAACACTGAGGTTCATATCGGTCTCTTAAAAGGTATGAATCCATGACAACTCTGTTACTTTGCAAAAATCTCCATTTAACAGAAGTCTATTGTCTGCGTACGTCACAGGCACAGTGTGTGATAAGATGTGTCAGAATGTGAAAAAAAAAACCCAAACAATAAAATAAAAACTGAGGATCTTATTTTGGATTTTAAAAAGAATAAAGTTACTATTAAGCAATGAGTATGCACTTGTCACAAAGCCATTTTATAACTTATGAGGACAGTAAACACAATACGGAGTAAAGTAATGAGAGGAAAAAGCATCTGTGCTCCTGCCATAGGTAAAAGTGTTCAGCCATTAAAGTATACTATTTATCAGTACAAAAATATAAACACTCAAAATCTTGTATAGTTCTTTTAGCAAAGTATGGCTGGTAGGTAGAGCTGTGATTGCCTCACTAAAGTATTTGTTAAATGTTTTCCTTTTTTGGTCTCTATGACCTAACCATGAGTCTGTTGTATTATATACAAGTATATTCATCATTTAACAAATGTTGTTACATGAAAGCTGCAAGTACATACAGGTATGACTTAAATAAAATTGTGTAAAAAATGTCCCATGAAGATTGGAATGTAAGTTTATTTCCCAAAAATGAAAAAAAAAAAAAAAAAAAAAAAAAGCTTTGAGTAAAACTGTTGGAAAAAATAAGGTGTTTTTTGTTGTTGGTTTTTTTTTTTTAAAAAAAGTGAACTGGGATTTTGTTACAATTTCTACAATAGCTAAGTACCTGAGAGCTACATGACAATAGGCCAAATCAAAGGTCCATCTAGTTAAATAGTTTGTTTCCAATCATGACCAGGAGCTGATGCTTAAAAAATTATAATTTCCAAATTATATACATATTGTTACAGGGCGCATATTTTTCTATATGTTGATAATTTTTCTCTTTTCAACAAAAAACAGTCAAAAAGACATGAAAAGACTTCATGCAAATTTGGGACCAATTCATAAACCCTGAAGAATGAATCAGTAAGCAATTATTTGAGTAACCTGGCGTAGTGGGAGGTGTCCCTGCCCATGGCAGGGCAGCTGGAACGAGATGATCTTCAAGGTCCCTTCCAACCCAATCCATTCTATGATTCTATGAGTCTATGATTCATGAGGTGTAGAACCTGGTAATGTAAGCTAAAGGCAAAAAATAAATTCTGTGGTTTAGAAGAATGTGTTCAATATATGTTGGGGAAAAACAAATCTACTTTCTACTAAAGGGATAAAATTTTTAATAACAAGGTAGATAAGTCAGAATTATTTGATAAATATTTTCTTTTCTATTTGGAAAGAGAAAATCAGGACAAAATACTGCAACAAAATGTAATGCTTTCTACTCCATTAGTAACCAAGAAAGATGTTAAACTTCTATTAGTAATACCTATTTGTTACCAGAAAGCTTGGATAACAATTTACATCTGAATTTTGCACAAAGGAACACTTTTAATTAGTGCCCTGAGACATGAATAAGCTCCTAATGACATTTTTAAAATCCTCAGAAGCTGAAGTCCTTCTCATTTTATTTGAGATAGGTGCCTATGTGCTTAAAAAAAATAATCTGATGAACATCTACATGCATTTTACACAACTAAATACTTTATAATTCTAATTAAAAATCTTTTACAACTAATAATTACACCATTAACTCATCCCTTCTGGTGGCTAAATTGAACACCTGCCTTTAATTATGATGACTTGGAAAAGAGAAGCAGCCTGAAGATTACAGGATTGTAGAATCGGAAATGCAGTGTTGCACGAGTACATTTTGTTTAAATAAAACCATCTTATCAGACAAGTGCCCAATTATCATTTGTATCAGAAAATATTTAATTTTATTCTTATTTGCTTTCAGCAAACATTAATTTCAGTGCACGTAATGGGGAAAAGCAATGATCCTGAAAGCAGAAAACTCAGTTATAGATGATTTAGAAGCTTTTGGGGAATCAAAATTATTTCTCTTCTGATTGAAATGATTTCTGTTTTCTGATTATGCTTATAGACTTGTGGGCAAATGCTCAACGACATCAGCCTCCATTAATCTGTGAGCAAGGTAGCTTGGTAAGAAGAGTGCTACTACAGAATAGAAACTGATTATAACACAACAAAGCAACTTAACGATCCCAGGCACTGTGGTTTAAATCTGAGTAAAAAGTACTCCCAATATTTGGCCAACGGAACTGTCATTTTAATCTATCCTGGAACGCTTAAATTATATATGAATTTTAGACAATTGTCAAAAATAGTCCTAAAATGTGGGTGAAGAATGCTATCAAATTGAAATCACTTACTCCTCCTGTATGGGTGTTGTGGGCTGGATAGATGACTTGTATTAAAGAAGCAGGATAAATACATTCATTACACCATGCACATCATTGCTTTTTAATAAGAATATATAGGAATGACTTTTGAAAAACTGTATGTCAAATTATGTGCATTACCAGTGATTTTCATAGGCTGGCAGAATTATAGGCTACGTCTGCAACGTCTGGAAGAGGAAACGATGGTGTTGGGGCTCAAACTTGGCACAGGCAAAGAAACATGTACAGGATTATGTTGTTAATACAGACCCTCTCGTGTGCATGTAAAACAACAGGTTGGAAGAGACCTCTGGAGATTTTCCAGTCCAACTTCCCGCTCAAAAAAAGTGCCAGCTTATATGTTATAACACTTTGCTCGGAGCCTCATCCAGTTGACTTTCGAAAACCAGCAAGGCTGAAGACTGCACAACTTCTCTGTGCTCCTGTTCCTGTGCTCAGTCACTCTCGTTGCGATTTTTTCCCCCTTTCTCCTTATATTTAATCATAATTTTCTTTTTTGCAGCTTGTTTTCACAACCTCTTGCCCTTTACCGTGCACCTCTGAGAAGAGCTTTGCTTTGCCATCTCTGTAGTTCTCTGTTAAGTATGTGAAGACAAAAGTCTCCTCCTCATCGTTCTCTTCTCTGAAGGCTGAATAAACCAGCTCCCTCAGCCCCTCCCTGCATTTTTTAAATCCTTTTCTTTCCCTTGGCATAGCGAAATTGCATTTCCCTTGGCATAGGTTCCATTGCATTTAGATGTAGGCCATCGCTTGCTGTGATGGTCTGTAGCCATCATGCTCTCAGCTGTGACTAGCATCCAAGCATCCTTCCCTTTGGAACCTTTGCAATTCAGGTATGAGACAACCCTTTATTATTGTGAAATTCTATTAGAACATCTAAATAAGAGCAGAAAAATCTTGTTGTTGTTGTTTCTAGGGTAAAATCATCTGAATTTCACTTCAGGCTGGGTATCTTAGCTTTGAAATATTACGGATTATTAAGTCGTGTAAATGTCCTTTGCAGTGTTCGGCTTTGCTTCTGTGTCAGCTGTCTCCTAATTTCCCCATAACTCTGGTCTCTCTTCAGCCATGGAGTTCTTGCTTTATTGTTCGATGCTTTGATTTCTATTACTATGAACCCTCTATTCCCTCCACTTGTGCTTCCTTCTTCTAGAAAGTTTGGAATACTAAATCAAGGGTTATAAACTCAATCTAAAAAATATTTTGCAGGGTTTTTATATGTTTCAATAATTCACTACTACCATGAAAACGAGGAATAGTCTGCAAAAAATAGTATTAAAAACAGAAACAAAGGCAAAAGAATATTGGAACCTAGGGTGAAGCCGTTATATTTCACCAGTTGAAGCTATTTCCATAAATCAGCTGATCTGCACAATAAACGCGAAAGATAAAACAGATGTTTCAGCCATCACTCCAAATCTTCAGGACTAGCTGATCGAAACCTGAGCCCAAATTTGAATTTGACCATTCTTTTACATCTTCTTAAGTAATGATAGCAAAATGCTGGATGTTAACATCTTAAAGTGTGGAAGATTCAAAATCAGTGCAATGATCACATCTCAGAGACGCTTCTAGAGAGTAAGTTGAATTTTGGTTCATATTTTTTTTCGTTAGTTTACTGTGACTGTGCTAAAAGTAACATACCTGGCCCTGTGCAGATGTCCCTCGGCACTAGAGAATCTTTGGATGATGAGGAATGATTGAAGAGATGCTTTTAATTAGTCATTCCCCATGAGAGGGAAGATGATTGTCCTAAAACCCAGGAAATTCCAGCTGTCGGCATGAAGGGATTATTTGCAAAAAGTACATATTAGACAGCTGTTAAAACCCAAGTTTACTCCTGAGCTGCGTATTTAATGTGTTTACAATGTAAATAAAGATTTAGCCCATTCTCTTTATGCAATCTCATCTTTCAGTGATGACCCGGAGACTGCCACCTGAGCCCAAGGAAACAGATAATCAAAAGCACTAAAAAAAAAGGTTTGGAAGTATGTGACAGGAGATCCGTTTGAGATGTGAGACCTCACTTCTCTGGAAAGTCAAATTTTCTGGGGTAAATTCCTTGATTCTTTTTGGTTTGTGCTGTACCTTCTTCAGACACATGACCCCCTTTCACAAGGTCACTTTGAAATGAGCCACCAGGTAAACTGCAGTTAGAGAAATGGAAGGTAAGTAAAAACCTCATGCAGAAGTCCTTAACCAGTAAAAAGTGATGGGCATTGCAGTGATGACAGTAGAGAGAGCACGATGGGAAATTTCAGTAGAGATACTAACAAGGACATGTAGGAAAATTAATAAATATTGGAAATCACTACTGTAAAATATTGCTCTTCCTTCAAAGCAAACCACAGTGCACTATGGAATAAATTCCAATTACCACATCTAATTACAAAGAAGTGTAAATCACCATGGGTTTTTAATTCTAAATCTGAACTCTAATAAAAAAAAAAATAATTAACATCTACACAGAATATTCTGGTGAAGCCTAACTGAAATATTACATTGATTTCCAGGGTATGATATAGCCTGGCAGAAATTAATGCTCAGTAAGAAGCTGAGGGAGAAGAAACTCAAAATATGAGAAGGCTAAAAATATTTATTTGTGAAGTGTCCCAATTATGTATGGCTTCACCCAAAGGATAAAGGGTTTTCTTCTAATGTTTCCTCCTAATAAGGTTAAGCTCTTGAGTCAGTAGCGCACTTAAAAGCAGTTTTAAAATTTCTTAGCAGCTTAGAGATGGATTTTAGCTTGTATTTTTGCATTTTGCTGAATTAAAAAGAAAATTACATGAGTACTTAAGAATGTATAAAGTTGTGAAGGGGTCAGAGTGCCATGGGGTACCAAGGAGAAAATACTTAGGATGCCAAATAAAATATATAAAAGGAGGAAAAAATGCTGAATACAGAAAAAGTTAGAACATTGTAAAATCCAAAAGAAAATACATAATATTTGATGATCTTTAAAGCAGGATATTAAGGCAATGGGAACTATTTTATTCTGTCTGGAAAAGTAATGATCTAATACTAAATCTTTTCTTTCCTCCGCATGCAATGATATATAATTAGATGTAGTGATATACATCTTATTATAGACAACATCTAATTCATACATGTTTATATCAGTCGAATAAGAGCTGCTATACTCTGGCACTAACTCTGAAGACTGAAAGCTAATAGAAGATTAAACAGGCACTGAGCTGGGAGGTTGTAATGAGACCCCTTGTAAAGATACAGAAGGGTGAATTTTGGGCACTGAACCACTGAGTATTGAGTCATTCTAATCTAAACCTTCCTAACCTGGTGCAGAGCCATCTCAAAACCAAATGCGTACAGCTGCTAGCTAGTGTTTTTTGTACCTTTACTACTCTGAGAAGATGACCGTTCCCCACTTCACTGCTGAAATGATTGGTAATCTCCTAATTTCCATATAGCTTCAGGGTCAGAATTACTGACAGCTAAACACACTCAGAGATGCCTTGGGTCTTCCTGAAAGGCAACAGAGGCTAAATCACTTCCAGATTACCCAAAAATTGTTTTTCCATAGTTGTTTATGCTTCCCTTCCCTATCTAGGATATCACAGATACTCCGTCTTTTGAATGCACAGTGAGTAAGTGGATTTGGCTGTTGTAAGGTTTTTAGAGGGAGATTGTAGTGGGCTCTATAAGCCCAAGTGAAAAGGGCTGATGTAGTGTGAAATTAGAGTTGCAAGTGATTAACACAATGGAAAGGTTCTGCCCTATAACTCTTCAATGACCTTCAGATCTGATATGTAAATGTTTAGCAAAGCAGATCAAGGAGAATTTGTGTGGCTCAGATGGAAATTCTCTTTCACAGGGAACATATAAATTATTCAAGCATTGCTTATATATGTATTTGCCACTCAGCTGTCTCAACCTCCCACCCTCCAGGTTTTGTTTTCTGCTTCTTTGGAAGACATTGCTCTTTCTTTCTAAAGTAGTAAGGAGAAGCTGTATCCCTGTTTCCAACAAGACATGCCGATTTCATTATTTTAATTCTCTGTCTGCCACTGAAGTTTGATGATGGCTTTACTGCAGCAAATATTTTTGATTCTGGATGTTTTAAAGAGGAAAACCCTTTCCTCCCTTCCCTTTCCATTTGTGTCAAAAGAAGATCCCGGTTCAGCCATGTATATAAATTTACACATGTAATTTTACACACCTGAATGCTCATGCTGCCTTCATTTACCATGTTTTAAGGTTGGTGCAGAGGGCAGTAGTACTGTCCTTGACTTTTTTTTCAAATGGACAAGTGGATTTGATATTTTCTCACAGGCGGGTCAGGCATAAACACCCCCACCACCCCCCGCAACTCAGAGAACTTGGCATCCTCTTATGGCTGCCTGCCTTCTGAGGAGCCCTAAAACATTGGTATGTACATTAAATCAGGAAAACACTGACCTGCAGGTGATACGAAAAAGAAGTCACAGGCAAAGCTGTGACATGGAGCCCTTGAATGGGTCCTCAGACGCTCTCACCGTATTGAAGTCAAGCAACTTCTATTCAAAACCAGACTTTTCTATAACAAAATGTTAATTAGGTGGGCGCGAGAAGATAAACTGCTAGATTAAAATGGATGCAAGCAGTGGAATCTGTGTATAGAGCCAAATTCAGATTTCATTAAAGTGGTCTGGAAAATATTGTCTCCAACACGATCAGGATGGGGCTCTGGGCTGAATTTAGGCAGTGAAATTCTGTCTAAGTAGGCTGTGCAGAGCATTAGGCATTTAAATGGATTGTAATGTTAAAAATACCTTCACTTCTATGGTGGTTTTGATCTTACATAGAAATGTGTTCAGTAAAAGCATGAGTTCCATCAAACAACTGTTTTTTCTCCTTCACTTTTATCACCGTTGATAGAATAATAATAATCAGGAAGCAGATACAAAGGTAAAGCCAAGCTGTTAAGAAGCTAAACCACAGAAAATAATAGTGCTTTCTGTGGCTGTACTTTTCTTCATATTTTCTACTAATATTTTTTATTATCCATAAACGACAGTACTTCTGAAGAAATAAGCAAATATTGTGAAGGTGTTTCCATAAACATTCATTCACCATATGAAATGTATTCATGCTATTATTTCTTGCCCTGGTGGGTGTGCTTTCACAGACAACTGTGTATTAGTATAATGCTGGAGGAAAGAGAATTTTAAGCTTCCTCAATTTCCCTGAGAAAAAAAAAAAAAAAACCAAAAAAAGAATTTAAAAGAATCACACAGCTTTCCCACAAGCTTATTGACGAATTAGTAATGGCGAAATTATCAGGTGATTTATGTAATAACTTATAAGTATTTGTAGACATACACACTGAAACACACAGGAACAAATTACAGTTGGCTAAGCAATAAATAAAGGAAAATAACAACCTGCCTGGTGACATCCTTATTCCTATACTCAAATTCAACTATGCAGCCTTCAGGCAACAAAAATATCAAACACAACAGCAGTGGATTTGTATTGAAAGGAGTCGCTGTGGTATTTATGATGAATGAAAATTAAAAAGCAAGTGACCAAGGAAAAACGCTCACAACTGGAATGACAATATATTGAGCCCAAAGAAGCCCCAGGCTTCTTTATTCACAGAATAAAAGTTGTTGACTTGCTTTGTCCGACTACATGCAGGATGCGATCAACTGTGACTGCCCCCATGTCCCCAGGGTACAAAGGTGAGGGTCGTCCCTACTCCAAGTGCAGCAGGAGGAAATTCAGTTCCCACAACATGGACACTCATCTCCATGATCTCGGGACTCATAACACTACAAGTAAACCACTGCAATGGGAGGTGATAGAAAGAGAGATTTGATGGGGAATCAGAAGCTTTGGGACAGCGTGGCGCACTCAAGCATTTTCAGACCTGTTTTTCCAAAGGCACATCTGAGTTTATTCAGACCATCCGACTTTAGACCATGGGAGGTGCTCCAAATCCCACCCTACAAGTGTCAGTCTCCCCAAAGTGACTTGATGGGGAGCCTGCAGAAGCCACATCCCTTATTTACAATGTAGCTGCCTAAGAGTTGAGTGGCATGTCTAGTTTCCCAAGAGAAAAACTAAGACCACAACAATTTATGACACTATAAACATTCCACCTGGTCAAAAGCGGTGTCTGGTTCCAACAGAAATAAAATCACTTAGCAAGCTCATAATCAGCAGTCCTTTCTCCCTTCATCAGCTGCAATTTAGCTTCAACACAAAAACTCGCTGTGATGGACCAGCAAGGGTAGGAAATATTTGCATTAGGATTCCTGGCTAAGTGCGTATTTTCAGATAAAGCATCAGCACAGAAATGTAATCCTCATGCAAACTGCTAAGCTGGGTATTCCTCAGCCAAGTCCCACACCAAAGAAGTCTCCCAGTCGCTAGGTCAACCATAGAGTGGTGATGCTCAGGCAGCTTTTGGTGTTCAGGACTGAATTTCTGGAGGTCTAGGATGAAATCTGGGAGCACACCTGCTAAACAGCAAGCTCAAATATCCCCATAGGACCCTCGGTCCTTTGTTTCACTCCTCGTTTCTTCCTCCTCACTGATCTGCTATTATTTCTATTCCCCAGTTCATCTTTTTTTTTTTTTTTTTTTTTTTTAAAATGTGTGGTAAGTACTACCTCCACTCCTGGTTTAACCTAATTGAAGCTAATAATATTAAAGCAAGCATGCATTTTCTTCACAGTGTCTTGGCTTTTTGCAGTATCTTAGCTTTCTACATTATTTTGTAATTTATTCTAAAAATCCATTAAAGGCTTAGTAATTGTCAATAATGAGCACATTATCATGAGTATTCCTGTATCCAAAACCTTTTACATGGAATAGGTAGGAGGGAAAAACAAAACTAGCAGATGATTGTTGAAGCTGGACTCTAGTATCTGCTTATAATTCTTCTGATGCTATTAATTCTATCACATTAATTCTACTGATATGATTAGTTACTTGCGCTTTCACTAGGAAATTTAAGAGGGAGGAGGTGAGGCCTCAAATATTTTCTTTCTTGTTAGAGACTACAGAGATAATTCAGGATTTATGGAGTTTTTTGGGCTTTGAGGCAGTAGCTGCTGATGGATGAAATGTTTTATGTATTGGAAAGGGAAGGGAAACAGACAAAACAGCACTGCATTTCTGCACAGTTTCTTGAGCGAAAAGCATAAATGTCTGGTTATTATTTCTGATATGCTTTCAACTCTTCAACTCAAGTTTAAAGATGCTACAGAAAGATTAAGCCTTAGAATTGTCTGCCTCAGATGTTATAGATGTAAATATATTTCATTAAAGGAGGAATTTGTTTAAATAGGAAAAGTAATCAAGTGAAATCTCAGCTCGTAGACATCAATGGGAGCTTTCTCGTTGCTTTCAGTGGAGCCAGCTTTTCACCAAAACATTTCATTTAAAAATCAAGTCAAAACCTCTTTTTTTTTTTTTTCTCACGTCTCTGTCTTTCAGAAAAAAAAAGAGTCACTGAAGCTCACTGAACAAAGAAATATTAAAATTCCAAATGAATCTTATTCAACTATGTAGCTGTGCAAATGAGACAAAAGTGTTTTTGGAAATTTCCCTACATGTCAGCACTGTTATTAGCTGTAGCCCCTAGATGGTGCTGCTACAAACGGTCTTGCAAGTCAACCAAACATATATATGCAATTAGACCTCGGAAAAACTGTTTATTAGTGGTGGTGAAGTTTACACCAAAATTTACCTCGTTCTTTACCTGAAAGTCCATGCTTAATATTTTTTTTTGTTTTAAGCATGTAAGGAGCGGGCAAATGTCGTAGTCATGAAAATAATATTAAATTGTGCTGAAGGATGTCAAACCACACCAGAAATGTGAAAATATCTGCATCATCTTATGAACCCCTTTTAGTATTATAGGATGGCTACGAGGCATAATTGGCTAAAAGCTCCCACTGTAGTTTTTTCTACAGGTAGGATTGACCTCATCTAACTTTTGGGGTGGAGTTCCATATTCAGACACCAGAGTTTATATATCTCTGTGTGAACTATGTGAACTTGTCGTTCAGCTAGTGCTCTAATGGGATACAAATCTCCTGTGTTATAGCTGTGACCCCCATGAGGACGTCTCAGGCATATCCGGATAAGTCAAATTGTACAAGAAACCTGTATATAGGCAGCTGAATCCCAATCCTGACATTAGGTTAAATGAATTTCGCGTGTTATTTGAAGAGACAAGGAACTGAATAACCAATGTTATGCTGGAGAGCTTGGGAGCAATGGCAGAAGATAGCAAAAAATGTGCTCATGCCTACGCTAAAAACCAAAGTACTTCATATTTCATGGAAACTCATTATACAGCAATATGAAGCCATCAGCTTTGATTGTCTCTCTACTTCTTTCCCACCTCCTAAGCTCTAGGGACCAAGCTCAAGGGACAAGCTGACTTTATAACCTAGCTATTAATTAAATCATCCGGGAAAGGAATAGCATGCAAAGAAACCAAACTATAAACACATTCCCTGTAAACAAGTTTAGGATAGGACATTGTCATTGTTACAGAAATTTAAAGAAAGGAGAGATCTTTGCATTGCAGAAGGTGATTTCTTTCTAAAGAGCTGGGACTCTTTAGCCTGGAGAAGAGAAGGCTGAGGGGAGACCTTATTATGGCGTACAAGTATCTAAAGGGTGGGTTGAAGGAGGATGGAGCCAGGCTCTTTTCATTGGTTCCGAGTGACAGGACGAGGGGCAATGGGCACAAGTTAGAACGTAGGAAGTTCCGTTCAAATAAGTGGAAAAACGACTTTACGGTTCAGGTGACAGAGCACTGGCACAGGCTGCCCAGGGAGGGTGTGGAGTCCCCTTCTCTGGAGATTTTCAAGACCCGCCTGGATGCAGTCCTGAGTAATGTGCTCCGGGCAATCCTGCTTTAGCAGGGGAGTTGGCCTAGATGATCTCTAGGGGTCCCTTCCAACTCTGAAACTCCGTGATTCCGTTACTCCGTGATTCTTTTCCATGGCTGGCCATAAGATTAGACGAATTAAGTAACAAAGGAAGTGTAAAGGAAGGAGTGTGTTGTGCCAGCAATAGTTGTGCCCTGCTGAAAGTGCAGCTTGGAGAGAGTGCTCAGGTGAATTCCTCAATGGGAGATGCAGACACATATATGCTTATGCCTACCCTAGAAGACAGCGTTAACCAATGTTGTCTTTGGACATCACAAATTTGTGTCAGAAAAAGCCACTCAGAGGAAGTCCAACTGGTAATCCATTGTTCTGTATGTTATTCACCTCCATACAGTGAATGCAAAACAAATTGAAAATATTCTCCTTTCTCAGCTGCAGTGCTTTTATAGCCATTTTGCCTGAGTATTACACAAGGTTTTGGGGGGAAGAAAG
The DNA here is from genome assembly GCF_965231255.1 of Vanellus vanellus. Taxonomy (NCBI): domain Eukaryota; kingdom Metazoa; phylum Chordata; class Aves; order Charadriiformes; family Charadriidae; genus Vanellus; species Vanellus vanellus. The sequence continues at coordinate 217,217,975 of NC_138905.1, read as the reverse complement.
GTCTACTGAATTTATGGCAACATAAGATCCATCATCCACAGGATCTTTATTTTATATCATTGTGTCAGAACACCAGAGGTTGTAAGTCATAGTTGTCATCAGTGTCTTAGAGTACCTGACAGGTTTCCCTGTTCTTTCTCCGGTGACATTTTGGAATTTTTATTCTCATCTGTGAGCATGTAGGTGAATGAGTAGCTCATGTGTAAGTCATGAGACAAGACTGAACAGCAAGAGCAAAGGCCAGAGGTGGTATCAGAGATGAGCCCTCTCCCTCCAATCTATAAATTCATAAAGCAGTCTGAGGATGAGTAGGTAAGATACCTACTATATAAAATACAAAAATGTACAAATAGCTACCACATATCTACTTAGACAACTCCATTCCCTATATAAATGAGAAGAAAAGAAAAAAAAAAATCCAGCTAACATTAAAAAGCACTTTTTTTTTTTTTTTAATGTTAATCATATTAAAAGAAAGAGAAACTTCAAGACTGGTTTGGGAAGTAGAGCTGAGAGGTCTGAATATCTCATGGCTAACGATAAATGCAGGTGGCATCAAGTGCCAAAAGAAGGAAATTGTCTAAGAAATCTACACAAACTTCACATTTTTACAGGCTGAGCTAAAAGAAAACTATTATGTTGTACAGTCCGTCTCTACCAAACCCACCCATATGAATAAGGATCCATTTTGGAAATAAATAAATAAATAAATAAATAAATAAAATTAAGGTGTCTGTAAAATCCCACTGTTTTTTTGTACATCCTGATGTGATTTCCATGATTTTGGGCATTTTTAGCTTTGCCTGTTCATTAATTTGCCATGACAAAGCGGTAGCCCCACTTAGAATGGAAGTGAAAGACAGGAGGAGTTAAATGAGTTAAAAGTTAAAATGACAGGGACATACCAAAACTCAAAGGATACTTCATACAGCACCCAGCCAAAGGTTTTTAAAGCATTTTCTAAAAGGTAACCTGTCTCCATTCCCTTCTCCCACAATGACTATAAAGTTATCCAACCGAAGGTCATTCTAGTTGAGCAAAGGGCAAAGCACCACAAATGTTTCTTTGCCGTATGATGGGTAACGTACATCAGAAATGTTTTACATGTATCACTCGCACAGGAACTATGGTGTGGCACTAGGATGGAATAACATATACCCAGTCAACTTTGTATTTACTTCCGAGGTAGAGCAGCATTACAGTTACCCTCAGGGAAGCTCTCTCCAAAGACATGGAGGAGTTTTCCTGGCTGTGTCTCCTGGTGCCGCATAGACCATGTGCCAAACTGGGTCAGAGCCAGAGCACCAGCAAGCGCATCTACACCGAGCAGTAAAGTTTAACATTTCCAGCATACGATCCCCAAAACTGTTGTCCCGCTGCACTTGGCATCAGTGAGGCCACACCTCGAATGCTGTGCTCAGTTTTGGGCCCCTCACTACAGAAGGGACATTGAGGTACTGGAGCATGTCCAGAGAAGGGCAATGAGGCTGGTGAGGGGTCTGGAGCACAAGTCTTATGAGGAGCAGCTGAAGGAACTGGGGGTGTTCAGCCTGGAGGAAAGGAGGCTGAGGGGAGACCTTACTGTTCTCTACAATCACCTGAAAAGAGGGTGTAGCGAGGGGGGGGTCAGTCTCTTCTCCCAAGTAACAAGTGATGGGACAAGAGGAAATGGCCTCAAGTTGCACCAGGGGAGGTTTATACTGGACAATAGGAAAAATTTCTCCACCTCAAGGGTTCTCAAGCACTGGAACAGGCTGCCCAGGGAAGGGGTTGAGTCGCTATCCCTGGAGGCATTTAAAAGATGGGTGGATGTGATGCTGACGGACATGGTTTAGTGGTAATTCGGCAGTGCTAGGTTAACGGTTGGACCTGATGGTCTTAAAGGTCTCTTCCAACCACAACGATTCTATGATTCTACTATTGCTTTGAGATAACAGCACACTGCGCAAGGAAGACTGAGCCCGGCTCCCACTTAATCCATACCAACACAGAGATGCGGATAATTCCCCCTCTACAAGCTCCCTTGAGAAGACAAAACACCAGACAGAGCATGGCTGACTGCCCTGTAATCTCTGCCTCTTGTGTTTTGCAGAAATGAGGTCTGCACCTGTAACGCAGTTTAGTGCTGCACTCCCATAGCGTCAAAGCTGCAAACACAAGGATGAGATTTGGCCACAGTCGGTTGGTGGCTTTCACCTCTTGAGCCCGTCCCATTTTATCTGCCCTCTTTCTTTGGGGTTAATCGGATTACACCCCGACAATAATATTATAGCTGTAGAGAGGATGCTGTAGAGATGGCCATGCTGTAGAGAGGATGCAGCGTGGGTGACGTACATCACGAGAGGGCTGTGCAGCGCTTCGGGGTCAGAGATCTGCTGTCCCCTGTGTTACGGCTCAGCTGGGCCCAACAGTCAGTACGTAGAGAAGTAAAAGAAATCGGTCTGTTACAAAGTGATCCTTTTTCTGCACCACTTACATTCTGGGAATCCATTGAGGATTTCCTAGGTGACAGGTAAGGCCAGTTATAAGGATAACTGGCAGTTGGAGATATTTTTGTCTCCTTGGCCTCTGGCACAGGTTATAGTTAATGTTAGTGATATGACAGAAATACACGTGTGTCCATCTCCCATCATTAGGAAGCTTGTCTTCCTGTATTAATTTTTGAGGCTATAGGAAGAACTATTTCCCATATTCATTTTTGAGGCTATAACGCGACTTTGACTCATCATTAATGACTGGAAAAAGGATGTTGCCCACTTGGCCAGTCACTCAAAGGGAAAAGTATTTGTGAATGTGTGCACAAAAAAAAAAAAAAAAAAAAGCAAATTTTCAGGGTAGGACTGTTTAGTAGAAGGTTTTGACAGCCAGCTACAAATATTATTTCAGATCTGAGCACCTTTATGTCGCTCCACATTGTGTAACACTGACCAGATGGAGCTCTGTGTCCACAGTTGTATGTCCTTTCTGTCTATTCGGATTACCGAGCAGTTGTCCTGCCTTCCTGTATTACTCAGCTGCCAATGCTGAAAATAACTTCCATGAGTCATACAGCCGGCGCTTTGATACCTGTATACTCAGCCTCCCCAACACTGCCAACCAAAACCTACAGATGCTTAGAGAGGATCGTGAGATGTTGGCATCTCCAAAAAATAAAAAAAAAAAAAGAAAAAAGAGCTGTTCCCGCAAACATTAAATGTGGTCCCAAAGCAGTACACAGTTCCTTTTACAGAAATCCCACCTGAGCTAAGGTGAGATAAAGATACTTGTTCTGTGTGAGCTGTTCACTCTGTGTGCAGAAACACATTGTGTGCTAAGTTCAAAGCCCGGACTATGACTTTACCAGAACACACTGAGGAAGGATTAGTGTCGGAGTTTGTGTTTCTGAAAACATTTATGAAATGAAAGAAAATCGTTACGCTTGGAGTTTCTAAAGCACAAAGCAAAATGCATTGGTTTTTTTTAAAAAAAATGGGGTCAGACTTTTAAGTATAGACATCTAAATTGCGTGTTACACTCAAGAAAACCCCCATTAATTTATCCCATCTGAATAACTGAAGGTGTATGCATTGTTTTCAATCTTAATTTGCTATGTACAGTTTTCTTTAGGATTATGCATGTTGTGGGCTCAGAAGATATCCTTCCCTCATCTATCTGTCTAGGTATTGTACTGCACTTACTGATACGTGTTGAAGGATATCAGTATCACTACTCTTTGTTCTGCTGGCCCCTCTCCGATAAGAGCATATGAAGCCACTAAACCACTTAAATAGGAACCCTAAAGCTCAGATGAGCATTCAAAAGTAAGACAGAAAGAGTAACTCTCCTAGCTCATATGATACAATGTGATCATTCAGAAAAAAATGGGCTTTTTCTTTCCCTAGCCCCACATGGCTGTCCTGCCTTAAAGGGCTGAATGTTCCTCCTCGTCTTGTAGACCTGGCAGACCGTGAGCACGCCAGCGTTGAGTACCAGCGGGTAACCCAGACTTCCAACCTATCTCGCCAAGGTGAAGAAGGTGTGAAAAGAAATAACTCCTCCAAATCTAGTACCAAGGTAGTGTCTGATAGCTAGACTCCCAGTACTGCCTCGACTTACACAATATGAAAATAATTTCACCGTAATTGCAGCAAAGGACATCAGGAGTCTGATGCAATTTAGAATAGTATGAGGACCTCAGAGAGTAAGAATGTATAAGATTCTGCTGCTTTCAGTCACAAATTATGCCTACTTATTGTGGCTGTAAAATAAAAAGTTCACTTCAGATAGACAGAAGAACTTTCAAGAAAGAATTAACAAGATATTCCAGGATGTCCAGGTGGGAAAACCCTATAGGAAAATTCATAACATCAGCACTCAAATCTTTGGTTTAATTTGTTAGTGGAAAATTGCAGATTGCTCCAAAAATAGAGTCCTAGAGGTTAATATTACAAAACCAGTGTAAATAGAAAATCAGATCTATTTCTTGTGGTCAACCCTTCCAGGAAAATAGTGCAAAAGGACAATGTGTCAGCATGTCCTAAAGAGGATGATGAAAATACATTCAGGTAGCACGCATGGCACTGGCTTTTAGAACCAATGCTTTAATACAATGGATGTTGCTGCACACTACAGGCAATAGGCACACCTGATGTTTTAAAATCCAATTCTCTTCAGCTCATTTACCTATTAGTAAAATCTAAGTTGGAAAAGTAAAGAGAGCAAAACAATGAATTTAAAGATTTCCTTAAATCTGAATGATTAAAAGGTTTCGATAAACCGGATTACATTAAATTGGTACGATTATTGCATGCCCGAAAGTAAATCTGCAGCTGGTCTCAATGGGCCTGTGTGCGCAGACTGGAAGATTCGGTAGACAGATTCTGTGCAAATGAGAACAGCCTTTGTTGCTGTTCATCTTCAGCAAGCGTGCTAAATAAACAAGTGGCAACTGTTTAATATGTAATAACTTTTTCACTGTCTTTTAAAATCAACTTGAATGCTCATTAGGGAACCTAAACTGAGATGTGTTAATAGGAGTGTCACATTTTCAGGCGATAACCCAACCATTAGCACGTGTCACTGATACAAATCTATTTGTTAAGCTACATTATCATTCTGAAAGAACTTGTAACCATAATAGCAATAAGCCTTCTTGTAAATAAGCTGCTTGTTTGTGACTGGGGAGAACAGGGGCATGCAAATCACGCCTTGTTAGCATTATTTTGGAATTTCTTACTGTTTTCTGAAATTTAAAATATCCCAGGATTACGTGTTCCATGTTATTTAGCATATTTTAGTCCAAAAAATATATTCTGAGAGCAGCTGTTAGTACAAATTTAATATAAAAAATCATGCTTAATTTTCTGTGCTGATGGACTGTACTGGGTTTACGTGGCAAGGTTTTGGTAGTGGGGGGGCTACAGGGGTGGCTTCTGTGAGAAGCTGCAAGAAGCTTCCCCCATGTCCGACAGAGCCAATGCCAGTCAGCTCCAAGACAGACCTGCCGCTGGCCAAGACCACCAGTGACGGTGGTATCACGTCTGGGGTAACATAATTATGAAGAGGGGAAAAAAACTGCAATAGAAAACTGCATCCAGGAGGAGGAGTGAGAATATGTGAGAGCAACACTTCTGCAGGCACCAAGGTCAGTGAAGACGGAGGGGAGGAGGTGCTCCAAGTGCCAGAGCAGAGATTCCCCTGCAGCCCATGGTGAAGACCATGGGGAGGTAGGCTGTCCCCCCACAGCCTATTGAGGTCCATGGTGGGGCAGATATCCACCTGCAGCCCATGGAGGACCTCACACCAGAGCAGGTGGATACCCGAAGGAGGCTGTGACACTGTTGGAAGCCCACATGGGAGCAGGCTACTGGCAGGACCTGTGGTTCTGTGGAGAGAGGAGCCCACACTGGAGCAGGTTTGCTGGCAGGACTTGTGACCCCATGGGGTATCCATATGGGAGCAGTCTGTTCCTGAAGGACTGCACCCCGTGGAAGGGACCCATGCTGGGGTAGATCGTGGAGAACTGGACCCCATGGGAAGGACCCACACTGGAGAAGTTCATGGAGGACTGTCTCCCATGGGAGGGACTCCACGCTGGAGCAGGGGAAGAGTGTGAGTCCTCCACCAAGGAGGAAGGGGCAGCAGAGACGTGTGATGAACTGACCACAACCCCCATTCCGTGTCCCCCTGTGCCACTCAGGGGGAGGAGGTGTAGAAATGGGGAGTGAAGCTGAGCCTGGGAAGAAAAGAGGGGTGGGGGCAAGGTGTTTTTAAGATTTGGGTTAATTTCTCATTATCCTACTCTGATTTGATTGGTAATAAATTAAACTAATTTCCTCCAGTCAAGTCTGTTTTGCCCATGACGGTAATTGCTGAGTGATCTCCCTGTCCTTATCTCAACCCATGAGCCTTTCGTTATATTTTCTCTCCCCTGTCCAGCTGAGGAAGGGAGTGACAGAGAGGCTTTGGTGGGCACCTGGTGTCCAGCTGCGGTCAACTCACCACAGACTCACAGAAGGGCTAACCTTAATTAAGGGTGTAAGCTCCTGACTTGTCTCCCTAGAAAGACCCTGGACCTAGTTATAATTAGCATATATATACACCATGAATAGGCAAAATGTATGTATGAAAACACGTCTGCATCTGTCATTTCCCTCCCTAAGTTCACTGAGAGGTGTAAAGGTGGGAAAAAAAGGGGAAAAAAAGAAAATGAAAAGGGGGCCTACAGGAGAGCTGGGGAAGGACTTTTTACTTGGGCATGTAGCGATAGGACGAGGGGGAATGGTTTTAAACTGGAAAAGGGCAGGTTCAAAGTGAACATTAGGAAGAAGTTTTTCACTGTGAGGGTGGTGAGGCACTGGCACAGGTTGCCCAGAGAGGTTGTTGAGGCCCCATCCCTGGAGGTGTTCAAGGCCAGACTGGATGTGGCCTTGGGCAACCTGGTCTGGTGGGAGGTGTCCCTGCCCATGGCAGGGGGGTTGGAACTCGATGATCTTCAAGGTCCTTTCCAACCTAAACCATTCCATGATCCTATGAAAATGAATTATTTTTGTCTATAGGGTTTTATGCAATATATGCTGAAAACCCATAATTCTCCTTTCCAAACATTTTTATAGCTTCTTACAGGGCAAGGACAATGGCTTCCTCTGTGTTAATTACATTCCATCCATTTCAAAGATTTTTGCATTTCTCCAAGGCCTCTTTATTTCCTATGGAAGGAGCAAATTTGCCTGAGGTTGGGGTCAGGGAATGGACACAAAGAATAATCGCCCTAATAGGAGAACAAAAAGAAGATCATGTGAAGAATAAAATCTAATTCTTTGATTCCTAGATGATTTTAAGCCCATAAAACCCACTTGCTTTAACCTGGGAGCTCACGTATCTCCTGTCTCCACCCTGAGCTTGAAGTCAAGGCTCTGTTGAGCATGACAAACCATAACAGGTTTCCAAGTCAAAATTATTTTCTTCCCAGCCTTTTGTACAAACCAAGATCCTCCCATCGCCACCCAGGTTTCCAGATTTACTCGTACACCTCACTACAATGACAGTCTTGTGGGAGGACATGTAAGGCAAGAGTGGGATGTTTATTTATGTGCTTCATCTGGGAATATTATGTGACAAGTGGAAGGGCTGCAATCCCCCTGCTGCACACCCTCCGCCAAAGCAGTCTGGTTTGTGTGTCAGCTCTTTATTATAAGGCACAAAGTGAGGTGCTTACTGTGTTTTCATTCTATTTGAGCATCTCCTAATCTTACAATGCGTTAACTGTATTTTTTTAATTAAGTCTACTTTTTGGACTACTTTGAATTCCGTGTAAATTCTCTGCAAAATTATCCATGTGTCTCAAGGCACAATGGCTTGAGGCTTTTTCTCAGACTCTCTAGGCTTTGGGTAGAGGGTGAATGTACATCAGTTTAAATCATTGTATTGATTAAAAAGAACATTTGGTTATTTTTAACTTCAGCTGTTTTCGTGCCACTGGACAGCTCAAGCGGCCATTCTGCAGCTAGGAGCAGATTTGTTTTTTGAGAAACAATAGTCGCATTGGTTTGCCAGGCCAACACTTCATGAAACAATGATATAGGCTTTATAATTGGGGTATCAACTACATCTTTCTTTGTATGATTTCTTCTTAAACTAGATTTATGTGCTGTTTGTTTGTTTTTTTAATAAAATATTGGGGTTCTATGGATACATATACCTGTACAGATCTGTCTTGTCAACATCTCCATTAAAAAACAACAGAGAAAGATAATGATAAACAGGTCAGCTCTCCTTTCTACATCTCCTTTCTGCATCCAGACACTCCAGACCCCCACTGTAGGAAATGTCTACAGAGAGCTCTGACTCTCGAGGGAACTTACAGAGAGAAACAAGATGATTTAATAACTTTAAATTCAACAATTCAACTTTGTACCACACATTCAGAGACACAAGCTAAAATACAACAACCTTAAAGCTTGCGTCTTCTGTTTTCCTGCTGCAATAATATATGTGTTTGGTGGCTGCATTACTCTTAAACAACTGTGATACAACTGGGGCAGTATCTACGTTTTTTTGGTTTTTGTTTTTTTTTTTTTTTTTTAATTCACACATATAATTAAAGTGATAGAAAATTTAAAATTTATCTGCATAGCTTTCTGCTTTTTCTTTCCTCTTCATTAATTCATCTTACCTCCAGGGACTATCAAAAAGTAGTTAGAATTGAGTTGTTGTAAAACACCCTTGGAAAGTTCTCACATTTCCTAACACCACTGTACAAATGTTTCCTTACGCATCCATTTCCTGCAACGACAGTATTTATTCTTTTCACCATCAGTGAAACACGTTATCAACAAATACCCCATGTGCCTTTTTGCCAGCCAGCCGTCAGGTTGGGATAAATGAACTCCTCAGCCTCAGGTTAGGAAACATTCAACCATAATTTCAGATATCCAGACCCATCCCATCCCCCCGCTCTCTCCTTTCCCTTTCAATCCGCACAGCACTTCTCAAAGCAAAGGGGTTGGAGAAATCTTTTTCTCAGGGACTGATGACATCTCAAAGGTTCAGAAGGGCTGGAAACTACAATCAGCATTTGGTTTTCATGAACCCCTAGAGAGCCATTGCTGTCACACATGAAATGCACAACAAATAGTACAATCTCCTGTCTTAGAGTAGTCTTTGTGGAGGTGACAAGTCTATTGCAACAATGTAGGGCAACCAGCATGGGTATTCTCCCTTGAAGTGCAATTTCGGTTCTCTGTTGGTAAAAATCAGCATTGTTTTTCTGCCTTCAGTAGAGCTATTCCTGCTGACAGCTGCCGAGCTTCTGGCCAGCAGCTTCCAATTGCTTGATTTTATGGTACTTTCTGAATCAGAGAGGTACGCGGATGGTCCCAGACCGCAGACCTTTCCCTTCCATTTTAGTAAATCTTTTAGTAAATCTAAACAGAGTTTGTGGAAAAACAAGAATTCGGTACTGAGTGTTACTCTCTTGCAGATTTCCATAGGAACACAATGCAGTTATCTCCCTAGGTAGTCATTTGATATAGTTCTGAAGAAATACACCCTAGAAATATCTTTTTCTGTCATATTTATAGCAATTATGTCAAATAGTGAATTTAAATAATTTGAGTTGATTACTGCTGGTTTGTGCAAACACACAGTTTGACGTATTCACAAGTTTCAATTACTGTATGTGGAATGTAATTATGTGGAGTACAAAGCTCCAGGGGAAGCTGTGTTTGCTAAACACACCTTGTCTGAAATGCGATGTTCTTTGCTTTCCCCCCTTCCCCCCAATTTGAAAGTATCATCAATTTTGTCAATGGCCGATCATCTAGCAGATCCCACTTTTAAAAGGTGAGTAGACTGAGTGCAAAGGGAAAATAAAAAATCGTCACACCTTCAGCAACCTCTCTGCCATGTGAACGCACAAATGCAATAATTCTTTAATTTTGTTTCATATTTTTCTGGCCACCGTTCAAGACCCCCCTGAGTACTGTTTTTACTCAGTGAAAAATTAGAGTACAAATTCATTTGTTTCAAAATAAGCCTTTGTAACAAGAAACTTGATAATGGTAATTTATCAGCTGATTCACTAAGGATTCTTTAGGACTAATTTTCTTAGAAGTATCGCAGCACTTTTAGTGGCCAACACTTCCTTAAGAAAAAAAGACGATTCATCATCTGATCATCAAGTCCCGTCACCTGTGATGGTAGCAAACACACAGTAAATGTACTGTCTTCCACATACAAATCCCACACAGCTCAGAACTTCCAAAAAAAAAAAAAAATGGTGGTTATAATGTGCTACAGAAAAGGAGCAGGAGGACCGAGGTCTGTGGAAGGTGGCAGGGGATAGAAATCAGCATTTTCCCGTGGTACTGATCCCAGTGTTTATAGCAGCTTTCCCTTTTGTCCTTGTGAGACACTTCTCATTAGCCCCCGTGCCACACACGCTGGCATAAATGGCTGTACTTCTGTGAGCTCCGCAGCCCCATCCACAGACCTTCCCACGTGGAAACGCCCATTAAAATTTATATTTTGCTTTTAAATAGACAAAGTTTCAGAGTTGTTAAATTTGATCCTCTCTATAGCATCTGTGCATTTCATTTGCAACTCACAAAAACAGATCAGCATCAAAATCAATTTTATTTGCATTGCTGTGATAACCCCAAATAACCCTAAATTCCTTCTGTTCGTATTTACTCACATTCCTGGCTTTGGAAACTCCTTGTCCTTCTGATGCCTGTATTTTACTTATTAGCAAAGCTGTTTTCATATCTAACATGGGAGGTATATCTGTTTATTTTCTTTTTGACAACTAGTGCAATGGATATGAAGGAAGACATTAATGATTATTCTTTCTCCTTAAAGAATTCCATGTCCTTTCTATTGTGTCATTTATCAAAACAATTCCAATTATTATCGTTAAAATTTCAAATTTCCTTCTTCCTAAAGAGCTGAAAAATATGCTGCTGACAGGTATGACAGTGGTTTGATTTGAACTTCTGCTTTAAAGGACCAGTAAAAGCCTTTTTTAATATCTGGGTAAATAGGACTTTTATACCCACAATAGGACAATTTATTTCCGATTAACTGGAAATGAGCAGGGTAAGAAGTGAGGGAAAGCTTTCTTTTTGAAATAAATTATGTACCCCCTGGGTGTACTTGATTACAATATTGCTTTGACATGAGACAGCACCTTCCTATTGACCTTCGTGACTAAACATTTCATTGCTGTATCCTTAGCTGATATACACACCTAAAAAGGAATCAGGTTGGGATGCCACTTTCTAATGTGACCACTGTGCCCCAGTATAATTCTGCAATAACGTTCCTCTCAAGTTCTGCTCACATTGGTGTTATGTTTTGAAATGTTTTGAAAAATATAAATAATAAAAAATCGAAAATGAAAAAGTGGAACCTATAATAATACCATTTAGTTTCAATAGCCTTTGAATTAGATGAAAAACATGGCTAGAAATAATGTCTCACCTACTGACCATTTTCTACATCACAATTTAGATTAGTGACATTTCTTTTAATCTGTTTGTATGAATTTCTAGAAAGGCGAAGTCTATATAAATGAGAATATATTTCCTTTCCTGAAGATGCGAGCAAGGTTCACATACAAGTATAAGTGTTTTCCTTGTTCAGACATTTGGAAATTACAGAAATCTAGAATTATCTGTAAGAATAGACAAGGAAACGGTGCCACTTTCATTTACACAGCATATTAGTCCACATAATGCAATTAGAGCAAATAATGACCTGAATACATCACCTTGTCACACAGTAGTATTTTTACACTGATCTCAATTGCTGACCAACTAGTTAAAAACCCAGCAGTGAATATGCAAGATGTGTTTTTCCGGGTTTCTAAAAAAGTAAATGAACAAACTGATACATGAGAATCAACTGTAGACGAAATAATCTGTGATATCTTGCCTCAAATGCACGTATACCCTAAACACAGTATATGTTGTTGATATTAGTATTAGCCAAAGAAGAGATATGAAAAATAAAAAGGGTTATATACAAATAAATGAGTGGTGCAGGGAAAACAAAGCGGGTGCTCTGCCACGAGGACCTTTGGTGAAACTGGGAAAGTTCTGCGCAAGAGCTAATCAGAATATCGTCACGTTAGGGGCTGCTAGAGCATCGTTACGTAGGAAGAGGTCAGCAATGCCAGTAATTTCCTGCATCTTTTGAAGCTTTCTTGAAGCCTGCTTGACCAAAGACCACATCCTAACTGATTTTTCCCCCAAATATTGTTAGATCTGTGTTGCAGAGGTGTTCTTTATCATATTCTCCAAGGCAACACAAATACCAAGTGTATCCAAAAAGCAAAAATAATTCTTTGCCTTGGGAAAAATCTCGGATTCCTGACTGAGTGGAAATAGCTGCAGTTCACCACTCTGTCAACCACTGTCAATAATCCCAGCAGCAAGACTCTTCAGGCAGCGAGGCACAGATGAAGAAGCATTTTCATCACAGGGCTTCCAGTAGGGCTCTAACTACAAGTTACTTCAACCAAAAAACATTCATTATAGACCAATACACTGCCCGTTTCTAAATGAAAAACAGCCCAGCTCAGGTTAATTCAGGTTACCTGTTACTCTTCACTCTTGTGTTAGAAAAGAAGTAGGTTTGGGTTTTTTTTGGTTTTTTTTTTTTTTTTTTCAGAGCAGTGGTACAAAACACTGATTCATCTGCCTGTATGGTTAAGCAAAAATTCCTTATGCGTTTAGTTTGAGCTGTCAGGAGTTTCCTTTTCCCTTTATACAAGCTCCTTCTCTTTATGACTGTAGACACAGGTCTTAAATCTAATAATTTGCCCTCCTCCTGATAGCCTGACTCCTCTGTAACGGATTCATTCTTTCTGTTTCATTTCATTATTACGTGTTGCGGTAGTTGGTGTGGAACAGCAGCATTAAGTATAACACTATAGGAAGGTCACATCTTAGCTTTTATTTTAAAGGATCTAATGTAGTAGTTTGGCAACAATATCAAATACTATGCGAACTGCACCTTTTAATTAACAAAGTGTATTATAATTAATAAATTATCTTAAAGGCATAAATCATTTAATGACTTGAAGGTTAGAGGTCAGTATACGCAAAAGGAGATGTAGTCAGGGAAAACATATAGAGGGTTTAATAAGAGGTAAAATTTTTCACATATATGGAATAAATTCATATTGAACCTCCCTGAGAGGTAAAAGCACTTCTGCCACAGGATAACTGCGCTCTTTATGTGAAATTAATTGATAAACCCTGTCTACCTTACAGGATCCTTGAATTAGTGAATGGCTTTCAAGAGACTTGTGTTCAGCAGAAGAAAAGTCTAAAGGAATTGGATAGCTGGAACATCTTTAGTGAACACAACTGTTGTTAAAATTGCTGTTCAGAAAAGTAAAATTAAGGCTAGGTATCACAACAATCAGTAGATGTGCACTAATTTCAAGGATAACAGTTGTTTCATTTTAGAACCCTGCTTCATTTGAATTTGAGCCAAAACCTACTGAAACCACCAGAATTTTGGAATTTGAAATGTGAACTTTATAGCATGCCCATGAATCATCCTCTTAGGTCTAAATTATTTTCATCTAATTTAAGTCAGCTGAGATGTGCATAGTTGGAGCCAAGTTACAAACTGCTACAGAGAATGATGTTGGGTTTTTTTTTATGGTAGAGCCATGACATTTCTAAATAATCCTAATAACACACGTGAATCCCCCACAGACTTGCAGAAAATTGTGAGATATATGACATACTTAGCTACCTGGATCCTTTCACTGCTGCTGTAAGATAGTACAAAGGGAGACATTATTCAATTAATGCATAATAATACCATGCAATCACAGGCTATCAAAGAAAGAGAGAAGTTAAGCACTTGAAAGAAGAAAGGAAATATTTTAGGCTATTTACTCAAAGTAGCAATATTTAACATGATACAGCATCAACTGTCAACAAAACCCGAGATCCTTTCACGTGAAGAATTGAAGGGGGACAGTGGGGTTGTAAATACTTTTTTCAAATCTGGCTGCCTCAGTTTAAAGGCCAAATTTCTCTGTTAAGTCCGAATAAAATAGAAAAGCTATGATTCTTCTCCGCCATGAGGATTTGAAATGTTTACATCAAGAACCTAGATGTCCTGTTTGGTCAACAAGAAAAGTGTCTCACCTAGGGCTTTTCTGAACCCACCTTTACTGGCGTCTGTAATAAGTTAGGATGTCTACACGTCAAACTGAATAAAAATCACCCTACTTTTTAGCTATCGAAGCTCTAAAAGTAGAAACAAATCTGATACCGTAACAGGGAGAATCTAGACTGGATTTCATAGACTCTTAAGGCTGTGTCCACACTGGGGAGTGCAACAAAATGGGAACAGATGATGTTCTAACAATGTAGTAAGTGGACACAACTGGAAGATTCCCTTCAAAATTTCACCCTAGTATTTATCAAAATTAGGATTTTAAGCTCCTAATTCACTGTAGATCACTCAGAAACTCTAGATTCACAAAAATTGGCTTGGACGGTGAAACGTCTAGCAGAAGTTTCTTCAAGCGAAGCTGAGCAGTTTTCAAGGTCAGGCCAGGTCAGGCAAGGATTCTTTATTTACATAAATAAGGTAATATTTGAATTTGAAAGGATTTTCTTTTTTTTTTTTTTCTTTTTTTTATGTCATCAAAAGGTGATTACGTTTAATAATGAAAGTCCAAACCCAGTCCTGAAATGCAAATTCATGAGCAGGGAGATAAAGAGGTTTGAAGTCTTTCCATTTCATTTTAGACCATTTCAGAAGTGCACTCAATACACTAATTCTAGGGCTAGAGTTTAAAGATTTGCTTTAGTTAGTTCTGATTTTGGATGCTTTCTGGTATGCCCCATGGCAAATGATCTCTTCCCCTCTCCTTCGGGCTGAATTTGAACGTGGGCTGCAGTACAAGTCAACACCAAACTAAAGACTTTCCCCTCGTCTTGTGGCTCCTCTCCCACTTAGCCCCAGAGCCCAGTAAGTGACTTGATTTAATCTGAGTGGAAGTACCAACCGATAATAGGGTCTGGCCTGACGTGGTCAGGTTTTAACAACAAGGGATGAGTGAGAATTTAAACCCTGAATCAGGCACGGGTTAAATGTAAATAAACGTATAGGCAGGCCTGGCCCAACCACCCTTGTTGTATGAATCAGAACATCTTCCAACCTGTGCTAATTTACACCAGCCTTGATATAGATTATCTGTCCAACATGGGTTTACTCTTTTGAGAATGAACAGGTTTTTATTATAAATCTTTAGGTAGAATTCAGAAGATCTCATCCCCTGCTCTAAAAGAAATAATTTCTAAATTTTTCAGCATAGAAATGAGCGCTCACCTTTAGGCACTGGAATGGTGATCAAAGATGTTTCTGTTTAGGATGATCTCTGGCCTGAGATTTTTCACAAATTTTACCTCTGGTTCCCAAATGAGCTCAGCTAATAATCAGTGGCTTATTAGAAAGCTTTGAGAAACAACATGTCTTTTCAATCTGCCTACAAGGTCAAAAAAAAAAAACTTCCAGCAGGATTTAATATATGTACACAGGCTTGATGTATTGAAGTGCTGCATTTTTTTTTTTTTTACAATGTTAACAGTTTGATGAGAATATCAATTAAACATGACTGTGTAGTTAAGATTTCCATCTCCAAATGCAGCTGCAGCAAGTAACCGGACTGCTAATCAAAGCAGTGTTATAATTTAGCACTGATGAGGAAAGCAGTAGCCGTCAGAAGGGAATGACAGAAAGGAGGCAGCTGCTTTCATATCATTTTAGTGTCCATTTCTTTAATGAGCCTGAGGAGACAATTCCCTGCTGACTATTCATTAATTAATGGAATTTACGAGAGGAGAAGAGCTATCAGCATGCAAACAAGTAGAGAACAGGTGACGACGGTCTTGTGTTTGCAGGGAATGAGCATATTGAGGAAAGGAAGCTTTTAAATAAAGTAAACGATCTGAAAGGGATATTTAGCAGAATGCTAAGTTCCCAGCTCTTGGGTTGGGCAGTATTAAGAGAGATATATTATTAAATGCAGTTTCTGAGACATCCATGGCCAGATCAGGAAGAGAGGAGGAAGCAGACCAGAGGATTCAGCAGACGGCTCTTTCCCATTCTGAGTGAATACCAACGTTTTGCCCTGACTCGATTGCATTAATAAACAGTTGGATAAGATCCTGCTAGGAAACACTGCCGCCATCCAACTTGGTCTTTCAAAGTTATCCCCGGGGCTCTCCCTTTGCTTGGGAAGTCTGAGATGCCTTGAGGGAGTTTTGCAAGGCAAACCAACCTCTTCCCCAGCCGTAAAGGTCTCAGGGTGCAGAGCAGATTGCACCAAAATCAACCTGCAGAGGTTAATAAAGAGAAGACAATATCACAGCCACCCTTCCCTCAGGCTGGAGACCCTTTGCATATGTATGGCGTCCGTAGGGTAGCTGAGATTGCACGATCGGTTGTAGTCTCACGGTATCGGTTCACAAAGGGATTCTTTGAGCCTCTTTGCACGACTTGAATTCATGTAATATTAAACACCCTCAGGCCAGATTCCAATTCGTTCTCTTGTTCTGATCAGAAAGTGCAAAGTAGCCGGATTTAGACACATTTGTACTGAAGAAAACTGCCGATAGTGCTGACTATGTCCATTTTATGCCGGTGGCGTTTTGTATGTGTGGGGCTCATGGTGGAGCTCAGCTCTGCAAGTGCCAGCTCCTTAAAGACTTGATATTAGCAGCGTATGTCAGAGCAGCCACGAGCCTGCTGTAAACAGGACACGTTGAGGCAGCAAAGACGGAACATGCAAGAGAGACTCCAACCACAAACAGTACCCCATCATATTTTGGGCACTGACATTAGAAAGGCCATGGTGACAATCACACCCGTACGCTATGCCACTCGTAGAAGTCTGTTCCACAGAATCTTGCATCTCTTGCATATGCAGTAGCCAAACACAAGGATTTCGTTCTTGACACTATATGCCACACACAAACTGCTCCACATATGTTCGCAGAGCGGGTAGCTATAGCACATGTTTTTTCTACTGAAGTTCCTAAATGTCAGGGATGTTAACGCATTTTTCTCAAAGGCTCTTCTATCGGGTGGAAGATGGAGAAATAGAATCATAGAATCATAGAATCAGTGAGGTTGGAAGGGACCTTTAAGATCATCAAGTCCAACCATTAACCTACCCTGATAAAAACACCACCACTCCTAAACCATGTCCCTAAGCATCTCATCTACCCTTTTCTTAAACACCTCCAGGGATGGTGAATCCACCACCTCTCTGGGCAGCTTATTCCAATGTTTAATAACCCTTTCAGTGAAAAAATGCTTCCTAACATCTAATCTAAACCTGCCCTGACATAACTTGAACCCATTTCCTCTTGTCCTATCACTTGTCGCCAGGGAGAAGAGGTCAGCTCCCATCTCTCTAAAACCTCCTTTCAGGTAGTTGTAGAGGGCGATAAGGTCTCCCCTCAGCCTCCTCTTCTCCAGGCTAAACAACCCCAGATCCCTCAGTCGTTCCTCATAAGGTTTGTCCTCCAGACCCTTCACCAGCTTTGTAGCCCTTCTCTGGACACGCTCCAACACCTCAATGTCCTTCTTGTAGTGAGGGGCCCAAAACTGAACACAGTACTCGAGGTGAGGCCTCACCAGTGCCGAGTACAGGGGGATGATTACTTCCCTAGTCCGGCTCACCACACTATTCCTGATGCAGGCCAGGATGGTGTTGGCCTTCTTGGCTGCCTGGGCACACTGCTGGCTCATGCTCAGCCGGTTGTCCACCAACACCCCCAGGTCCTTTTCTGCCAGGCAGCTTTCGAGCCACTCCGCCCCCAGTCTGTAGCGCTGCATGGGGTTGTTGTGACCCAAGTGCAGGACCCGACACTTGGCCTTGTTGAACCTCATACCATTGGCCTCAGCCCATCTGTCCAGCCTGTCCAGATCCCTCTGCAGAGCCAATCTACCCTCAAGCAGATCAACACGCCCCCCCAGTTTAGTGTCGTCTGCGAACTTACTGAGGGAGCACTCGATCCCCTCATCCAGATCGTTGATAAAGATATTAAAGAGAACGGGCCCCAGCACCGATCCCTGGGGGACACCACTCGTCACTGGACACCAACTGGATTTAACTCCATTTACCACCACTCTCTGGACACGGCCATCCAGCCAGTTTTTTACCCAACGAAGAGTATACCTGTCCAGGCCATGAGCAGCCAGTTTCTCCAGGAGAATGCTATGGGAAACGGTGTCAAAAGCCTTGCAAAAATCCAGGTAGACAACGTCCACAGCTTTTCCCTTGTCCAGCAAGTGGGTCACCTTGTCATAGAAGGAGATCAGGTTTGACAGGCATGACCTGCCTTTCACAAAGCCATGCTGACTGGGCCTGATCACCCTGTTCTCTTGCATGTGCCGTGTGATGGCACTGAGGATGATCTGCTCCATGACCTTCCCAGGCACCGATGTCAGACTGACTGGCCTGTAGTTCCCTGGATCCTCCTTCCGGCCCTTCTTATGGATGGGCGTCACATTTGCCAACCTCCAGTCAGCTGGGACCTCCCCAGTTATCCAGGACTGTTCATAAATGATGCACAGTGGGCCGGTGAGCACTTCCGCCAGCTCTCTCAGCACCCTTGGATGGATCCCATCCGGCCCCATAGATTTGTGCACCTCCAGGTGCTGAAGCAGGTCCCTCACCATTTCCCTTTGGACTACAGGGGCTTCACTCTGCTCCCCATCCCTGTATTCTAGCTCAGGGGTCGGAGAATTCAAGGAACAACTGGTCCTACTGCTGAAGACTGAGGCAAAGACGGCATTAAGTACCTCAGCCTTTTCCTCATCCTTAGTTACTATGTTACCAGCCCCATCTACTAGAGGACAGATATTATCCTTGGTCCTCTTTTTATCGCTAATATATTTATAGAAACTTTTTTTGTTGTCCTTGACAACAGAAGCCAGGTTTAGCTCTAGCTGAGCTTTGGCCCTTCTGATTTTTTCCCTACATCGCTTTACTACCTCTTTGTAATCCTCCTGGGTGGCCTGCCCTTCCTTCCAAAGGCCATATATCCTTTTTTTTTCCCTAAGCTGCAACACTAGCTCCCTGCTTAGCCAGGCCGGTCTTTTTCCCCGACGGCTTGTCTTACGGCACACGGGGACAGCCTGCTCCTGCGCCTTTAGGACTTCCGTCTTGAAAGACATCCAGGCTTCCTGGGCTCCTTTGCCGTGGAGGACTGCCTCCCAGGGGACTTTGTCGACCAGGCTCCTGAAGAGCCCAAAGTCCGCTTTCCGGAAGTCCAAGGTGGCAGTTCTGCTGACCCCCTTCCTTGCTTCTCCCAGAATTGAGAACTCTATCATTTCATGGTCACTGTTGCCAAGACGGCCTCCGACCATCACATCCCCCACAAGACCTTCCCTGTTTACAAACAACAGATCCAGCAGGGCACCTTCCCTAGTTGGTTCTTTCACTAGTTGTGTTAAGAAGTTATCCCCAGTACCTTCCAGGAACTTTCTAGACTGTTCCCTTCCTGCTGTATTGTATTCCCAGCAGATGTCCGGCAAATTGAAGTCTCCCACGAGGACTAGAGCTCGCGATCTTGAGACTTCTCCCAGCCGTTTATAGAATATTTCATCTGCTTCCTCATCCTGGTTGGGCGGTCTATAACAGACTCCTACTACAATATCTGCCTTGTTAGCCCTCCCTCTGATCCTTACCCATAAACACTCAATCCCATTATCACCATCATTTAGTTCAAGACATTCATAACACTCCCTAACATACAGGGCCACCCCCCCGCCTCTCCTTGCTTGCCTATCCTTCCTGAAGAGTCTATAGCCATCCATGGCAGCACTATAGCTATGTGAGTCATCCCACCATGTTTCTGTGATGGCAACTACATCGTAATTACCCTGGCAACTACATCGTAATTACCCGTAATTACGTAAAATAAACAAACAACAGAAAAGAGTCGAGCAATTTTATCCAAGGTCATAAGCAATGAGTTAATGCAAAACATGTCTGGAATGCATCATAAAATTTAAAAAACCCAACATGGCAATTAATATGAGAAAATACAGAACACAGGAAGAAACCCTCCCTTTATATTATATTGTTTTATCACATGTGTATTATCAGGGGGGGAGGGAAGGGGATTTCAGTAACATTGGAGACTTGGGTAACTAAGGATAAGGCATAGATAATAAATAAATGTTAAGTCTTTGATTTAATCATAAGTATATATGAAGTTAAGTTTTAAATTTGACTATTAAATATTTTTAATTTTATTACATTGCTCACATTTTTTCTAAAATCTGTGGCTCCAACAGTCTTATGAAAACCTTATTTCTTATTATAAGATAGTTTCTAATAAAAACCCAAAGCAAACGAACCAAAACCAAACCGAAACAGAAAGATGAGAGTAAAAATGTGTATTTTAAAGCATTGTCTTAATTTTTTAAACTGGTCTTGGGTTTCTGTTTGATTTCTTTGGCATTGTAAGGGATAATCTGCTCAACCTCTCTTCCTGACTCCTTGGGAAAGACAGTACCAGCTTTCTGGGGAAAAGGACTGTAGTTATACATCATCTGCTGCCTGCATGAAATGCATTCATTAGCTCCAACCTGGCTCAAGACTTCAAGATAATTTCAGTATAAACATGAAATAACAGGAAAAAAAAAAAAAAAGAGTAATTAACAAATAAGCAAATTATAGTAGTCCCCTTCTCGCTACCTTCACGCAGGACTGTGCGACAGAGTGGAAGCCCACCTTGTTTCTCTGCAAAATATTCTATTGATTCCTAATAATATGCAGCTTTCTTGGCCCCACCATTTCATCGGCGTGAGTGAACTGTAAAACCCCTTGAGATTAAACCACATGGTGCTACTTACAAACAGCCATTCAGATTTGAATTTAGGCTTCTGTATGTCGATGAGAAAGGCTTAAAAGTTTGACCGTTTATCTCATTTCACGGCTAGAAATATTAGTCTAACGGCACCTTTGACCTGGCCACCAGTGAAAACATCACACACAGGATCCATATATCTTTTAAATTAGCTGACATGAGCAGTATAGCAATGGTGTCTATCAGAAAAGACAGGTGGATTGCCCAAGGTAGCGCACACTGGAGCCTGGTGCCAGGCTGCCAAACCGTTACGAAGATTTCCCCATACCTGAGATGGCGAAACTAGCAGAAGTTCAGAGTGATGATTTCCGAAGGAACCCAGAACAAATCCGTATCAAACTCAAAAGAATTATACAATCTTAAATTATAACCAAAACCGTATCGAGGGTATTAGGGAAGGAGGGAGAGGTGTTGTTTTTAAGGGGAGATAGAAAAAGAAATAAAATCGATGTTTTCCACCTTTTTTTTCTTTTTTAACCCTTGAAATCACCAGTTGAGCAGCACTTTTACAGCTGCATGGCCTGGCTGTGCTGGGCAGCGACAATCCTGGTCAAGACAATGGGAAGGGAGCAGCTACCAAAATACAAATGAGCTGTAGATACGGAAACCCTGTCCCTCCCTCTCGGTGCGCGGAGTACTGATACCCCAACGCCTGATGCAGTTGGAGCGTGTAACAGTGACTCAGACCTCCAAAACCAGCTCACTTAATTGGAGCGAAAACACATTAAAGCATAAAACTAATAGCTTTATCCACTCCTTTCATTTGACGACACTTTTTCCTCTGACACAACCTGCCTCTCCCACACAACACAATCTCCAGCACCATCTATAAGCAATGAATTCTTAATTGATTTTACACTCGGTTGTACATCGAAGTTGACGACAGGTGTTTTTAAAATATACATAGTCCACATCTAGTACTCTTACCTTAATAAAACCAGCAGGATATCTGAATAAATCCGGTGAAAATGCCGCCAACTTCCTAAAAAAAAGAAAAAGAAAATAATTTATATATATTAATATGTATATATATATAAATAAAAACTGTAATCAAAACTATGACATACATGAAGACAGCCATTCTGGTGTCAACTTTGTATGCCAGCAATACATGAGGATACACATCCTCCTCCCCTCCCAACCCTTTTCTTAACCCCAGCTGTAGATGAACATTTAAAAATATTTGCAGCTAATAATAATTCTCTTGTCCGGGCTCTGATCAGCAGATGAAACCTGCCTATATAATGCATCAGAAATGATGGAGGAAATTAATAATGATTGAAATGCTTTCTGGTCTTATCTTTTATGATACAAGCAATAGGACAACTAATTTCAAAACAATAGCTGAACCTTCTTTCCAGATTTCTGGAAGAATTTTTTTTAGTTCCACACATTATTCCTGAGGGTTATCATTATTTTCTTTTCATATATAATGAAGGCCTGAGACTAATGAAACTAAAAATTTCAGATTCTTCGAGGCTAAGATAAGAATTTCTATTAATTTAAGTTAAAAGTATTGAAACCAATTATATTATCTTACCGTTCTTCGTGCAATTTTAAGAGAAATGGTAAAAAATAAAAGCACATAAATCCAAGAGTGATGAAAAGATCAAATTGCTGACATTGTTACTCAGGTTTTAGTCATGATATAAGAGCAAAGGGAAACTGAGTAGAATTGAAGGAAGAAAATGTAAAACTTTTTGAGAAACACTTCTTCATAAGGTTCTTATTGAGCTTCTAAAACTCACTGCTACAAGATATCTCGGAAACCAGAAGTGGCCATCAAAAAGATAGGAAGGAGGCCTGATGTCTGACTTCACAGAAAAGTAAAATTTAGTGGCTTCAAGCCCTGCTTCTGCTCTCTGAAAAATTCTTTCAGTTCTGATTGGAGAAGTTCTCACTCCAATACTTTGGCCTCTTTGTTTCTGTGATGAAATGACCAAATGCAGTATTGTAAGGACGGGTTTGGGGGTTTATTTTCAGCGGCTCAGACATGCACCATTAATTTTGGGATGGATGAAAAAGCCTAAAAATAAGAAGCTGAATTATCTCTGATCTGCCTTCAGTTTCCTTGTACAGATATCTCCTAAAAGACTGACAGCATGAGTCCATAAATGCAACCTGTATTTCAATCGAATTTTACTTCCCACCCCAGTTATTACAGAACAAGCGCCTAAGTTACAGCACCCATTTGAACAACCTTTTAGGATATATTTTTCCTGGTAACTCAACTTAACAACCAACGATAAAGTTCAATCTAGATCTTCTCCTCAAATTTGCTGCCCACAGAGGTAGACAGATCTCCTTGTTTCAGATTCAAGTTCTTTTTTCCCCCCCTTTTGCATCTCATTTTGCTTTAATTTAACGGCATAATTTAGAAATACCTTCACAGCACTTTCTTGCAGAGTTGGAGACCCCAGGCAAAAAGATTTTTCTGATGACATCCCATGCCTTCCTACGCAGGCTTGTAATGCCCGTTTCCTACTTACGGATTGTTTGCAAATGTCTTGAGGCATTGACTTCTACCATGGAGAAACAGTACATAAAGGGAACATGAGCAAAGAGGACATTAGAGCCGCAGCTGGAACCCGTAAAATATCTCGAGGAAGGAAGTTGCGGGAAAGTACAGGCATTAGGTTTTCTGAAAGCTGCAGATTGATGTGACCTTCACCAGGAAAGCTTCTCCAGTTATATTAACTGCAGGAGGAGACCAGACTGGGAGTGGGTATTTGAAACAGATGTGGAACTTGGGTCTCTTTAGTCTAGAGAAAAGAAGACTGAGGGGGGATCTTATTAATGCTTTCAGATACTTAAAGGGAGGATGCCAGAGGGATGGGAGGAGTCTTTTTTCAGTGGTGCCCATTGATAGGACGAGGGGTAAAGGGCACAAGCTTGAACATAGGAAGTTCCATCTTAACAGGAGGAGGAACTTCACTGTGAGGGTAGTGGAGCACTGGAACAGGCTGCCCAGAGAGGTTGTGGAGTCTCTGCAGACGTTCAAAACTCGCCTGGACACTGTCCTGCAACCTGTTGTAGGTGACCCTGCTCTGGCAGGGGGGTTGGATTAGATGATCTCCAGAGGTCCCTTCCAACCCTGACTATTCTGTGATTCTGTGTGGATGTGGATGAAGCTCTAAATTCATTTTTCTAGGGAGTAACGATGAGGTTGAGTGTGTTTCCTAAGGCTGGTTGCATTTTTTGTTTTGTTTTTCAGTTTCTGTGTTTTTCCATTTTCAGATTCTAAAGAAAGGCAGGAGGCTGTCAAACAAACAAGCAAACACCCCACTTTTTTTTTTTTCTATCATTCCTTTTTAAAATTGTCATTGGAATTGTAAATCCTGGAGGTCCATTCACTCAGAAGGAGGGATCAGCAGGTGTTTTATATATGAAATCTGCAAAGCTTTTGTTTGTTTTTCACCAGAAAAAAAAAAAAAAAAAAAGAGTAATTTGGTATAGATCACGGAGTTAACCAGTAAGAGATGAAAAATAGTCCACTCAATCCTCCAACACTGCAATCCTGTGTTCTGTGACTGAATAATCAGATCCTTCAAACTTCACATTAGAGTTTAAACCAGTTTGTAAACCCCAGGTCCCTGTCCACCCCCATTTCCTTACGTTTAGTATTCACGTGGCTATAACATTATAGTGACGATGTCAAAATAAATTCTGAAGCCACACGGCACATGTGAATGGGATTTATGGATCAGGTTTGGGGGGCAGCGAGCAGGCGTATTCCTCACTCGCATTGCCCTGTGCAGTATTTCCCACGGATGCTGAGGACTTTCCACTTAGCCCAGTCTTCTTCTTGATTGCAAGAAACAGGCCGGCCCTACCCAGAAAACTTGATATCTATGATTTCCACTTCCTGACATGTGTTTATACGTGTTTATATGTGTTCCAACTAACGCGTGCTTATATCCAGTAGGCTCAGTGGTATTTATTGCAGCTTTACACTGCTGTGCGTTTATGGATTTCAGTTGCATTTACTCCCAGTTCACCTTGGCGTTGCTGGGAAGAGAGTCGTGCTCACAGCTTTCATGATGCTTTGGGATCTTTTCAAAGAGATGTGAAGAAAAACACTGCTGTGAGCAATTTGGCATAATTTATGCCAGGTATTATTATTTTCCTTTATTTTCCATCTATTACAAATGCACATAACTTATTGGAGATGTTGGTTCCTGTAGAGAAAAAACCCTCATAAATTCCACCGAGTAACAAACTATTTTAAGTGGCTGTATATTTGAGTAGCTCGTAAATATGCCTGATTTCAGC
Source organism: Vanellus vanellus (assembly GCF_965231255.1). Classification (NCBI taxonomy): domain Eukaryota; kingdom Metazoa; phylum Chordata; class Aves; order Charadriiformes; family Charadriidae; genus Vanellus; species Vanellus vanellus. The sequence goes on along the minus strand of NC_138905.1, from coordinate 217,192,803 downwards.
ACTGGTTTTACTATATTTTTAATTTTCCAACAGATTGGCCATAGTTTTAAAGGTTTCGTCTGAAGCCGTTTGGTCTATTCAAAGGGCACAATGTACTTAACTATTCAAAAGGCACTTGATCCCATGAATGCACTTTGCTAGTAATGGGATAGTCATTTTCCAGGCCAGTAAAAAGCTATTACTCACTGGAACACAAACAGATTGTGAGAAGGAACGCTCCTGCTGATGGCTGGCAGCCCGACAGAGGGAAGAGGGAAATATGGCCCTTTCCTGAATTAAGTTGCATTGACTCTATCTGTTCCAAACATTTGACTCAGCTCCATTCTTCTCATGATACTTATGACAATAATAGGATAACAGATTTATGTCATGAAGGCACTGACCTTTGTCAGAGGGAACATTTTGACAGGAAAAGATGTGATATGCTGCTACGCTCTATAATTTTGACAATGACTGACAGTGTGGCTGTATGTCGACATGGCAAAGCTTATGCTTATGTTTTTACATTGTCATCCTTGGATTAAATTCTGTTTTTCTAGTGTCCCTGATCGCATAAACTTTTTCTAATAGAATTGCTAGTCGGAGCCAAATTGCGCTGCCGGGAAGCCTTGATTCACCCCACAGCCATAGAAGTGACTTGTGCTCCAGGGAAAGACGGGTTTGGGGTAAAGTGACAGGTAAACCTGATGAACATAGATGCTTCTGTTTGTTCAATCCAGGGTGAGGATATTCTCACCTTAAGAAAGCCCAGTTTATATTGCCTGTTTTGTTGTTGGATGTTGTATGTTGATGATGAAGATTTGATTCTGCTCATTTTTTCCATTGAAGTGCTGTATTTGATGGAATGTGAGAAAATTTTAACTTTGAGAAAAGAGGTGTTACTGCATAGAATTTGAATTCTTAGGATATAATCATTACATGAATGACGTTATTTTTCTTTGTCTTCAGGACTGTTAGGTAGAGACACTTCATCACCATAGTAGTGAAGAATCCCATCCATAAGGAAAACCTATATATCCATGTAGTTAGACGAGGTGAAAAGGAAAAAGACACAGAAAAAAAACCCCAAAACATTTGTCCAATGATAGGATGCAAATACTCTGTATCTTTTTTGGATTTAGAAATAATAACTTCCAATTTACAGTTCAGTAGTGAACTCTTTATACTGTCTGTTTTTCCTGTCCGATTAATGACCTCTTATTTTGGGGGGATTGTGGCGTAGCAATGCGGTATGGCATGCAGTGTTCAACCCTTTTTGCTTTGGGTTTTTTTTTTTTTTCAGTCTAGCATGAAGAATATCTTCAGTGTTGTGGAGTGCAAACAAAATTGACAGCCTCTGCCCTACAGGATCTTATCTTGCAAACTCTTACACATGAGTAATTTCATTCACTTGGAGTTTATTTCTGTTCCCAGTGAAATCACTGGTGAAATTCCCAGTAACTCCAGCAGAGCAGGATCAAGACCAAGAATATTAACATTGACTTATGTGAGAGCTCTCAGAGAACAAATCAAACCGGAATGCAATCAAAGCAATGAAAACTTGTTTTCCGTCTTTCACCTTTCATGATTTAGGTATAAAATTGCCTAGATGTAGCATCACTTTTCATTCAGCTCTCTGAGTGACATATAATGAGGTTTCATTGTTCACTATGACACTTTGACAAATGTTGTGTTACTATTGCTCTTAAGAGTGACTATACAAAACATCCCCACTCGGGAAACATAGCGCGAGTATAGTGAGAATCCAAATGAATTATGCATGAAACATGAGAAAGGAAGCAAATGTTAACTAATTTCAAAATGGGTCAAAATCATGACAATTTAGTTGGTGACAAGTGAAGTAATTTTTCTAAAATATTAACCAACTGTGTCCCTTCTGCTAGATTGATTTGCAGAGCAGAAAAGGTCATTTTCCAGGCAGATGGGGAATTTCCCAAGCAGAGGGGAATTCAGCTCCTGCATGCCAGATATAATGAGAACCAATAAATTAGGCAAAGCTCCTGTTTACCTAAGCTGAAATATTGATGGCCAAGCCCACGAGAATGCTAATGTCTGCATTCATCATTTTTTTTAAGTCGAGAAATTTAGAGCACAGTAGCACATGTTGTGATAGATCTATACATCATAGATACAGTAACATTAGAAAAGGTACCAACCACAGAATACAAATATAATACAACAGAATAATTTGAGTTTCTTCCACACAAATTTCACTTTTATCAGCTAAAATTAACTGGGATATAAAGCAGTACTAAGAATAAAATGTATGGCTTGAAGTACTGACAGCAGATTAGAAGATCTTTTCACTTTTCTGTTACCAGTGACTATAAGCTGGTATGCAAGCTATGTGACGTGATCTGGTGGTCTTCATCCAGTTCCCAGATTGTGACACCATATGGCTCCTTTATATGTCAGTGTCATCTGGGCACAAGGAATGTAACAAACCCTTTAAGACAGAAAGGTACCATATGACTGGAAAACAGCAAGTTTAATAGCTTAACTTAAGAGAACAAAAGCGATCCGTATAATGAAAGGCCTTTAACTCCGACTTCTGAAGAATGTATTCAGAAGGAGAGAAAAATTAAGGGCATGAAAACAAGTGGAAAATAGGTTAAAATACGATACTTATTTAGCACCAGGACATTATGTGACAATGATCTGGTAATTTAGACAAACGAAAAGGCCTACAAGAAACTGTAGGCCCATCTCAAGGGCATGTCAACATATGCAGGAGAAATCAGACAGAAAGCTTTTCTAAAAGTTTGTGCACAACTGCACAACTATGCAGTCGTTGGCAGGATTACTTGTAAAACCGGAGTGTGGTGATGAAGTGTGGTGGTGGATGGATGCCGGGATGGACACACAAGTGGAACACATACGGATGGACAGTGTGTAAGGATAACACGTATGGAGCTCTGCAAAGGAATAGGCCATAACACCTGTTGAGACATTATGGGTCCGAATCAGAAGGGATGCCACAAGAAAAAAAGGAAGTTGTGTCACACATCTGCTAGAGACAGGTGATCAAAAAGAGACAATGAATGAAGCCTCTGAAATGTCCTGAACACTAGTCTTGGTTCTCATGGAAGATTATAACCATATTTGCTAGGAGGGTCGCACAGCAGGGCACAAGCAACGACAGAAATTTCCAGATTGTTTTGGCACAGCTTCTGGTGGGTTGAACGGAGTAGTTTTTACTGCACACAACTGCACGTGGCATGGGAGATGAATGGGATCTGGATCTGCTACTCACGAATGTAATACCAATTCAGGGATGTCATGTAATGCATGTAATACTATTCAGGGACGTGATAGTGGGCTGCAGTGACCTTGAGATCATAGCATTTAAAATCCTGAGAGAACTGAAGAAGGTGAGAAGCAAAATAAACACATTCAGGAGTTCAGAAAATCAAACTACAGTTTTTCAGAGAATCGTTAGGCAGGTTCCTATGGGAAACTGCCCCAAAGGGAAAAAAGGCACAGGAATCCTGGTTGATCTCATGAGGTTCCACAAGGCCAAGTGCAGGGTCCTGCACCTGTGTCAGGGCAACCCTTGGTATCAATACAGGAGGGGGGATGAAGTGATTAAGAGCAGCCCTGATGAGAAGGACCTGGGGGTACTGGTTGATGAAAAACTGGACGTGGGCTGACAATGTGCGTTTGCAGCCCAGAACGCCAACTGTATCCTGGGCTGTATTAAAAGAAATGTGGCCAGCAGGCTGAGGGAGGTGATTTTGCCCTCTACTCCGCTCTCACAACACCCCACCTGCAGTGCTGTGTCCAGCTCTGGAGCCCTCAGCACAGCAAAGACATGGACCTGATGGAGCAGGTCCTGAGGAGAGCCACAAAAATGATCTGTGGGATGGAACACCTCTTCTGTGAGGACAGACTGAGAGACAGTTGGGGTTGTTCAGCCTGGAGAAGAGAAGGCTCCGCAGAGACCTTACAGCAGCCTTCCGGTGCTTAAAGGGGGCTTATAAGAAAGATGGGAACACATATTTCAGCTGGACTTGTTGCAATAGGACAAGGGGTAATGGCTTTAAACTAAAATAAGGAAGATTTAGACTAGATATAAAGAATATTTTTATGCTGAGGGTGGTGAAACACTGTCACAGGATGCCCAGGGAGGTGGTAGGTGCCCCATCCCTGGAAACATTCAAGGTCAGATTGGACGGGTCTCTGAGCAACCTGACCTTACTGAAGATATCCCTGCTCGCTGCCGGGGGGTTGGACTAGGTGACCTTTAAAGGTCCCTTCTGACCCAAACTATTCTATGATTTTATTTTCACAGGCCACCTCCTCAAAGTGCAAGAATGGCCCATCCAGATGTGCAGGGACTTGAGCAGCTGAGGACCAGCATGGATGAACATGGAAATCCAGACTCAGCTGAAACACAAAAAGGAAGTACAGAGAAGGAAGAAGCAGAGACTGATTGTTTAAAAAGATTATAGAGACATTTCCTGAATGAGCAGGGATGGAGTTAGAACAGCCCAAAACCTAGCTGGAGTTCCGTCTACCAAGAGTTGTCAAAGGCAACAAGGAGAGCTTCTGTAAGTACATCAGCAACAAAAGGTGGGCCAAGACAAATGCTTGTCTTGTGCTGAATGGGGTTGATGACACAGTCATGAAAAATACAGAAGACTAAGTCACTCTGTACTTTCTTTGTTCAGGCTTTGTTGGTAAGTCTGCTCTCACCTTACCAGGTCTCTGTGCCTAACGATAGAGTTTGGGGAGTGAGGAAAAGCAACCCAGAGGACAATAGTACCAGGAACTACTCTGGCACACTGGACACATATAAAGCCATGTAAACAGCTGAGATGTGTCCAAGTATACTGCAGGAGCTGATGCCACTTTGAGAGTGCTTTCTGCCATTTTTGAAAGATCTCAACGATTGCTGGAGGGACCAAGTGACCGCAAAAAGGACATGTTACACTCGATTAGATAAAGTTAAGGAGAGGGGTCCAGGAAATTACAGGCTCAGTAAAGAGCAGAAGTCTTGGGGCTGGAACAACTCTGTGAAAAAGGACAGTCTGAGAACCAACCCTCTGGAAAGCACCTCTGCAGAAAAGGATATTGTGCCTTGATGGGCAATAAGTTGAACATCACTATCTGTAGCGTGTCCTCACTGTCATAAGGGCTAAGCATTTTTGGGCAGCATCAACAGCAGTGTAACCAGTCAGCTGAGGAAAGGGATGGTCCCCCCCAGCTCAGCTACCACAAGACCACATTCAGAGTACTGTGGCTAGTTTTGCGTTAAGTTGGACTGAAAAACTGAGGAAAGTCAAGCAGAAGCCACCAAGATCAGTGGTTGGAGCACACAGCATACAAAGAGGGATTGAGAGAGCTGGAATTGTTTAGCTGAGGGAAGTAAAAGCTGTCTTCAACTACAAAAAAAGCATGATAGAGGACATAGGCTCATCTTCAAGATCCACAGTGAAAATACAAGAGGCAGCAAGGGAAATTCAGTTTGGATATTAGGATTATAGCTTTTGTGATGAGAGTAATTAAGCACTGGAGCAGGTTGCTCAGAGAGACTATGGAGTCCCCATCCTTGGAGAGGATCCCTGTGCATCCCTAAGAAATCTGGTCTGACTTTGAAGTTGGTCCTGTAGATGACCTGCAGAGGGTTGAACTAGGTAATCTCAGTGAGCCTTTCCAACCTTAATTACTCTGTCATTCTTTGACTTTAAGTATATAACAAAGAACTGACGAGTGGACAGTGAACTATAGCATCCTGGCAAAAAAAAATCTATCCCAGCAGAAAGAGGCTACCAACATAATTTTCTTAAAGAATTCCAATTGAAGTTTTGGTAGAACAGTACCTGGAAGCTGCAGGACAGTGATTTATTGCTTTCTGACATGTAAAAAGAATGTTTCAACTGGAACCTCATTGTGAAACAACATCCTGAAACCTTCAGCCAGTAATAAAATGGAAAATTCATCTCTACCTTTTTTGTTTTTTTTTAAAGTACAACCAATCAACCTACCGAAAAGCAGAAAACTGTGGAGAAAACAATTTGCAAGTAGCATTGAATGTGGTGTAATATGATGGGATACAAGCTATTTTTGATCCAAATTTTTGGTTCCCGGTACAGCTCCTTTGCACTGATTTGTTATCTTAATGCTGAGCTAGTAAAGCTCCTGGGAATTCTCCTGCAAGGAAAATCCTAGCTGGCAGAGAAAGCAAGTATAGCTGGCTTTGCTCCAGGGTACTGAAAAGAAGGCTGTTTCCAGGGCAGGGGTGGGAAGCTAAAACAGCTCGTTATAATGGGTACTGGTTTTGACAGTAACGAAGATGACTATCAGTTCTCCATACAAGTACGTAAATACGTTGCTTAATGAGGTTGCTGAAAATAGATATGCATTCCACGTCGTTCAGGAAAAATGTTTCACCTCTTTTTTCTTTAAAAAAAAAAACCAAAACAAACCAACAAAAAAGCTCAGATTCATTGATTCTTGGAAGCCTTTAAATTTATTAAAATAATGTTAGAGGAAAGCATATTGATATTACTTATTATAGGAATTATTTCTTCTGTGAGAGTTACGTTGTTTTCCATAACAATAATTGAAATGTGATGCTGGATTCTGATTTGTCTTATAACTATATAAATCCAAAGTAGCAAAATTATGAAAATATTTGTTATGATTATTTACATGGTTTTCTGAGAGCAGAATTTATTTCACACTTTCCTAGTCTTCAATAATTTTCTTAAAGCAAGGGACAACTGACTGCAGCACATAAAGAAACAATATAATCAGCATTTTAAAGCACACTCCCTTTGAAACTAAAGCCTTCTAACCATTTAGGATCACATTTCATAGAAAACACGAAAGAACTTATTTTCTGAGACTAATGAGAAAAACATCAAAACTGTATAAGCCATATATTTGTGTTTTCTTAGGACATAGTGCTGAATTCTAGGCAAACCTGTCCTGCTAATAAATTTCATTTATTAGTAATGTCAGGCTATAAAACACAGCACAATTTTCAGTACAGCCCAGAGAAGAAAATGTCTTCCTCTGCCATTCACATTCAGTGTAGTTCTGGATTCCAGCTGAAATTCCAGACAGGAAGATTTATGCAATGTGCGCAGAGTGCATTAATCCACTGCACTACAAAGTCCATTAATTTTGACTACTGCTATCAATTGCACTACATGACATGGTGATAACTACATTATTACCTTTATAAAAATGCCTTTCCTGATATTGAGGGCCTCATTTTTACTCTCTGGAATTTTTGTACAGTTTCTTACATGCACATGGGTAGGCAGAAATCTCAAACATGTGTATATATATTAAATATTTGCATTAATATTAATTACATCTTTAGTATCATAATATCAGGATGCTCATTTAATTAAATTAGAGATACATCAAATTCCGGGTTTCTTTTCTTTTTTTTTTTTTAAATTGTTAAACGTTGTAAATTAAATTATCCATTAATGGAAACTAATGAAATTAAAGGCCAACAACAGAAAGTAAAACAACTATTCTAACCCATTTTGGTGGATCTAAAAGGATCAGACTAAGGATCCGAGAAGAAATTCTGGTTCGACTGAACCATTCAATTTTATGGAGTCAAGGTGTGCTTTTCAGTTTTAGAAGAGAGACTCACGTTGTCTAGATTCGGACAGTTACAGTGTTTACCTTAAATGAGAAGGGGAGAACTACACGCTTCTTAACAAAGTCAGGGCATGTTAGTGTGTAAATCAGATAACTGAACGTGATCAGAGGGATCTCAACAAGCTGGTGAGGTCTGGCTGACAGAAACCTCATGAAGTTCAGCAGTGGCAAATACAATTCTGATAAATCATAAAATCATAGAATCATAGAATTGTCTAGGTTGGAAGAGACCCTTGGGATCATCGAGTCCAACCATCTGCCCTACTCTACAAAGTTCTCCCCTACACCATATCCCCCAACACCACATCTAAACATCTCTTAAACACATCCAGGGATGGGGACTCAACCACTTCCCTGGGCAGTCTATTCCAATGCCCGACCACCCTTTCTGTGAAAAATTCTTTCCTAATGTTCAGTCTAAACCTACCCTGTTGGAGCTTGAAGCCATTCCCTCTTGTTCTGTCATTAATTACCTGTGAGAAGAGACCAACACCAACCTCTCTACAGTGTCATTTCAAATAGTTGTAGAGAGTGATGAGGTCTCCCCTCAGCCTCCTCCTCCTCAAACTAAACAGTCCCAGCTCCTTCAACCACTCTTCATATGATTTGTCTGCTAGGCCCTTCACCAGCTTCATAAGGATTTGTTTTTAAGGATTGTTTCTCACTCTCTCTCTCTTTTTTTTTTTTTTTTTTTTTTTTTTATTTATTGGACTGTGCCCAATACTGGAGCAGGTTTTCCAGAAAGGAAGTCTCTGTGGTGTGAATCTCTTGGGTGTGTTCAGGACTCCACTGGAGACAGTGTTGAAAAATCTGATCTAATCAGATGTGTTTTGAGCAGCTGGTTGGACTAGAAGCCTTCCAGAAGTCCCTTCCGACCTAAATTATTCTCTGATTCTGTGACTTTAAAAGGAGATTTTATTGCCATCTTCAGCGAGCAAATGGATGCTTACAGAAACTGTCTTGGATGTGCAGAGTGATAAGGTAAGACATGAAAGACACAAGGTGGAACACAGGAATTTCCACATAAATATGAGGAAAAACTTCATCGTGAGAGTAGTCAAGCACTGGAAAAGGAGACAACAGCAATTGTGACATTACCAAGCTTGAATATATTCAGAACATGGCTGAAAAAGGTCTTGAGCAACCTGATCTAATTTTGAGGTTATCCTTGCTTTTTGTGGGAGCCTGGGCTCCACCAACTCCAGAGGTCATTCCAGATAAAATCACTGTATGATTCTGAATAGATAAAATTCCCTTAAATTTTCTTTCCATTTCAAAGGCTTACATGAAATGTTGCCTTCAGGAATTCTGCAATTATTTCTTGATAGCAATATCAAAATATAAAAAAATATCAGGTCTGGGGCCCCCAACATAAGAAGGACACGGACCTGTTGGAGGGGGTCCAGAGGAGTGCCAAGAAGATGATTAGAGGGCTGGAGCGCCTCTCCTGAATGAATACAGGCTGTGAGAGTTGGGTTTGGTCAGCCTGGAGAAGAGAAGGCTCTGGGGAGACCTCAAAGCAGCCTTCCAGTAGAGTTAAAGGGGGCCTACAGGAAAGATGGGGAGGGACTCTTTATCAGGGGATGTAGCGATAGGACGAGGGATGACAGTTTTAAACTGAAAGGGGGTAGATTTAGAATAGTTATCAGGAAGAAATTCTTTACTGTGAGGGTGGTGAGACACTGACACAGGTTGCCCAGAGAAATTGTTGATGCCTCATCCCTGGAAGTGTTCAGTGCCAGGCTGGATGGGGCTTGGAGCAACTTGGTCTAGTGGGAGGTGCCCCCCCATGGCAGGGGAGGTGGAACTAGATGATCTTTAAGGTCCCTTCCAACTCTAACAATTTTATGATTATGATTATGATTATGAATCAACATCTGGTTGCAAAAACATCCCAGAGCAACATTTCTCTTTTCCCCAAACACACACATTCTGTGCATTATTTCACAGCAATTTCTGGTTCAAGTTTGTATCTGCAAAGATATAAGTCCCTCTCAAAGTGTGGCAACGTATACGATCAAATCCACACAACGTATAAGGAGTAATTAACCATAGATTTCCTTTTCGCTTGTAAATGAGACAGAATTGGTAGAGCTGGAAATAATCAATGATTGTATGACCTAATCCCATTTTTGCTTTGTTTCTTCTTGGATTATCTCCAAGAGATGCTTATGGCATGTTAACTGAAAAAAAATCCCACTTTTTTATTATAGAAACTCATGAAGACATTGGGGTGTCTATGGGTGGTCAAACACTTTTAACAGAATACTTTTGTAGGAGAGAAATGTGGCCGTCAGATGTTTTAAACCACAACCTACTTTCCATACATCTTTTTGATTTTATTTTCAGAGGGCAAAATTCTAAAAAGTTATTTCTTTTGCATGAAAAACTGGGTTCTAATAGAGAATATTTTGCCATCCTGAAAACGGGACAACATTTCTGTTTAATAATTGGCTCTTTTTTTATATATTTTACAATCTCTTTTGCTGGACCTAAATCATAGAATCACAGAATCATAGAATGGTTTAGGTTGGAAAGGTCCTTAAAGACCATCCAGTTCCAACCCCCCTGCCACGGGCCGGGACACGTCCCACCAGCCCAGGTTGCTCCAAGCCCCGTCCAGCCTGGCCTTGAACACCTGCAGGGATGGAATCTCCTATGACATACTGCTGCCAAGGAACCTTCATCTTACCATGCATGAAGCAAGGCAGTGGCATACAATGGCTTAAATATTTTAGCCAGGTGACTAGAGAAAGGGCTTTTTTTTTTTTAACATTTTGTCATTATCACTTGATTTTCTTTCAATGTGAAATATTTCTTCATCTATGCCACTGGGAGCAGCATTAATTTATTGAGTGTAACTCATCTATTCCAGGCCTCTTCTGTGAAAGACAGTGGTAAAATTAAAGCATGAATTTAAGAGCTCTTTTTGATTTATTGCTCCTCTAACCTGCACACAAACAAAACAAAACAAAAACCTCTTTCATGTCAAAAAATGGTCCAAATTAAAAATTTAACCATGGCTGTGTAATAACAAGAACAATCCTTCCTATGAAGCGAATTCCGCTTTTGTAGGCTGAGCATCCATTACGTACGGTGCTGAAAGTGGTGTTTTTAACTGTGCTTAAGAAAGATGCTGCATGAAACTGCTGTGGTATAAATTTAACGTCAAGCAGCACTGACATATTTAGTCTGATGAGGGTGAGGAAAACAAACTACTGGCAAAATATCAGAGCAGATGTCCTTTGGCCTCCCACGTGTCAAGCTTCTTGTATACCAACTGCCACGGCACCATTTGTCTTTGTTAGTAGGACCCTAGCTTGAGGAAGCATCGGGTTAAGAAAAGGAATTTTTCTAGGTGAATTAATTCCCTGAACGCTGAGATAACATCCTTGGGGCCACTTATACATTTGTTATCCGTATTGTAGCTCACCACTTCCAAACCACTTACAGCAGCTGCTGGGGCCAAAAGTCCCGTCACTCTCTCCATTCTGCGAGCACAAATAGCTGATATCTAAATATTTCATGGACCTGCAATTGTAGACTATGTTTTTCCTTAATACAGACTAAATATGCAATTTTATGTTTTTAAGAGCTACAGAAAGCTCAAAAGCTATTTTCACAAAGCAGTTTGAACCTTCAAAGAGTGTTTTATAAGCTTATTTTTATTTCTGTGGGTAATCTCACTAATGTTAATTCATTAAGCATTAGGTAAATTTAGAGGGGTTAGTGAGACCGGAGCTTTAGTGGTTAACCTCGGTGTGTTAAAAATATTGGGTCATGAGGGGGTAAGGAGGAGAATGGAACGAAAAATTACAGGTTTTTCCTTCCGTTTAAATATAATGTTTCTTTTTGATTGTGTTTGTCTTTTCCTTTTCGGCTTTGATGGTCTGGACTGCAGGCTTTCTGATAGATCGAGCTCTAGTACAGTGAAATAAAGGCAGGGTAAGAAAAGTCGAATTCTTTTAGTGTAAATATATATACAAACACCCTACGAATGGGTAGCACTCCCTATCCTCTGCCTCTCAACATTCGTTGCACACTGGGTTCAAATATCCAAAAATACTCCCTGCCTGAGCTTTGATTTTTAAAGCAGCTTTACTGGCGCTGTTCTGATACTACATCCACAGTCAAAGAAACCGTTGCCTTCTGGTAGCTACATGAAATGACTTGTAGCTCTCATAAGCAGTCTGTTCTCATCCCCTTCCAGGACAGACACACGAGGATTCTTTTTATGTTCCTTATTTTTAACACTTTATTTGGGCTTTTCCTTTCTTTCTTATTTTTATTGACTTCTATAGAGTGAACTGATAAATTTAAAAATAAACTGATAAATTTAAAAACTAAACCGTCTCTGGGCTTAGCTTGTTCTTACTGTGTATCTGCAAAATCTTTTTGTCCCTCTGCATCACCACAGTTTTTCAAACTCCAAAACTGGGGAAATACAAAATATGTAACATACATATATACATTTCTGACTTAACCAATCTAACGAGTAATTGTATTCCTTGGGACATTTTATATCTTGGGTTGTGGCTACACAAGGGTAAAAGCAGCAAGGCAATTTTTTAATCTTGCTCAGTGTATCTTGTTTGTCTCAGAAGTGTGATCCCTCCTGGCTCGCATGTTTTCAGGCGACGTTAAATAATCTACCAGTCCCCAATTGTTTTTTTAAGGCGCTGGGGGATGCCTACCTTTGCAAAGGCAGTGTCTTCAATTGCGATGTAGACATACCCGTACCGCGCTACGAGCAGCCCTTCTGTGTTACCAACAGTACACGAGTACAGATTAACGCTGTTCAGAATGATCAGCAGACACAAAGGGGGAGATTCAGTACGAGAGGAGAAATCAGCTGCAGACCTGAGCTCTAAAAATACATTCAAGTGACCACAGAAGAGTCATCTGGCAGAAGAATCTCTGATTTAAAAGTGACTTTCCAACCACCACTGATAAATTTTTATGCAGTGACTGCTGGTCACTGGCTGGGGGTCTGTGGGGCACTGAGAGCACATTACAATAATCTCCCTGTTGAATTTGTTTCCCATTTTTCTGTTTGCTGTAGCCTCACACCTTTTCCTAATGCCACTAAAGCTTTTCTTATGTCATTAAGAACTCTTTTTTTCCTTACAGCTGGGTACAATTCCCAGCGCCAGGAGCACAGATCTCTAAATGCGGTTTCCAAAGGCTATAATAATATAAATCAGTATCACAATAAATGTTTTGATAATTATGCAAACAGTTCAACAATCCTAGCTCAGTTTGATACCGTATTGGATTTTCATCTGTGAACTCAGTGAATTAATTGCACCTCTTGGTTTTAATGGAGATTGATAAAAAAATTCCTGTTTCATATACCGATCTCAGTCAACAAAATTGCCATAAGAAACTTCCTTTTGGGCAGTGCAACACCACCACATGAGGCGAGATAGAATTATGCAAATAAATCGTAACTGGAGAATATTATGGATTTATATTGCGGGATAATCAAGATCAAAAAACATTATGCACATTCAGAAACCTGTCCTGCCTGCATGTGCAGTGTGACTCAAACACATTGCCAGTGAAAATGGTGACAACATTATCCAAATCCCACATAGATTTCCACCGTTGCGAGAGTGCTCCAGGGATGCATTTAAGACTAATCAAGAGTAGCACATGGAGGAAACCGAAACATATTGCTCACTGCTTTTTCCTTCCACATGTAGGCTCACAATTACTTCCTCTTGTTTTATATTCTGCATTATGTGGGATGATATCATTGAGCAGGCGTACAATTTATCCTGCTGGAAATGGTAAACTGTGCTGGAGATAAACTAGATCGCTGCCTTGTCACCATAAAGTTCTCATTTTTCATCGTAAAGGTACTAAGTTGTCCCTCATGTAAGGAAATACTGATAGTGGTAACTTATAAAAGGACTTTATTAAAGAAGCAAGTTAGAGGAACTCTATTCAGTCCTTCCAAGTCCCAAGCTGTTCGAGATTTTCATCAGCTTGCGTTTGCTGGTCATGCTCTGTTATCAAACTGGGTTAAATCTCACTGATTTCAATGAACGGGTTCAGTTCAATGGCACACTATAAAGTGTGCAGGTTATGGTTCACGTTATTCTCCTTAAAGACTGTTACTTGTATGTCAGAGTCTCTCATCCTCCAGCTTTGCTTCTCAATAGACTCCATACCATGATGAGTGGTTTTGCCCAAACAAAATTAGAACAGGAGGACTCATCTGTTTTGTAGTAGCTTCAAGATATTCATATAAAATTGTATCTGAAACATCAGAAAAGCTAAAGATAGAATAAAGAGGATATTTGTCCCCAGTGCAGGACTTCTGGTTGGATTTCTTCTTTTTATTTTTTTTTTCTTTTTTTTTTTTTTTTGACCTTCTTCACTGTATTTTAAGTAATATTTCACGGAAAGTCCACTCCACAGTTCATTGCATTCAGTAAGTTCCACTATAAAGAATACTAGAGTATGGTGGAAGACGTATAGAAATGTGGCCCGCACCACTGATGGTCACTTCAGTTACTCATCTACTTTTATTAGCACTGAGATTTTAATTACAGTATCCTTCTCACATTTCATTTTGGATGTTTGCATTCTTTTACAAAACTGAAATCTGCAGTTTTTTTCTCTGTCCTTCTGTACTTAAACTTTATCTATGATTCGTTGTGGTCTCTTTGACATGTTTAAAGTTAATGAAATGCTTTCTGTCCATTGAAGAGAATAGTGAAAACAATCATAGAATCATAGGATGGTTTAGGTTGGAAAAGACCTTGAAGATCATCGAGTTCCAACCCCCCTGCCATAGGCAGGGACACCTCCCACTAGACCAGGTTGCCCAAGGCCACCTCCAGCCTGGCCTTGAACACCTCCAGGGATGGAGCCTCCACGACCTCTCTGGGCAACCTGTTCCAGTGCCTCACCACCCTCACAGTGAAAACCTTCTTCCTAATGTTCAATCTGAACCTGCCCTCTTCCAGTTTAAAGCCATTCCCCCTCGTCCTATCGCTACATGCCCTAATAAAAAAATAACCCCAAAAACATATTTGCGTCATGGCTGAAGGAGCTTCTTTTGCATCACTTCTACTAATAATATGAATTTTAATTTCAAGTTTATTTTCATTTGTAGCAGTATGAACTTGAAGTAATGCCAATGATTTCAGCGAGTTTACTCTGGATTTTCAGTGAGTAGAGGCATGGACGTCATTGAAGTTGCATTGGATTTACCTCACAGTAATATATCAGAGAATGAAGCTGAGATTTGTTCACAAGAGTATAAAAGGGTAAGTTTTCAGAGGACAATACAAGGACCAATTTAATTAACATCAGCAGCATCCCTGAGAAACTGTTGGCTTGGCTTTTATTTGCTGAGCACATTTTCTGTACAAGCTGGATGGATTCTTAGAAGATACAAGAGAGTTGCAAAATCCCATTTACAAACACTAAGAGTCCATTGTCATATCCCTGACATATTTCTATTAAATTATTAAATACAGCACAGCCCTTAATGACTCTTTCAACAAAGAACTGCCAGTCCAAATAGTGATCTTTAGGGTCTTGTGTATTATAATATTTTTCCTGAGCTATGTCCCATGGCATAAAATATTACTTATCATGTAACAACCTGAACTGCTATTAAAAACCCATCTGAAACAAAGAATGAAATGAGGCAGCTACAGCTGTTTATTATGTCCATTTCCGTATGGCATTGGCTACCAAACCCACCCAGTCTTGGGGGCAGAAATAAATCTTGTTAATTTAATGACTGGACAATAAAAGAATATGTCCTGCTCATTTGTAATAGCGTAACATCTAATAAAACATTCTCCAAGCTCTGGCTTGAAGGCAGAAATTTATTTTCATATTATTCACAGCAAATTGCTTTTGATATTAATTACACAACAGCAATGATATTGAATCCGTTGCTCTTTAGGGCCTGTTGTACCCAGCAGGCTGACTGGTTTTCCTTTTGCTTTCACAATGTGTCAGGGCAAATATGAGAGTTATAATACAAAGCAGGACATGTACAAGCTGAAAAGATCTGTAGTAGTCCCTAAGAACATCTATTGAGATATAACTAACGATGCTTGCGATAGGACAAGGGGTGATGGTTTAAAACTAAAAAAGGGTAGATTCAGACTAGATATAAAGAGGAAATTGTTACAATGAGGGTGGTGAGACACTGGCCCAGGTTACCCAGAGAGGTGGTAGATGCCCCATCCCTGGAAACATCCATGGCTGACAAAGAAAGGCCTTAGATAGCTGTATTCTGCCTTAATAACTTTGTGTTCTTACTTTTCTAACTAGTTTCATTTGTGGTTTCTTGAAAGCCAGGGGGACAGTCCCATTATCCTGCCGGGATCAATGGTATTTTCTGTCAAAGTAAGCTTGGTATACTTCTTAACTTATAGTAGATGCTGCAGTATAAACTAAGCATAGTTTAAAAGAAAACAAAAAACCCACCCAAAACAGTTTTTGGTCCTTACTCAGTAAAGAAACTGTGATATTGACAGCTTTTGAATCGTAAGAGGCTGTGAGAGGGAGAGAGATTTAGAAAAAAAAAATAACTAGGAAGGAGAATTTGAAGAGTTCTTAAGACAAGCTGAGAAAAAGATTGAAGGTGGAAATAAAGAAATAGGGGATGAAAAACTTCAGAAAACACTTAGAAATTGAAGAAGCAATTTGCCTACTTATGCATGATAGCAAGGTTTTTATAACATAGATAAGAAAGCAGTTTTCTATTATTTTGTTTCTAACTTTGGCAAATAATTCTGCCCAAGTGAGGAATCCTTTCAAGGAAAGACAAATGAGGTCCTTGGTATTTCACTGTAAAAAAAAATGTATGCAATTAAAGAGGGTGAAACAGCACTGTCTTGAAAGTGCTACTTTAAATTATACACACTGTCAGTCAGTTCACATATATAACTAAAATATAGAAAATCCCAAGAAAATTTTCCCTATATTGTGAAACAGAAACAGTTCTTTGTTTTTTTTTTTGTTTGTTTTTTGGTTTTGTTTGTTTGTTTGTTTGTTTGTTTGTTTGTTGGTTTTTGTTTGTTTGTTTTGTTTTGTTTTAATATCTGAGAAACAGAAATCCTAACCTCTGTTAATTTCCTCTAAACGAGTCAACAGATAATATCATATCTATAGAAAACCAGCCATGGACGCCAACGTATAGAACTTGTTTTGTTGAAAGTCTTGGAGGTATTTGTGATGAGTTAATTGCTCCTTTTTGTAGAATGACCCTATAAAATGTTGTGAGAGAAGGACAACTGAAAGTTTCCCCTTTAGAGTTCAATATGGGAGGACAAAGAGGAAAGGATTGTACAAAGACCATGATCTTTTCCTGTTTCCATGGTGATACAGTTCCAGAAAAGATGCGCCTATTTAAACTAGTGGATCCTGCTGCATTATATTTTTAAGAAGATTCAATCTGCTGGTCGTGCATTGGAATAAGGATAAAGTTCCTGAGCTCTGTTCAAATTCTTTCCATCTCTCCCCATTTAGATAGCTTGAGCTAAGAGGAATGACTATGTAGAAAAGCCAAAGAGACCATGAAGATTCATGAAAAGTCTCACATTTTGCAGAAGATAGATTTCAGATATGCATTTCCAAAAATTACCCACATTCTTTACACAGTCATGGGAAAATTAATAATTTCTGTTTAAAAGAAGTCTCAAAGATGTTTCTAGATAGAAACTATCTATGTTGATTTGACATCATAATCTATGTTGCTGCATCCTGGAACTTCACTGTCACAATTTACCGGACTTGGCTCCGAGTTTTCTCTCTTATCTACGTGCTTATAACAGTAAGGAAGATGAACCTTTTAAATGGAGATAGCACCCGTCATCACACTAATCATACATGTGGAAAATGTACAAAACCAACCTACTGGACATCCATGTCCCTCTTCCAAGCATCAAACTTCAAAGCTAAGAAAAGCCAAGGTTAAGAAAAAATGCCCCGTTTACTTAGGTATGTATTAAACCATCCCTGAAATCAGCATAGATCTGAGAGGATATTAATAGGGTCATAGGATAATTATCTCTCATAAGAAACAGGAAGACAGATAGTCATTGTCTGTGGCTTGTGTAGGGGAAGGAGATTATAATGTGTGAAAAGATCAATATATCTACTTAGCTCGTTGTTTCTGATATTCAATAGAACTACGAATTTTCCAGACTCTTCATTTCAGAGTGTTTTTTAAGTCTTCATTGAGGATCAGGAGAGAGGGAGCGACTGTTTTGTAAGTGTTCTCTTAATGTCAGTGGGGTGTTTCTGCTCTTCATTGATTGCACGAGTTCGTCCTGCTGTGTCGTTGTGGATTGGCTTATGCTGCGTTGCTACCCAGGATGAGATGTGTTATATCCCAGGACATGCGGGTGCAAGACCCATGAAAGCTGATGTTTCTATTTTGGTGTTACTATTCTATTTACTATGCCTGTGGTGGAGATCTGTTGACATTAAGCTCTGTGTTACACAAGGTATAAAGAACCTGTCTCCTCCTTTTCCCAAGGAAAGAACTACTTTGTCAACTTCCCTTAGTAACATCCCATAGCCACCAGCTCATTCGTCCTTCAAGGTAGTTCAGCTGATAAACCTGTAATTGAACCATGACCAATTGTTCCCAGCTTGAATTTAGGTATGAAGTTTCTTGCTTCTACTTCAGATACAAAGAAAGTGTCATGTTCCTGACAACTCAATTGACGTTTCACTTCTAACAACTGGTCTAGTGAAAGATACCTGCAAACCTTATCTCACAAATGTCCTTGAACTTGAATCCAGAGGAGAGCAACAAAGCAGGGTGAAAGGAATGGAAGGCATGTCCTATAAGGAGCGGCTGAGGATCTGGGGCTTGTCTCTTTTGGAGAATTGAGGCCGAGGGGCGACCTCATTGCTCCTACAGCTCCCTGAGGAGGGAAGGGGAGAGGGAGGTGCTGAGGTCTTCTCCCTGGGATCCAGTGACAGGACGCATGGGAATGGTTCAGAGCTGTGCCAGGGGAGGTTCAGACTGGTCATGAGGAAGTGTTTCTTTACTGAGAGGATGGTCACACACTGAAAGGGTCTTCCTAGGGAGGTGGTGGATGCCCCAAGCCTGTCAGGGTTTAAGACATTCGGACAATGCTCTTAATGACTTGCTTTAACTTTTGGTCAGCACTGAAGTGGTCAGGGAGTTGGACTAGATGGTCACTGTAGGTCCCTTCCAACTGAAATATTCTATTCTATTCTATTCTATTCTATTCTATTCTATTCTATTCTATTCTGTAAGTACTATGGTTGTTACTAAATACATTCAAACAACATTGTGCAAATTTTCAGCATGTTATCCCTGACTTAGCCTTTTACAGCCATCATATTCCTGTTTGCTTACACCCTTTTCCTCCACTCTTCCAAAGAAACACCCAGAAGTTTGCATATATTCATGAATTTCCAGGCAGTAACCAGTGTTACTGAAACTAACTTCAGTAGCTAAATTAATTCCTATAAACTATATGTGCTTCACTAGTAAAGAAACTTTTTTTTTGATCTCTGACGTTTCCTCTCTCTTCATCCAAAAACCCTGCAGCACATTCCAAATTGTTATTCTTAAAAAAGATCCTTTGTCTGTGTGATTACATCTTGCTTTTCCTGTGCAATACAAATAATACAGCAGCACATCATTTCCAATTTCTCACTATGCTTTAAAAAAATGAGATTCTTGTAGAAGATATGCTTTTAATTATGTTAAATCTTTAAAATATATTAGGGATTTTCATTTACCTTTTTTCTTTTGGCTGTCAGAGCTGCTTTCAGGACCAATATTGTCAAAAAATGTGATCTGATATAATCAGCTAATAATATATTTCGCTTATTGATATATTTTGTTTGGGAACTTGATTAAAATGCTTGCAATTCCTACCCCAAAACTAATATAAACTCAGTAATATTCCACAGAATTCAGGGCTCAAAGCTGTCCTAAAAAAAATGATGTCATATTTTTATACACTGTTTAATTAAATGGACTTTTTAGTTATAGATCTAAAAAAATGTTAAGATAACAGAAAGGCAGTCTGGTTTACAGGTATCAAATTATGCCATTGAGAAACACAGAGAAATTAGTCACTGATGTGAGTATTATTAAATTTACCCCATTATGCTTTAGGTACTTAATGCATAAGTGTTTATGATCTTTAATAAGATAGTTTTATCTATTGCATTAAAAATCTCCTATCATGCTATTTCAAAAGAATTGAAAAATGATGAGAAAGACTACGTGTTAATTAGGAATCTGATTCAACATTTAAAAAAAAAAATAGATTTTTGCTAACCTATATTGTTTGCTTTAGCCAACAGTGTCCAAAGAACGTTTTAAAACTGCACAATCACAGGAACAAGCATGTTATTCTTCCATACTGATCTCACATGTTTATATGCCACTTTGACAATGAGTATACCTTTCCTGGAAATCCAGTTGTGGCTTCTGTAAAATTAGAGTTGGGGCATAGTCCCTTTCCAGGGATCTTAATCTGACACACAAAATAGGTCACATGAATTTTGCCCTGATGGTGCTGCTTTCCCAAGGAGCCTGGATTGATGAGCTCGGATAGGACCCCTGCGTTGTAGATCATAGAATCACAGAATGGTGATAAGTGAATTGGATGAGATGCATTTCCGTAAACTATTTGCTAAGGGCAAGTGGGGAGTCCTGCATCTACTTTTCAAAGAGACAAGTGATTGTGGATCCCTTGGGTTCTTGACACCTAATCTCAAAAAAATCCCCGATTCTTCTCTCTGAGGTAATCATTCTACTCACTAGGTATATTGGGTGCCCACAAACCTGTCTCCTGAAACTACGGGGTTTTTGACTAATGCTTGTATCACGTGCGGTATGACATGCTGGTGACAGCTTCTTCACACAGAAGGAATGAGAACTTTTCAAGGGTCTTAATATTTGGAAAGTGCAAACGCACAGGGAAAAAATCACATTTGTCAGGATGAGGAAATACATGCAGCTAGAAGTAACAAGCAGAGAGATAGGGCTGACTCTTTCTCCAGTATATGTCAGATAGATACATTTATCAGCTTGCAGTTTATTATGCCTAAGAGTCAACCTTAAAAAATAAAATTTTAGCAAACAAGAAAAGTTTTATCACAAAAAAAAAGATCTGTTAAGTTTTGGAAAGCATTTTTGTTTGCCAGTAAACAACTTCATTAACTTTAACCTGCAACTTTCCTAAAAGCTCAGTTTTGTGTTAGCAAACGGAGGGGCAGTTTCTCACTTTGAATCCATCAAAGAGGCTTTAGAGTCCCATTGCTTCACTGCAGTGTCATTAGAAATGTATGCAGAAGGAAACTGGTGTGGAGTGAGTTTGTCATTTGTATTTATTATAAAAGACAGTAGCAGAACAGTCAGTGATACTTTCATTTTGGCAGGTTTCTTTCCTAATCTATCATAGACTATTTTTGAAAACCCTACAAATATTTTAATCTGTATTCATGCCACATTTTAGCACCTGAATGATAAGATCAAAAACTGTCCGACGGAGAAATGCTAGCTGAATACAATCTGCTGAAAATATAAACCAAGATACTGAAGTCTGGTGCTCGACCTTAGTTAAGCAGGGTAGAAGTAACCTCGCTGTCTCCCTCTGGGGTGGGCAGACACCTATTGAGACCCAAGCACCGGAAGCAGCTAAGAAGTTTCTGCATTAAAATCCCTATCATTTCCCCTATATTTAATTGTTCTAAGTCAGTCATTAACAGATTTGCATTACCCAGGTAGTGATAGTGTTGGGTCATTTCCATACCCAACTCCACATCATGTTGTGTTGTTGCTGTCAGCAGTGGATTGAAGAAGTGGACAGTGCAGCCAGGGGTCCTTGCTCATCTGAAAGCAATTAAATATTTTAAGACTAATGCTGTCAGAACTATTTATGTTTGTCCTTTTTGAACTAGTTTAGTTGAGTCAGTTAATTATGCTTTAGTTTTATAGTTAGGAGATGCGCTAAGAATTTTGCTTTATCAGTTATGGATCATAAGAACTAACGAGATTTCTCGCATATATAGTGAGTTCAACTGGTTTAACTGTGAACATGCGTGATGCTGAAAAAATTATTGAAATGGCTAATTATTAATTGCAGAATTGTTGAGAATGGAAGGAATCTCTTGAGAATATCCAGTCCCATATCACTACTCAGGCGAGGTCGTATCGAGCAGGCGTGCCCAGTTAAGTTTTGGATATCTCCAGAGAGGGAGATGCTTGGTGGGCTGTACACTACTACTTATACATACTGCTATATATTGTCTGGATTTATCTCAATGGTTTGCAGGTGGGAAGGAGAAGGAAGGTTCATGGTAACTACCTATGAACAAACACTGAAGAATTGCTAAAAGCTAGTAGCAGAAAAAGCTGCTTTGAACCCTACTTAGTCTGTAATATTCCAGAACAATTGGCATTGCTGGGAATGATCTAGTTCTTAGAAATCTGTGAGACCAAAATAAAACCAAACAAATGAGAAAAGTTTTGAGGGGCAATGAAAAGAAGATGAAAGACAGACAGTGGTCAAGGAGACCTGATTAGCTGTTGGTTCCAAGGGATGATAGAATTTTAGCAGATGGATGTGCTTGTCCACTCTTTTGACGCTATTTTTCTTTTTTTGATGCTGCAATTTAATTACTGAAATTAAAAAAGAAGACAACTTATTAACAAGGGGTGGTTTGACCAGTGTATACCATCCTTCATCTTTCCCCAAAGGGCTGCAAATACTCAGACTGTCTCAGGCACAGGAAAGCTGCTACCACAGAGCGCAGTACAGCTCAGGTGTCGAAAGACAGAGAGGGATCTGATCTAGAAAGGCACTTAAGCACGCGGTCTGAATTTGACTAGATGGACTACTGGAAGTCTATTAAAATCGGCGGGGATTATAGGTGTGCCTGGTTTCTGATATGCTTAAATACATGCCAAGCACTGAGGTGTTGTTCCCAGTCAGTGAGCCCCGAAAGATCCGAGGGATCCTACTAAAAAAAAGCAATGGTCCACTCACAGACAACCTCTCCGCTGGGGACTTTTCTCTCCTTACTAAGTCAGTATCTTTTGTAAACTAGGGATAACAGTACTGCCCATTTCCCATCCGTACTCTGAAATCAATGTTTCTCGGGACAGCAGTACCTTTCAAACACTGTTACACTCTGCGTTAAAACCAGACAGAATGGGGATAGTCTCTGGATGGGGTTTCTCAATGCTTAATGAAACATAACTCCAAGCAGCCGCTAGCCAAAAAAACCTCCCTGGAGCTCTAATACACCGACATTTGATTCTCTTATGGAAGTTACAGAATCACAGAATCACAGCAATGTCAGGGTTGGAAGGGACCTCTGGACATCATCCAGTCCAACCCCCCGCCAGAGCAGGGGGACCTACAGCAGTTGCACAGGACGGCGTCCAGGTGGGTTTGGAATGTCTCCAGAGTGGGAGACTCCCCCACCTCTCTGGGCAGCCTGTGCCAGTGCTCTGCCACCCTCAAAGCAAAGAAGTTCCTCCTTAGGTTTAGATGGAACTTCCTCTGTTCAAGTTTGTGCCCGTTCCCTCTTGTCCTGTCACTGGGCACCACTGAAAACAGACTGTTCCCATCCCCCGGCACCCTCCCTTTAAGGATTTATAAGCATTGATAAGATCCCCCCTCGGTCTTCTTTTCTATACACTAAAAAGCCCCAAATCCCTCAGCCTTTCCTCATCAGAAAGATGCTCCAAACCCCTCATCACCTTAGTAGCCCTAAAGTTGGATCCTCTTTATCTTATTGTGCTGTTTTATTTGTAGTGTATGGAGAATTTAGACTGCAAATGTGATCTTCACCTTTGCTTTCACACAGCTTTAATAACAATGGCCAAACTGCAAATCTACTGTACGTGGGAATCAATTCCTACATCATCACAGTAGTTACCGCAAAATAAGGAACATAAAATCACACAGCTAGATACTCAGTAATTACGAACAATTCATTGTCATCTCCACCCTTCACAACAAAAGTGTTAGTTTGGGCTTAAAGAGTTGAGGTAGATCAGTAGCTGAGAGATGTTTGAGCCCTTCTCGTCTCTTTTGTTCATGCTTCCGTGAGTGTGAACCAGTAAGTCATTTCTAATTTCATAAATAAAACACACTTCCATTGTTAATAGCCCAAGTTCATTTCTAACAAATAAAATACAGAGACAACATTTTAAAATATTTACCAATAGCTGGCTGAATTGAGCAACTTCCTCTTGGGTGGTTTTTTTTTTTTTTGAGCGCTACCCGGCGAACATAAATATAAAGGTACGTCCTCAAACAGAAACCGAGGACGGACTGAAATATCCTACTGATCTACCTCAGGCAAAAGCCTGTCTGAACAGATGGGCTTTTCTCTATGCCTTCAGGTTTTGCTGCATTACTGGTGGAAATTAGTTCCAGAGGGGAGAGCCTTCTCTTGAGAATTTGTCATCACCTGCCCCGAGATGCTAAACTCAGTAGCACAGAAGGAAAGCAGCATTTCCCCGGAAAACTGGGACCTAAAGCGTCTTAGAGAGTAGCAGGAGTTTGTCGGCATGTAGTTTGCGGGGGAGTCCCTTGAGCTGTAACGACAGCTTGTGCTGTCCACAGCGAATTCCTCCTTTGCCAGCAGCGTGGGAGAAGCTGTCCTGAGCGACGTGCTCGCAATTGTGCTACATTCGCAGCATCATACTCCAGACCAGCCGGAATTACCAAAAACGGGCTGCTGGGGAACTTAGGAAATTTCAGCAGCTGAGAAATCTGGATACGAAGATTGGAAATTAGGTCCGGAGGAATTGGATACTGCCGCAAAGCCAGAGAGTAATTCTGGTAAAATGAAAATATTTTTAGTGTTCCAATTGTGTGGAAGTTTTAACAATTGGTGTCATATATAGCACCCGTTTGACATAGTCCGTGATCCTGTGAACACTCGCAGGGTTTGGTTATTTGCTTAAAGAGAAATAAAAGTGGAAGTTGTTGTTGGCCTTTTATGTGCATCTGCCTGACACATTTACGGTTAAGCAGAATTAGTTATTTCTTCTTTTTATTTTTTAATCAAAGTTTTCATTATAAAAACATGGTCCTACTGTTCATTTTAGAGACTAGTTATTCTGAGTGTGATGTCATTTTAATTAATGGTTTTCACAAAAGGGAAGACCATAATCAATTAGGGCTATAAAAAAAGCATTTTAAAGCAAATACAATCAACACAACTTTTCAGAAAATAAACTCCTTTTCTGTAAATGGTGTATTGATTTTACAGCTTCACATGCATATTGTGTCACTTAGAGAAAATGTCTGTTCTAGGTGCCTGCCTACTTCTTGCGAACACGCATCTGAAAACCCAAAGAGTTTGCCAAGGTCTGCTCTAATTTATTTACATTACATGTTGTCAACAGCAGTAGGTGACAATCATCAAGGGACCAAAAAAAAAAAAAAAACCCCAAAAAGAGACACTTTGAGAGTAAAGATAGAAGGGTGAATGAAGATGGGGCTTGCATACAGGATGAAAATGGGCTGTGAATGAACTGGACCAAAAACTGGATGCAAAACTTGGGATTGATTCTGATTTTTACTGGCTTATTATGAGGGTGAAAAAGTATTTTCAGTCTTAGTAGAGTTCACTAGGCATCCTGTTTAAGAAGGCTATGGAATTTTAGAGAGAATGGTGCTTTTCTAAGATAACGTGAACTCTGTGATTTGGTTGTGAAGGGAATGGACGGCTTGCTGTTCTCAGTGATGGGCACAGAACGATCTACGTTGGCATGCAATGCTGAGTGTGAGGATGTCAAGGTGTGGGTACTGTGACATCAAGGAGCTTCTGGACGATGCTCTTAGTCATACAGTTTAGTTTTAGGTAGTGCTGCAAGAGGCAGGGAGTTGGACTCAGTTGTCCCTATGGGTCTCTTCCAACTTGAGATATTCTATGGTTTTATGCTTAGGGCGTCTGAGCCAGGCTGACGATGGGGATGACAGGGCACGACCGGGGGAATGATGCACCTGGCTGAGTACCAGATTTCACAGGAGCAGAAGTTACTGAGACTTCAGAAATATCTCCAGGCTGTGTGGGGTCAAACCCAGGACTTTTGAAAGGTCTTATATGAGTATAAAGAGCACATTGCCCGTGTGATGAGGATAAGCACTTAAAATGGAAGAAGCCATGATATGAATGCCTGCTGTACCCAGCTGGGATCAGGGATGTGAAAGTGGGGCATATCCCATGTGCCCATTAAGGACTCAGGCATCTAAGCCATCAGCTATGCTGAAGGGGGTCTTATTCTGACTTGTCATTTCTCTTCTGGAGCTATGGAGCTACGCCAGTCTTTTGGTGCTGGTAGATGTTTCTCTGAGGACATTTTAAGTCAGGCAAAGCTGAGGAGTGGAGCAGGGTAGATGAGGTGCTCCAAAGGGAAACTCTGCAGTGTCACAACCGGTGGATAAGTTGGCAGAAAGAAAATGCTCATAACTGACCCCTTTTCTGCATACCAAATCAGGTGGGAGTACTAAGAAATATTCTGCAGATATGTTTCTGTCATATTCTGTGGGTTAAAAAATAAAAAAAAAAAGAAGCAGGGAAATTTTGTCGGCTCTCCTGGTTCTCGCTGTAAGGGACAGAGCTACGGACTCAAAGCAAAATTTAGTGCCATGTCAAAGAACTACCTCATTTTAAAACTAGGAAGTGGAGGACTGTTTTTTTTTTTTCCATAGCATGCAGTTTTGAAACCGTACCACTCAACTTCCATGGTCTTTTTTTCTCGCTCTTAATCTCACAGTATAGGCTTTATTCTCTTCTCACTTTTTTATCTGCTTTAAAACAAAATGTAACTCTGCTGGCTTTGGCAGACTCATTCCTGAGTTATACCCCGGAGTAACAAAGTGAATGACAACCCAATATGAAACATATGATTGTGCAGAGTGAATTCCATATTGGCCTGCACCCTGCATAATTGCACTGAAGTCAATCTAAGCCGTGTAAGTTATTGCCGAATTTTTTGCATGAAAGAAAAGAAAAAAAAAAAAAATAAAAAAATGAAAGAGCCCATGTCTAGCCTTGTGTTTTATCCTAAGCCAAATGGGTAGACAGCTTGCATTTGCCAGCCTTCGCAGAAAGAGCCTAAAGGGACCTGTTTGCCAACATTTGATTCCCTGGCAGCAAGCTTTTTGTACTTTTGTTAATTAGCCAGCACAGGGTGTTTTCGGTTTCTCTGGAATACTCCAGCCAAGGGCAGACTCTATGGACACACATCAGAAAAAAAGCCTCTGACACTACAGAAATCCATTGAAGAATCCCATGCTCGTCGCTGGGAGGACTGGAACAGATGCAGTGAAGAGAGGAGTCCAGGAACACAGATTTTTATGTATGGTTTTATCAGAGTTTAACAATCCTACAGTGGCGTTCGTTTGACTTGCCAAGCAGAAGGCAATGGCTTCATCTGTATCAGGCACTCAGGCAGAGCAGCTTGTTAGATATTATAAACAAATATGCTACAATGAAAGCACACTTTAATTTGTTAGAAGCAGGGCTAATTTTGTGTCAGAGCAGTCTGAAATATCAGCACTTATTTAAGGGGTGTATAGATGCGTAAGCACACACGTTTTGAGATGCGGGCACCTCCTTCCGCACAAAATAAGCCGAACTACTGAACTACTACCCAACAGTACTCTGCTGTTCCTGACATGGAAATTTAAACACCCTGTCTAATAGCCACAGTGGCTTAAAGAACGCAAGCTGTGGCAAAAACATGAATATATTTAAGGAAAAACTAAAAGAAAAATCAGATATGCAACTTTTGGTTTTTTTTTTTATCAGAAATTACATCTCATTAGTGCATCAAAATATCTCAGTACACTGAAGCATAGAAAGTAATACATACAGAATAAAACTTGACACAAACACATTGCACAACAGTTCTAACCTTTCTCCAAGATTCGGGCACTTAAAAATGACCAAATCAAGCAAGTCCACTAAATCCACTAAATTTTCCCCAAAGTGAGCAAAGTTCATTTGGTTGCAGGAAAATAGTAAATTGCTTTCTGAGCACACCTGGTAACGTTATTGATACGTCAGTGCTATCTGGTTTTCAATGACTGTTATCTGAGCAGCAATGTTCTCTTCAGAGGAATAAATAACGAGAGAAGAACATCTTGAAAGATTCAGAATCTCTTAAAAATAATTAGAGGGAGATGGAAATTTCTAAAAGATGCATTTAAAACAATCATAAAAAGAGAAAATTTATTCTGGTCCTGTGCTTAGTGTTCCATATTTCTGACTCCAAAGGAGAAAAAGATGTACTTACTTTTAATAAAATCCACTTTTCTGTGTTTGCACATGTTCAGATAGCTGCCATTTTTTCTAGTGATCAGATATTCAGTCTGAAGGTACTTTTCAACACATCAAACACAGAGAAGCGGATCATGACTTGGTGCAAACTCTTCAATTTGATGCAAACTTTGCATCCAAACTGTTGCGAATTTGTTGCTGTTGTTCCAATAATTATTGCACCCTAATGAATTTGCTCCAGCTGTGGACTGGTTTCCTGCATATTTTTTTTAAGGAATTTTGCAGGCAGGAGTGAATTGCAGCCACAAAAAACGATCACCTGACTTTGTGAAAACAGGAGTTTTCTGAAAAATAGAGATTGCGATATATACAAATGTATTTAGCCCTGTGCCAAATGGAAGGAGTCACATTATTTCATCCTATTGTATACCTGTCTGAGAGCTAGAGGTGAAAAGCAATACACAGAAGCATACACCATAACAGGCCAATAGACCAACTAATATTTTGACTTTGACAGTGAACTGTAAAAGTGCTTCAGAAGGGCACCTAAGATCTTTGTGACACAGTGAAACAACATGTCCACAAAAGGAGAATTTCCCCTATTCTTGTCATACTGCTCGTTGAAAAGTATGATTTTTAGGTAAAACAGGTGCATGAAATCGATAGAGAACAATTAACTGAAGAACCATTCAAAACCTTTCCAAGAGAAAGCACCGAAATTATTTCTGTCTTTGATTTATAAATAATTTGTGTCAATTACAAGAAAAAGAATTTCAATTTCAAAGCTTTCAAATAGAGCACTTCTACAAAAGCAATGAGAAATAAATAAAAAAATTATTAAACTATATAACAGTCACTTAACCCTAAATATTCCGTGTCTTTCTACACCTAATTTTCCTTCACCTTGAATGTGCTGTATCAGCAGTGCTCTCCCTTGATGATCACCGGAGTCCTGTCCCTGGAGTCCAGCTGAGGTTGCAGAAACTTTCAGCAAGTTCAGGGACAATGGCCTGAGAGAAACCACGGTGGCTTTTTTCTTTTTAATTTTGCTTCTTTTTTTTTTATTAAGATTTAACTGAGCTTTGTTTCAGAGTACTGGACTGTGAAACTAGGATAGGAAGATTAGACTTTGCTGGGAAAAAGTTACGTATGAAATATTACTATGACAAGGTTGTGTGGATACTTTGTGATGTGTGAAATGAAATCCCTACTCAATGTGCCTAGGCAATGCAATTAGTGCTATCCTGGTCAGGGATTTCATGTTAGAACTGAAAAGATTTGTCCTGAAAGGAAGTACCCGATGCATACTTATTTAAAGCCCAACTTTAAAAAAAAAAAAAAAAATTAAAAAAATCCTCAGGATATCGGCTCTGATTTATCATTTTTACATATCTATCACAGGTTAAAGTGAAGAGTCGTTTTCAAGAAACTTTTCTGGCTAAGTCCTGAATATCTAACAAATTCTTGATCAGAATAATAAATGTAGAAAAATAATGAACTTTGTCTGGCATTCAGTCGCTTTGCAGAGGTGGGGAAACTCAAGCTGACTACGAGATTCCCATTCAATTATTTTTTAATAGAGAATACCACTTTTAAAACAAAAATCTATTAAAGATTTTTTTTTTTTTCTGAAAAAAAAGCCACCTAAACCACAAAACAAAAAATCAACCTTGAACTTTCTCCTAGGAAAATCAAAACACGGGGTACTAAGCAGAAATCACTCTCCTGAAGAGGGAAGACAAAACTGACAAAAAGTTTGCCCAGCTGAAAATACGAATTGATGAAATGCACTTATTTTCCTGTTTTCTTCCAATTCTTAACGGAAGAAAATGTTTTCAAAAATGGTACTGGTGGAAAAGAAGTGCATATCTTCCAGCCAAGCATAGCCATCAGAAGCCATACAAATATCCTGCTGAGAGTGAAGTGGACGGGTCGCTTTAGCAATTAGTCTTTCTCGTAATCTTACTATTATTTAGGATAGAGCTACTTATTTCCTGGCTTCAGTGCTTGAGTGGTTCATAAAGTTTTATTCTGACGCTATGCACAGAAGTGAAACCCATATTTACGTTATTATGTCCTTGCTGTAAAGACAGTTTAAAACAATGATAAAAAGATAAAGATAAAATATTAAAAGCTTCTAATACTTTAAGCCTGTGTCAGAAATGTCCCTGAATTTTCAGGTGAAAATGACTGGTTTTGCAGCACAAAGACTGCACATAGTAGTAAAACACGTGGGCTCAGGGATGTTCCCAGGCACCGGAGTGTTTGTTAGGTCAATAAGCTGTTAATATGTTCTTTGGCACGAATTTTGCCATTCTTTCTGTACAGTTCCCTGCTACAGTCTGGCTGTCAAAATATTCCAAAGGTGGTTCCCGATAGCCATCTTCTGCACAGCCACCTTGTATCAAAATCCAAGACATCGTACTTGGCCTCAGTGTCTGGAGATATTTCTGGGCATGTTCATGTCTGGAGATATTTCTGGGCATGTTCAATTCACCAGTAGCCAAAATGTCCTGGCTTTTGGCTGTCCAGATGTTGTGTGTGTTACCTGCCTGTGTCCATAAGGGTAGGCAGAAAACACAAGTTTACAGTGTTTATCTCTGGTTGAAAACATAAAGGTGGCAGAAAAGATTTAAAAAACAGAACAAAACAAAACAAAAACCTAAAAATTCTTTAAAAACTGAAAGCAGGATTGAAATCAGGGTCTCCAAAACCTGAATCTCTCATCACTGCAAGGTAATCCCATGACTGTGTCCCAAGGGCAACCTGGAGGGACAGTCAGAGAGATACCCATAACCAAAGAAGTAAAACAAAAATGGAGGCGGGAACAGGAACTATGAATTCCATGCTCATCAGAACATCTTGAAATAAGATCTGAAATTAATAATTTAATTCAGAGCATTAAAGTTAGATGGGGAGAATATATACTTTGGCCGGAATAAAGGTTAATTCTTTTTTGTCCTGTGTAAGGGATGTATTTCCGTGCCTATATCTTTGTATTATTGTCAATGATATATAATGAAAAAATAAACAACCAGGAAAGCCATTTCGTAACACAGATCCTCAGAAAGATAAACTAAATTCCCTTTACTTCCATACTTTTCAACGCAGTATCATCCCACCTGTTTCTTTCTTCTGCAACATCTTCTCAGGCACTCAGATTATAAATTATCTACCACAAAGCATGTTTTCCTTACTGTACATTGCATAGCTCAGGAGAGCTCTGATTCTTAAAATCTACAGGTAGATTACTGGTACTAATAATTCTGATTTATTAGGAATTTAAAGAGTAGTGTTATCTTGAAATTAATACAACTGTTTTGTCTGTTTGGACTCTTTGAATTGGGAACTAGATCTGGGAGACTGTGTTCAACCTAACACAAACTGGTCCTCATCTTGGCTGGATCTTCAAGAAGCTATCAAAATATGTATTATCCAGAAGTAAAAATTAACTTAACTGGATAAATTAAAATGGAAGTATTAAAAGAGAGATGCTGAAGTGTGGTATGTCTCTAATGGCTCACTGGGAATAACCCTGAATTCCAAAATAGGGGGAAATGCAGTTCAACGAAATTTCAAAACTGGAAAATGAATAAACATTCAGATGAATCTTGCTTTGGGAATTAATCACACAGTTCTTTGGAAAAAGTAATCCTACCGAAACTACTACTGTGGAACGGCAATGTTTATAAGGGGGAATAGCTGGTTGAGATGAGATTACAAACCTTAATCCAACACAGGTTCCTACTGTGGCATATTTACCAGGTAACTGAACAAATCTTTTATAAAGAACTACTTGCAAGCTTTTGACCTTTTCTTTCTTTTCATTCCCATTTCACTTAAATTATGACTCTAAATATATCAAAGGGACTCTCAGCAATCTGATAGGTTGGAACTACGTATTGCATAGAAGCATTGATTTGAAAAGAAAAGGAAAAGTAATTTCTTAGAAGTTCTACTCTGCAAGGATTTTGTGTCTGCCAAGAGTTTAAAAACTGATACATGTTCAATGGAAATAGTTATTATGCAAAGAAGAAAAGATTCTATCAACAGTTTGTTGTCGGTAGGATAATTATGGTTTTTGTGCTTTGCAAATGCTTTACAAACGCTTTACAAACAAAGATTTTTGAACATGCAAACTAGAGCTAGCTGAAATGCTTTTTGATTCAAGTGATATTCAACAGAATTGAGTGCTAAATAAAAGCTTTTTTGTTTGCTCTGCTTTCCCCCCCCAAAAAATTATCAACCTTTCTTAGGGAAAAAAAAAAAAAAAAACACAAAAAAACCAACAAAACAAAACAAAGCACAACCACTCCAAATTGTTAAAAATTGAAAAATTTTGGTTTTTCAAGACCTGAAATGGGTTCAATTGAATGCCTAACTGTATCTCAGGGAAATCACCATTCAAGCGGCCACTTTTGTAGGACCATTTTCCAAAAAACGCCTAACTGTCCTATAACTAGCCATGAATGCAATCAATTCTCTCACTGCCTCTTGATCTTTTCTATATCCTTTCTCTCCTGAAACCCCTGTTGGAGTCTTTCACCTCAACGAGTCAGATGGGAAAGCCTGGTTGGATAGACTGCATGTGCCAAATCCCATATAAACAACCTTAACTTCAACAGTTGAGATCTCACTAGAGGACACCACAAGTCTTTTATATGTAGCTGACTGCCGAAATTGTCTGCAGGTCCCATCACCTTAATAGCGTATGTGGTGAATAGACTTCAGTGTCTTCACTAAATCATGCATTGTCTTCTGCTTTTTGAACTTTATTTGCAGTTGTAGAAATCAGTATGAACTATACAAATAGCAACTGAAAAGAACTCGGCTTTTGATGCAGAAGAATTTAGTTTGGAAGACACCTCAGTACACGATCTAGTCCAAACCTCTGCTTAAAGCAAAGCCAACTTTGAAAAGGTTGCTCAGGACCTTGTTTGGTCAAGTTTGAAAATCTCTGAGGATGGAGATTCCACAAAATCTCTTTGCTAAACCTTTTTGCTAACACTTAATCAGAATTTCCCTTGTTGCAGCTTGTGCCCATTGCCTTTCATGCGCATGAGAACAGACTGGCTCTGTCTTGTCTATATCTTCCCATTTGATAGATAAGGACAGCAATAACATCCCTCCTGGCCTTTGAACTAAACAAGCTGAACTGAACAAACCCTGTTCTCTCAGCCTCTCCTTGTACATAAGTAGCAGTGCTTGTGTCTCGAAAGCCATGACAAAGACATCAAAGGAACATCAGAACCTCAAGAATTTTACCTATTTCTTCAGCAGATCGTTTTCCTTTGGCTTTTTTTTTTTTTTTTTCCCCCTGTAAAAAGTTGTTTAAGGAGAAAAAGTTTCTGATGAGCTGTATGTACATCTTAAAAAGAGGATGGAAACATCTTAAACAAGAAGGCTTCTCCAAGCCAAAATTATCGCCAAAATCAAATAAAAATAATATAATGAATAAAATAAAATATATCAAAACAATAGAAAGAGGGAGGGCGGGAGCAAGGGTCAGCATCGTATCAGTCAGTCCTAAGAATTCTCCCATACTACTTATGTACGAAGTATATACAGTTAATGACATACATCACAGGGCCTACGACACTGTATGTGTGTAGTTTATCTCTGAAGAATCAAAATATAAACCAGAGGAAGTCTGCTAAATGAGCTGGAGAGTTGTCGGAGGAACAACAGCTCCATGTCCTTTCTCAGCCATCCAGAAAGGACACTTACACATCAAAAGGGTGGTTTGGAAGCTAAAAAAGATTTGAGCTTTCATGCTGCCTCTCTCAGACTCCCATTTTCAGATAAAATTAATCAGTGTCTGAAGATCTCATTATTTTCCATCAGTTTTAAAGACTAGTTTAGAGCAGATGTCCGATTTTTATACAACTGGAATTAAATGAGGTGTATTCCATCTCCAGTATACGTTGTTTGTTAAAACAATTATTAGTGTGGGATTGTGGTGGTTGTGAATAGTACAACGTGAAACTCTGAAGTTGTTTTAACTGAGGGATTGATTAACTAAGCTAAACCCAGTTTTGGAAGCCCAGGCTGAAGGGAGAAAGGAAATATGCTGAACTAAACCTTTGGATCTATGATAACAGAGAGAAAGAGAGGGAAGAGACTTTTATTTTTATTTTATGTAGGTCACTGCCTTTATATTATAAATTCTTGAGGTCACTGATAACTTGGGCCAGATTTTAACCCATGCCAAGAGGTTTAACTTCTCAGTACCACTCCCCTGGGCCTTACTACTTTTAGCTTTTTAGCATTCAGGCTTTATTTTTTTGTTTGTTACTTTTGGGGTTTTGTTGTTTTTGTTGGGTTTTTTTTGGTTTTTTTTTCCATATTTGTTTGTTAGCGTTGCAAATGTGTTTATAGTACAAAGCTTACTATTCCTTTCACTGTGTTTCAGGATTGTCTCTAAGGTGTCTATAATTATGTGAAAACAAACTTCTTTTAACAATTCTTGTTTCAAGAACATACAACATTTTCTGAAGCTGAAGGTTCCAAAGGGACTAGTGTTTTTTGAGTGATAAATTACATGACTTTTGCATTATACATTTTACAGCATACCTTGTTTTGTGTTGCTGAAAGATAAGATTGTCTTCTCGTTTAAAATATATATTTTTAAGATGTATGAATACATGAGGGAAGAACATAGGTTTGGCATAATTATCTGCTGTTTTAAGTTGTGCCCATGTCTCATTTTTAAAAACTCTTGAAAGATTATTTGCCGTGGCATGTTGCCTGAAGTACACTTTATTTTAAATGCAGATTTAAACAAACAGCTGCTTTTTTTTTCCCCTGTAGTCTTTTAAGAAGCTGCCAAGGTCCCTAACAAAATGTCTTCACCTATGCCTAAAGCTGTAAATATTTAGAGAGTAGACAAAACAGCAGTGGAGCATTTACTGTAGTAAACATAAGCTGAAGCATTATTATAAATAGAAAAAAAAACCAACACCTTATTAAAAGGTCTGACTGAAATAAATGGTCATGCTGTAAAAGTTTGATTTGATCTGAAAAAAAATTATCTCCATATCATTATGGGCCCTATAAACAAAGAAAACTTTGCTGTGGAAAAAAAAAAAACAACTAAATTGACAAATTACACGTTCAAAAATGAAATTTGAAATTATGATATTCTTCGTTTGAAGATAACAAGCAGATGGATGGTCCAGGTATAGCTGACCTACCCACTGGTGGCGTTATGTTACCTGCCTACTTAGAAAAATGCTAAAATACATAAAGCATCTATGGTAATTTTGTTTGGTAGATAGTGTTTGCCTGCCCAGGCAAGGGCTATTTATTTAAAGGTGTCTCAAGATTGGAGCATTGGATCATTTTCTAAGAAAGCAGATTAGAAAGAGCAGTGTGTCTCTTTCTCCCTCATCTGTCCTGCTCTTACCAGCAAAGCCTCGGTTAGGCTATAGACTATGTGTGTGGTTTAAAATTATTCAGGAAAAATAAATAACTTATACTTCTGACATCTGTTCCAAAATCCTTGAAAAAAGGATTCAAAAGCCTTGAAAAGATTTAAATGGTCTTTGGGTGAGGCAATAGCTGTTAATATGGTTACTTCAGTGACTGATCCAGTCTATCTGTTCCTACAGACTATTTATGTTTACTCCACCTACTGTCTGGTTTCCTTTCTAACGGCTGGAGTTCGCATAACCAGAGCTGAAGGTGGATGTAATGACAAATCATGAAATTTCCTTGAAAGTCTTGAACTGAGCTTTGTAATTCAGTAAAAATAAAAGTCTGGAATATTTGTACTGGGAAATTCCATGCTAACACTATAGATTACTGCATTTTATAGGCATAATGATGGACGGCTTCCTCTGTAAAATATTAAATTATTATGATATTAATGTACACAACCCCTATATATCATGCTATACCAAAACAACCTAAATCCTCTAAACCTTCTCAAACACCAAAAAAAACTCCAAAACAAAAGAAAAAAAAAACAAACAACCAAACAACAACCAAAGAACTCAACAGCTTCTCAACATTCACAACATGCAACAACATGCTTAAAATGACCTCTGTACTTTTCTTCTCAGTACCATTAAGAGACACGCTTTCCTGCTAGTTTGGTTATAACCCTATCTTCAGAAAAAAATCTTCCTGGATTTTCTCTGCCAGAATTATTCCCAACAGGACACTAAATATGAGAAACAAGAGTGCAAGTCAACAACACGTGTGAACTCTGGAGATATCCTTTCGAGTATTGTAATGAAAGAACATTAATAAATTGCTATAATCCTCAGGTCAACCACAATCACTAAAGAAAATCTGACTTTATACTTTTCAGTGATATGATTGACAAGTTTAAAAAAAAATCTTTTAAACAAGGAAGTCTATATTTTAAACTTGGAATTACCAACATTTTATTAGTGTCTAAGATGATACGCATGATTTTTGATGTTCGAAAGTTATAAATCAAAATTCAGGTCTGAGAACACTTTAGACTGACATAAAAAGCAGTCAACATAATATAATGAAATTACTTCTTTTTGAATAGAGATAATGCGAATAACAAGAAAATCATAAATCTTTTTTATTCCTTCCCATCAAGTATTTATACACATGAATACAATCCTCCTGAGCCTTCCCTTCTCCAGGTTAAACAACCCCAGCTCTTAGCCTCTCCTCACGTGAAAGATCCTCCAATCCCTTAATCACCTTTGTTGCCCTTTGCTGGACTTGCTCCAGTATGTCCATGTTTGTCTTGTACAGGGGAGCTCAGAAAGGGACACAGCTCTCCAGATGTGCCTCGCCGGGGCTCAGCGGAGGGGAAGTATCGCCTCGCTCAGCTTGCTGGCACCTTTCTGCCTAAAGCACTTCAGGAAGCTGATGGCTTTGCCATTAGGAGACATTGTTAGCTCATGTTCAAGTTGCTGCCCACCAGGACCCCCGGTTCAGCTTTGCCAAACTGCTTCGCAGCTCATCAGTCCTCAGCCTGTACAGGTACATGAGGCTGATCTTCCTCACGGCCAGGATTTAACTTTTTCCCCTTGGTGAACCTGAGGTTAATTTCAGACTATTTCTCGAGCCTGCCAGGTCCTTCTGGTGGCGTGCACAGCCATCTGGTTTATCAACCACTTCTCCCAAATTTTGTATCATCTACAAATGTGCTGAAGGTGAGCTGTTCTCCATCATCCAGGTCGTGAAAGAAGACGGAGTATTGGCTCCAGGACCAACGCCTGGGGTATACCAGTCATCACAGACCTCCAGCTGGACTTTGTGCCGCTGATAATAAAGTGTGAAGCCCAGCAGTTCAGCCAGTTTTCAGCCCACTTCACGGTCCAATTATCTGTTCACACTTTATCAGCTCATGAGGATGTTATGGAAGGCAGTGTGGGAAGCATTGCTGAAGTCAGGACAAACTACATCCAATCCTGTGTCCTTTTAATGTCATCTAAATTTAAGACTGCTTAATTGAATTCCTGGCTATGCCATATTCTCGTGGTCTTGTCAAGATAACTATTTAAGAAAATTCAAGTATTTTGATGTTATAAGACATATAAGTTCCCAGAAAAGTATTCTGCAGGTTATCTGGATTGCATGAATGATATAAGAAGTGAGATTCAAAACACTGTATAATGCATATGCTGCTTTGACCACAATTCATACTGGTTTGAAGGTAAATATCTCACTATAATGAGTTGACAGACTTCTTAATGTGTGCTTTTTAGGAAAACAAATTTCTGTAAGATAAATATCTCTATAAAACCACCTTTATCAACGCGCACTAATGCATACAGCAGGATGAATATATTAAGAATGAAAATCTGTGACTCATAACCCTCTTTCTCTTTTTTCACTTTCCTTTTTAACATGGCAAGGCAACCACATCGAATAGCCCTGTAACTCTGTTCCCATATATGAACTTGGCTTTTTTTTTATTTTCACATACATTTTACTTGAGATTTCTCATAATTATAGTGCTAGAATAATTTACCTCCTTCTGAAAATGTGCTGTAATACAAAGCAGTGTGGAAATGTGTAACATAAGAAGAGTTGAGTGCTACAGAAAGTAAAAAGGACTGTCAATACTGATGGTATTAGTCACAACCCTTTTCTCTGAACATCTTTGAATACGATTATTTGAGGAGCAGTCAAGATACAAAAGGTCAAAATCTGGTCTTAGTTACGCTGATTTAAATGCAGGGTAACTGCACTGCACTTAAGTGTTCCTAACAAAAGAGCTGAATTTTAATTTGGTTACCAAATACAAAAAGTGTATTTCAGTAGCAACCTGCTAGGGTGAGGCTTTGGGATTTTTATTTTTTTTTTCCTCCCACTCCTTTGATTCATTCCTTTAAAGTATGTTTATTTATGCATTCTTTTATAAATGCAATCACAGCTCATTTTGCATTTCTCATTGGGATATCATTTCAGCATAAGTCAAGATCTGCCACGTAGAGTCAGATGGTTTAATAGAAAAAATTACTTAAATACCAGAAGAACTGATTAAAACAAAACCCTAGTGGATTCCTTGGTAAATATTTTTAGAATATTGCACATTCCTTATAATGTTTTGTTAAGAACTGCAGACATCGATGGGCTGTGGGGTCAGCAGGTCAGCAATCCCGGCACAAAACTGCGGACAAAATAAATCCCTGAACCCAGATGTCTGTTTACACAGACTGGAGCCTTTATTCTTTTATTGGCAGGACCTAGTATATCATCTCAGTTTTTTGTTCCTTCCCGAGTATGTGAATTTGTGCTTCTCCAAGTGATGGATCAGGTCCCGAGCCTACGTGTTAGCACAGACAGAGAACTGCAAGCTTGCCTTACCCGTTCTAGCATCAGGGAAGAGCAAAATTCCTATTATGGCTATACACAAGGTGGACACAAGGTGGCTGGTAAGAACACAGGCAGCCGCCCAGAGAGGTGCTACGGGACGTGTCGGTACCTCGGTTGGTTTCAACAGTATTGCCATGTAGTAACACCATCTGCAGCCAGCCCAGGAGGAAATTACTGGGTAGTGTTAACCACACTGATTTCAGTGCTGGTGCGCGCGCTTCTCAGAACACGTGATTTATCGAGCCTTTTGCTGGAGAACTCGTCAAAAATCTAGCCTCACTCTTCATCTTCTGAGGTTTCTCTTCAATTCTTCTATCATCTTTTATGTACAAAAATTATGATGGACATAGATTTCAAACCGGAAGGAAAGGAGGTTGGGTCAAGACCCATTTAGGACATTGTAAGTTTATAAGGAAGATGGTACAAAAAGAAATCTGATCTTCTTTACTTCTTCAAGGTACCCGAGATTTCTATTCCTTCTAGGTAATACCTAGATCTATGCTTTTGGTGACAAGGTTTAAATACTTAATCACTACTTTTTTTTTTCTTTTTAACTTTTTTTTTTTTTTTTTAATGCATCAATACAGTCTCCCAACATCCCCCTTATCCTTGGAGACTGTGGTGACTTTGTAATGATTTGCACAAGTATGCTTGGAAGTTCACAGTGTAGCAGAGAACTCCCTTTTCTCTAGAAAGCAAGAGAAATGAGAGTTCAATGACTATATGAAGGCAAGATGTAAAATCATGACAGTCTTTACAACTGGCTGGGGAATTTTGAAAATCTTTGTGTGGAAACAGACATCATCAAGCATGCATGAAGGAAGAACAAAAGAAAATAAGAGCTCCTAGATTTTTCTACAATCTTTGTAGGCATAAACAGCTCAGAAAATATTTAGTTCTCTTATATATAGACCTTGTGCCTCAAAGGAGGAAGGAAAACACACAGTTGCCAAGAAAAAACGTTATTGCTGATAATTTTGGGTGATATCTCATCAGAATCTCGCCTGCCAAAAAATATAGGAGAACACATTATTTTTTATTATTATGTTTTTCTGAGGGTTGTTTTCATGATGACACAAGCTTGTAGCTCATGCAGTCCCCTATCGTCATACAAATTGAGCTTTTACTTAATTTACAAAAAAATGGGTCTGCAAAATCTGCTCGCATGAATGAAAAAACTACGGATGTGTTAATGTACAGAAACTAGATCATTACCTGCAAGGACTACATTCATGTTGTTACTTGAGTTAATGGAGGGGTAAAAGGATAAGTGAGAATATTTGGATTGCTTGTTTCTATTAGTAATGTAATATAAGGTATTGCCATGATAATATAGCAACAGCAATGCAATAATAAGGTCTGATAAAAACTTGATACAAATGAGTAACTTGAAAAACAGAAAAGGTTTATTCTTTGAGGTATTAACCAAATATAGCTAAGAAATTCTTTGGAAAAAGAATTAATATATACAATCAAAACATTAAATAAATAAATAAATAAATAAATAAAAGTTCTTTGAAGTTTCCCTTAAGGCTATGTTTAATAAACCAGACTTTAAATATGAATATAGGTAGTAGACTTATAGTGATTTGGTCCAGTTTTTCCCCATTTTATATCTGTATTAGGCACATCGAGTTTGATTTTATACAAAAGCACTCATATTTTTTACTGAAGTCACTCTGACTTTCTATAATAACTCCCACATAACCAATTAGACATTAATTTTGGTAAGTAGTAAGTGCTTAATTGGCTTTATCTAATGGAATGTAATCACAGTCAACAAAGCAGAGGACTCTTTTAACCAAAAGGTCTCCTAAATAAGAGATTGTCTGTTCTTCAGCAACAGCTCCATTAGTGTTGCCAGGAGAAGATTTCCTAGTGTGGAAATGGACTTCTGGTTAGTGAAGAAAATCAGAAAAAAACTTATTTTAAAATCCATCTGCCATGAGATTAGAAAAGAAGTGTCCCTGAGCTGAAGGATGTATAGCTGCAGTCACCGCCAAGTAAACTGTTACTGAAGTTGCAACCCTCTTTCCTACAGACAGAGCAAGTCATGTAAAGTGCCTTTGGATACTGGTTTCACTTGGAGTTGCTTTGTGGCTTTGGCCCAGGAGAAATCTTATTTCCTCCAGTATGTATTTCTAGAGAAAAAATTCCCTTTTTCTAGTGGAATTATTTTTCCATTTCACTAAGAACGGTGGTTGTTTTTTAGGGTCTAGCTACTTAACAACTATGTCCTGAACTGAAATCTCACAGAATGGTGGACTAGATCCTAATGCAGGAACACGACAGACCTACCTACTGACAGCACCAGTGCCAGCAGAAGCGGCGATCTGAGCAGGTCAGGGAACAAGGCTGTTTCAGCCATGTTAAACTGTCACAATTATCTTCACACTGTCCTCTTTCAATGAAACAATCATCTTTATTACATGCGTAATTGAAAGAAGATATGGGAAGGCAGTGGACCAAAAAATGATACACTACTTATATTAAATTGCATTCCTTTGAATCTAACATTGCAAGAACACAGAAGCTGAACAAAAATCACTTCTGGAGTAATGTGTGTGTTATTCCCTGTTCTGTGAGAACAAGAATCAATTTGGGATTTGACAGTGCCATTCTAAGTTCGGTCGTGAACCTCCCAAAGTCTTCAGCTGTGATAACCAACTAAAGGCTTCCAGAGTTCTTGAATATCTGAACGCAAAACTTCCAGTCTTGATGGTACTTGGTAGAGATAACTGGATCTACTTTTTTCCCATCTCTCTAGGAGGGACACTATGTCTGTACTACCCATTTAACCTGAGTGTTCAGCTCTTCGGCATGAGAGAAGAGGGAACGAAATTTCAAAATCCTCAAAACTTCTGAAATGTTTTGAAGTATCTTGTGAAATATTCATTGCTACCTTACACAAGATAGTTCATAGTGTGTTAAGCTGTGAATACTGAGCAATGAAGCTCCAACCCTCCCCAGGATAATATTAAATAAAATATTAACAAGCCCCTAGGATAATGAATACATAAAAATAGAGAAGTACTAATTTGTTTAAAAGTCGTTTAGCTGATGCTGTGCAATCATTCAGAGCTCCAAGTCACTAGAAAAATGGTGTGAGGGAAGGGAGTAAAATGTGAGAGCACTGGAATGCCCTTTCCAAACAAGATCAGAACTTTGTATATTTGTGTATTCTGTTTTACTGTGTCAAATGGCAAGTAACTGAAAAAGAGCCTAAGAATAAGACACAGATATGACAATGTTTCTGCAGCATATTTCCCTAGTGATTTCAAATAATCTATAGCTTGGAGAGTTTTTGAGCCAGTGCTATCTTTTATTTATTAGGTCTGGAGAGATTTCTTTTCTTATTAATCTAATTGCTTTTTCAACACACATAGGCTCCTGGCAGAAGTATCTGTGGCATCTACTTTTAGTTATTTCACATCTGCTTTTCTACGTTCATTATGATTTCATGGTACTCTATCATGCACATTCTCCATGTGCTCATCCAGTATGGAAAACTGTGGTCAGTTTAGTCTCTTTTGGCTATTCATTACTTACAATTGGAAGCTATTCAGTACTTGGGATTGACTCAGACCCCTTTAGCTTTATCTGAAGTTACAAGGAGACATGGAGCGACTGCAATGTCTGTCTCACAACTGAGTTCAGTAAGACACAAGCAATCAGGGAATTTCACTGTAATAGAAAACAGAACATTTTGAAACTAGGAGATGCATAAACAGAGATATAATCATAGAATCATAGAATGGTTTAGGTTGGAAAGGACCTTGAAGATCATCGAGTTCCAACCCCCTGCCCTCGGCAGGGACACCTCCCACTAGACCGGGTTGCCCAAGGCCACGTCCAGCCTGGCCTTGAACACCTCCAGGGATGGGGTCTCAACAGCCTCTCTGGGCAACCTGTGCCAGTGCCTCACCACCCTCACAGTGAAAAACTTCTTCCTAATGTTCAATCTAAATCTCTCCTCTTCTAGTTTAAAGCCATTCCCCCTCGTCCCATCGTTACATGCCCCAGTAAAAAGTCCTTCCCCAGCTCTCCTGTGGGCCCCCTTTAGGGACTGGAAGGCAGCAATAAGATCTCCCCGGAGCCTTCTCTTCTCCAGGCTGAACAGCCCCAACTCTTTCAGCCTCTCCTCATAGGAGAGGTGCTCCAGCCCTCGCATCATCCTCATGGCTCTCCTCTGGACATGCTCCAGCAGGTCCATGTCCTTTTTATGTTGGGGACTCCAGAGCTGGATGCAGTACTCCAGGTGGGGTCATAATAAATCTATAAAAATGTGTAAAATTTATCTATAAAAATCTATAAAATCTATAATAATCTCTAAAAATGCGCAAAAACATACACACACCTATGGATTTTGCTAGTAGATGAAATGGGACTGTGAAATGCATCACATAGCTCCTAGGTTTTGTAAGACCAAACAGACCTTCTGGTCTGCACTGCAAATAGCTTTCGCTTTGTAGTACCTTAAAACAGCTTATACTGGATAAAATACAGAGACACCTTAGCTTGAGAGACAAATCGTTTCACTGTGATGATACTTATTAAACTAAGGGACACTTGGAGAATGGAATTTGAATGTTTTTACGACGCGCTTTGAATCTGAGTTTAGACTAGTTCTTGGAGGGACATCCTGACTTTAACTCCTTATTCTTCTTGCAGGTCCATGGAATGAAATTCAAGAGCAACAGAAGTACATTTACTGCTTTGTATCTATTGAAAAATAATGCATCTTTGCTGCCTTCTGCACTGCCCCTAACCAGATCACTCCAACACGTTCCCTCTCAGTTTTGAGCCATGTGGTTAGGCACTTACGAGACACTTGGATTGTCTTGAAGTTCACTGGGAGAATTTATGATGGCTGATGTAGTCATGTAAAATGTGCCACCTGGTTGAGCTCAGTGTGAACTTGGAGCTCTTTACTAAATCTTCTCTTTGGGGGAAAATCAGGGATGTAAAACTTGAAAAGGATTTGTAAATCATAACAGATTTAAATATGACAGCATGATTTATCAACTCAATTATTATGGCAGGATTTCAGAGTACATTTATAACCTAAATCAGATATATCTCTAGAGTAAAAGAAGGTGGGGTAGCTGAAATTTTTCTGTTTAGGGATTTTTAACATGATTTCTAGATCTGTCATTGAATCTATCTGTCTTATTTGGGAAGCCAAAGAACGGCAGATGAGTCTGTGGGTTTTTAAATCCACTTTGGAATGAATCAACTGTTTTAGAAATAATTTCAGCTAAATATGATCTTTAAAATAAAAGATTGTAAAGTAAAACACTCATTTATTCAGAAGATTTATATATCGGAACTAAGGAAATCTTTAAGAAAAACATGCCCTGAAAACATTTAATGTTTAGATGTTCATATGTTTAAACCTATATGGCTTGTTTCTCCAATCATTTCTTAGTTTGACACAGGAATAAATC
This sequence comes from Vanellus vanellus, assembly GCF_965231255.1. NCBI lineage: Eukaryota > Metazoa > Chordata > Aves > Charadriiformes > Charadriidae > Vanellus > Vanellus vanellus. The sequence goes on along the minus strand of NC_138905.1, from coordinate 217,148,635 downwards.
CTCTGCAGACTCAGAGTTTCTGAAACATATATGGATTCACTCCAGTTACAGCCCAAACCATGAATCCCAGCTTCAGTACAAATGAAATTATGCATTAAGACACTAATTTCGTTTAACTTTAACTGAGTTCGTGGAATACTAGGGTAGAGAGGTGAAATATTCTCTGGCCACTTGTACAAACACTTCATGCTGCCGTTCCTATACGGACTTGTAGACTTTGCATACAACACATCTTACGCTACTTTCAGTATTGATTCTTTCTTATGAAGGCAATGGAACCTGTTTTCTGACAGTTTATGGTCAAGTCGCCGCTGAGTTATGATGAGGAGAGTGGCCTAACGAGAGCTTATGTCACCTTTTACTAATTCTAATTAAGCCGCTGTGGCACTCTGGTCAAGTTACTTTCTCTGTACCACTGTTTATCTTCTCATTTTTTGTTTCTTTCATCTATTTGGACAAAAAAAAAAAAAATCTCCATTTTTAGGGCAGAAACTGTTTTTCATGCATATCTTGTCAGGACAAAAATGTTCATGAACAAAATAAAAATAAACAATTGTATTAAACATTTTCATTCAGCTGAACTTTGAAATGGGTCACAGTCTTTGGCTGAGGAATTAGTTTGCTGCAGATAAGCTCACTTTCTGCAATAGCAGATAATTCTTATCTTGAACAAGTTGTAATGTCAGCCAATATGATCATTATCACACTTCAAAAATAGGAGATAGCTGAAATAAAGTAATTTAAAAACAAATAAACTGAACTCAAAAAGTGTGACAACAGCCTGAAAGAGTAATTATGGGGCTCTACAGTCAATATAGCCTCTGTATATCTCAGCTGGTTGATTGACTGGTGAAAATATTTTCAGCTACTTCTGTCATTTTAGTATTTGTGCATGTGTAGATGAGTCTATCAACAACAGAAAGCAAAACACATCTTTGCTGGGACAGTAAAACTCATATTAGCTGTGTCTCTTTTGGTGTTACTGTGCCAGGATAAAGCAAGATCAAATCCTGCTCAGGATGGCTTTTACATAAGGATGAAAACAAACTCAAAGCCAAGTAAAGAACAGAAAAGAGAAAGACTGACATAAACAAAATGATCTGGGTGATGAACCTGATAGATTTTTGTATAAAATTAAATACTTACAAGCCATGCCAGTGTAATTTAGTTTATAGACATTGATAACATACATATTAACTTTAATAAAATAAACATTTATTTTTTTAAAGTGTATTTTTTACCTTTTTCTCTACTCCTCTCTCTCTCTTTGTTCCCTTGCCAGTCAGCTTTCTTTTTCTGATGACATTTTGGGCGTTTAAATATTTCATAAATGACTCCATTTACTTAGAGTTATTTGTAATTTATTTTAAAACATTTGCTTTTTTAATATTTTTAGATTAACTCCCTGATTGCTACTGTCTCTCTATTTCTGACCAGTATCAAACACTCCCAACATTTATTTGCTGCCTTCTTCTTCACATTATTTTCATTAATTGTCAGTAAATGCACCTAGTTATCTCAGACTGGAGAACTGAGTTTAGTCCTGTCACCTGCAATCAAGAGTTGCAGAGTCCGAGTCCGTAGAGACTCTTCTCTTTGAAAAATAAGATCCATCACAACCATTGCCTGCAGCATATCTTGCCAAAGTAGCACAAGAGAAGATGGGGAACTCTTCCATTATTGTAACCAGGTAAAATCTAAAATTATCAAGGGGCATAAGCAAAAAACAACATGAAAAGGGGTTTTTTTCTTCCCTTTTCCCCCCCTTCTCTTCACCTCAACTAAAGGTGTTAGTTGAATGTGACTTAATCAGCAAATTGCCAGGAGTAACACAAAACCTCTTGCAAAGATTCATCCACACAAACAGACTAAGAACTTCAGATTATCCCAAAACTAGTTGCATTGTCTCTAGTTTTGGAAAGAAAGACTTCTCACAAGACCTGTGAGGGGGAAAAGTAAGAAAACGAAAGTGTCCCATTGGTTTATGCACTCTCCTGGGATGCAGAGAAATCCCAGCTAACCCCTCTTTGGAGAAAGAGTCCACATGCAAGTAGATGACTGTTGTGTGTGCATGTGATTGACAGCTATTTTGTTATTACCTCTTCCATAGCCTTTACCAAAAATGTGATTCCGCGCTGTAAGCTATTTCCCAGTCAATGCCTCATCCAAAGAAGACAGAGAAAGAAAAATGTTGTAGTAGATAAATCATGTTTTCGATTAACAGTAACAATAACAAAATCTGTGAGAAAATTCTTTTTTCAGTAGCAGCCCAAAATGTGATTGACTTCATTCTGTGAGGAAATTATATGCACAAAAATCAACAATAAAGTAGAAAACAGAATGCCACAGACAATCTAAAATGATTGTAGCAGCCAGTAACCAATGACAGATAATTTTCTGCAAAATTGGTTTCTGATCTCTTAGTCATAATCCACAAAGGAGACTGAAAAATTTCTTGAAAAGAGGAGCTTAAGAGCAAATAATCATAAATTTAATATTAAACATCTTGAACTGAATAAATCATAGAATCATAGAATGATTTTGGTTGGAGGGGACCTTAAAGATCATCTAGTTGTAACCCCCCTGCCATGGACAGGGACATCTCCCACTAGACCAGGTTACTCAAAGCCCCATCCAACCTGGCCTTGAACACTTCCGGGGATGGGGCCTCCACAACTTCTCTGGGCAACTAGTTCAAGTGCCTAATCACCCTCACAGGAAAGAATTTCTGCCTAATATCCAGTATCTAATCTAATAAATCTATCCTCTTCCAGTTTAAAACTCTTATGCCTCATCCTATCACTACACTCCCTGATAGAGTCACTCTCCATCTTTCCTGTAGGCCCCCATCAGGTATTGGAAGCCAACTATGAGGTCTCCCTGGAGACTTCTCTTCTTCAGGCTGAACAACCCCAACTCTCTCAACCTGTCTTAATAGAAGAGGTTCTCCAGCCTTATGATCACCTTCATAGCCCTCCTCTGGACTCACTCCAATAGCTCCATGTCCTTTTTCTGTTGGGGGCTCCAGAACTGGATACAACACTGCAGGTGGGGTCTCCCCAGAGCAGAGTAGAGGGGCAGAATTACATCACTCAACCTGCTGGCATGTAGGACATGTGGGATGTGTCAAATGAGGGACACATGTCATGCAGGACAGTCTCAAATGCTTTGCATAAGTCCAGGTAGATGATATCTGTTGCTCTTCCCCTTATCCACCAACGCTGTAATGCTGTCGTAGAAGGCCACCGAATTTGTCGCAATTTGCCCTTAATGAAGCCATGTTGGATGTCACTGGTCACCTCCTTATTTTCCATGTGCTTTAGCAGCGTTTCTAAGAGAATCTGCCCCATGATCTTACTAAACACAGAGGTGAGACTAACCAGCCTGTAGTTCCCCAGGTCTTCCTTTTTTGCCTTTTTAAAAAAGGGCGTTATGTTTGTCCTTTTCCAGTCAGTGGGGACTTCACTAGACTGCAACACCTACTCAAATATGATGGATAGTGGCTTGGCAACTTCATCCCTAAGTTCCATCGGGACTTGCAGATGGATTTCATGAGGTCTCACGGGCTTGCGCACCTTCAGGTTTGTTAGATGGTCTCACACTTGATCTTCACCTACAGAGGGCAGTTCCTCATTTTCCCAGTCCTTGCCTTTGCCTTCTGCAACTCGGGTGGTGTGTCTAGAGCTCTTGCCGGTGAAGGCTGAGGCAAAAAAGTTGTTAAGTACCTCAGCCTTCTCCATATTCCCGGTAACCAGGTCTCTCATTTCCTTCCAGAGAGGACCCGCATTTTCCCCAGTCTTCCTTTTGTCACTGACATACCTATAGAAACTTTTCTTGTTGCCCTTGACATCCCTGGCCAGATTTAATTCTATCTGGGCTTAAGCTTTCCTAACCTGATCCCTGGCTGCTTGGACACTTTCTCTGTATTCCTCCCAAGTTACTTGTTTCCACCCTCTGTAGGCTTCCTTCTTCTGTCTGAGTATGTCCAGGAGTTCTTTGTTCATCCGTGTTCACCTGACTACTTCTTCGTTGGGATGCATCTCTGCCCTAAGGGTCTTGGACTCCACCATTTCATCATCACTGCAGCCAAGATTGCCCTTGAGCATTCCCCACCAGCCCCTCCCTGTTGGTGAGAACAAGGTCCAGCATGGCACCTCTCCTTGTTGGCTCCTCTGTCACTTGGAGAAGGAAGTTATCACTGACGCATTCCAGGAACGTCCTAGATTGCTTATGCCCTATTATGTTGTCCCTCCAACAGATGTCAGGCTGGTTGAAGTCCCCCATGAGGAACAGGGCTTGTGAACGTGAGGCTGCTCCTAGCTGTCTATAGAGGGCCTTGCCTGATCCATCTTTCTGATCAAGTGGCCTGTAGCAGACCCCCACAGTAATGTTGTCTGTCCCTGCCCTCTGTTTAACCCTGACCCATAAGTTCTTGGTCGGCTCCTCATCCACCACCCTGCAGGAGTGCGCACGTCTCTAACTCCTCCTGTGTATTCCCCACGCTACGTGTGTTTGCATAGAGACATTTAAGTTGGGCCCCCAATGAAGCAAAGTTACTGGCTGGAGTGGCTGGAATTCCTTTGTGCTGGCGCTCTCCTGTTGACCAAGTGATCCTTCTCCAGGCTCTGGGCATCTATTACTGGCATTGGGATCAAACTGATAGGATTAGAATGGATTGAGGTTCCCCTTTCCCAGCAACTCTAGTTTAAAACCCTCTTCACCATCTTGACAAGTCTCTGACTGAGGATGCTCTTCCCTTTTTCTGACTGATGGACCCCATCAGCCCCCAGCAGACCTGGTTTCTCAAAGTGAGTCCCATGGTCTAAGTATCTGAACCCCTGGCTGTGGCACCAGTCCTGTAAACATTTGCTGATTTGCCTAATTCAGTTGGCCCTAATGACCTTCCCTTTGACTGGGAGTACTGATGAAAAAACTACCTGCATTCCAGAATCCTTTACCACCGCTCCCAGAGCTCTGTAGTCCTTGATACTCCTCAGACTGCTCCTGGTGATATCACTGGTGCACACATGAAACAACAACAGGGGATAATAGTCAGAGGACTGTACAAGGCTTGGTAGTCTCTTGGTGACATCCATGATACAAGCCCCCGGCAAGCAGCACACCTCTCTAGAGAGCGTGTCAGGTCGGCAAAAGGGTGGCTCTGTACCTCTCAAAGAGAGTCGTCTACTATCACCCATCGTCTTTTCTTAGTTGCACTGGTTGTTATACGGGACACAGATTGGTTTGTCTTAGTTTCAACGTCTCTCCTGATGTGACTGGTCTTTCCTCTTCAGTCTGCAGAGCAGTGAAGCGGTTCTGCAATGGCACCTCAGGCTTCAGAGGAAGTCTCTTCCTCCTGCTGGTCCTTGCCGTTGTGAGATTCTATTCTTCTGCATTACTGGCCCCCTCCCTTCCATGTGTGCCAGCGGGGGAGATTTTAGATAGTTGGCCGTGGGCTGTGGGTCCACTGCAGACTACGCTTGGAACCAACTATCTAAATCCTTCTCAGCCTCCCTGATGCTATGCAGCCTTCTCACCTCCTCCTGCAGCCCAGTCAGCTGCTGCAGGATGTCCTCCACCTGGGCTTACATTTTGCAGGCAGGGCTGATGCCTGTCCTTGCTCCAGGAGAAAGGTCAAGGCATCTCCTGCAGTCTGAGGTCTGCGCTGCAGCCTCTCCCTTCAGCAGCTCCGTCTGGGTGGAGGCATTGGCCACCGCTGAGGTGGATGGTGCAGATTCCCCAGGCGGAGCTGCAGCCTTTGCTCTCTGATGAGTGCCCACCATTGTGCCTTGAGGTTCGGGCAGGATGAATGCCCTGGCCCTATTTTTGTATATAGAATCATAGAATCATAGAATTAGTGAGGTTGGAAGGGACCTTTAAGATCATCAAGTCCAACCGTTAACCTACCCTGATAAAAACACCACCACTCCTAAACCATGTCCCTAAGCACCTCATCTACCCTTTTCTTAAACACCTCCAGGGATGGTGAATCCACCACCTCTCTGGGCAGCCTATTCCAATGTTTAATAACCCTTTCAGTGAAAAAATGCTTCCTAATATCCAATCTAAACCTTCCCTGACATAACTTGAACCTGTTTCCTCTTGTCCTATCACTTGTCACCAGGGAGAAGAGGTCAGCTCCCATCTCTCTAAAACCTCCTTTCAGGTAGTTGTAGAGGGTGATAAGGTCTCCCCTCAGCCTCCTCTTCTCCAGGCTAAACAACCCCAGATCCCTCAGTCATTCCTCATAAGGTTTGTCCTCCAGACCCTTCACCAGCTTTGTAGCCCTTCTCTGGACACGCTCCAACACCTCAATGTCCTTCTTGTAGTGAGGGGCCCAAAACTGAACACAGTACTTGAGGTGAGGCCTCACCAGTGCCGAGTACAGGGGGACATGTGGGACATATTACAATTTAGCTATGTCCCTCCCTGCTAGGTATTCTCTCTTCCACAGGCACTAATTGTCATGTTTTGTTAGCAGGATCTGTACTGTGGATGTGGTTGTTTCAATTTGTAGGATGTGGCATTTGCAAAACATTTCCTGCGCTGATAGACGTGATTCTACTGTTAGGGGTTGAAATTTTGAAGGCTATGGTAATCAAAGAGAACTAATGACCTAATAGATGAGTGGGAATCTACATGTATTTTGACTGGGCTTCCAAGCTGATATGAGGTTGTGGGAGAGTTTGGTTTTGTTGTTTGTTGTTGTTTTTTTTTTTCTTGTTTTTCTTTTCTATATTTTATTTCCTGTGACAAGTAGCATTAGCTTAATCTGACGACACGGGAAGTGGATGCAATTCAGTGGCAATATCCATAAAGAAAATATAAACATCCTTAGCTGATAGATGTTTTGCACTGGCTTGTGAAGCACAGCTGGTGTGTTCAAGTCTGGTTCATTGGCCTGAAGAGCAGTGACTCTCAGCATGCCCCAGGTTTGTCAGTCACAGGGTTGAACTCATTAGAAATTCCCGCTGCATGCCCACGCAATGCAGTAGACCACAGGAATGAGCTGTGATGGTGATTTTTTTCTAATGGAGAAAGTGCTCCTGCAGTGGAGACTGTCCAGTGGTTATCACCGAACTACATCTGTAAATTATAATCTTAGCGAGAACGCTGATTTCCACCTCAAAGATAGCTTGCTGTAGGGAATTTGCCCCACTTGTGGACTTTTTATTTGTTTTATTTGTTTGTTTTTTTTCCTTTCAAAAATGTTAAAATGCAATGAAGGGAATTCAATAAAAGATTTAATTTTTGTGAAGCTTAGTGGCCTTGCTCTTCCATTACAGGCAGTATGAAGGGTAATAAAGTAATTAGAAAATTCTGTCAGATATTTGAAAAATATTTTGTATTGATTTTTGAGAAAGTCTGATTCGGAAGGCCACACTAAAAAAGAAAAAAGTTCATTATACAGTAAAGAGATGCAGAATATACATACTGTACTGCAACTGATTTTTTTTTTTTTAAATTTCCAGACTCTTTTTCAACTTCTCTAAGTTTTAAAGAGTGACAACTCATCTCACAGCAAGTGTGAACACCAAGTATTTCTTGCAGCTCCCTGTGTAACCTTCAGGTAGTGAGTATCTCCAGACCAATCCATAGTTAATCATTCTTCCTTACACCTCTGTAGAATACAATAAAACTCCCTCTGCCTTTTACAGAATGGAAAACGAAGGAACTGGGACTATTAATCTAACACCACACATCTTTTGCCAATGAGCCATTTTGGAATGTGGGAGAGAAAGCTTCTATTCTCCGACAGGGTAGCAGACACCTTAAATTAAGTAAAGAAGTAATAATAATAATAATAATAATAATAATAATAATAATAATAATAATAATAATAATAAAAAGCGTACATGGATATCAGAGAGAAAAGGAACAAAACCAAAATAGCACAGTCTTTAACTATAAAAAGGTGTATACTGTACCATTAAATAAGAAAACTGTCACTGATCTTTGTCATCAAGGCTACATCTCATGCACAAACACAAGCAAATAACCATGAAGCGCCATAGATGAAATCGCCGTCTTCGTTGCATTCTCAGCATAGCAAGTGTTTGTTACAGCTGAATAAATCAGGATCCAAATGAACTTGTATGAATTTGCATGACATTATTGGTGTCAAAGCATGATGTTACTCTCATCAAACACAATCCAAGGGCAAATGCAACCTGCTTAGCAAATTATGTGACTGTCTTTTCTACATAATGCTACTATTAAATGGTTAGATAAGAAGTGAATTGAAAACTAAAATTTTTCATAATCTTGAAAATATAAAACCTCCCTCTGGAAACCGTGGTGATCATTAATCAACAAATTAAATATTTCTCAAACAGATGTAAACCAAGGCCATTGCAGCTTCATATCACAATTTTCTGCTCTGCAAAACATTTTTATAAGTGTAGGAATAAGCATTATTCTGAGGGTTTTGGTTTTTTTTTTTTGTTTTTTTTTTTTTTTTTTCATTTTGGTCAGACTAAAAATAACTTAGAGGAAGAGCTGTTTGCAATATGTCAACACCTCTTTCAGTCCACCATAGAAACAAGAATAACAATGATGAAAAAAAAAAAAAAGATATCTCTAAAAAATAACACAATTATTATCAGTAAAGTTCTTAAACACAGAAGATTTTCTTTTTACATTAGATGAATATCTGTACTAGCTATTTTTTACAGTGGAACAATTTTTTCTCTCTCTTGATCCGTTATAATAATTATTATCATTACTCATGTCTATTACAGGAAGCACCTAGTGGGTTCATGGAAGGTCAGGCTCTGTTATTTGCAGTATAGAGAAGTAACAAGACAAGACTCTTGTTTTCCAGAGAGCTCATAATACGAGTGACAGAAACCAAATCTATGCTAATAAATTAAAAAGCACCACGAAATATTCCCAGGCACTGGAAGTCAATTGCTTATGTTGGGAAATTTTACGTGGTCTTTAGCATGTTTCCGGGCAGGTCCAGGTAACACTCTTCAAAATGATCCTGAAGTATGAATCAGGAGGTAGTATGAAAGAGAGACAATTCCCACTCTACCTTTTGAGTTCAGTCACCTTTTGTTTTTTGTTTTGTTTTGTTTTGTTTTCATTTCATTTATTTTGCAGGTGTGAACAGGGGATCTTGCCTCTGTTCCCCCTCAAAGGCTTTCTTATTGAGATGGTCCAAAAATGCCTCTTTGAAATCTTTACCCCCCACAGTTATCTTGAGACATCCAAGAAAACCTTTTTGCTTTTTGTAATTGAAATCTGGGATGATAAAGTATCATTTTTTCTAGTGTTCCAAATGATTCGTTTGCAAATCACTACCATAATTCCCAGCTTGTCCATGAAGTAGAAAAGTCTTATTATTATCAGGCCCTTGCTCTTCTCCTCATCTGGGCACAGCAGGAGCGAGACTCCATGGACTCTACCTGTCTCATATTTTGCAGGGGACCGGGAGTACTCAGGGAGCCATACATTCACGGACATCCTCTGGGTTTCTCCCGTTAGGTCGCTGAAGTTCACAATTAGCAGTGTACAATTTTGGTGGTTTCTATTCATAGCATACATCACTGCTTTGTTACCTAAATGATTACATCTCTCTCTCTCTTCCTCTGATTGAGCTCATATTACAACTTAAGAAAGGTATTTTTCAAAGGTACATCTGCAATGGCAGCACAGTACCGTAGTTAAAGGTGAAATCTTCTTTAACGTTATGATTGTTTCCATTTAAATAGTCTTGTCGAACTCACCAGACCTCCTCATGCTTTAAAACTGAGGAAATTTTAAACATATTTTTCTGAAAAGGGAGAAAGAGGACAAGTCTTGTAGCCGTTATCTAAATACTTGATGGTGAAATACCATACAGTACCTAAAGAGGGCCTACAGAAAAGCTGGGGAAGGACTTTTTACTCGGGCATGTAGTGATAGAGGGGGAATGGCTTTAAACTGGAAGAGGGCAGGTTCAGACTGAACATTAGGAAGAAGTTTTTCACTGTGAGGGTGGTGCGGCACTGGCCCAGGTTGCCCAGAGAAGCTGTGGCTGCCTTGTCCCTGGAGGTGTTCAAGGCCAGGTTGGACGGGGCTTGGAGCAACCTGGTCTGGTGGGAGGTGTCCCTGCCCAGGGCAGGGGGGTGGAACCTGATGATCTTCAAGGTCCTTTCCAACCTAAACCGTTCTATGATTCTATAAGTAGGTTACAGAGTTTGTCACGCTTATTTTATATAGGTATGTTTTAGGTGTTTGTTTTTTTTTTTTTTAATTTTATTTTCTCTCTTAGCTTAGTATAACATACCTGCTTGGCGATTGCCTGCATTAGAGAGCAAAATTCTTCCCTTTCCATTTTATTGTCTAAGGCAGTCATGGTGGATTTACCACTTGAAAAGTGGGTAATCTCTGTGGATGAGACATGGACTATAGTACATGTTCTGAAGTTGCTAACATAAAATCCACTTGCATGATTAACATAAAATAATGCATACTTCTTAGCATTAGAGACACAAGAAGAGATTTAACTTATTAAACTGTAATGAGATGAAGTTTCATTCTCATCTACCATTTCCTAGTTATAACAGTTAATAGAGGGAAAACTGATTTAATTAAACTTCTAGAAAGGCTAATCCAATAATGTCATGAAGTGGATTTACCTTGACTTCATGTCAGAAATCTTCTCCCAGCCTGCTCCTCTGAAATGAATCTGATCTTTATGTTTCTACAGATTCTCTCACTGGAGTCATGCAGGATTCAGAGGGAGGTGTCCTGCTGACTCATTGATATTTATGGAGGTACACCTGTGACTTCTCAGGGCCACGTGGCTATGGGGGCTCTTCTGATGACAAGGAGTGACCGTCGCAGGGGTACAACACAAAAATTGGCGAAATGGCACAATCCTTCCAGCACAGAAAATTAGAGAGAGTCTGTGTCCTTTATAGGCTCTGAAGTTTTATTTCTAGGCAGATCTACACATCCTCCTCGCGTTCCTCTAGATCTCATTGCATCTCTCTCTGACATCTGTAACTTATTATACAAATAGTTTTGTGGCATCTGGAAAGAGTTTCTGTACACGTAGAATATTTCATAAAATGAGAACTTACAGTAGGTATATGAAATATGAAAAACAGGAACAGACAGGTTGCAGTTACTGAAATTTCACTGAGCAACACAGGCTGTATTTCTTATCATTGTTACATATTTTATGGTAACTTCCAGCAACATATTTTTTTTCTGTCTTTAAGGAAGATGAAATTATTATATTACTACCAAATATCTGCTACTTAGTACAGCAGAAATACCTAATAATCTTATGCATGGGCAGGACTGCCACTTATAAAAATGTCTAATGTAACAGCATTCCCTGGCACCCAAAACCTCAAAATTCAAGTGCAAAACACATGGAAGTAGAATAGTGTGTTGCTCATACTTCAGGACATATAATGAACACATGGCTGGACAGGTTCTCCTTGCCACGCACGATGGCTGTATTTTCAACTAGAAACGACCAAGAATTTTCTCATACTATGTAGGAGTGTGTGGCTGTAAAAACATCTAATACCTCCACTAAAATACTTTAATACATATAAGTCTATTAACTGGAAAAACTAAACCAAAAAAAACCCAAAACATAGCCAACCCACCATTAAAACATGTTTATTTCTTAGTAACTAAAAGTGAGCAAGAAACAAAGCCAATATGTGTTCCCACACCGCTGGTTCATGGATTTACTAAATCAGAAGGCTCAAAATTATGAAAAATGATGCTTTTTGCCCAATAAGCTCAACAACTCCAGGTGAGCCTTATGGCCCTGCACAGAGGACATGGACTCCACCCAGCACTACCAAGGGTAGAATCAGTAGCAGTGTACCTCTTTTTGTTTATATAACTTATCTCAGTCTTCTAATGCTTGCAAAGCATTTTTAAAATCTAATCATTGCTAACACAACGTGGAAATCACCTAGCTGGTTCTTCTCCTGGTATTAAAAAAAACCCTGTGTCCTTTTTCTGACCTACTGCGGATGCCATAGCACTCAAATGAGAAGAAATAACTGGCAGGCAGTTTTGGAGGCACTGATATATGGCCAGTGAATAAACGCTGGCAAAGAGATATTTAGGCTTGTATCCACTGGTATGTGAAACCGTGAGCAGAAGGAGAAAAAAAATCATATGAACCACTGAGAATGTGGTAGCGGAGCAGCAGCAGGTCCCCACTGATGGGTTACAAAGATAGGATGCTCATATTACCAATAGGAACTGAAAAGAGAGAAGAGAAAAAGAAGAGACAGAAAAGTGAGAGGAGTAAAATAGATTTGGAGAAAGTATTGAGTACTGTTTGACCTTATTCCGACTACCCATGCTACTCACAAAAAGAGGGATTTATCTGAAAATGAAAATGAAAGGTTGGAGGGAAGGAAAAAGAAAATGCTTGTTTGTCATTTATGGTTATAAAGGGCAATATTTTATTTTCCAATTTTTTAAGAGAAAGCTATGACAGAGATTGAGATAAGATTAAGGTCTACAAATGGTGGCAGATTATCCATTGGGTTGCATTCACAGTTAATCAGCTAAATAAACTGGGATAGGATTAGATCACCTAAACCAACTATGAACACATTTTTAAAATAATATGCAAAGCTCATTTGCATCCAGCAGTTCCTTTTATAGTAGTAATATTCAAAAATAGCTGCAGACCAGAAGCACTTGGATTCTGGAGGGAGAATTTATCAAAATTTTAAAATAAAATAAAATAAAATAATAAAATTAAGTTAAGTTAATTTAAGTTAAGTTAAATTAAATTAAATTAAATTAAATTAAATTTACAAGTCTGGTAGGTACAGTATAGTTGAATTTCTATGAAAAATTAGCATAGTGTCACGAGGCATCATGATTAAAAGTTAAATTTTATGCAAGATGGATGGATTAAGTCCTATGATAGAGGGATTAAATCTGATTTACTAACAGATTGTAAAATGCAATTGTTAATTTTGTGCAAGAAGAACTCATTACACAATGTGACCCAATAATAGCACTCTTGTTCCACTGCTATTTAATATTCCTAGTCTTGATTTAGATCGCAATATAAAGATATTTCTGATTAAGTGAATGGATAACATGAAAAAAACAGTGAGACTGTAAAACATGAAGGACAGTTGGTTGCTGTTATGAGACAATCTGAACTGCCAAGCTTAATGATCACAGTCCAAAGAAACATGATGATAAAGGTTTGTGGAGAAAAATACATGGGGAAACAAAGGGAAGTGTACATCCAGTTGGGAGATTATGGCTTGGACCCAAACTATTCTGCAGGAAAAAAGGGTGTAATCATAACTGGAGAGAACTTGAAGTGCCAGGAGCTGATGCACCCAAAGGACTGCTGGATGAGCACCTCATTGTGTTCAGACCAGACTCTCCTACAAGAACCAGGCTTTAACCCAGATATTTATCCTGTCCTAAGTTAAATTAGATGGCCGCAATGATTTCAGTGTAAAGTGGGCTTTGCGTAACCCGGAGATTAGATGTCACCCAGAGGTTAACCAGCTAGTTTCCTAATTCCCTCAGCAGTTAATGGAGGCAGTAAATCTGTCTCCAGATTTGTACAATGGGGACTTCTGAATAATCCTGACCTTCTCTGTTTAAAACCCATAAACCTTGCCTAAGTAGTATGTTCTCTTGTTCTGCATAAGAAAATGTAATGTGAACTTGTTTGTGTTTCTTCATTTGTTGGTTAGGTTGTGGGAAATATTCCTGTGATGATTGTCAGCTTCTTCACAACTGTACACCAGATGGGGGACCTTCCAGAGGATCCTGGTCTATAGAAGGATGTAGTTGCAGCTTGAAATGTAAAAAACATATTCCCTAAAGAGCTCCTAAGACTCAGAATCCCTATGACAGGGAATAGAGAGAATTGCAACACGGAGATGAAGTAACAGTGTTTTTCTTTCCACTTGTAAGGAGTACATAGGAACCTCTGCACACACAAACTTCATATTGAAATATGCATCCTGTATAGTTCTGATTACAACCTCCTTTGAAATGTTTAAAACTTAGGGTCTTTCAATACGTTATCTTTCACATCTTGTGAATACGCTCCCCTGTAAAAAGTCCGAAAAAGAAAAAGACAAAGAAAAAGACAAAGAAAAATAAAAAAAAAAGAAAAAGAAAAAAGAAAAAGAAAAAGAAAAAGAAAAAGAAAAAGAAAAAGAAAAAGAAAAAGAAAAAGAAAAAGAAAAAGAAAAAGAAAAAGAAAAAGAAAAAGAAAAAAGAAAAAGAAAAAGAAAAAGAAAAAGAAAAAGAAAAAGAAAAAGAAAAAGAAAAAGAAAAAAGAAAAAGAAAAAGAAAAAGAAAAAGAAAAAGAAAAAGAAAAAGAAAAAGAAAAAGAAAAAGAAAAAGAAAAAGAAAAAGAAAAAGAAAAAGAAAAAGAAAAAGAAAAAGAAAAAGAAAAAGGGAGGGAGAGGAGGAGAGGGTGTTTTTCGTCTAAATCACTCATCTTTGACTTCTATTAAAAAGAGATTCTAGATTTCAAATAACCATGTAATGTCCTCTGTTGAATAAAGGGCTTCTTTCTATCTTGAGGCTTTAATGATGAGTTTAAGGATTTCATTTCATAGAAATAAAGCACCTTGTTTCCCTGAAATCTTTTCTTGAACTGACATCCTCTTATTCAATAATGCTTTCTACAGCTGCACTACAAGAAGTATTTTTATTAAGCATGGGTAACCCTGAAACATGGTGAGCAGCTTTAGAGTACCATAGATAAACGGTTTTTATTTGACTTTTATTTGTGAATTCAGATCATACAGTGTAAAGTTCCTGTTATCTATTTACTGAATTTATCTTGCATTGTACTGAGATGCTTTTTAGCTCGTGTGTCCTGATACTCACACATTCTTAAGTATGACGGCAACCATAAGGTTGAAATACTGAAGGCCATCAAACAAGCAAATGTGGAATGCTCGTATCTTCAAGCACTTAAAGCATAGGAGGCATCAAACAAGTAATGGGAAAGCAACCAGATGCATCTCCGTGAATGAGACTGAAAACAGCACCGAAGCTTACAAACAGAGGAAAATTTGGGCACTGAATACAGCTAAATTGTTTTTTTTTTTTTTACTGAAACTATGTGTTTGAATCCAACAGATTGATTTGTAGAAAGCGGGACATTGTTTTTGCAATTATTTTTTTCAAGCACATATCAGTTTTCAGTAAAGGTCCGGTGGGTCTTCCCTTGGGAGGTGGGAGACCGGTCTTTCAAATCCCAAGCAAATTACAGCATTAATGTAGATGAATACTTTAACCATGTACTTGCTGATGTAATTTTTAATATGTAATTTAGGTACCTGCATTCCATAAGGCATTAGCTTTTGGTTTCCTGATCAACTGTTTTGCTTTGTGTTTCCAAGAACATTTCCTTACATTAAGCGTCTTGAACATCACCAAGATAAATACATGCTTCTGATACAGCCCCATGTGTTGCTATCTCTGTGGGGCACATGTCATAAGAAGTGTCACCATTCGGAAACGAATGTCTCAGGGCTCAAAACTCATCTATGAGAGCAAGCTGCTGATAATCATTTTCCTAGGGTAAGTTTTGTCTGTCAGTGCTAAGATAAGTTATTCAACAATATTACACCTGAACTACCTCAGTCTGCCCAGTTCTGATCTGCAGGCAGGAAATTATTTGCGTATGAGATCATTGCTGACCTTTGGGATACTGAGTATACACAGATAAAGGACATCCAAATAGATGTCCTCACTAGTGAAACATCAGCCTTGAATGACACCTGTAAAAAAAAAAGACTGGACTTTTCGGGGGAACCTAATACATTTGAAAATGGAAATGGCTTCAAGTTGCGCCAAGGGAAGTTTAGATTGGATATTAGGAAGAATTTCTTTACTGAAAGGGTCATCAGGCATTGGAACGTGTTACCCAGGGCAGCGGTGGAGTCCCCATCCCTGGAGGTACTTAAGGGCCACGTAGATATAGTGCTCAGGGACATGGTTCAGTGGTGGGCTTGTTGGTGTTAGGTTAATGACAGGACTAGATGATCTACAGGTCTTTTCCAATCTAGAAGATTCTCTCATTCTGTGATTCTGTGAAAATGGAAACTTTTTTGCACTCACAACACCACATCAAATTCCA
This sequence comes from Vanellus vanellus, assembly GCF_965231255.1. Taxonomy (NCBI): domain Eukaryota; kingdom Metazoa; phylum Chordata; class Aves; order Charadriiformes; family Charadriidae; genus Vanellus; species Vanellus vanellus. The sequence continues at coordinate 217,132,524 of NC_138905.1, read as the reverse complement.
CTTATCAAACAACTGTGAACATGGTCCACGTGGACATTTTTGAGTTAAATGCCTTATAACTGAAGTTCATTTATGATTAGTGTGAAAGTCTTCTAGAAGATCCTGCACTGCTACCAATACATTCAAGCTGGCACTGGTTGGGAAAGTTAGGAAAATAATAGAAACAAATAAAAAGAACAGAAAATATCAATATTATCACAGGCCACTACTTAAGCAGGTTCTGCACTGTGGAGTAGTTCTAAGGTCTTTGGAAAACTGAATGCTATCTTACCTTACTGGCAGGTGTCTCAAAAATAATCTGTTCTTTTTTCATTTTTGTTCAGAAGATAAAGATATAGATACCTGATGTTCAGTATTTCCTCTCTACCAGAGACCTTCTTCAAGAGGACAGCACATATGAGGGTTAGGGATGCCCAGGTTAGTTGTCCAGGTTAGTTGTCCAGGACAACCTGTTCCATAATCCTCTAATTTCAAAGCTCAATAACTATTTGCAGAAGTATTTGTAATGCTCTGACTAACCCCAAACATAGAGAGACTAGAGAGGATGGCAAAGGGTTATCAGTGTCCGTATCTTAACAGCACTTTGGGCTGGTTAAGTCCGGATAAGATTTATTTTGAACATGAAAAAAGAAACTCTAGTCCTTTTTTTTTTTTTTTAAGTTTGTTTTTATTGTTTTTTTTTTAGGTAAATAAGAACTTCTGAGGTTTCACTGCAGGAGTTTCTGTATTGTTTGGAAGGCACCAGTAGCTGACTCCTCACTGAACCACCCTGACTCCTCAAAGCATTTGTAAAGGTTCCCATGTGAAAGTATTCATTTACTGTTTTCCATAAGCATCTTTCAGAAAGAGAAGTGTTCTAAAGAAAAACACTACTTGATGAAGATGACAAAACGTAGCCAAATAAATTATTACACCCATAAAACTGGTCGTGACCTCATTACCAGCAATAGGACAGAACTGTAAGACAGTTGTCAGCTCAGAAAATCACCAGCTTGCCCAGTAAAGCCGGTGTTGGTTTTGCCAGAGAGAAAGAGCCTCATCTTTGCAATATACTTGAAACACAGAGGATTTACGCTGAGTCAGGTTCCTAATTACCGGGGTGTTCAACCTGCGAGCACATAAGACACAATTCTTTGAAGGTTATGGGCCAGATGTCAAGATGTTACCATATACCAAACACTAATTTTCCAGGCAGCCTTGGCTGGAAGTCCTCCCTCTCCAAAAGATAAAGATGAAGTTTTTGCACACTTATTTTATGGCAGCCTGAAAGGAGATTGGGGCTTTTTGGTAGCAAAACTAAAGCTCCCATGAAGAAGCCAGGCAATGATTTAAAATAGAAATATCTTTCTTCATGTCAGAATATTTCAGGTTTGAACCTCTATTTTCTACACAGGGGTTGATTACTGCAAAAAATCCAGGAAATTGATTTTTTTTTTTTTTTTACTTTTCAAAAAAGCAGGAAAACATTTGACCTAATAATTCTACCTTGTGCAGCTATTCATTATGTTTATGGCAGGCAATGGCTAGTGCAAATGGAGGAATGATTACAAAGCTCATTTTGTATTTGAATGCTATATTAAGACACATTATGTAGAAATAATGGCATAATAAGTTACATGGGAGTAAAAGTATGGGTCCATTCCTCCCAAATATAAGTCATGAAAAGCACAACAACACAGAACCTGCTCTCTGCCAGACCTGTAAATGAAGACATGACAAAAAGTAAAGTCACTGTGCCATGAGTGATGTCTCAAGTCCTGCATAACAATTCTGCTCTTATTCAAAGAGATCTAGAAAACTGAAGGTTTAGTCCTTGTTTGCTCCTGGTACCATCTATGCCAACGTAGAGGGCTTCCATGAGAACCACAAGCGTTAGTAAAATAAAACATGTTAGTGATCTGTCCTCTCAGTGGTAGAATCTGACTGATTCATCCCTTGAAACTCAAGTATGGATTATTTCCAACAAAACTGACAGCGTCAGCCATCTGTGAACAATCCAGCTACGTCTAACTCCTCTGACCTTTTCTCGCAGCACCAACTGCCTTGGCAACTCCAGTCAAACTTCAGCAGAGCCTTTTCTCATCTCCTGCACATGCTCTAAATCAATCAAATACTCTAAGGGCAACACCAGCCTGTTTGTTTCCTTCTCTGATGCTCTAGCTTCTTCTTTGGGCTCTTCATCCATCATTAACACACGTATTGCAGAGGAGATTGGGTAGCTCTGAAGGTTATTAATGGGCGACCGAACTTTTTAGGTCAGATAATATGACAGTTTTTCAGAGCAGATTAGTGATTGTGGCAGTTCAGCTACAGAGAGCAGAAAGAGCTGTTCTCCAGATCAAGAGTATTCCATGGTTTCTTTTCAGCCTCGAGTCCTCCCAGGGGTCTTAAAGCAGGTGAGGTGAGGCTGGAAAGAAGAAGTTGCATTTTCTTGTAGAATAACTAATAAGTTCGGGAATAACAGACAGGTCTTAAGGAGCAAGTCTTCAGGGACAGGTCTCCACTAGTCGTTTTGTAAAACATAAGTGACTGTTGTTTACACCTCCCTATACCCTCTTTTCATACGACCTTCTCCAGCGTAGTGCATGGTTTGATTACAGACTCTGAGAGCTATAATTATGCAATAGAAACAATAAATGTATTAGGGTCACTTATCTACAACTAGATGTCGCTAATTGGTGACTGTTTGGTGCCCAAATGATAGGATCAAATTTAAAGAGGAACATCTCGTTCATTTGCCCACCCAAATGTAATGTTTTTATTTATACAGCAATGGACTTGAACAACATGCTTGTACAGCAGGAGTGGATCGCACTCCTGGAGAAAACTAGAGAAAAGCTGGATTAATCTCATTTGTAAAATATTTGTTTGAAAAAAATTGTTTAGTTATGATAAGTTGATTTTTTTTTTTTTAAAGCCGTGGTAATTCTTGTTACTGAATGCAATTAGCTTTTATATTTCATTTTGAAAAATATCAGTAAAATATTTTACAACTATAAAAATTAATTTTATATTTGATACATGAATGAATGCACTTTCACACACATGAAAGTCACTATATATAATGTATCTGTGTAAATCTGCATTCTTGTGGACCTAAATAGGCATACGTCCTATATAATTCTGTGTCTGTGTGCTTATATGTGTGTTAGTGATTGTGAAAATATTCTTCTGAAATACATGTTTATCTGGTGAAGATATGCACAAGAAATGTGTAAATTTACCCACGACTGGGTGAATCTGGAGGTGACCACTCAGGTGTTTCCAATTCCTTTGGGCAGATCCAGATGTCCTCTGGTTTACGTATTTATTCTTTCATACTCCACTCACTTGACTTCTATGCAAATATTGGGGAAATTTAGGCAGGCTAACAAGGAACACATGCACATAAAGGAAAATTGCCAAAAATGTTATATAATTAGGTGGTTTTGTGTGGAGATTTATAATGACAGTAAAGACTGGGATAATGAATCCTTTCTCTACACATGTATAAATAGAGAACAAAGAAAAACGGACATAGACATTCCAGGGTTTCTTCAACAGTGTTTTTTTCCAGAACAAGTTCTTTTCAACTTCACCCCTCATGTGGTTTACAATTTGTAAAAAAAAAAAAAAAAAAAAAAAAAAAAGCAAGCTGTTTAGTTTAATTTTAGTATGAATCTCCCTACCCTAAGTAATGCCATTATTCAAAGTCTGAACTGAGTAAGAAACTATTAATTATTTCAAAGGTGCTTCTCCGGTGCTCATCACAACAGTATTTCCGTCTAACAAACATTAATGAATCTATCTTCCTGATGCCCTTATGAGATAGTAACTGTACAGAAGAAAAAGAAACAAGTACATAAAGCCTCTTCATTCTTAAGAGCATCTTTTGAAAAGGTCTTTACTCATTTAGAGTTAAAGATATAAATCACAAGCACCCACCCGTTTCCTGAAAAGCATGACTCTTGTAATGACACATGTTCATTAAATATCCACTGAAGGCCTTTGATTTATTCATACACATTAGCCCTCTAAAATATGGAGGTACTCCTATTCCTGTTTTATAAAGTTTTTAAGTGGTTGGTTCAAGGTGACCCAGGAAACCACTATGCCACCTTTACCAAAAATGGCTTAACAGATCCCTTAAAAGAGGGAATATGGAGCAGTTTTGAGGAGATGGTGCATGAAATCATAACTGAAGCATTACTTCCGATAATGGTACTGACCTTTTGTAAGTGCTGTGATAAAACGGAACTGGATCTGGAAAATATCTACAAGAGTCGCAAGTCACCTTGAGAATACCTCTTCTAGATGCCCGTTATCTGCATTCTAATGTATGTCCCCATTCAGCAGAAGTTGTCCCCAAAAGAGGATACAGTGAAGAGTATGACAAGTATGGAAATGTGCTGATTTAGTATTGTGACTACGCAGCTTTTGTGTGAAGTATTCTTCTGGATCCCCTAAAGATGCTCATCTTGCTATGTTATTTCTGCCTGGAGACAACCCGCTGAAAAAATCGCTTTGAACAGTATTTGGCAAATAAAAGCCCAGAAAGGCAGACTGTACCCAATGATATAGTTCTAGACCTATGATATCGTGCTCCACTTTTTTACGACAAACATGAGAGATCTAATGTGAGATTTTTTTTTTTTGTTTTGTTCTGTTGGGGTTTGGGATTTTTTTTTTCTTTCCCCCATAAATATATCTTCCTCCTTTTAGTTCTTACCCTTTCCTTACAAAAAAAGTAGAAATCTTTTCCTTGAGCTTGTCCTAGGCTTTATAAAGTGAAGAGCACAGAAAAAGCAAGGAGACAAGGGCAATTTTGTGGTTGCACAAGGTACACTCTTTATAGCACCTCATTCTTGCTGCTATAAAAGGACTGTTGGGCTTTCTTTTTCTTTTTTTTTTTTTTTTTTTTTTTGCATTGCCACTATAAAATGTTATTTGAATGGTTTAATGCAGCAGAAATTTTAAGTCACTTCAAGCAGAATTTCTTACACCTCTTATTCAATCAACACCACAGTTATTTTTCTCAAAGTCTACTGTACTCTACTGAAGTGAAACTTTTCTTAAAATGATTTTGGAAATCCCTAAAGGTAATGTTTTCTTCTTCCTCAGAGAATAGTGTCCCCGATTCAGACACCCACTTTCTCTAACATAGCTAAAATATACTCAATTAGAGCAGAAACCACAACTTAATATTCTCCTTTCCTTTCCTCTCCAGCATCTTCGCTGTGGTAGGGGAGTGGGGGTTTTCTCTGCTTTGGACAACGTACAGAACACATACAACAGAAAAGGTGGAGACATAAATACCTGGAAGAATTGCTGTTACCTTCTGAAATAAAAGGTTATTATTTCAATATCTGGGTCTGTGAATGAGGGTATGAAATCTTGTTCCAGATATATTGTGCGAGTAGGACATGGACTGTTGGAGAGGGTCCATTCTTTCTTAATGTATAAGTTCATATACAATCTTTTAAAATGTAGTTAATTTCTGATTAAATGAATATTTGATATGAACAACATATAATTATTTTTGTTATTCATGGAATGCTCTGGAGAGTTTGGTTTGGGGACAACTTTGTTTCTTAAATTTGCAGTTTTCTTAACCGGTAACAAAACCCACCTTATGTTTACAACCTGAGTGATAAATAGTTTACCAAGTAGACTATAAACTTTCCTCACCAGCTTGTCTCTAATGCTTTGGTAATCTAACACTGCACGGGTCGACAAATACTGAATTTCCAATAGGATTAGATTGAGTTGCATATTTAAGGGGATAATTTTAAATAAATGATGAGTTAAAAGTAGCTTTGAGGTGCTGCACGTTCCTCCCCGCTCTTTGCTCTCCTGCCCGTTTTGCGTGCATTGCCCAAGAGAGTCACAGAACAGCAGGACCCGAATCTACAACACTCACCACGTTTTTATTTTCAAGGAAGAGAGGAACCCTGTTGTGTCAACAGAGCTTCTCGTATGCTGAACCATTCCGAGTTGGTATGGTTTGTATCCGCCCTTGTCATTATTTATTGGATTGGAGCTAGGCAAGGGAAAGAGCAAATCTAATTAAAACGGTTAGTCAGGTGCACGAAACACATTTGACAAACTCATTGTTAGGTTTATTTTCCCTTTATTCATTCAGGAGGGAAACATCCCAACGACTACTATATTATTAAATAGTAGAAATATAAACCCAAACTGACGGCATCTCTAAAGGAACACGGTTTGGAATTTAAGATTTTATGCCGGAACGCAAGTTTTCCTCTGTACATCAAAGGCGGTGACACTTCCAGTGTCAGATTTTACCTGCATGACCTACTAATTCATATAAAGCTAATTCCCTTTCTGAGCTCTCCGAGTTATTTTTTTTATTCGCACGTGAGACTGGGCTATAGGTTTCATTAATGAGGCCTGAGAACTTCTGTTATCCTGAAAGGGAAAATATTGGAAAGCGCTTGGACATCAGAACGTGACATATAGCTGCCGTGTGCAAAACCTTCGGTGCGTTTTTATCCTTGAAATGGTTCTCTCTGTGCTCTCAAGGAGCTACAAATTCACAGTCTGACAGCCTAATATCAGCTGTGATAGCCTTCATTCCGCCACACTCTCTTGGACAGGGTAATTAATGTAAGCATATGAGAAACCATAATTGACATTCTGATCAATAAAGGTCTGCTTGGCAAACTTGCAAACGACATTGAAGTGGGTTCCCAGGAGCTATTCAAATACGGGCGGAGGGGTACATCACGTGAACGCCTTCAGCCGCTCCGATACGCAACGTGCAAGCTGTGGTACAGCAGGTCATTAAGACTCAAATATTTTTATCATCTCCTTCTTGCAGCAATAGCTGCAGTGGGTTTCTGCTTGAAGAAAACAGCTCACACAAGTTCTTTTATCGAAATAATACACAGACAGGTATTTGTATAACGAAAAGGGGGTTGCTTGGTTGCTTGTCATTTAACATCGGGTTACCACAGCTGAATTTTAAAGCAAAACCATTAAAAGAAGGAAGCATTCTGCTATTCTATCTGGTGAGATAATCTTTTCTCTCCCAGGACAGTGAATTCCCAAGAGCTACAGCCACTGTATCCCACAGAACATCTATTTCAATCTTGACTCTGACCACAAGAACTCAAAATAAAGGCACAGATGTCCGTTATTAAGATCTATTTTTCATCAAAGAGTACTAATTTAGTTTTAAAAAGGACCAGCTATTGTTTGTATTGCTAAAAAAAAAAATAGGATTTGGGGAAGGGTTTGATTAAAAAGCGAAAGAAAAAGGTTTAGCAGTGTATACACAAACTTGAGTAAACACTGCTATAACAGCATTAACTAATACAACCCCCTGATTTTTCCTGGCAAATGGAAAGGCAACCAACAGATTTCAAATGCCGATCGTTGTTAACCAGGCACGTATCCAGAACAACTCCCATGTTTTTAATGAAGGTATGCTGAAAAAAATTCAAAAGATGCCATATTATCCATCTGTTTTGGGATTAAGACTTCAGTGAAACACCGAAGCGTGTCCTTAGACCTTCCTTGGTACCTGTACCCAAATGTTTGTTGAATCAGGGCCCGGACTGATTTGCTCAAAATCACACTGTGAATAAATACTCAGCGGGGAACCCAGACAGAACAATAACTTAATTGCACCTGAAACAAATGAGTAACGCTATATATATATATTCTTCTCTGCTGTGGAACCTGCACCTGAAATCAGCCAGCTGTGAATAAGCAGGAACAGAGAGACACCCCTTTTCCCGGGCACACAGTGACACAGATAGCAGCTGCATCATGTGCTGTATAGAGATTTTGTTCTCTTAGTCCGTAATTCCAACACTTAACAATGTACAAGATTACTTGGTTTTTTTTTTGTTTTTTTTTTTTTTTTTTTTAACGTATGTGTGTGTGCTTTCCTAAGCAAGAGGATTTTTTTTTTTTTTTTCAGGACATAAAGAGAAACTCAGTAAATACGTGTAACAAATACCAAATCCCCGGCTGCCTTTTAGCAGCAGGACAGGCTGAGGGCATAAGTGTGATGACAGCTGTGCACGGCAGAGAGGTGTTCGTGCCTGGTGCAGGTTACAGCCTCAGCAGCTCTCTCTGCTGAGATGCCTTCGCCTGTCCTCACTCTCTGCTTCCCATACAACCTCAACCCCAGCCCCGCACCAAACATAGAAACGGTCAAGAAAGCAGTTGTTTTGTGGAAGGTGAAATCACAGAGGATGCAAATAACAAGCAAACAGATGGAAAATACATAGAAGGGGATTTGATGAAAGGTATAAGCTTGTTTTGAAGCAGCCTGGAGAGATACGGGAATGGGGGAACATAGAGCCGCAGCTGAAGAAGGACTGGGGGATCCCTCCGAGTGATGCACTGGGAACAGTATGGGCTCCGAGGGTTAAAGGGCTGGTCGCAGAAAGGCAAACGAAGGAACCGCACAGAACAGAGAAAAGGAAAGCAGAGCTACTTACTAGGCATAAATCAATGTCTCAGAAGGTCTGCTGGCCTTCCTGGGACGGGGAAATGGAGAGTTTCCTTCCTCTCAGATTATTACTGCGAAATGGCTGGTGTCTCAACCTTTACGGGGCCACTACATCCCACTCCCTGAGTCTGCTGCCTGAGCTCTTAAATTCCAATAAATCAAGAAAATTGACATTTCTAAAAATGTCTCTTTTACTCATCCTGAGATAATTACAGCCCAGGAGAATTAGAAGCATTAAGCATACATGAAGCCTCGTGAAGCCCCTGGGGTATGATTCATCTCGCAATAACCACACCTCTCGCCTGTCTCGTCCCGGCTAATCATCAAATATCTCCCGGTTTCTCCGCCTCCCTATTCTTCACCCCTCTTCCCCTCCCTGTAGAGCATACCTGCGAAACCGAAAGCTGATACAAAGGAATGGGAACAATGGCTTAAAAATTCCCATTGTTCCATTTCTGGTGGAAGAGTTTCTGGGTCTTGTAGAGCGAGAGGAAGAAAATCCCCAAACGCTCCTCTGGCTCCTTGTTATCAATCTCACAGCGCTGAAACAATTTAGGCATGGCTGGGAGTAAATACAGAAAATGGTGACAAATGAAGGATTGAAAACTGGTAATGTAGCAGATGGAGAAAACTATCTGGAGTTTCACTTTGTGGAGTGACGAGTGCTGACTCCAATGGGAAGCTGTGGGAATAAACACTTCTAAATGAATCCAGTCTGTATTGGGGCTGAGTTTCTTCTGAAATTGAAGGCTTCCTAGAAAGTAGATGACATTTTTATTTTTCTTCATTTATTTTCTTCTTACCCGATGGAAGCCTATAGCCTTGGTGTTTCAGTACAGAGGACAACTTCCAAACTACAGGGGCTGGTCTTTAAGGGCAGTCCCTCTATATGCTGGCACATGGCAAAGTATAGCCAGAGCATCTTATACCGCAAGGGCACGTATGGCTGAGAGCAAAATGAATTGCAGTGATTTTTGTGACTACCAGTTCCACTTACAAAGTCATTGAACGGAAAGGCACAATATGACTTTTGACTACTGTCTGGGCACAGAACTGGTCGCCAGCATCAGCAATCAGTTAACATGTATTTCTCCAAATTCTTTCACAGAGCTGTTCAATTGTTTATTTATGAAGCAGACTGTAACGCCACCTGCCGTAAAGCAAAACTGCCACTTGGAGTGTAACCTAATTCTGAAAGGCTAAGAGGAGAAAAAGGTGCATTTACACAATGTAGGATAAAGATTTAAGGACAGCAATCCTTATCTTCCAGACAGCAGCGAATCTCCTTGATATATGTCTCAACTGGAAATCCACCATTGTCTGTTATGGTGATTTGGTACTTGCCTCTGAGCTAGCTGCCAGTGGCCATGGCCGGAGGCAAGATACTGCATTAGATAAACCGTTCATCTGATCCACAATGATGATAGTTTTCCCAAGAAAACTGAGCTTTGTACATATTCATTTGTTCAGCTGACTGCAAGAACTTAAGAACTTATTATTACTGTAAAATTAAAAGATATCTAATTAATTCCATCCACTCTCTTTAATATCACATATAATAATTACTTTAGTGTTGCATAAAATTGTTACATTTCTGAATATTAATTCAAGAACTAACTTTTGTCTTCCCCACCTCATTCTTATCCTCACCCACATGTTTATGAAGAAGTATTGGCAAAGTGTTTTTCTAAGTTGTTAATTAGATCGCTGGGTACAGAATATTATTCCTTCATTACAGGAAATTACAAGTACGTTCTTTTCCAGAAGAGACAGAAGAGTGACTTCAATGCACACTTCCCTCTCTTATTTGCTCTAGGAATAGTTTTCAAAACCCACAGGAACCAGGAAGAAGTAACATTGATAACGCAACGACTTCTTTGCAGTTGGACCTGAATAATCAAAAAGCTATTACTGAACTCAAGCTGAGACTTAGCCAAATCTGTTCAATAGCCACATGTCGGATGATTAACTTTATATTACCAGTTTAGATGTTCTGACTTTCATCCAGAACGGTTGAATAATGCCACTTCATTAAATTAGGGAGAAGATAGTCCATTCCTATTTCTGGATCCTCTTGCAAGCCTTTGTCAATAAGGCTGGGAGTAAGATAACATCTTTGAGATATTGGCATTTAAACTAACTTCAGTATCTAAAGGCAAAGTGTCTACTGCAAGCAAGGCTCCCTTTACCGACAATGGAAAAAACAGTAAACAGATTCCCAGTCTACGAAACAATAGATGAGAAAAAGTCTTCAATAAGGAGCAATTCTCTTCACAGGCCTTTTTTTTTTTTTTTTTTTTTTTTTTGGTTGGTTGGTTGCTTATTTTTTTCCATTTACTATTCCCTATGCATCTGGAGTTATCTAAACTTTTCATTTATGTTGGTGGTAAAACTCAGAACATTGTACTGATGGCACATTTTATACACCGCTGTACTTACAAGAGGTAAGTAAATGTCAACTCTATATACTGAAGGTATAGAAACTGTTGTAAATGTCTGTAAATGGTATTTGGATATCAGCGGTGACTCTTTTAGCTATATTCTTGCTCTTCTTTTGGTGCTTTTTTCTGAAGATCCCATCTTACGGAATAAAGTTAGCCCTGCATTTATACACAGATTTAAAACTAGTTAATAGATAAGGTCCCATTAAATAACATTCCTCAATCTGTGGCCCAGTCTGAGTTTGTGAGGTTGTGCAAGAAATGTTGTGCCCTACAAGAACTTCCTCACCATGTCCATTTACGTCAACTTTTCCTTCCACACGACTTTTGTTTCCCAACCAAGAAAGTTGAGATGAAGTGGTGAAACACTTGAAAAATGACTTGAAGCTTCATAAACTAGAATACAAAATTAAAATAGATCAGAATAACACAGAATTTTGAAGGGCTGAGTTCCATCTAATGTGTTCTTGTATTTTAAGATACTGGTGCATGATACTCAAACTGGAATAACTTGTGTGCTGCCACTGCTTGCTTAGAGTCATGAATTTAATGGTAAATTGTGTCTGAGTGTAAAATGTGTCTGAAACGCAGGGATAGGCAGATATAGATTCAGGTATGCTCATATATATATATATATTCCTTTTCCCTTCTGGAGAAATAAATACAGGCATTATGCTACTTAGTTATTTTGATTCAGTTCTAAAATTTTCTTTGAAGGGTTTTCGGTGAAGTTGAACTTTATTGTGGAGCCTTCCACGTGGAAGATCCCATTGGAGGCAGCCAAAAAAATCCAAGAAGGTGTGGAAGAAGCCAAGCAATTAAGATATTAAGAGAAAACATATAAGCAATGGAAAGAGCTGAAACAAATTCTTAAAATGGTGGTAGGGAAAACGGAATCATTAATTACTTTAGAGGTCACCTATGCAAGTCTAAATTTTAGTGTGAGAAGTTGCTTTTATTATCAACATGTTGGACAACTTCTGCATTAAAAGTAGAGAACGCAAAACAAATAATTCCCCTGTGATGGAGATCTTTGAACTGAATTTTATTTCTTGAGGGGTAGAAAGGCTGAAGGGATATCTTTTCTAATGCCAGGTGGATTTCCTGTCCTGAATCCCCGCGGTGCCTCGGCATCCCCAGAAGCTTACAAAATCCTTCCCAATGACTTGTGTAGGGGTTGGATTGGCCCAACAGACAGGAACGTGCAGGGGATAATGACACTGGGAAAAAAAGTCCAAAGGGGTTTCTAATGATTCTGTTACGAACCTGGGGATAGTTATATTAATTTAATAAAGGGTGGGACAAGGTTTAATTTATGCATTGTAAAATGACACTCCGAGGCCCAACACGTGTTTTTGTAAGATCACATACCACTTAAGTAGTTACTTGAAGCTGTGGTCTCTGATTTTTCCCTAAAAACGTCTTTTCCTTTACGTTTTTTATGTTCAAACATTTTATTAAGAGATTAAGCAAGTTACCACCGTGAAAAGCGAAAATCAGTACAGGATCGGGAATAATTAATAGTATATAAACAGGGTTACTTGGAGCAACCAGAAGCAACCCCTCAGTGGTAGTTCAGGGAACCCCCTGCATGCCTTACACCTTCAAATGTTAAGAAAAAAAATTAGTACCGGATCAGTCTGTACAAACTGCCAAGCGCAGCTGAAGACAGCCTAGAGATTTTAAGAGACAAGCAAAGCTATGAGTCGATAAATGTCAGAGCTGCCTCTTCTTGCAGACATGTTAGCTGTGTACAAAGATTAGAGTTTTAGGAAGGATTTTACAAAGCCCAGGGAGTCGAACCGTTGTTCAGATCCATTGGCTGCTTTTGAAAATCTCAGCCGTAACTGTTTCTTTTTCAGCAAGGTTGTGTGCTCTGCTCTGTTTACATTCTGAAATCACTGATGGAAAAACATTGTTTATTTTGGGCCAGAGTTAAAGCTGTAGTAGCGTGATGAAATATGCATTTCCATCTGTTTGATCAGAATAATCCTCTTACATCTATAATGTATTCAGCATAAGCGTTATGATATCTTGAGCCATTAATTCCCCTGATATTAAGTGTTTGGGATTTAAATATGAGGCAGCAAATTAGTGCACGGTTGCACTTAGCAACTACATTTAGTCTTCAGCAAAAATTCTCTGTTTGTTTTTTTTTTTTTTTTTTTCCTCTTGGAATTTCTCAGGTTTTGTTTCTTTCCTTAAATACAGGAATAATGAACCAATTTATGGAATCAAAAAACCTGACAAAAGAGTCAAGTGCAAGGTCCTGCACCTGGGGAGGAAGAATGCTAGGCACCAGTACAGGTTAGGGGCGGACCTGCTGGGAAGTAGCTCGGAGGAGAAGGATCTGGGGGTTGTGGTAGACAGTAAATTATCCATGGCCCAGCAATGTGCCCTTGTTGCCAAAAAGGCCAATGGAATCCTGGGCTGCATAGGGAAGAGTGTGGCCAGTAGGTCAAAGGAGGTCATTCTCCCCCTCTACTCGGCACTGGTGAGGCCACAACTGGAATACTGTGTCCAGTTTTGGGCTCCCCAGTTCAAGAGGGACAGGGAACTGCTGGAGCGAGTCCAGCAAAGGGCAACTAAGATGATTAAGGGCTTGGAGCACCTCCCTTATGAGGAAAGGCTGAGAGAGCTGGGACTCTTTAGCCTGGAGAAGAGAAGGCTGAGGGGAGACCTTATTATGGCATACAAGTATCTAAAGGGTGGGTTGAAGGAGGATGGAGCCAGGCTCTTTTCAATGGTTCCCAGTGACAGGACGAGGGGCAATGGGCACAAGTTGGAACACAGGAAGTTCCGTTCAAATACACGGAAAAACTTCTTTACGGTTCAGGTGACAGAGCACTGGCACAGGCTGCCCAGGGAGGTGGTGGAGTGCCCTTCTCTGGAGATTTTCAAGACCCGCCTGGATGCAGTCCTGAGTAATGTGCTCCGGGCAATCCTGCTTTAGCAGGGGAGTTGGACTAGATGATCTCTAGAGGTCCCTTCCAACTCTGATAATTCTGTGATTCTGTGATTCTGAGTGATGCTAAAGCATATTTTATTGCCTTTTCCAATTTTGAGGTCGCCCCTGGAGGAGTCCGTAGGTTAAAAGGCACTGCCTGCAAGTATAAAACCAGCGTGTTTTTCAGAAAGTTCGTACTGACTGGACTACAATACCAGGAAACAATTCATCTCCCCAGTACCTCGGCTTTCACTGTTGAAAGATTTCATCAGTAGCAGAATCTCTCTTCCATTGCTACCTCTATAAAACTTTGGTGCAGACATGTGAAAGTACCTTCCCACCTCACCTCTCCAAACCGCTCTTGATATCTTTGCTCTCTCACTCTAAGAGTCACATTCCTTCTTAGGAGATGATTTAACTGCTCATTTAACTTTTTAGTATTTATTTTAGAGCTGCTGTCATAAAACAGGATGTCAGTACTTTCCTGATTTATTGAGTCAGTTTTCTCCACTGTCTTTCTTTCCATTTCTTCACTGCATTACAATCAAACTCTACACATCTTTGAACTCACAACTTTGAACCTGCACGAGGAGCACTGCTGTAATTTCCTCCTCATTCTCCATTTTCTTCTATTTCTCCTAGTCTCTTCTTTATTCTCCAGCTATCCTGATTCTTTTGTTTCCTGTTGGGTATCCTTCATCTCACTTAATGTGTAACACCTTCCAATGAAAAATCGGTCCTCTTACAGTCCAAAATGTTGTGCAACAGATTCTTTTGTTACCAAAAAAATAGAACAGGAATGAATTATCAAAGTCCGACTGTACCACTGACTCCAACTTCCACGTGTTCACAGAAAAGTTCTGAGGTTTACTTCTGAAAAAAACTCACCTGCCATTCAAAGGCCTTTTCCCCAGAAATAATTTGCATTTGTAATTCAGTCTCTGCATTCAAGGACATGAGAGTTGTGTAGCAATTACGTGATTTCTAATATCTGTCATTCTTACATTCATTTTAGTCATCAGAGGGATTCTCAGAGAGTTCTCCAGTTTTGGATCATGTTCTTAGCATGGTCCTGACAAAAGTAAGAAGCAGCCATATAATTCATAGGTAGAGTTTTTTTTAATTTTCTTTTTACCGTGGTGTAAATGAAGCCTTTTGAGATTTTAACAACCCATCTGCTCCTTGCCATAGGAGATGAGACTGCAGCGAGACTGGCCCCAGAAACAAGTTGCAATTCCCTTTTTAGTCTACCTGAAGCATTGATAGCATCATCAATAATGTCAGCACAGTAATGGGCTTTGTTAGTTAACTTGCGGTTCTCTGCAAGCTCACTGCCTACGAGCTGGGAAAAGATCTTAGCATTGCCAATAAAGAACAGCTATTAAAAAAATACTTTGTTGACAGTATTAGTATTTTAAACGAAGAAAGATAAACCTTATCAGGACACAATGCTCATATCCTGTCCTGCCTCTGGAAGATAGTCCTGCCTTAAACAATTACTTTAATGTAGGTCCCAAGATTTCCGCTGCAGTCTTCTATGGATATAGTTAAAGGTCATATGTGGTAGGTGACCAATTTTACTGGTCTCTTGGGTAGTGGCTTAAGACAGGATTCACTTTGTCATACTGGGTAGGTCGGACTTTCAGGGTCGAAGATAATTGCTAGTCTCCTTTGAAAGAGGGTCACTACCAAGAAATAAAAGGCAGGTTTTTGAACATAGCTAAGAGACAATGTGTTAATTGTCCATTCTTCAAGCTCAAGCACATTGCTTGCTCATTAAGTACACACTGAACAAACAAAATGGATGTGCATACGAAGGGTCAGAAATTTTACAACCCCCACTCTCAACTAGAACGTCACAATATTTTATTTGCTTAGTCTACAACAGAAACCCAGTAATCTAAATGTAACTCCCTTTAAAAAACACCACATTATAAAATCCTACTTACTCCTGTGATAGGAAAATAAACTAGTCTAGTTAAATATGATTATTAAGATACTAGACCAAATATTATCTACTATTATTGTGTCAATCTTCTCTGTAAAAACTAGACAAGTATATATTTTGCCTAGGCAAGTAAATTTTCATAACTATTTCTGCAGCATGGATTTTTGTTTATAAAGGCTAAATATTAGGTGCTATGTATATACTACTGGCAATTTAAAAGACTTTTTGCATCTCATTTGCTATTTCTTTCCCTTTCTTTTATTCTTTTTTTTATGTTATTGCTAAGAACTGAAATACTATGAAAAAAATATTTTGATATAATGTGTCTGCTCAGGCAGAACTCTCTTCATAAAAAATATTTATGGGGATATTCCTTCCCCAAATCAGCTACAATTAATTTAGCATTTTGTTTGCAAAGGATATTGGGAAATTAGTTTTCATTTATTTTTGTTCACTGTGCTCAGCGTATACACAACTTATTATTTCCTTCATCCAAACTGTCCTTACACTCTCAGCCTGAAATGAAGATATTTTTTTTCAGTGTTGTGATAACAGAGCTGCTCTTAAGGGATGCAATAAGATTTTACAATACTTACATTTATTTATAGCATCTATCAAGTCTCTTTAAATAGATCCTCTCTGTCAAGCACAATTCCAGAAGATTACACAAGCATCCATATTTTTCCATTGCTCGTCTTTAGGTTCAAGTAAGAACTAACAATTAACAATTTATTCTCCTTGTAAATAATGTTCTATTAAACCAACAAAGAGTTGCACATAAAAGAAATACTGCTAAGATGTGTAGTAATACCTTCTTCACCATGAAACAATGCTATTTTGAACCATTAGCAACCTAATTAAGAGAAAGCTTGGCACAAAGTAATTTGTTGACATACTTCAATATCAAAGGATTGGGGATGATATGGAATCCTTGATAAATAGAAGACATACTTGTGGATCTGAAATTCAAATTTTCTTTAAGATTTAATCATGAATTACTGAGTAAAAGACAAATGGTTTGAATCTCGATCCACCCTTACCAATTTTTTTGCAGCATAACGATATTCATTATGTTTAATTTTCTTTTTCTTTTCTCTTGAAATAAGGAAAACTTTTGGCTCTTAAAATATCTCCTCTTAGTGTTTGATTCAGACTGCAAAGTTTTGAGTTTTTTACTTAAAAGTATAAAAAATAATGCTATGAATCTGACCACCAACAGCAGCTAGTACTGCTGTTCCTATAAAAAGATATGAAGGGCATAAGCAGACCAATGATTTTCTTGGCACGTTCCTCCAGCCTGCAGCAGTTCACGAGTTTCTGTGACACAGTTTGCACTTGGATCATCATATTTAATAGTCACTGCTGGACCTATCTTCCATGAATTTTCTAATTCATCTGGAACCTATTTATGTACCTGGTTTCACCAATATCTTGTTGCGCAATTTAATTATGCAGCACCTGACAAATATCTTCATTTGGTTTGAAACTTTCTTCTTGAATTTCAATCATATTCTTATTAAAATATTGAATGTGAATTCCTTAGTGACCTCTCAATATGTCTCATGATAGTATTTTTTTTTTCCTCTGATAATGCTAAAAGAGACACACAGTGGGAAGACAAAAGCCCAGAGGACCCCCATCGGTTCCCTGAATCTTTCAGGTGCTTCTCAGGAGGTTGTGTAAGGTCTGGTAACTCTCACATTTGAGATATGATACTGAAATTGGTGTGAGCTGTGTAAGAAGCTCATGAAACCTGGATGTATTGGAAAATTACATGGACAAAAAAAAGCTGGTCTTAAAGAGATAACGATTCCAGATTCCCTCAATCTTGAAATTATTTTACAAATCAAAAGTGGGAGATGTTATTTATCAACAACAGAACAAAGACTCTCAAAGAAAAGCATCAGAACATGACATCAGCTGTCCAGTCGAGTCACAACAAGCTGCATCTCTGAATTAATAATTTCTTTTAGACTTATACGAAAAAAGCAGGATATTTTTTGCAAAAGAAACAAGTTTCAGACATTTTTTGTTCAACTGCAGTAGTTTTGCCTTCCAAGCTTGGTGTCCAGTTCAATATTACTTTTCCCCAGCAGAAAGTGAGGAACAGGGAGAGAGAGGGAGACATCCCTTCCGCCACCCTTAAATAATTTTAATAGGAAAAATATTTTTTGTGTTACTTCTGTGAAAGATGGAAATATTTTCTGTGAACACATTGGTAATCGCCTAAAATTCATTTTTCATTGAAAGAGTGAAAAATCAGCATAGCATGGATGCAGACATAGCAATCCAGGCCCTGTCATGGGCCGACTAAAGGAAATGTTAAAATCCCTCTGTCACAGCTATCCAGCTGGGAAAGAAAAAAAAGATATAATGGGTCTAGCATGCAGATTCACTAGAGTTCAACTGGATATTAGGGTTCAGCAGAAGACTATAAGTGTATTAAGAAATCATGAGGAGGTGCCTATGACGTCTAAGGTATGATTAAATGAAACGCAATTAAATCAATGTCAAATAACTTATAGTCAAATCATTCAGAACAAATGTCTTCTCTCTTGATTTAAAAGTCTTAAAACTCCATCTAAATGTCATTTTGTTCACGTATGCTCTATTTTGCATCTCACCTTGAGCTTCTAAGGAACTTCAGAGCATTTAAACAGAACGTGTCTCACTGGCACCTAATATGTCCTGTCCTTTGCTGTCCAGTGTTGGTGTCTAACTGTGCTTTTGCAGGCTCTTTTCATGCACTCAACTATCTCTATAGAGCTTCTGTTCAGTGAACAAAATAAATGCTTGATTCTCAATGGAAACACCAACAAATATCACAAGAGAACAGCAATTCACAGAGCAGTAATGTGTGGAGTGATGCTAGAGGCAGCTGGCTTCTGACATCCTTTATTTTGTTCTCAGAATGAGAACTAAACCACTGGCAAAGTCTTCTGGTTGGTGAAGGAGCCAACTTGGAAAGTTTCCCTCTCTGAAACATGTCGCTTACAGCATGAAACAGGAAAGCCGAGCAACTGGTCTGCACTATAATTAAGTTTGAACAATAACCAGTCGTGGCTTGATCACCAGCTTATTTTGTCCAACCTGGAATTTGCCATGAACTCAAAAGCCTTCCAGTGTTTCTTCAACTGTGAGGAGTATGTTTTGATCTGTTGGCAAATAAGAACCTCTGGTCCAAAAATAGCAGGTCAAATTCCCTGCTGGCATAACTCCATTAATTTCAGGGACGGAGCACTGGAAGAAAACTTGCCCAACAAGGCCAAAATGAGATTCTAAATTAGATATGAGACATCAGTAAAGCTTTCTACCTTTTTTTTTTTTTCCCCATTACTCTCCAGGGACCAGATCCTCAGCAGGTATAAATTACTAAAGTTGCACGAATTTCCAGCCGAGCCACAACAATTTGCACAGATTGAGGATGTAACTCTAGGTAGCAATATTATTTTCCAGGAGTGAATAGAGTAATGCTCCACAGTGCTGTCAGAAAAGGTTGCGTTTAGTTAACATGAGATGTAGAGAACAGTAGGACAGATAATGCCACAAAGCTATCAGTTAATACTATCCTTTAAAAAATTCTAATTAATCTCACTTCAGGGAAATGAAATGGTCTTTTGATTTCCCATAAACGGCCTTCCTAGGTAAGATCACAAGTCTGCCTAGTCCAATATTCTGTTTCAAACTATCATGAAAAGTGAAGATGCGGTGAAGAATTGGAACAATAGGGTAAACATGTAACAAGCTTTCCCCAGAATGTTTCTACAGAGTCCAATAATTTGGGGTTCAGGAAGAGGTGTACCAGAAGCCAGTGGAATCATGGCAGTTGTAACTGAAAAACTCAAGTCATGTTCAGGAAAAATATATAATTCATTCTCTAAAATTCTGTTACTGCAGAATTCAGATTTTACTGCATGTTTTCAAAAGAGTTGTTTTTTTGTCTTAATGTTGTTTTTTTCTCTGGATATAATGCTATAACAGAGAATAGTATTTGGCATGAATGTGTTATCAAAAGTGGTTGATGCAAATAACTGATGTTATTGAAATACTTAAACCAGAGTCAAAATTCAAACCAAAGTAACACGACGTAAGATTGATTATGAAGTCCTTTCTCTCTATTTCAATATCATTACTATTTCATAGTAACAAATACTCTTTAGGTAATGTGTTAAACAATTAACGTGCAACATATCTCAAGCTGTTTAATTTGAAAATCACCAAAATTTTGGGGGGAAAAAAAATAAAGGAAAGAAAAAAAAAACCCAAACATCCAGTATGATTGAAAGCGGTGAACTTGAACACATAGTATATGTGGAAGTCTTAATGTTTCCTCTGATGATTCTGTCATCTGGTCTATGTCTTGTGGCCTTTCTAAGGCATACTTCTAAAAAGCTTTCAGGTTTGGAAATCCATCACGCCCTTTGTAGGTTCTACTTTTAGGGGTTTAGCAAACAGCAGTGGCCCGTGAACAACAGGATGACTAACACCTCTCCAGATCACGGGAAACTAGATACACAAATGTTGTAAAATGTGATAAATCCAGTATACAGGTAACATGATATCTAAACAATAGGTGGAAAACAGTTGGAAAAATGAACTAGTGGGGGGTTTGGGTTTGTTTTTAGAAGGGGGAGGAAGGATTCTTTGTCTTTTTTTTTTTTTTTTAATTTTACATGGCAAATTCACTTGCAGCATCACAGTAAATTTATGAAAGTTAGGGTGAAAATGTTGTCCGTAACAAGAAAAACAAAGTCAACAATGGTAGATGGCTTTGGAACAAAACTTGAAGACCACTGTTGTTCGCAGCTGAGGAGTGCATCACTATGGAGGGCAGTGAGGCAGTGACAAGTGTGAAAAACAGTTGTCTGAATTAATTCAGCCAACTTTAATCATTTAATATTGTGCCAGTTTCTTCTTTCCTTTGAAAAATAAGAAAATACTTATTCATTAGATACAGGTTACTTTATTTGTTTTCTCTCTGACGTCCCAACGGAATTATTTAAACAATACAAAATTCAATGAAACTGGAGAGAATAATAATATATGGACCCTCATATGCTGATAATAAATAAGAGACTAGGAAAGATTGTTTGTTCTGTTAATGTTGCTCTAAGAGTTAACATCAGCAGGGCTGAACAAGCTTTTGAAAGGCTCCAGTCAAATAAAAAGTAACTTCCATCAAGGAATGCACAGCTTGCTTAAAATTATAATAAAACAGTTTTAAGTGAAAGAAAAGAAGGAAAATATTATATCTGATGCTGCATGACATTTGGGAAAGATGCTCACTTTTGCTTTAAAATATTGTAGCAAGATCGTATTCTGTATTTTCTCATATACTTTTAGGAAAGTACTTTAGAATTAAGATCTTGCTGTGCTGTTTCAGCTATTTGGGTTTCCATAGAATTTTAGGCCAAGTGCCTGGGATTCATTATATAGGTAGTATTATATCTATAATGCCTTACCCCCTTGCTCAGAAATAAATTCAATCTTGGCTCTTGGCAAGTATAATTTGTCTCTGGGCTATTATTACCATCAGTTATTTTCCTATTGAAATAAAAGTTCAGTGCTGACCGGAAGGACCTTACATTTAGAAGGTCTTCAGCAGCATTGGCAAATAAAATAACTTTCACTGGAAGGCTGCTAAAAGGAGCAGAGAAATGAACACGATGCTTGCTCTATTATTAAGTATTATTTGTGTGTCTAGGGCTGTACGTTATAGTACAAAAATATTGTATTTAAGCACGCAAAATATAATTAAGATCGGTTTAATTAAAGAATACAATTATACTTGCTCACGTTCAAAAGAGAAAATAAATAAAACGAACCATTGTAGAGGCCTCATTGATTTGCACAATGACAGAAGTCGTTAACTGAGCCATGGTTAAATGGCACTCATCTGCTTCCAGAGAAAATGGGCCCGTGCTGTAGGTCTGTGATATATTTCAAAGCATTTTGCTTTTCATGCATGATATGTATGAAATGTGCATTCTGTTGACTGGTAGCACAATCAGCAGGACGTATTTTGACAGCTAAATGGCAAATTTAAATGTGACTTTCTTTTCAGTGCTCTGGATTATCTCCCCCCTCCCAGAATGTGCAATATAGCCCCGCTGAAGATTTTAAATACCTCACACGGCTTGCCCATAATGTATCACTCCCTGCATCCAGATAAGTGTCATCATGTCCATTAAGTGAAAGTTGAACGTGCTGCTCTGTTATGATATATTGTCTCAGGAATGTCTTCAGACTTCATCGCGCGGTAATTGTCGTAGCGATTACCGCTGCAATGCCCCGACGGAGCGAATTCAAGGGACTAGGGACTTTTCCTTGTCTGAGAAAACAGCGTATTTTATGTTTAAACGGCAAAGTCAGTTAAAACGTTTAACTTTGCATGAAATTTTGTTTGGGGGAAGATCTAACTCCACAGTTTTAGTGGCTAATTAAGAAAAATCTGTTAGAAGATATTACTTTGCAGTTTTATAGTCCTCATTACTGAAGGGTTTCAAAGCACTTTACAACTGGTTCCTCAGCTAGCAGGAACTGCTTTCATGCACAGATTTCATGAAATTATTTTAATGGAGTTATAACAGCATTATAAAGTATTTAAGAAACCATCCTGATGTCCCTGTGCTTGGTTTCATTACGTCCATTTTACAGAAAAGTGGAATAAGGAAGAAAGAGATTAGAAAGCAATAGTAATGTTGCCTATTTTTAGGGGATGCATTCAGTTTAAGATTAAAACTTCTAAATTTAATGATAGTCCAGTATGACACTTAGTTACATACACACAAGAGGGCTTAGAGTGCCATAGGATATCAGACGTCCACAAGGAGCTGGCACAGGAATTACGAGAGAGTTGTCTGTTTGAATGGTACCTAATCATGATGAATCTCAAAGGTACTAGACATGTATGTTTGCGATGTAATTTTCACCACAGACATCTTCTGTAGACTGAGCTGAATTATCCTCTGGGTGCCACTGACTGTGTCCTCAATGTAGTTGCCCAAATACACGTCTGGTGTCAATTAGGTTGCCCCAGGGGCTTCCATCCAGCACGCAGCTGCCACTCTGCAGTCTAAATCTCCCTTGGTCTCTGTCACTTCTGACAGCTCCATGCAGTTTCCCTGGACACCCTAAGGCAATTCAGCCAGTCGTTTTGCATTTTGGAGTTGACACCTAACTTACATGCAGACATCTGCATTTAGTATCTGGAGCTTAATCCCACCACAGATGTTTACATTTGAGGCACCCGGTTTGAGATCCCTTTGCAGTTAAAGGAGAGGAATAATCACTTTTGGGATATGAATCATCTGTCCAGCTTGTGCATCTACCATAGGATGAGAAGAATCATAAATGTCTAAAGTCTAGTCATATAAATTCTGTCCCACTTGACTAAAATAGCACCAAAATTCTCTCTGAAAGCTAACTATCCTCTCTGCGTGACCTGGTATTTGAAGTGAAGAAAAGTCTACTGCAAACCATACTGTAACAGCAAAAGAGGATAACAAAACCAAAACCAAAGAGAACTTAGAAGGGTCCTACTAAAAGCAGATGAGAGGAAACTGAACACATAAGTACACGTGGCTGCAGCATGGACGAGGAAATGAGAACAGACTTCAGAATAATACAGCGGCTGTGAACACAGCTAAATAGTTCTATATACAACTTCAGAAGTTGCTACCCGCATTTCAAACCTAAAGAGGGGCTCGTCTGTCTGAGAGCTCATTTTATTTTTTGCCAGGTATGACCTATTAAAATATATTAAGTTTCCCTGTAAGCTTTGTGTCACTGAATAGCTCTTCGCTCAGTACAAGGTCTTATACCTAAGAAAAAAAGACCTTGAAACATTAGAGAACGGTCAGTCAGAAATGGCGTAACCTTCACAGCCTGCCTCTCTGAAAGCGTAAACCCTTATCTGCTTTCGTTTATTAACCAAGTGACTTCCTGAAAAAGACGGATGAGTACAACAAATAAATTATATTTATTCCCTGATTCATGCCTGTTAAAGTGGTGGCTCAGTCTCGAAAGGAAAAGTGTTGCCTGAGCCATAAGAAATGAAATTATACTGAACACAGGTAAAGAGGTAAAGTTCTTGTTGTTCTGACCGCAGGGTTAGGTGTGATGTTCGGGATGCTTGTAAGCTCCAAAATGAGCATGACTGAATTCATCACGGCATTTGCCTAGGTCTGTCTTGTCATGATATGGATACGATTATATTCTTTATTGGTCATTACCTCCTTGCTTATACAATAAAAAGCTGGAATGTAGATATAAAGACAAAAACAATAGAAAGATAAGAAATAACTGTATAAAGACAAAACTACCAACGCTTTATCACACACTGCAGAACCAGACATTCTTTCCTTAATTATAATTTAGGTCTCAGACTTCCCAGTGTTTGGAGGAGGGGAGAGGTTAGGAGGGAGAATTAGGAGGGACCATAAGTTTTGAAATCAATACCAGTCTCAATCGGGAAAATAAGGAACGCTTTTCTTGAATCAGACCTCTTCATCCACGTCAAAGTAATAGTAATTACATTCTTTTCCATGTTATTCAAAACACTGTCTTGTTCTTACAACACAGTACACCTTAAAAGACTCATTTTAGAGTTTATGTGAGGTTTGACTCTGAGAGTGGTCAAACTACAGAACATTTCTTTAGGGAAATTAAAAACTACGATTATTGACATCCTGGCAGACAAATACCTGCAAAGGCTTGCAGCTGATCTACTGCTATAGACTAAATCATATAGAATTTGCTTATATTTCAGTTATGTTCTCTCTCTTCAGAACTGAAACGCATATTTCCAGATCTTTAATGATGCTTTACCTCTCAGCTCAGAAATTACTCAGCACTGAAGACTATGCAATAAGGTTGTGGTACCAAACTTTCTAGTAAGTAATGAGAGATAGTGATATATTCAGACTCGCCTTTTCATTTAGAGGATAATAATTTAAAGATTATCTCAGCATCCCCAGCATTTACTTTTTATATTTTATAGGTAAGTAGAAATTCCTTTGAATACACAAATAAACAAAGTATTGGTGCTATCTCGGAAGGAAAATGTGAACAGGCTTGAATCATGTTAAAGAAGATTAAAATTATATTGAAGACACACAAGATAGGTAGATAAACTTTCATCATTATTACTGCAGGTTGCTTAGGATATGTATTAAGGGAAAAGCCAGAGGTAGGAAGCCCAAAATGAATATATGTAAATATCCAGATAAACCTATTGTTTGGGCACATTCTCATGTCTGTGTTCTGGTGGATGCTTTTTCCACTTCATTTTGCAAATCTTTTCCCTACCACAGAGACCCAGGCTGGGATTTATCTTGTCTAGTTTCAAGCGTCAACATTACAGACATCTACGTGTGGGACAGCCACACGCTGAGGGTGACTGACTTGCTGTAGTCATCTACGTGAATTGCCTTCTTTGACTTTAAAGGGAGTATAGAGAGATTAGCATACATAGTAGATGTCTACATTTCATCACATGAATCTCACCCTAAATAGTGACAAAGACAGTCACTGCAGTACATATGTAATACCCAATTTATGAAAAGCATCAAAATCACTGAAATGAAAAGGTGCTTCTAGTTGGAAAATAGGCCTATATACAGCTTAACCACCTGTTCAAAGTGGTGTACGCTGTGCCGCTGTGTCAAACGCAAAAGAAAAATTAGTTCCTGGCTTTATTTGCCCATGATGTTGTTGTTGTTTGAGTGACATCCAGAAAAAAATCAGTCGAAACCCCTAACCACCAAAGGCAGATGGAACAGGCAGAGATCAGTGGACAGGTACTGAGAATTCATTTAGACCCATACAAGTTTAAAGCACAGAGGGTTAGTGTGCTTTAAACTAGATGCTTCAGCACCCAGCATCTGGTGCACGATCAGCAGAGATGGTCTAGGAAGGAAGAGTATGATAATTCAAGCCTGTTACAAACCAGTAACGGTCCAGTATTACTCTCTCACTACTGCTATTTTATATCTTGAGTTCTGACTTGCTAAGCACCAGCCTAGTTTGAGTTCAACTAATTTATCTTTTCCAGTCAGTAGTACCAGCGACAATGCAGAGTAGATTTAGAAAGAAGTTTGCTCTTTTCCTTGTTCTTTAGGAAGGACTGAAAGCAGTCTAAAGATAAAGCAATTAATGAGGAAGAAAGAAAACTGTGTTTTCTTTGTCTCCCAAACACAAAATTATATCATATAAAGCTAAGATCGGGGGAGAAAAGAGTTTTGAAGGGAGAGTCAAGAAAATTGTTAATCCTCACCCTATTCCGGGGCGGGGAGAATCAAATAAGAAAGCAGATCATTGCAGACCACGAGGAAATTCCCTCAAGCTTTGGAATTCATTACTTTCAGTTTAAGATTTTGTATTTTTTTTCTTTTATTCTAATTACAAAAGACTTAAAAATCTACAACAACAAACATGAAATGATTTTAGAAACCATGGAAATTGTGAAGCTATGCTTTCTCAGCAGCACAGTAGCTTCTTAATTAATTAAATGAATTTGAACTTCTCGTATGCTTACTGTAGGAATTCTCAAGAATGGGCATTTCTTCCACTACCTTATAAAGTTTCAAGGCTTTACAGTTATCAGGAGTTGGTATACCAGGAGTATATGAGTTTGATTTCAGAGTTTACAGACTCTTTGTCCCACGGCCATTTGGGGATACCAAGACAACAAGCATTATTGAACTCAAAAAGTGGGAAAATGAGGACTCTGGTAGGTAGCTTATCTCCAAAGCTTCCAGAGTTTCCAAGCACATAACATAGCCTTCTGGCAAAGACCTGAAAAGAGGCCCTCTGAAAATGTAGGCTCTGGAAGGTCTGGGTTCCTGGATCTAAGTTTATAGGAACTACGTAAAACCCAGCCACTTCAGTATCTCAAGAGGATAGAGTGGGCAGCCTTTCAGCGGAACCCAGCCTGTAACAGTCAAGGTTTTGTGTAGCTCAAGATATTTAGTAGAAACATTTAGAGCTAATGAAATTGATGTGTTTTGATCAAACTTCATTTTGTAAAGGAAAATTCTGATCTTCTTAATAATTGGATGTTTTATAATACTTTGATGTTTTTAATTATGCAAGAATTGAATACCATTATGAAATTATGGGTTTCTTGTAAAGTAATGGAAAATTTAGTTGCAGTGCATAACCAGTGTTCACAAAAGGAGAAAGAAATTCATATCATAGAGGCTTATTTCCCATAACTTTTGGTAAGATTCAAACACCTTATCAGAGTTATCAACAAATAGCAGAAAATATTTGTATGTTTGCTCTTAGCTAACAATTTATGCAGGATTATAAATATAGTTCAATGTACTTGAAATTTATAAGCATTTGGACATTGAAGACATGATCAAAAAATATCTACTTCCATCGGCTGACCATTATCAAAATATTTCCGTCTCTGCTCCAAACTGGCATAGCCACATTTCTGGTTGGTTCTTAAAACGCTTGGAATCCAAGCGTGCATGGTGTGCAAAAGTTTTTTGCTTGATCTCATCAGTTTATCTAATAACACTCAATCAGTTTATCTGTTAAATGATAACCTGTGAATCACCATAATTTTATCATGCACCTGAGACTTAACTCTCCCAAACACATAGGTCACTTTTGAAAACATCGCCTTTATGTACCTATGGCTCTGAATGGGGATATCGACCACTTGTTTCTCCACCTAAAAACAAGTGTGAGAGAGAAAAAAAACCAAGAAGAATATGATACTAAAATAAAAAGTGAATGTATAAAAATATAATTATCATTACATATATATATAAAATAAATAAATAAATTGTTGGACCGGGTCCAGGGGAGGGCCTCAAAGATGATCCGAGGGCTGGAGCACCTCTCCTATGAGGAGAGGCTGAGAGAGTTGGGGCTGTTCAGCCTGCAGAAGAGAAGGCGCCGGGGACATCTTATTGCGGCCTTCCAGTCCCTAAAGGGGGCCTACAGGAGAGCTGGGGAAGGACTTTTTACAAGGGCACGAAGTGATAGGACGAGGGGGAATGGCTTCAGATTGGAAGAGGGAGATTTAGATTAGATATCAGGAAGACATTTTTCACTCTGAGGGTGGTGAGGTTGCCCAGAGAAGTTATGGAAGCTCCATCCCAGGAGCTGTTCAGGGCCAGGCTGGATGGGGCTTTGAGCAACCCGGTCCAGTGCCTGCCTATGGCGGGGGGTTGGAACGCGATGATCTTCAAGGTCCCTTCCAACCTAAACCATTCTATGATTCTATGATTCTATAAAATATTAAATAAATATAAATTATTATAAAAGTACAATGGTCTATGAACATCAAATGAAATGCTCAAGCACATCAAGAATTACTGGCCTCCTTAATGAGTCTGGTATTGTACTTTAAAATAATCTTATAGCCTGGTAGTGATATATTCAAAATTGTCTGTTCTGCTAATCTTAGAATAGCAGAAATTGATAATTACTAAGCAAAAACCTTCTGCCTTCTTATGGATATTCCCATTAAATTGTACTTTGCAGAGTGCCTGTTCCTAAAATGCCAGATATTTGCATGAGAGTCTTGATGACACAGACCTATATTTTTTACTTTATAAATTTACTGGTGCCTGTTAAAAGACTACTATGAAGCAGTCAGATACAGTCATGATGAACTAGAATAAATAACTAGCTTGCTAGCTGTAAGTGCCTCTTATTGCCACCACTTTAATACTCATGCACATATGGTACAAGTAGAATAATGTATTTTATAATAACAAAGTATAACTTGAAGGTCTCCTATCACTGTAATGCCGTAAGATTTAATGCCAATAAGCATATGAAAATGTTAAGAACAAGGAAGTTCTTCCAGTAGCTTTACTTCAAAGTCAATGGAAAAAGCTCTTCATCTAAGTACAGCATGATCTTTTTCTGCAACTGATACTGCCATGGGCAGGGGAAAAGAACAACTGAGGAAGGATTGGCAGCCTTCTTCCTATGAAATGTAAAGAAGTTCCATTTATTTTCTTTAAACCCCCACACTCTTAAATGTCTTTTGCTACAAATTTGAGTGCCAGATTAATCTTTGGGATACATAGAGCTTCTCACTTTCAAAGATGAAGTGACAATTTCTTTCCCTTTGGTAGGCAGAAGCAAATCTCCTGTTGGTTTTCAGGACTTTGGGATGGAAGAACCAATGCACTTGGTGATGGAAATCACCCCTCAAAGTCTTTACACTAAGAAATTCAGGAGTCAGTCCCCACTAATATCTCAGCCTAGGATGTAAGAGCAGAGCTGTTTCTAGTTCTGAACCGCACCAGAAGATGTGCAGTTTCTCACCATCCGTAGCAGATAAATGCTGAAAGCCCCTCCGGCAGCCTTGGTGGCACTGGTGTTACCCAGGCCCTCGCAATCTGTTTCTTGAACAAGGCTCAATCAGTGCTTCTGTAAGCAGGCGGCTTCAGCAACTGTCACTCAGCACAGCAACTCTGTTTTATCTTGGTCTTAATTTAACTCTGCAAATGATAAATCAGCTAAAGAGGTATAAATGAAGGCAGATTAACCTTTGAAACTGCTACTAGGAGCTGCTGATTACCTTATTCAAGTCAATGAATCTTCACTAGAATCTACGTTACACACAGAAAGCTTTTAATACTGACATATTGAATATGCACATATTGTTACTTGCCTGCACCATCACAATCTTTTTTCAATATTTTCTTCGAATTTTGAAAAGATTTCTTTTTTGGCATTGTTTTCTTCTTTCTTTTATTTCAATTTGTTGGGGGAAGGGGCTTGTCAGAGAACAAATTTTCTTTCCTTTAAACTATAAATACCCTCTTGGTAATCATATGGATGATATACTGTGCAACAACATTATAATATGCATGTATCTCTTTTTTTTTTTTTTTTTTTTTTTTCTGCTTCTACGAGGTCTGCAAAACATCAGTATTTATGTTGTACCCTTCCTCGTGACATCTATGTCAAATGACTTCCTTTAGATTAACAGGAATGAAACTGAAGTGCTGATTATTAGCCCTCATACTAAATTGCTGCTGACTGACTTTCCTTTTCAATCAGCCTTTTCTCTTAAAGAGCTGCTGATGAAGCCTGACTGAAGACTTTGACAGCTATTCTATTTAAAAACAATTCTATTTATATACCATATGATTACATTTATAAATACACGTGACAGAACCTGGTTTCTTATCATTAGCAAACCTTGTATGAGAACAGGACTTCTTTATCTCTATATTTTCCTTTCCATACCAATGTCAGATACAAAACACAGCCCTCTCCCTCTCTGAAACCATCATTATTTCAAAAGCTTCAGCAAAAGAGAATGGAACATGGACTGTGGGCCCCGTATTGATAACTACCAGCGGGGATGCAGGTAGAAAAATAGTGGTTTAGAGACACAGGGCAAAAAAAGGGGGCCAAATAAATAATGTTTTGAGATCTAACAATTACTCTGTAGCACAAATATGCTTAGTAATATGAAAGAAGGAAAGATAAAGGGTTTGCTAGTTGTTTCTTAAGTTATTTTTGAAACTGTAATTTGGGTTTTTACTTCACACGGCATTTGGTCCATGAGATTTGTATGGAGGCACTGAAGACCATTATACTAGGTTTTAAACTCTGCCTCAAAAATTAAATTCACAGCCCTTAGTTTGGCAACATTGTTCTCTGTACACCTTTGATACCATTTCCCACAGCATTGTCCTGGAGCAACTAGCTGCTCATGGCTTGGACAGGCTTACCCTTCTCTGGGTAAAAAACTGGCTGGATGACGGAGCCCAAAGAGTTGTGGTGAATGGAGTTAAATCCAGTCAGCTGCCAGTCACAAGTGGTGTCCCCCAGGGCTCGGTATTGGGGCCGGTTCTGTTTAATATCTTTATCAATAATCTGGATGAGGAGATCGAGTCCACCCTCAGTAAATTTGCAGGCAACACCAAGTTGGGTGACAATGTTGATCTGCTTGAGGGTGGGATGGCTCTACAGAGGGATCTGAACAGGCTGGATCAATGGGCTGAGGTAAACGGTGTGAGGCTCAATAAGGCCAAGTGCCGGGTCCTGCACTTCGGTCACAACAACCCCATGCAACGCTACAGGGTTGGGGAAGAGTGGCTGGAAGGCTCCCCGGCAGAAAAGGACCTGGGGGTGTTGGTCAACAGCTGGCTGAATAGGAGCCAACAGTGTGCCCAGGTGGCCAAGAAGGCTAACAGCATCCTGGCCTGTATCAGCAGTAGTGTGTCCAGCAGGACGAGAGCAGTGATCGTACCCCTGTACTCGGCACTGGTGAGGCCCCACCTCGAGTACTGTGTTCAGTTTTGGGCCCCCCACCACAAGAAGGACATTGAGGTGTTGGAGCGTGTCTAGAGAAGGGCTACAAAGCTGGTGAGGGGTCTGGAGCACGTCTTCTGAGGAGTGGCTGAGGGAACTGGGATTGTTTAGCTTGGAGAAGAGGAGGCTGAGGGGACACCTTATCACTCTCTACATTCCCTGAAAGGAGGTTGCAGAGAGGTGGGTGTCAGTCTCTTCTCCCAAGTAACAAGAGAAAGGAAAAGAGGAAATGACCTCAAGTTGCACCAGCGCAAGTTTAGGATGGGCATTAGGAAACATTTCTTCACCGAAAGATTTGTCAAGTGTTGGAACAGGTTGCCCAGGGAAGAGAAGTAATCATTCCTGGAGGCATTTAAAAGGCCTGTGGATGTGGTGCTTATAGACATGTTTTAGTGGTGGACTTGTCAGCATTAAGTTTGCAGTTGCACTTGACAATCTCAAAGGCTTTTTCAACCCAAATGATTCTCCGATTCTATGATTCCAATTCATAATTTACAGTAGAGGATAGTCTACGGAGTTTTTGTGCTGTTCTTCTCTGGGTGTAGGTCTGAGTTCATAAACATTATTACAGAGTTTATTTTCTATTAAATAATTTCTAAAATGAAAAATTGCTTTAGCTGTTCTCTGTGCTCCTTCCAGTTTATAAGAAGATTTATATTTTTATAGTATTTCATAGGATTTTTAATTTATTTTTTTTTCCAGCAAAATATTTTTGCCCATGGGCAACAGCAATCATAAATAGCACTGAGGTAACATATGAGCAACTGGGACCCTTATGACTCAAACACTCATCTAAGGAAAAGACCGAAAAGTGATCCGGACATAAGGTGTTTCATAATATCTGGCAAGTTATGTGAATCACACTGCAGAGAAAATATTTGTCAAAATTATGAAGAAACAGATATTAATGAATAAGATGCATAAGTATCTCTCAGGGGATACAATTTCCTGGTGTAAAATACCTTTAATGTAATAAAAGAAAACGAAAAAGAATCCCCAAAATCCAATAGCAAAATTCAACATGCAGATTTTGAAGCTAGAAATATTCTGGTGAGGAATAAATAGCAGTACTGTAAAACTAATGATAATTAACCAGGAAAATAACTTAATCTGAGAGGTGGTGCCTTCTCTGTCACATGGGACTTTTGAGATCAGATTTAGATGTCTTTCTAAGGGATATGCCCATCAAGAACCTCCAGACTAAAATCTACTATGTAAGTGGTGAAACTACTCTGCCTTAATTTCTTACATGTATGTGCTGAATTTCAACCTTTCTGAATACAGTGGAAGAATTTTGTTTAATGCACTGGGGCCGGCATTAAATCTGTACATTATGAAGACTCCTGCGCTTGCATAGACTTCTACTGAATAGCGAATATTAATTACAGAGTAATTAGATAGACAGGAGAGAAGGGAACATGGGTGCAAGGCAGTAGAAATTATCATGATGGGAAAATGAAGCCACAAAATAGTAAGTGCTTCACACGAGGATATTTGATGCTATTAAATGATTTTGAGAGCATCACACAACGCAAAATTCTGAGAAGAGAGATCAGAAAGAAATTACATTCATACTTTCCAAAGTGGTACAGAAACCTCATTTTAATAAGTGATACTATGGAAAAATCCTGCATAATTGATTTAGTGATATGAAATAGGACGGGATTTCCATTTGGTCACTCTTCAATTTTATAGCAGAAAGATTCAAAGACTGTTGGTATACTGCTAAATAGTATTTAAATTTACAAAGAGTATTTGAATAGGTTTTCATTTTGGAAGGCAATATGTAAAATAAGGATTTTGTTGTGGTGCTTCTTGGCTTTTTGAAGGTCAAAAATATTTGTTATGAAAATAGAACTGTCTACAGAAGTGCATCACCATGGAACATTAATAAGATTTAAAATGTACTTGGATTGAGTCCTTTGCAGCTAAATTTTGACTTTCAAAACATGAAGGACTTAGTACCTTTAAAAATTGAAAGACACATGACTGGTGAATCTTAAAGCATATCCAGTTACAATCACAAATGAGTGTGTTTGTTTCTGGGAGAAATCAGCTGGTAAGATCACAGACAGGAGAACACAAGGAGATACACGAATACATCATGAAAAGCTTTTTCATGGCCTAACAGCATCAAAATTGTCTCAATGATTTGAATTTAATTTTATTGTCCTACCAGAATACATCTAAGAGGCACCTAAGTTCTGGATATTGGACTACAAATAACAAAATAAAAATGAAGTCATAACCTCTTGGAATTTGACACTCATTTACTGAAAAGTTCCATCAAAATCCACATTTTATGAAAATGTATGGGAAAGGAATAATTTCATGCACATGGTTCTCATTAATTTTGTTAACCATGAAAAACTAAACCAAATATATATATATATATACACACAATGAATATTTTAAAACAGAATGAAAAGCATTCTCCAAAAGAAACTTATTTTTCCATAGTCTTTGGTATATGAATAAAATACTTTGCATTTGTTTTCATACATTATGGGAGCAGCGGAAAAACAATTAAGAGCATTCTTACCGTTTTCCTGTTGCCTATTAGAAAATTTCAGGGAACCGTTAAAAACAAAGATTTTAAAAATTATTTTTTATAATGAACAGAAGTGGATAAAAAAATATCACTTAATGTATATAAATTTCTACATCCGCACATGTTTTTTCTTCATGTTTTGTTATTCAAACCTCTGTGAGAGACTACAGGAAACAAACCTCAGTGAAGCCACTGTCTACACTGAGAAAAAGTTTCAAATACTACTTTTCTTACTATGACTGTTAGCTAGAATCGACAAGATTAAAGAATAGAATGGAAAATGGTATGGAGCCATGTAGTGGTGTGGCAACCTGGTAAATGACAAACTATCTGCATGCTGCTCTTCCTCTGCCAAACTGTTGTGTAAGAATGGCCAAACTTTGCCTATCAAAATACCCACACAGAATCATAGAATCGTGGAATCATAGAATGGTTTGGGTTGAAAGGGACCTTAAAGACCATCTAGTTCCACCCCCCAGCCCTGGGCAGGGACACATCCTACCAGCCCAGGTTGCTCCAAGCCCCGTCCAACCTGGCCCTGAACACCTCCAGGGATGGGGCAGCCACAGCTTCTCTGGGCAACCTGGGCCAGTGCCGCACCACCCTCATGGTGAAAAATTTCTTCCTAATATGTAATCTGAATCTCCCCTCTTTACACAGGTAAAACCACAATATATTTTGCTGGTTTTAGCGAGCTAAGGGGATTGGGTATCTCCAGGTGTAGGGATTACCAACAGCTGTCAGTTTTGCTTGCTCTGGGTGCCTCAGTTCTTCCCCAGACATTAACTTGTGTTATTTGCAAGCCCCTAGTGCTACCGCAGCTTTTCTGCAGCCAACACCAAGCAGCACAACCAAGGGAGCTGCGCTTGAGATATTGCACCAGTTATGGCTCAGCAGCCTCAGGTCAGTCACTTCAGTCTTAATGGGAGAGCGTGGCTAAAGTTGTTGGATGATGATGGTGTTCCTCTGCCTTTGAGATTTTTTGCTGCTTCTTATAGCCATTTTGCCTCTTACCCGGGGCCTGGCCAGCAAGCCAGATGGTCATAATATCTGATAAATGTTCTGAGTGAATGGAATGGATGCTGCTGTGCATTGACAACTGAGCATCTGATGCGAAAAGTGATCTGTGTATGCAGAATAACTAGGAGAGAGGGAAGTATAATTGCAGGAAAGAGAGAAACAGGGGTGGGGGGTTTCTATAACAATGATAATGAGAATGATTAGGAGATGAAATAAAGCCCTCCTCCATGAATAGAAATTGTGAAGAATGGTGTTATTTCCCGGAGAAATTAAACAAGCAAGACAGGACATAATAAAGTGTTAAAAAACAAATGCTGTGTGGCAGGAGGAACGGGGACTACAATTCCCCCCTGGTATAAAGGAGGCCTTCAATCAAACAAGAAGGGACAATTGCTGATTATTTCTAGACAATGAATAATTAGGCTGTGCAATACACAGCTGCATGATACAAAGGGAGACTGGACAGTTATATGACTAACAACACTACTGACTTAATGATCCAAGTTTTGGGTAGGGACATAAAACCCCGTAATTTGAACCAGTGTCTTTCAGCTATTAATAGCAAGTCTTTTGGAAGAAAGCAGGCTTTTTTAGCTTTTTTTCAGCACATATTTTTTGTAGCTACTTCTCTGCAGCTACTCCTGAAGACAATAGAAGATGAGATGAACTATGGATTTGATACCTTATGACTTGTACTATACCCCCATGAAATGCTACAGCATATTTCACTACGGTATGTGATAGACTTCTATTTTTGGGTACTGTTCATTGCAAATATATTGCCCTGGGAACAAGATGTAAAATGATCCAGTTCTGATAGAATTATGCAGAACCTAATAATCTCCTGTTAAGTCTCACACTCAAACTCTTAACTGCTTGTCCAGCATTAGAGACATGACTATCTTTAGAAGTAGCACTTTCTATCATAAATTTTATAACTAGGAGGGAGTGCATGTGCTGGAGGTACAGAAACCAAGCCTTAAAAATTTCCACAGTCCTCTTCTTTCAGCTTAATGGGCTGACACTTCGACATTGCTCAGCTGGCTGATGGTACCTCTGTCCTGGTCTGACCTCCAGGCCACTGCAGTCTGCTTCTGATTTGCCTTCTGGTGTTGTTCAGAAAAAGTCAACTTCTGTACTGCATGTACTTCTCAGACACACTGCACAGAGAGCTAATATGGGTGAGCTGAGCACAGTTTTGATAAACTCTTCTATTTTTCCTGTTGTTCCTAGTATTTCCATGGTCCAGCAGTTCCAGAAACTGCATTTCACATACCAACTCACTGCATGGTGTGGCTTTTCCCAAATACTCCTTTTTCTGCAACTCTTCTTGCTCAGCAGAAAGTTATAAATCAGAAAGCATCCAGGACATGTAGAGGAGAAGATTTGACATTTTAGGGATAAACATTACCATTCACGAGCCACGCACTTGTTAGACAACTGTCGTGCTGCCACTCCTTGGCTAAAAGCGATAGAACAGTCCATATCCCTGAGGATTCATAGGACCTTTGGACAGTGAAGCATTTACTAAATTGGCAGGACTGTGCACCATGCTGGCTTTAGCTCTGTAGGAGTCCAGTGAGCATCACTCCTGTAGAGTTAATCAGCTGGCAAGCTTTCAGAGTGCTCTTGTCCTTGAGTAACCTGAAATGCTGGGGTTTGGCCCTATTCCTCAAAGCAGCCTTGCCGTGGGGAAATATTTGAACGTCTTTTTCATAAGTGCAGAGAGAATTAGCTCTCTACTTCAGCGTGTGGGGGTGGGTTCAGTGAGGAGACCACTATCACCTCAAGGGACATAGCAGAGTGGCTGAAGCAGAGTTTATTATGGTTTTATTACAGGTCATATTTTTAATCCTTCCTGGTCCAAGGAGAGCTCACCGAAATGTGCCAGGAAGCGCAAGTATGTTAACATCCGTTACCTCCTCTATACAACAGCTTTGGTCAGCACTGCACAATGCTCCTGTTAATCATTTAGAGGGAGATGTTCACTCATTGGAGATATTCAAAAGCTGTCTGGACATGGTCTTGGGCAACCAGCTTTAGGTGGCCCCGCCTGTGGGCAGGGGGACGGAATGGGTTGGACAAGATGACCTCCAGAAGGTCCTTCCGACCTTAACTATTCTGTGCTTCTATAAAAGCAGCGACAGGGCAGTTAGTTATAATAGTTGACTTATGATCAGCATTTCTTGTGGAAAAATACTTTGTTTTTTTTATCGTCACCATTTACTGTCTATGTTATGATAGCCCCAAGGTTAGAGCCCAATGTCAGAGACAGTGTCAAGACCCCTCACTCTTGTAACAATAAGGCTATTCTAGTAAGGGTGACCATTGCCTCTCTGCCGCATAAGAGAAGGGAAGAACCATGTCCTACAGCTCCTTCCACATCAACGGATTGCACACGCATTACCATTCAGTTGTACAATGCTCCTACACGAAACCAACATTTTCCCCACCATAGGAGAGGTAAAAACATCTCAGTAGCTGGGAACCTGCTCTTTCCACTGTTGACTTCTTCCCAGAAGAAAAAGGGCTGCATGAAGGAGACACAATTGCTCCTCAGAAAGATGACTTTCAATTCAACTTCGTCAGACCAAACCAGGTAAACTAAGTGTGTAGCCCCGAACAACTCAGGCCTAAAGGAAAGTAAATCTTCATACAATGGCACAAAAATTACCCTGAGCCCCAAGAGAGTGATACTGTGCCAAAATGGTATTTGCTCCAGCATTAGGTCCTAGAAAACTACCACCCTACATGGTTACCTACCACCTGCTGATGGAGACGACACTGTTTTATAATGGCAACTTCCAAATTGCAATTTTTAACCAGTAATTAATCCTTCAAAAACAGAAAGCACGTACAGAAGATTGAATGCTTTCAATTGCTCCAATCAAACCCACATTTTCATACATCTATATACATACAAACAAATGAATGAGATCTCTTAGGAGCACATCCTGGCTATTATGCAAAATCAATATTTTTTAGTACAAAATATTTGCAACAAAGTTCTCATTTAATTGCAATCATCTGGGCCAAATTTGTTTTGAAAGGATGAAATGCACAGGCTTCCTTGATGGTAATTTATCTCTCAGTAATTTGACACAGGATTGGAATATCTGATCATTACTTTGTTGCGTTGTTTTGCAATGATGCAAATCTACAGCAAATAGTCCAATCTAGTGCTTTGGGCTGGGGGTCAGAAACCCTTCTGGATTCACTCCTTCTGTGTCCTTTGGCCTGCTATATCATCCTAAACGAGACGCTTCACTTCCCCGTGCCTCTCCTTCTAGATATCCTTCCATGTCATTGTATTTTTGTCCAATTTCTCATTTATTCCACATCCTGTCTTGTTTCACTTGCCATACATCCAGTATTTATAGTATATATATTATACACCACTGCTTTTAAGCTATAAATTCTTTGTCTTTTACCAAGTAAACATAGTCCTAATAGGATAGCTCTAAAGCCCATTATTAATTGTCCATCATAAAGCACAAAATATACACCTAAAGAGATATAATTATAGTATAAATTGGGGAGGAGGGGGGAGCAGTGTACTTTCAGGGGCAAGCTGAGGGGGAAGGAGGGGAAAGGAAGTTAAGTGTTTCTTCCAAGCCTTATAAGATCTTATAAAAAACTACAAACGAGACCTTGACTTCAGTGGGAATTTCTGGGTGCTGTTGTAATACATGTAGCGCTTACCATTAGATATACAATCTCAGGTTACTATCCAGGTTTGGTATTTTTAGGCTATAAATGTGGTCCTGGTAATATTTCCTTCACTGATTTTTAAAGCATTTATAATTAGCTGCCACAGCAGTTTTAGCCACTGACTGGAAATCTCCCAGCAATGTCCCGATAAATAAACGGTTCAATAAATCTTGGGATCTTCTCTTCATAGAAAGATTTGCTATTATGAGAAGCAACACCAGTAGCAAATAACTAGAAAAAATACATTTGTTTATTAAATGGAAAGAAGACACAAAAAAGTATTTAAGGCATACTTGCTTAAACCTTACCAATTTTTTTATTCATGATCCTTTTTTCTATGTAAAATTATAGCTTTTCTTAGAGATATGTATT
The DNA here is from genome assembly GCF_965231255.1 of Vanellus vanellus. Taxonomy (NCBI): domain Eukaryota; kingdom Metazoa; phylum Chordata; class Aves; order Charadriiformes; family Charadriidae; genus Vanellus; species Vanellus vanellus. The sequence goes on along the minus strand of NC_138905.1, from coordinate 217,093,767 downwards.
ATAAAGATGTTAAGTTTCTATTATTATTTTTTTTTATCATGTTTATGACATTAAACAGTGTTCAGAGCACAAATATGGCTCTGTATACAGGGCTTAAAATGCTTATTGCAGATATGCACAAGTACTACTCTAGGCTATCTTAGAGCGCATCTGCCTCAGAAAGATCAATACCACAAAGGAAAATAATAGCAGTTCTTTTTTTTTTTTTTTTCCTTGGCATGTCTAGGTAGGTCAGCAAAGATGGGATTTGAAGGATCATAGTGAAAAGCATTTCTCATGTCCCAAGGAAAAATGTGCTGCAGCGTAAACATTGAAGAGTTGTGAAAAGCCTGCATTGTTTTTTTCCCAATTTATCAAAGTAAGTGAAGATACAAATTAAGTAGTAGCGAGGGAAAACCAGCAAGTTTATAATCTGTAACAATCTCTCACCAGACCTACACATAGTAGAAGCACCTTAATAATGCAAAGGCCTCTTAACATGCCTGAAAAGCGTTCAACATGACTGATGCAGTGAAATGTGTTGTAAAAGCACAATTATCTGTGAACATACCAAGTCTGATCAGGTTCTTTTCATCCTCGGTTCAGAACTGTTTGTCTCTACACCTTTTCGTGCTGTTCATTCTTTCCCAAAAATACAACCTTTTCACAAAAGCACGTGCCAAAACACACATTCACAACAAGTGTATGCACACGTATTAAAAAGCGGGGCTATAAAGACCCTTTGTGTCAGGGAATTTGGGGCCATGGAAGAGCAGGACATGAATTGAGTGTTTGAGTCAAAACCTACGCATTAGGTCAGAGCAGATTTTTTTTTTTTTTATCAGAGAAGAACAAAAGAACTGAAGAAGCAAAGTGGTCATGGTGGTGAGGGACCATGGAACCAGAGCTCTTGTTTGACCGCAGAAGGGGAAAGAGAAAGTTTCCTTGGCCAAAGTGGAGGAGGCTGGATTTTGCCCTACAGGGCCTAATTAACCGTCACCACCTCTCCAAACTTTATCCAGCCTCACAGCAAGCTCTGGCTGCAACTAAGACAGGACTTATCAATCTTCCACTCACCCATAGCCCCTGCTAACCCCACCTTCACCTGAAGAAGTGAAGAGCTAGCAAATCTCCTCTTCCACCCCACCTCTCGCCAGCAGAACTCCAGATGGCAGCCCATGAGCCACATTTCTCTCTAATAAACTGTTCAGCCTGTGAGATATCCTGAGGGGCGCTGAAGCAGCAAATGCAGGCAGCCCAGCAGCCCGCAGCAAGGTCAAAAAGGGCACAAACAGCAAAGGAAGACATGTTCAGCATAAGCACACTTGCTCAAAAGACATTATGGATTGAACTCGTCTAGAAGGTAAGGGAAAGGTAGATAGACATACAACCTACTGCTTTTTACGCCTTCAGTGTCATCTGCCATCCCACCAAATCTGCTTCTTGCTCCCCAGTGAGAAGCTTTCTAATCGTGTCCTTCTGCAGAGAAGGCAAAGGTGACACGAGCAGTAACTGGCAACATTCAGGAACTGTGATGGCAACTGTTCAAGCAGTTGCTGAAGATCCTCATTCTTACTCTTCCAGCTGGGATGGAAAAACCCTTCTGCAATCTCACAGAGGTTTTGCAGGGCACAGCCAGCATCCTCTGCTCGGAGGGCATTCATGACAGTGGTGACCAACCACCCACTTGCAGTAAGCCAACATATTTCCACGTGGCATGCAAAAGAACTAAGACAAACTGTGTACGTACTCCTGTGCGGACCAGGTACGGTGGCATTACCCACCAGCACAGGGGCAGGCAGCCTTTCTGACAACACAAACAGGTACTCAAATGCCATAAAAGGTTCTGTCCTGCCACGGAAACAAGCTCAGCTCCTGCATCCATAACTGGAACAGAGCAGTGCAACAAAAAGAAGGTGCAAGAAAATGAGCCGTAAGGAAGTCTAGGAATATTGGTGGCGGGTTATCAAGAGTTTCCCTCAAACCATATTCTGCAGATATATGAGTTATCCATCCTTGGTGAACCTGCCTGTGTCTGACGGCCAAACCAGAAGCTTGGCAGGAGAGGGGAATTTGGGTGACAAACGCTATGGTATCAGGCACCATGAATCAGGAAGAACAGGACAGCTAGTGTCTGGAACAGAAATAAGCCATGATCTTAGCCAAGAGCAGAAATGGAGTTTGATAACACATGTGAGACCTTTTAAAGGGGATGACTCCAGAAAGAAAAAAAACCCCAACCCTAAACTCCTACCATCATCTCCATAAGACAGATGAAAGGACAGCATGGTACTACTGAGGGTGATCTGTTGAAAGGTGTCCTGTTCAGAGAAAAGCTATTCGGGGGCATAATTTTATTTTGGCAATATGTTTATTGGGGATATTTTGCCTGCAGACCAAGCTAGAGCTAATCTAAGGTAAAACACCTGAAGCACATATGTTAATTTTTTGGCATCACCTGCTTCAGTCTACTTGACCTGCTCTTGCTGTACTAATGAAAGCAAAGCCTGGCCATCAGCCTGAAACCCTGGACATCACTCTCTGTATATTGGTTAGCTCTCAGGCTTAGCTTTTGAAGGAACCAGTTAGTTCCCTCTGAGGTTAAAGTCAGAAGAAGTGTTTCAGATGGTCTTCTTTCCCTCCCACTCTGCTAAGGAGTGCTCTGTGGTGTTTCATCTCAACAATCCCATTCCTCTGCTGCCGCAATCATAGAATGGTTTAGGTTGGAAAGGACCTTGAAGATCATCGAGTTCCAACCCCTCTGCCAGAGGCAGGGACACCTCCCACTAGACCAGGTTGCCCAAGGCCACGTCCAGCCTGGCCTTGAACACCTCCAGGGATGGGGCCTCAACAACCTCTCCGGGCAACCTGTGCCAGTGCCTCACCACCCTCACAGTGAAAAACTTCTTCCTAATGTTCAATCTGAACCTGCCCTCTTCCAGTTTAAAGCCTTTCATCCAAATATACAATATGTATATACAAATATACAAATATGTATACACAAATATACAATTATACAATATGTATACAATCCAAAGTATACAATATGTACATTTGGCTTTTGCCAAGTCTGGCTCTTCTAGCAAGAGGTGGCAGAGGACTTAACCTTTTTGGAGTGCACTTTGAGCTGAAAAAGTATAAAAATATGCCCTCCAAGTGCCCTTACAAGGACCTGAAAGAGATCCAGGCCAAGTGCTCTGTGGTGTGAGTACACACTCTGTGCTCCACGCGGAGCTGCTCCTGAGCAGTGTGGGTAGAGTGCAGTTCTGCACCATGGCCTTAATAGCTCAGTTGCAGACACCTTTAGCACTGCCAATGTTTTCTGTCTTCTTGTGCTTATTGTCTGCATCTTCCTACTTAAATAACTGCAGCAACATAAAAAAAAAAAAATATCTTGCACACCCACAGAGAAAAATTTCTAAACTTCTGAGTTTCAGGGAACGGCTCCAGTGATCTGTTTCTAAGGGATTAATCATTTCCCTTATTTTTCAGTCTGGAGAGGAGGGACAATTTCCACACGTTATTTGGCACAACCAACATTTCAGCAACTCTACACACCAAGCTGCAATGAATTTTACCTCTGTTCCTATTGTAAAAGATTCACATTGTCTAGGAAGGCCCTCCACAAAAGGCTTAAGTGTGTGTTGTAAATATATATTTTTACACAAGGTAGGTGTTACATATTTTTATCCATGTCTACTGCCCACACAGAACTTAACTTACCAATATGATTTTTGGGTTGAATCTACTCGTGTTTAACCAACTATGCGCAAGAAATCAAAATAAACTCAGCAAAATCATTACTCTGGCAGGGAACTCTTTTCTAATCATTTCCCGGGAGCCCATGCTTTTCATCCACATTAATGGTCACTCAATGGGCAAGTGAAAAAGCAGGGAAACCTCTTGAGAAAAAAGTGTAATTCAAGTGCCAACATCTCTCCTAATAACTACATAGCGATTTTACACAGAAACTGGGCACTGTAATGAATGCCCAATAAAACAAAATTGCTGTATAAAGTGCACAAGCAGGCACTTGAAGAGGTTCTGAGTGGATGGATACCAGCCAAGAGCAAGTAACAGGGGAAACAAAACACCCAATGATACTTAAATGAAGTGTTTGCCTGGGGTTGGACTGTCAAGTCTATGCTCTTTTGTGCTCTGAAAGATCTGCCATTTTGTTCAACTTGCTGCCGCTGCATGACCTGATGGCAGGAGAAGGGGCTCTGCATGCCCAGTGTTGATTCCCTCACCTCCAGCTGATTACTTTGCCAATCAGTCAGATGCAATTTACAATCAGTTTTAAGATTGCTCATTATTTCCTATGACTGGCATGCTGAGTCCTTGACAGAACAACAAATTGTGGTCCATACCAATCAACAGCATCCACTGGTTTCAAGCCTTCTCCCTTTGTTAAGCAGCGGTGTGTATCTCCCTTCCTCTTCCTGGAGAAGTTGGCCACACTTTGTCAGTGGAAATGAACACAATGAAAGTTCATCCACACTGACAGCATGAATTATTTGACATAGATACACTTACTACAGTATCTACATTGAAGATAACATTGATAAATTGAACCTTCCTAAACAAGTTTCATCGATTCCCAATACAATTAATAGAAAAAGAGCAAAGTGCTCTAAGCAGCGGCTTGAGAGGCAATAGTGGGGTATCTCTCTGATTCCCCTGGCTGGAAGCCACATCCTTGCAGTCTTGGATGGAAGAGTATTTAAATTTGCTTTAATTTCGTGATCTCATATATTACAGTATACAGTAACGGTCACGATGGATGCTGTTAAGTACATGACTCGCTACTGTCAGAAAATCGAAGTCTAACCTAATACTTCATGTAGGAGTGGCTTGATGGTCACATTCTCATCGCTTTTAACAAAGCTACTAGTACTCCCCTACACCAAGGATTAAAATATTAACATCGTGAGTACAACTTCTTGCACTAGGCACTGTCATCCCTTAAAATAGCACACTCTCAGCTGCAAAGGTCCCATGAAACAATAGCAACCTGAAGAGGTTACCCTGCCACCAAAGAGCTGGCAACTCACAGAGGTGAGGCTAACAATTCCCAGGGTCCTCTTTTCTACCCTTTTTAAAAATGGGGCAGTGTTTCACTTTTTCTAGTCACCGGGGACTTCACCTGACTGCTGTGACTTTTCAAATATCACGGCAACTACATCAGCCAATTCCTTCAGGACTCGGATGCATTTAGCCAGGTCCCATAGACGTCTGTATGTTCAGGTTCCTCAGGTGGTCGTGAACCTGATCTCCTTTTACAGAGGGACTTTTCTCCCCCAGTCCCTGCCTTGCTGTCCATCCACTCTAGAGGTGTGGGGAGAGAGGTTGCCAGTGAAGACTGAGGCGAAAATGTTGTGGAGTACCTCAGACTTCTCTTTGTCCATTGTTATCAGTTTGCCAGTCTTGCTCATCCAGGGGTTACGCTTCCTTTGACCTCCCTTTTTTGGTTGACATACCTGTAGAAGCCCTTCTTATTATTCTTTGCGTCCCTTGACAAGTTCAGCTCCATCTGTGACTTTGCTTTCCTGACCCCAACCCTACATAACTGGGCAACGTTTCTATACTCTTCCCAGGATACCTGTCCCTGTTTCCAGGGCCTCTATATCTCTTTTTTTCCCTTTAGTTGACTAGCAGGTATTGACTCAGCCATGCCAGACTCTTGCCCTCCTTTTCTGATTTCTTACACCTGAGGATTGAGAGCTCTTGCGCTCTGTGGAAAGAGTTCTTAAAGATCTGCCAGCTCTGTTCTGTTTCCTTTTCTCTGAGGGCAATTTCCCAGGGGCTTCTATTCACTAACTCCTTGAAAAGCTGGAAGTTTGCTTTCCTAAAATTCAGGGTTCTGACTTTACCCTTCCCCTGACCCACATCCCTCAGGACTGCGAACTACAGCAGTGCGTGATCTTTGCAACCCAGACTGCCTCCAGTCTTGACATCACTGATTAGCTCACTTGCATTGGTGACCATCAGGTCCAGTATCACCTCTCCTCTGGTGAGGCTGTCTAATACTTGGCTTAAGAAGTTATCTTTGATGCACTCCAGGAGTCTCCTGGATTGCCCACAGTTTGCTTCACTGCTTTTCCAGCAGATGTTGGGATGGTTGAAGTCCCCCAGCAGGACAAGAGCCTGTGAGTGTGTTGCCTCCTGTAGCTGGAGTAAGAAGACTTCATCAGTAGGCTCCCCTAGATCGCATGGCCTGTAGTAGACACCACCAGCAAGGTCGCCTTTGTATCCTCGGTCTCTAATTCTTACCCATAAGCTTTCAACCTGCTAATGGCTATTCTTCAGAGGCAGCTCTTCACATTCTATCCATTTCTTCATATAGAGGGTAACGCCTGCACCCCTCCTTCATCACCTGTCCCTTCTGAACAGCCTGTAGCTATCAATAGGACATAGCTTTCCAGCAGCACAGTGGCTTCCAACTCCCCCTGTTCGTTGCCCATGCTGCCTGCTTTGATGTAGAGCCACTTCAGCTGGACCGTCAGGCCTGCCACCTTCTTAGAGGAACTCCCCTTAATTCCTTTGGGGTGTTTCACTGGTGTATCCTTTTTGGTTCCTCTTATTTCAGGACCCCCTGGCTTGACTCCGTAACACTTCAGGTACGCTGCAGTGTATCCGACATGCCTCAGAGCAATAGGCTGAGGGCCCTCACTCGCACCCCATCCCTCTAATCTTCTCACAGCTTGCCACAGGCAAGCTTGATGTTGTCCCCCTCTCCCTTCGAGTCTAGTTTAAAGCTCTGTCAATGAGCCCCACTAGCTTGTGAGCAAAGACGCTCTCCCCCCTTTCAGAACGGTGAATCCCCTTTGATGCCAGCAAGCCTGGTGCCATTATCGAAAACCCCAAAACTGTGGCAGTGACATCAGCCACAGAGCCATGTATTAATAGACTGCACTCTTCTGTTTCTTCCAATGTCACTGCACACAAGTAGGATGAGAGAGGAGAAAATAGCCTGTCCTCCAGATTCCTTTACCAACTACCACAAAGCCCTGAAGTCTCTTTTGATCTCCCTTGGATGGCACGTTGTGTCATCATTGCCACCCACATGGAAGAGCAGCAATGGGTAATAGCCTGAGAGCTGCACCAGGCTAGGAAGTTTCCAAGAGATGTCCTTAACCCGGGCCCCAGGGAGACAGTCTTCCTTATGAGGAGGAGACCTCCCTTGACCTGATTAGGAATCATCTTCCAAGCACTAATGATTCAGACTGCCTTAACTGATATTTTCTTCTTTTGAAGGGAATCGAGGCTCTGATGCAGAAGGCAGAAGATTCACATCACGTACTCAATTGCACCTCAGTCCTCTGATCTGTTTTCAGAGTTGCCTTGTACAATGAACGTCGGGAGTTAAGTTGCAGACAATCCTAAACCAGGTGGACTTGAGCCAAAAACTTATTCAAGGGCATTAAAACAATTCACTGCACTGGTAAGTATTTGGGACATCTGCTTTACTTGCTGCAGGTGCTTCACGCTGGAGGTATGCCAGGTAGAGATCTCTTATAACACCCCTTCACCCTGTGTAAGCAAGGGCACACTCCTTCAATGTATCTGTACAAAGGTTGGGAGAATCAGAGCATCAGGATGCTTCAAACACTGAGGGAAGCTCCAGTGAGTGCAGCGTTCCTGAACACCAGCAAGAGCAACAGCAGCTGTGGCTGTGGTCAATAAGACATTTGTCTAACAGAATGTTAAGCTGCTTTCCTATACGATCATTATGCAGTTGACTGATTCAGATGTTTTCATGTAATTGTCTTGTTTGACGAGGAGTTCATTCTTGTCTCTGCATTTAAGATAATTTCTCTGACAACCATATGGACAGGATTTGTTTGTTGAAAAGCCCGCCCCTACCATGAAATGTTTTTTTGAAACAGGAACTTTTTTTGTTTGTTTGTTTGTTTGAAAAGAGGTGGAGTAGGAGAGGAAAACATCCTTTGCTGTTTATCAGTAATTTGATTAGATATTTTGGTCAGTTTTTTCTGTTGGCTCAACCTGGGCTGGAGATTTTGGATAGAATTATGCAAAAGTAGCATGATGTTTTGAAAATTAGTGTACTCTAAAAATAAAAAAATAACACCTAAAAAAATTCCTGCAAGAATGGGAATCATGCTAGGGCAGACGTATCCAAAATAAAGCATTCAAGTCCCTTTGACAAAGCTTCTAAATCTATATAGTAGTCTAAAATAGCATAACCTAGACAGGATAAAACAAAAGAAAGCATGGAAAGGAGATGTTGTCACAGAGTGAAGCTTGTATTATTTTTGTGACAGCCCTTAAAAACGTTCACAGTATTTAAAAAGAGATTTGGTATTTAGAGAAGAGCTTGGAAAATCAAAATTGTTGAATTATTTTCCTATCTTTCATATTCCTTTGTGGTATGATCTTGAGCAAGTCAGTCAGCATTTGTGTCTCAGCTTCATATGGGCTCTCCCATATGTGAGTATTAAAAAGCCACATACACTTAAAGGCACCTCAGAAGAGGAGGAGGAGTAAAATCTCTATCAATATAACATGATTGAACCCACCAAATTAAGCTAGATAAGGGCTTAGCCAGCCTTGCCTCAGTCATAATGTGGACGATACACGTACCTGTAAGGAAAACACCTTTGCAGTCACATCAGTCCTCCTGTTACCCCACTTAAAACAACTGCTCAAAGGGGAAGTGAAAAATAATATCTCTCAGATATGAGTGTCAAGGGTCTTTGCCTGCTGTTTTCCATGGATCCATTTCTGCAATATCAAGGCAATACCATACAAGTAACATCTTTTCTGTGTACTGTACACAGGCAGCCTGTTGTCCTGCTCCTTCGCAGAAGAGGATCGTTGCCACCAGGCAAGGGTATTATATAAGTATTAAAGAGTATTAAAGTACTAAAGAGGTTTTTAATTTTATCTGTGTGTCTTAAATGCAATGACATAACGAAGGTGTGGGCTCATGCTAAATTTCCTTAACAGTGAGTATTCGTGTTTCTGTATTAGTAGTTATAGGATCAAAATCAACATTAAAATACACAACTTAGTCAATTTTTTTTTCCTATATTACTGTACAATAGTAAAATGTAAAACCGTCCATACATCACACGCAAATCACTGCAGAGTACTATCTCTTAACCCTGTACTTTGCCATACAAGTGTTTTAACACAGAAGATAATTTTTTTCTGACCCTACAGATGAGTTCCTTTGCTCCCCAGCCTTTCCAAGGGGAATCATCTCTGGTACACCACCTACATCATTTTCCAGATGAACACAAACCTATTAATTATTTCTCTTGCAACTAATGTCGTAAACAAGCCAAGAAAATACTAACACCAATAATAATTCTCCATCTCCTCCACTCTACGCCCAAAACCTATTCCCACCTTAAAGCTTTTTATGTCATTTCTTTTCCTTCAATCTTTTCTTTCATTCCCTGTCTCCCCGAGGCATCTGGTAAGCACTCCTTGAAAGTTGCTCCAAGATCACCCCGGTGCTAAAGCACTATTTTACCCTCAGCCATCCAACCCTCAGCTCCTTCCATTTAAAGTCTGAACCAGAACGCATTCAGCTTCCACTTTACTCTCTCAAGCATGAACAAGTGCAACCACTGCAGGAAGCTGAGCATCCTTGTCAGAAGCAGCAGGATCCTCTGTCCTTAAAATGTGACTGTCGTGCCACTGTCACTTGCGCTGGACTCCAACACGTCATGATGGGCTGTCTGGTGTCCTGGGAATCTGTCCCAGTCATATTCAGCAAGGCTAAGAAGAGACTCTGCCTATTAAAATTTTTTGTTCTAACTGGTGAGTCTTGGCTCATCTTCTGTTGGACTTGGTGTACTTGATCGCAATTGAGAATTTGGAGCGGTAGTCTTTTATCAAATATACTTTTTCAATGCTTCTCATCCAAACACACATTTTTTTCCACCATAAAAGCCCTTATTTATCATGTTCCTTAACATTCACCACAACACTTTTATCATTTATTGTGTAATGGATAAGGTTTTTACTGTTGGGATAAAATGATAGATCATCTGGCCATCTTTTCTATGAAGACTGAAAATTTTCTTGGAACTCGGAGATACTAATCAGGATGAGACATCCATCCTCTAAGGTCCAGAAAACACTAAATTTCCCTCACCTTGAACAGTTATTTTATATAAGATTTTTATGTGTTCAGAATATTACCAAATGTTGCTTAGTTGTTTCTTTTTTTTAACAAAATTCATCGCAGTTTGCTCATTGGAGAGAAGAATCCCAAATGCAAAGCAAACTTTTTCCATTGGCACTCGCTAAAATGCCAATCATTCCTGGCAAGTTTTTTGCTTATTATAAGATTAAAAAATGTCATTTGGGGAAAAAAAAAAATAGTTCTATCTACTGAATTTTAGCCAACAAAAGTTTTAAAAGGTATTTGAGTAGCACACAAGAAATTCTACAGGTAATTTCAATAGTTTCAAGTTTTGGCTGAGGTTCAGTTCGCATTTTGGTGCAGATTGCCTGAATGATTTCGTGCTGTTTTGTCCAGAATAAAGCCTTTTGGCAACTACATGTATAAGGCTTGTAGTTGGAATTCCTCAATATTTGCATAATTGAAGATATTTGATAAGTTACAGATGATATATCACGAAGCACTCAAAGCAGTAGTGGAAGCCATGTGAGTATCTTAGTGAGCAGCAATCCACCTTAATGATGATCAACATTAGCTGTGTCCATTAGATCATAGATGTGTCCTTTAATGTCACAGGCATTGGTCCAAGGACATTGGACTGCGCTGCAGTTTGCACTTTGATAAAGCCTTCAGTTGCTACTGTAAAGCAAAATAATAAACAGACGAAGAATGGAGATCAAGAAACCATTAAAGCTGGGAAAAAAAAAAATTAGAAAGATGCATGAGGCCAAAAATCAATTAATGGAGCTGAGATTTTCCCCGAAATCTTCAGTTCAAAAAGAATTCACCTATTTTTTTCCCCAAAGTGCAGTTCCAACACACTGAAGTCAGGAAAACAGTTTTCTACTGACAACTTACTCAAAAGAAGGTGACTCACAGAGGGGAGGAAGCAATAATAAAAACAAGTCAGTCCTTTGCAGATAAACGTGTAAACAAAACAGCTTAAAGCTAGAGGTAAATTTGATAGAAATTTAAACTAGTCAGAAAGAAACATTAATTGGAATCAATATGTAGTCGTGAAAATGTTTGAAAGACCTAAATAATTACAGCACTTAAAGTTGTCTTAAAGGGAAGTAGAAAGGTCAGCTAATTAAATTGTCTTAATTTGAACAATAAGGAGTAAAAGCTGCAGCTTTTAAAGGTGTTGGAGTAGTACATAAACAAGTGTGAGAAAGTAAATTATTCAATGCCAAGAAAATTAAACTCAGAAAGAAAAACCCTACACAAATTGACATTTCTTGAAGCACCTAATGTAAACCCCTAACAAAGCAAATTACCAGTAAAATGAAAATTGATAATTTGCTTGGCACAAGCGATTTGCAGTTCTTCGTTTATTGTGGAAAATTGTGTCCTAATTCACAAGAACACTGGCAATTACCAAAGACACAAGACATATTGAGCCACGTAGGAGAAAATGCTGTTTACTCCCTTGTGAGGTAAAGAGATCCTTTCATTTGTAGTTTCCCGGTCAGTTTTGGGTAAAGCACAAAAAGCTGGAGGTAAAGGACGGTGGGATTTTGTTTTTCTCCAGCAGGCAGAAATACTAGGGAGAAGAAAAGTAATCACCATTTAAGAGGGGTTTTGCTTCTCATTGTCTAGCTGCCTTCTAATATTCATCTCTGTGCACACCAAACCACCTCATCTATCATATTCTTATTCTCAGATGGATGAATGTACTCCTGGGAATAAGATACTTTATCGAAAATAACTGGGTGTCAGCATTAGTTTTAATGGCTTAAATTGGTACAACCCCTGTTCAAAATATTTGACCAAAAAAACCTCTGTTACATTCAAAGAAGGCACAGAAACTCTTGCTGTAACTGTGTAAAAAAAAAAAATAAATTGGAGTTTGGTACCACTTCCACACTACACCCTCTCCCCTTCCCTAAGTCTTCTGGCCAGACCATGCTGCAGCTTCTGCTCCCTGGTATCATTTAGCAAAAAGCATTGAGGAGAGAAGTACTGACTCGGAGAACTGTGTCTCTCTTTGAAGGAATCACAGAATCACAGAATGGTCAGGGTTGGAAGGGCCCTCTGGAGCTCACCCAGTCCCACCCCCTGCCAGAGCAGGGGCAAATACGCAGTTGCACAGGACGGCGTCCAGGAGGGTTTGGAATGTCTCCAGAGTGGGAGACTCCCCCACCTCTCTGGGCAGCCTGTGACAGTGCTCTGCCGCCCACACAGGAAAGAAGTTTTAAGGAGGTTACTTAGATTCAGCCTATGAATTCCTTGGTACATCTGAGCTTCACTTAGAAGTGAGACTTGTGAATACACATTTAGTACACAGAATAAATCAAAATCATTACCATTCTGCAGTCAAATTAACAAACAAACGAAAAAATAAATGAAATCCATGTTTGTTTCACAAGGTGTGATTTTGTTTTCTTTTTAATGAAAAAGAAAAATCCCTTTAGCTTCAAAAACTTGGTGTTGCTTCCTCGTCATGAATTTCAACATTTGATTCTGCTGCGGCAAGACTGGGTAAGACAGTTTGTTACTCAAACTTCAAGTCTTGATTAAAACCAGGTACTCTTACTTTAGAAAAAAGGAAATTCAGCATCAAACAGTGGTCAGACTTGCACAAGTTTTCCCTCCCGGATTTCTTGAATTGTCACACAGCATCTTATTGACCAGTATGTCAAAATGCCAATTTCTGGCTTGGAATGTTGGAAGTAAAAAAGCAAATCAATATCAGGAAATGTCACTCGTTCGATTAGATAGTTATAGTTGCTTACAGACTATGGGAAAGAATTAATTACAACAATGAAATGAAGGTGAGGATCTTTTTGTTCAGAAAACAGATAATTTATTCCTTAAGAGGTTCTACGTTTGAGCTATGAAAAAAAAAGAGACTTTCTTTCATTTGTAAAATAATTTTCTTTAAACAAAATTATGAGGTCTGTTAATTTGTGGAGAGAGGGTGAGTCTTTTTAAATACTTTACCCAGCTCCAGTAAAAACATTCCAATAGTCTCTAGTTTTGAGCAATGATACAATAAAGCGTACATTTATAGCTCTTCACATGGAGAGTATTTTATGAGATATAATTTAAGAGGATCTTCCCTCTGTGCAAGTCCCACAGAATTGATCTATACGATGTTAAAAATCTCGTGGCCAAGAGAATAAGAGATTTAAAGACAAATTTAAAAAGAAAATAATCAAAGCTAAACTAAAAGTACAACAAAAACCAACAAAACTCCCAACTTGACTGATAAAAAAGAAACAAAAAGTAAGTTCATCTCTCAGAATGATTCAGTGCAAGAAAACTTAGAATAGTGTGATGCAAAAGACAACCAGACAGCCACAGTGACATTGGTCTTGTCTTCCCAAAGAGGGAAATGAGAGGATTTGGATACTTACCTCCTGAGGTTTGATTTTGGACAAGCCACTTAATTTATTCTGCCACAAATCCCAGTTGTGTCTCATTTGTCTCTTCTCTTAAAGAGACCTGCTTCTCTTTTGCCCTTTTCACAGGAGAGGGCTGGAACACCTCTCCTATGAGGAAAGGCTGAGAGATTTGGGGTAATCCAGCCTGGAGAAGAGAAGTCTCCATGGAGAAGTAGCAACCAATGATAGGACAAGGGGTAATGGATTCAAGCTGGAACACAAGAGGTTCCACTTAAATTTGAGAAGAAACTTCTTCTCAGTGAGGGTGACAGAGCACTGGAACAGGCTGCCCAGGGAGGTTGTGGAGTCTCCTTCTCTGGAGACATTCAAAACTCGCCTGGACGCCTTCCTGTGCAACCTCATCTAGGTGTTCCTGCTCCGACAGGGGGATTGGACTAGATGATCTTTTGAGGTCCCTTCCAATCCCTAGCATACTGTGATACTGTGATACTGTAATGTATTGGGTCCTTCCAATATATAAAAGGGTCTTACGAGAAAGATGGAGAGAGACTTTTTGCCAAGGCCTGTAATGACAGGACAAGGGGCGATGGTTTTAAACTGAAAGAGGGTAGATTCAGATTGGACGTAAGGGAAAAAAAAATATGATGAGGGTGGTAAGACACTGGAACAGGTTACCCAGGGAAGTAGTGGATGCCCCATCCCTGGAAGTGTTCAAAGGGGCTTTGGGCAAGCTGATCTAGTGAAAGATGTTCCTGCCATGGGAGAAGGGTTGGACTAGATGACCTTTAAAGGTCCTTTCCGACCCAAACTCTTCTATACTCCCCGGTATATGTGGCAAACAGCAAAATGGGGGGGAAAAAAAAAAAAGGCAACAGCAAATATTTGAAAATCATAAAATGGCATATCATGAAAGAATAACAGCTTGATTTTTGATGTGCCAAAGCACTCTCAAAGCCACAAAGGAACTGTGTATGCCAAAGTAATAAATAAAGAAAACAGGTTTATACTTTATTATATCTTCCTGAAAATTGTGCATGTGTGGGGGGAAGGGTTCTTTTAGGTCTATTTTCAGGCACATTTAATCAACTTTATTTGTTTCTTTGTGCTCACTGCTACATATCTTAGCACTTTAGAACTCTGAGAAGCAAGCTCTACATATTGATTCTGTGATTATTTCCTAATAAATAGTTATGCATTGTAAAGCCATTGCTCATGCATAAGAAATATGATATAAATACAAGTTACCAAGTCTGCTAGAGTTCAGCAAGATTCTGAAAGATGGTAAAGTTATATCCAAGAAAGTTCACCTGTATTGCAAAAAGCACTCAAACCAGATTTTTTTCATAAGTAAAAATGACAGAAATCTATCAAACTTTTCAGACTAATTGTTAAAAACGTTAGCGATGATAATCACAAAATCCAGAATACAGTTGCTTTTTGTTGCATGAAGACTTGCTACCCAGAAGTCAGTCTTCTTGTTACCACTTTTCCTTCATCTGTTACTGCTAAGCATGCAGTGACCCTAATTGCAATGGGAAAGTTGTCAACACAGCCATAAAGCTTCAAGACTGGGGTTCCTCCACTAGGAAGGACAAGGCATGAGCAGCTGGTGACCACAGCCCAGGCAGCAGTGGCAACCTGACCACCAAGGATGCAGTCCCAGCACACTTGAGCACGATGATCCAAGCCTGGCTCTGCAAAAAAAAAAAAAGGGAGGTGGCTAGTCAAGTCAATAAGTCAGGACTGGCAAAGACCAGGGATGAAGACAGGGACATCTGTAACAGCTCAAGTCCTAGGGCTCAGCTTAAGCAGGACCCCTGAAAAATGGGCAGAGGGTGCCTGGGTGGGATTCCCAGGTGAGCCTGGTCAGGTCAATGAAGGTCCTGAAATGCACTCAGGGCTCTTGAAAACACAGCACTAAGTTCAGATGCAACAGGCTCAAATTAGAATACGCAGGAGGCAGCTTCCTGTGTGGTGTGTCAGATGGATAACCTTAACAGGAGGTCTATCTCACTCTATATAGATGTCATATGTCATCTCTAAGCATGTAGAGTAAAAGAAGGCTGTCGGGAGTGGTCAACATGGATTCACCAAGGGGATAGCCGTCTATGATGGCACGACCGGTGGGGTAGATGAGGGGAGAGCAGTGATGTTGTCTACCTCGACTTCAGCAAGGCTTTTGACGCTGTCTGCTATAGCAGCCTCATAGGCAAGCTTAGGAAGTGTGAGCTGGATGAGTGGACAGTGAGGTGGATTGATAACTGGCTGAATGGCAGAGATCAGAAGGTTACGATCAGTGGCACAATCTAGTTGGAGGGCTGTAGCTAGCGGTGTTCCCCAAAGGTCAGTACTGGGTCCAGTCTTGTTCAACATATTAATCAACGACCTGGACAAGGGGACAGAGTGTCATCAGCAAGTTTGCTGATGACACAAAACTGGGAGGAGTGGCTGACACACCACAAGGCTGTGCTGCCATTTAGCAAGACCCAGACAGGCTGGAGAGCTGGGCGGAGAGAAACCTAATGAAGTTCAACAAGGGCAAGTGTAGCATCCTGCACCTAGGGACAAGTAACTCCTTGCACCAGTACAGGTTAGGGGTTGACCTGCTGGAAAGCAGCTCTGCAGAGAGGGACCTGGGAGTCCTTGGTGGTCAATAACAAGTTGACCATGAACCAGCACTGTACCCTTTTGGCCAAGAAGGCCGACGGTCTCCTGGGAAGCATTAAAAAGAGCATGGCCAGCAGGTTGAGGGAGGTCATCCTCCCCCTCTACTCTGCCCCGGTGAGGCCACATCTGGAGCATTGTGTCCGGTTTGGGCTCCCCAAGAGAGCCAAGAGAGTCAGGGAACTGCTGGGGAGGGTCCAGCAAAGGGCTACAAAGATGATGAGGGGATTAGAAGATCTCTCTTATGAGGAAAGGCTGAGGGACTTGGGTTTTTTTAGTCTGGAGAAAAGAAGATTGAGGGGGGATCTTATCAATGCTTATAAATCCTTAAAGAGAGGGTGCCAGGGGGATGGGAATAGTCTTTTTTTCAGTGGTGCCGAGTGATAGGACAAGAGGTAACGGGCACAAACATGAACATAGGAAGTTCCATCTAAACATGAGGAAGAACTTTCCTGTGAGGGCAGCAGAGCACTGGCACAGGCTGCCCAGAGAGGTGGGGGAGTCTCCCACTCTGGAGAGATTCCAAACCCTCCTGGACGCCATCCTGTGCCACTGCTGTAGGTGTGTAGAGAACCAATACCAGATGCGATTTTGTCTTGACATTGCCGCCATGCCGCCATCTTCCAGGAGGACCATCTTCTTCACAGTTTTGGAAGTGGATGACCTCGTGCATCTGCACAGGGATGGACTAAAGGTGCGAAAAGAGCAGGAAGAGGCTTGTAGGGGACCAGTGCTTCTGGTCAATCTGTGCATGAGCAAGATCCCTATATAAGGCTTTTGGTGGGCTTATTCGCTCTCTTTGTTCTCCTCGCCTCCCTGCTGCGTGCATCTCCGGACCCCAGACTCAGCAGAAAACTGTTGGACCCAGGGTGGCAGTAGCAAACTTTCTCCCTCTTTCTTTGTTTCCTTCCTTACCCCCTTTTCCTTTCCCCTTTGCCTTCCCTTCCCCTCCCTTTTTACCATTCTTTCTCGGTTTTGTTAAGAGAATTAAGTAAAAGGTTGTACGACATTTGACCGACTTCAGCGTCTTAATCTCGTCCTTGTGATTATAATGAAACCTTCCTGATGTTGGATCGGGACAAGGTGACCCTGTTCTGGCAGGGGGGTTGGGCTAGATGATCTCCAGATGTCCCTTCCAATCTCTACCATTCTGTGATTCTGTGATTTTCTATCACTATTTATTATCATTGCACAAAGCCTTGAATGTTGGCTTCTTAGATTCCAACTACCTGCATAGTTATAGGCAGAGATAGTTAGCACAACTTCACTCTCAACATCGTTAGATAAACATATGTAATGCAGTATTTTGGTATAATGATTACAATAAACAAAGATAATGTTATTTCATTCTATTTTCTCAAGCTAATTGCACAAAACCTCAGACAGTTCTTTTAAAATGCAAAAACACAGTAACTTACAGAACGTTTAATAAAAAGAAAACATATCCAGTTATTTATCAACCTACTGAAGACAGCGTCATTGCATTTGCATAACATTTTTAAAAATTTATTATGCCTTTGCCTGCTTTTAGTTTTTGAACCATTTTTAGGAAGAGAAGAGGTATCTACTGTTTTCATTTAAGCTGCTCCAATCTCCTGGTATTTCATTACAGATATGTTTCCTGTTTTGTTCATAGCCAGGAAAGCTGTGATTGATTGGAGGATGCTATCTTTATTCTCAGCCCTTGGGATAATTAACCCTGAAACACACAATCAAGGCTTTCCCATTAGTATGTTATACCGTAGGTCTGTATTTCTGAAAATGCTGTACACATTACCCTACAGTCATCCTTGACGTTTCATTTACAGCAGACACAAATGCGTACAGGGTGAGAAAGACCTCCCTATAGAATTTTTTTTTTTTTTTTTTTTTTTTTTCCCCACCTAAAGATCCCATTCTTGAAATTTCACTCAAGCCCATTTTGAGAATGCCCGTTTGGCGTGTTGTGGCTTGTCCACCCGAGCAGCAGCAGACAGCCAGAGGGTCGATACCTGCCTCTGAAGGGCACCGTCTGGAAGTCACACATCACCGAGACAGAGCTCACAGAAGAAGGCACGCAGGGGCACTAGCGTGCGTATGCAGCTCCCAGTTCACATCCCGCTTACGTCTGGCTGTAAGCCATATCTCTGTGGTCTGTATTACCCAGTAATCAGCCTCTGTTCTGGGACCCAGGGGTCTAACAGAGTGGTCAATGGCAAACACCATAACTAGTAAGACTCAGGAGACTGAGATTTGGTTATTACCCTGCACTGTGTACTAAGACACTGATGATATCAGGCAAGCAAGAAAAGAGCTCATAACCTCTAGCAGAAATATTGATTCTTTACAGAAAGCAGCTGGTGATATTATGCTTTGCAGCATAGATAAACCATTGTGAAAAGAAGGAACTTTGGGGGTTTGGGCATTTTTAATTTTTTTTTATTTTATTTTTTTTTTCTTCCAGCCTACGCTGTGATAACAGCAGGACTAATCACTGCATTAGTATGTTATTGCTTTGGAAAGCTCAGTCTATACATTTGCAATTCTGAACAGATTGCAGTGGTCTAACTATGAAATTCACAGAGATACTGTCAGGTTTGGTGAAGGTTAAAATTAAAAAAAAAATGTACAATAACGAGAAGCCTGCTTTTTCTGTCACTTCTGTGTATTTCAGGCTTGTTCCATGCCCACTGAAAGTGGACAGTCTACTTTATTCTTAAAATTGAAGCTATTTATTAATATTAATAGTTATTACAAGATTACCTCTGGAATGAGGAATCCTGTTGTTAATGTTCTGATTCTCTTATTTTTATCAAACTTCCCAGAGAAAGATAGCATTAGAAACCGGTCATACACCATTAGCTTCTTGGTATAGTCATTTCTCATAGGAAAATACTCTTATTATAGTAATGGGAATTAACACATTCAAATAGAGCATAGGTGAAACACTTGTTTATTCTGCAGAAGGATGCTGGTGGGTGTAAGAGTTCCTCTTTAGCACATTTTAAATTTGCGTAATGGGTTGGCTTGGTGGGAGCCCAAAATGAAGAAGAGAAGCAGCTGACTAGCTGGACAGGGAATGTGAAGGGAGATGAGACAGATACAGCAATCTGTAACCAAACAGAGCTCCATCCCTCTTTTTACTTTTGAAATACATTTTATAGAGCTTGGTAAGCTGAAATACCTTAACTATAACCACCCCAAATGCCAATCTGCTCTTCTATCTATTTTTTTTCAGATAGGTTTGCAATTTTAAATACACATGGACAATGAAAGGACACTCCTTTCCATTAAATTGCTTTAGTTTAACAAACCATTTGTTATATTTTGATAAAGATAATTCATATTTCCATTTATCAGTGCTTCTTTAAAAGCTGAAGCTAGCACATTCTTCATGGCTGTGAGGAACGAACACTCCCCTTGAAGTTCATGTTCTAAAGGACAGAAGGAGAAGAAAAAAAAAAAAAAGAAAAAAAGAGGGGGTGTTGAAAAAAACATAAAATATAATTCCTATACCAACCAGCTTGACAGAGCTGAGGATCAAAAGGGGCTTTCATGAAACAAATGTGAATAGGGCAAGGGGCTGTGTCTGACCTCATGAAAGCTGTGCAATGCTTAAGGGGCATTAATAGGGGCCTGAGGAGTTGCTGCACTTTGGGATGAAATGTTGGGAAAAAAAGGAAGTTTAAAGAAGTGAGATAGTAAACCAATCAATGTTTTAATGGGAATGATGAAAGACAGCATGGTAGTAACTTGTGATGTCAAACCAAAACAAAAGGGACTGACAAAATAGCTGAACAATTTGCAGGTGTCCATACAGACTCAAAGCTATTTTGTTCATCAGTTCTCTAGACAAATAACTTTTTAATAGTAGAAGAAACTTACTTACTTATGCCTCTCAGAAGCAGCCAACACATTAAAGAAACTCTATCTCTATATTGTCATTTTCTGTCCATCTTCATATGAAAGTATTGTGGAAACTGATAAGAGAGCCAAGATACTAAAATATGAAAATCATAGAACTAGCATTTATCCTGATTCCTTGGCTGAGGCTGTCCAGAAAAGAGATTGTGCTGATCCCAGAATGTTAGTTAGCTTAAGAGCTGTTGCAGTTTGTTAATTTTCATTAACTTTAGGAAAAAAAAAATTAAATGACACCAATTTTAGAAGATTTTCTTTAATGTTGAAGAAATTAGGTTCATATGTTTATTTTCAAGGGTTCCTATAACATTGGATTTTGCCCTGCTTTATACATTACATGGTTATTTGACATTTAAGTGTCTTTGGATTTAAGGGTTAAAGGAATTTCATTCACACTTCAACCTGAGAGAACAGTCATTATCAAGGTGTTTAATAATTCTAACGTGTACTACACCACATCATGGCTTCCGTAGTACATTTGGTATTAACGCATCCCAAGTCACTTTTCGCCTTTCCAATTGTTTGTGTTCATATTGATTTTCCAAGTACTTTATACCAATAATTTCTCATCTTAAGACCTCAAGAGGTACTAAAAAGTATTTCTGAGACAACACCACATCTAGCTCATCTTAAGTTATGTATTCATTGTTTTGATTTGTTTGAAGGAATTCTGTGCTGTTTTATGGAAAAGCAGGTAATGAAGAAAATATAAACGAAGCTAGCAAGTCATGCTGGGTTCTACTAAAGTTGTTAACAATTGAGAATATACTGAAAGATAAGACCATTTCTACAAAAACTCTGCAAAGGATTTTCAAAATCAGGCATTTTAATCTATGTTAATCACAGTGGTATTCGAAGTCTGGTTTTGTAAGGTTTGATAAGACTTTGGAAATATTGAGAACAATTTATTTGACATTCATTTAACTGAATGTGTGATTCATCATCTGGAAAAATTAGGGGAAACATTTTTGCGGACTGCAAATGATGCTTTAGGCCTCAGCCAGCTTCAGAGGCATCCATCTTCGGAGAAGCAGGGATTATAATAATCAGAACGGAAATGAGGCATGCTTAGAATCAACGGAAAGAAAACCAGGCAGTGCGGCAGAAGAGGAGGATAATGGAGAGTAGGTTTGCAAATGCAGAAGAAGTTTGAAGGAGTCCTTGGCATAATACCTAGAGACAAAAGCTGTCTCAGACATAGAAGATCCCTGGAGGATTTAACCTCCTGAAGGATATCTCTTGATCCTTGGTGTATGATAACTCTAGGATTGAAGGTATTGGACAGCATGTAGCAAGGATATCTAAGGTCCCTCAAGGCAATCCAAACCAAGTCTAGAAGCACGAGGGATAAAACTGCACGTGACTAAATCCTACTAGGAAGCTCGTGAAAGTTACTTCACCACCTCTGGAATAAAGCTGCCCTCGGAGCTATAGCATTTGGATGGACCAGCTCAGGTCTCTGCCATGTGCTCCTCTGTGCAGTGTGAGACATTTCTGTGATGTTGTTCTGCAGACCTCCTCAAATTCAGTCATTGAAACCCGTCCTCGCATCCCCGCAAAAAAACCCAGTGTAGTACTGCTTTGTTATTTTAACAGATTATTGCAGATCAGAGCCAACAGGGTATGGGAGCGGAGATGGCTGATCATATTTTTTTTTTTCAAAATATGAATTGAACATATGAATTGAAATATGAGAAAATGCTTCAGGCATAACTCAGTTCTGATGACATCCTAAGCAGATTTTCTATCGCATCACATACATTAAAAAACATGACACGTGTTAGGACTGCTCTGCTGTGCTGTCAGATGCTTCTGCGCTGCCACTGTAAAGATGCTGAACTGGCTGAAAGCTCTACGTAGAGTCGTGTCCACACAAAATATCCCTTCTACTATATAAAACCTCTGGTGGAAATCAGTCCTCATATTGCTGCATCTCACTTCTACTTTTCTTTGCTTGTAGATTTAGACCTACTGAAAATCCATCAATTAAATAAAGGGCTTATGTGGACAGGCCCAATGGTGTGACTCGGCAAGTTAATGTTTTACATGCATTTAATAAAAATTCTTCAGTCACTATGGTCTTTTCCCAAGGCAAAGCATTTGAGAATAAAATAATTAAGCTTGAAATTCGTGGCAATGGAAACTTTGAGAGTGGTTCATTTATAACTTGGCTACAAGTAATTGCTGTATTGTTCTTCTCTAATGTTTTTTTCTTATTTACCTCTTAAAACAGAATGTCATATCATTAAATCTGTTCCGTTGGTATCTGCCATCTTAACAGCACATTGGCCTGTATGTTCATGAAGTAAATGTGAAGCTTTTAGTTTTCTATTCTTCACTGCATTTACTACTCTCTTAGGATGATCCTGTGTCATCCTTTTCCAGGTAGAATAGTAACTTAGCCTGTATTAATTTTATTATTTTTTTTAATTAAAGATTTCAGCAGCGCAAACTATTGTTTTATAAGAAAAAAAGATAGCAGAGTTTGGCCTCAGCGCATGAAAATCAGTTTTTCTTTTTCAATAAGGACAATTTGCATTTTTCAGAGAAGTTTTATTTTTTGGTGGTTTGGGGGTTTTTTGTTTTTTTTTGGTTTTTTTTTTTTTTTTTTTGTCAGGGAACTATTTAAAAAAATCAATTTGCTGAAAACTTTTCAGTTTTCAGTTAAAAAGACTGCACAGCTTTGCCTGAATCAAAACATTTTATTTCAACATCTCTTTTCAATGACATTTTCAATTTTGAGTGTCATTGTTCGCAGCCTGTGCTGATACAGTAAGATGGTTTATTTTAACTTCATAATTTCAATACCTTTTTGTTCTGACTTTTATAATATGAAATCTTTAAATGCAATGTTATATACAGTGTTTCCTTGACCAGTCTGTTTTATAGAACAGTTTTGCCGTACAGAAGTCCTGCACCTAGAAAAAGGAACAGTAAAGCCAAGAAGAAATAGTCACCCTCGCTGCTAATAAAGCAAAACATTTCAATGACGTGAAATGTTGAAAGAGAGAGAGCAAAGTAAACTGAGACTGTCAGGGTCACATCCCCTGCCAAGGCTCAAAGCTACGATCAGAAGGTCATCTGTGATGTGGAGAAATTTTGTGGAAAAGGGATGCCTTTTAAAGGTCTGTAAAAGAAACTCTGACCGGTGTGATAGCTGTGACAGACCAGTAAAACGCTCTTGCTTGATGAATGAATTAATAGTGACATACAACATTAAAAAGATGTCAGCATGATATTACATGACAAGGTCAGAAGATGACTGGCTTTCTGCAACCCAGTCAAATCAATTACTCCAGCCCACTTCAGAGGTCAGCTCGTTGCCCTCACCATGATCCAGGTCTACACTGCAATGTTACACACGGGGGAACGGAGTGATCTGTGACCAGCGTGAATATTGCCTAAACAACACTACGAACAAAGACGTCAGTGTGGCACCAGACAACACAACACCAGGGCCGGAGAGCACAAAATTAATGGGGAGGCACCAGAAATGGATGAGCGGAATGGCTCTCCATCTTCTCCAGATCCCACATGGTGCGTGTGCATGATACAGTCATCAACCACAACCCTTAAATATCATTTTGCCCCCACAAACTGAGACTTTAGCACTTCAACTTAATCACTTTTTTTTTTTTTTTTTATCAGGTTTCAGCCATCTCCTCTGAGATATGGTCCCCAGGTACCTTTGAATCATTGAAGGCAGAAAACAGATAGATAGGAGTCTCGCAATGCTATAGCTGTCCACCCATAACATTTCCAACCTAGAAGTGGGCTGAGCTTGCTCGGCATGCTTGCTGGCAGGGCAAGCTGATATTTTCCCAGCCAAATCTTTGATCCTTTCACAGGAAAAGAGAGCCCTGAGTTTTAGCTGATGCTCCTTTCTAAAGCGTTTGCTACTAAAGCAATGTGCATGCTAAAATACTGCAAATGTTAGGGAATATTGAAGTAATCTGGAATTTCGGAAGCCGTTCCTGATCCATGCTGTATGAAACCTGTCAGGCATGCATGGCTATTGTAACCAGGTTTAAATCATAAAGAGCTGAGGAATACATGTGTAATTTGTGCGTCCACTGTGTCTGCCAGGATTTAGAAGTGCCATGTTAAAAACCAACTACTCTCTCCCCCACGGATGCATATGTTGAATTATTAATAACACAAACGTTTCACTGCACTATTATTTTATTTCGGCACTTTTGCATAATTATCAGAGCTCTTTCAGGGCACTGCCAGTTTTTTAAAGCTCAGCCATGCTGCATTATAAGTAAACAAAACATTATAAATGTGGTCTTTGTGAATACAAATTGTGAGCGGCGTGTATTTACTGACACACAGCTGAAAAATCTATCTAGATGTGATAGTATTGATAGATAAAAGCTACCATGCAATGAAATAAGATGATCCCGATCTTCAGTCCTTTAATAAAAATAGGTACTAAGGCATCTTTTTATGTACAGTTTTAAAAATGCAGTATTCATTCACATATTAATGTATAAAAAAATAAGGTATAACTCCCGTAAAGTACTTTTAAAGTGCACACAGTATATTTACTGGATAATGAAGCTATCCATAGTGTAACTAGGAAATGCATTCTGGGATGATCCGTAAACCTGGATTGATTTTTCTCCCTTCTCTTAACTACCTTCACGACCATTTACCGTTAACAATCGAAAAGGCATTTAAAATAGAAGGAACTTCTCCAGCTAGCTCAGTTTATCTCTCAGCTTACTGCATTTAATGTTTTCTTTCTTTACTTAGACTGAGATGAACCTGAAGGACAAACTGTAACCTCACATTCCCAATTTCAGCAGATTGCGTACCTACAAGAGTAAGAGCAGCTGTTAAAAAAAAAATGAAATGGCACAAAAGAAGCCTGTGCTGGCTTGGTTAGGAGGGACACGCTAGTCATCCACATCTCCCAGTAGCATTAAACTGAAGTATTGAGTACCATCTTCCCTTTGCAACAAGCTCAGCATCAAGTGACACTGTCACCCACATCATCTTCACGGGCAAGCTTAGGAAGTGTGGGTTAGACGAATGGAGAGTGGGGTGGATTGAACAGTGGCTGGCAGATAGAGCTCAGAGGGTTGTGGTTAGTGGTGCAGAGTCTGGTTGGAGGTCAGTAACGAGTGGTGTCCCTCAGCGGTCAGTACTGGGTCCAGTCCTGTTCAATACATTTATCAACCTGGATGAAGGGACAGAATATACCATCAGCAAGTTTGCTGATGACACAAAACTGGGAGGAGTGGCTGACACGCCAGAAGGCTGGGCCGCCATATACCGTGAGCTGGACAGGCTGGAGAGCTGGGCAGAGAGAAACCTTATGAAATTCAACAAGGGCAAGTGTAGGGTGCTGTGTCTGGGGAGGAATAACCCCATGCACCAGTACAGGTTGGGGGCTGACCTCCTGGATAGCAGCTCTGTGGAAAGGGACCTGGGAGTCCTGGTGGACAACAGGATGACCATGAGCCAACAATGTGCCCTGGTGGCCAAGAAGGCCAGTGGCATCCTGGGGTGCATCAAGCAGAGTGTGGCCAGCAGGTGGAGGGAGGTCATCCTCCCCCTCTACTCTGCCCTGTTGAGGCTGCATCTGGAGTACTGTGTCCAGTTCTGGGCTCACCAGCTCAAGAGGGTTAGGAAACTGTTGGAGAGGGTCCAGCAAAGGGCTACAAAGATGATGAAGGGACTGGAGCGTCTTTCCTATGGGGAAAGGCTGAGGGACTTGGGTCTTTTTAGTCTGGAGACAAGAAGACTGAGGGTGGATCTTATCAACTTTTATAAATCCTTAAAGGGAGGGTGCCAGGGGGATGGGAACAGTCTTTTTTCAATGGTGCCCAATGATAGGACAAGAGGTAACAGGCACAAACTGGAACATAGGAAGTTCAATCTTAACATGAGGAGGAACTTCTTTCCTGTGAGGGCGGCAGAGCACTGGCACAGGCTGCCCAGAGAGGTGGGGGACCCTCCTGGACACCGTCCTGTGCAACTGCTGTAGGTGGGACTGGGTGAGCTCCAGAGGTCCCTTCCAACCCTGACCATTCTGTGATTCTGTGATTCTGTGAGTGCTATCCCCTTGCTGCTTGCTTGGCCAGGCAGCTCATTTGTTCATTAATGTGGATACATTTTATATGGTCTATGTTTTTCACTATCTCCTTAAAATAAATCAGATGCAAAAATAACATTAAAATATTAAGCATTTGGATTGTGTTGTTTTTTATATCTTCACATCCTCAAACAATCAATATATCCTTAAAGTAGGTTGGTGGCTTAAGTATCATTCCCTGGATGAAAAGAAAATCAAACAACTGAGAAAAGACTTGAATCTCCCTGAGCAAAGTTTGTCAGCTTCAGCTGGGGCATGACGAGCTGGGTGCGCTCAGCCCTTCCTGAGCTCCGACGCTCTTGATAGAACCTGGTGCTACGAACATCATCTTCCCTCCAGAGCTGTAGCTCCAAGAGGACCAAGGGAAGGAGCGCAGGCAGGGTATGCAGAATACAAAGGGATGAACCATTTCAAAATTTTAATGATGCCGTTTACAATTTCCATCTTCAGTTCTAAACCATTCATCTGACACTTTTTTTTTTAGGTCTTTCAGACAGTCAGTTTGTGGAAATACAAACCCCACTGGGACAGGAAAAAAATGCTGGAATAATGGGTACATTTTAATTTTGTTTTCCGTGCGTTACAACAATCGTTACTCAGTGGCACTCCAGTGAAAGCCATATGCATCTAAACACAGTGTCTGTGGAAAACAAATTAAAAACTAAATAAGCCACAGACTGAAACAGGAATCAAACAGATTTGGAAAGCAGAAAGGAACGCTGATGAATTGCATGCAGCTTTTCCCTCGTAAAACCGAGCACTGTGTTTGAATGTTGGCCAAGCGCACTCTTTGTGTTTCTGTTGATACTCACGCCGTAAGATCGTGTGTAATTTTTAAAAAAAATTCAAGTATGCATCTGCTTGGAAACAAACATTCCTCAGTACAAAAAAAAAAAAAAAGAGGACATGTATGGTGATGCTCCCGGTGACTTAAAGATCAGTGGGATTTTTTTCCCTGCTCCTTGGTTGCGGAATCTGGTTGAATAAAAGCAAATCCTGAGTTTGTATCCAGATCACCATTACTAATCTGTTGCTCAGAATAGGAAAAAAAAAACAACCACAACATTTCAGCTAATATATCTAAGGGGAATGTTCATGTCCCCGAGATTTAAAAACTTGTTCTTTGTAGAAACTTCATGGTACAAACCTCCCAGAGTCATTGTATACTGCAAAAATCCTGTTGTGATTGATCTCACAGATCTTCACAGACTGTGTAAGAAATGTCCTGGAAGCAGAGGTGGAGTTTTTGAAATTACTTAGTTAGTTGTTTGATGGTTTTTTGGGGTTTTTTTTGTTTGTTTGGTTGGTTGGTTGGTTGGTTTGGGTTTTTTTATGCTGTAGATTGTTTTAATCTTATGAATGTAAAAATATACAGCCCAGTTATAATTCAAATGAAAAAAATCTGTGGAAGGTATTAGGATCGGCACTGCATTTGCACAAGATTTTCTTTACACTAAACTCTTAAACTGGAGCCAAACTGGTATGGGTTGGAAACTTGGTAGGAGTTTGGAAGGATATGTCTATTTTTAATACAATTTATGAGAAAAACGGTGAAAAAAGACTGTTTCAACTGCTCTTATTACAACTGTTTATCACACTATTATAGTACTTTTCGTTCTGATTTGATATGAAATGAAATCAAAACTCTTGCTCCACTAAAGCAGAAATTCCAATTTTTAAAAGAGCTTGAGTTAATGATGCTGTTTAAAAAAAAAAAAAAAAGTTTCTCTTTCCCGCTCTCTGTGGCCTTTCTGTATTTCTAGGCTAGTAAATTAATTAACTTGGCTTCACTCTCCAGCTGTAAAATGTGGTGGGTTGCAGTAACCTGATGCAAGAGATGCTCACAACCAGCACAGTGAGGGCAGTCGTCGAAGCACACAAATAGCTAGGTACACTGCCCTCACCAAAGCGTTTCATGGGAAACTTAAATCCAATATAAGAAATTGGACTTCTTCTGAGTTCAAAAAGCTAATTAATCTCTGTATTCATAACTGTTCAGAGGCCCCACAGGGCTGATGTATTTTTAAGCGTGCTGGGGGATGGCAGGTGGTAGTTTTCACCACTGTTATCAGCTGTGATCTCGAACACTGACAGACAGTTTCTGTGGGCTATTTTCCCCCTTTTCTTAATTACTCGGACTTTGTGAAGTGGCCTTTTATTCTTTAAGCAATCAAGGGAGATTTTGTTGGAGAAAACAGATATACATTGGTATAGGCTGCAGGAAAAAAAAAAAAAAAACAAGCACAGCACAAACCAGTTCTTAATATATCACATAGAATAGTCCTCAGAAATCTTTAATAATAAAAAAAAAAAAAAACCAAACAAACAAAAAAAAAAACCAAACAAAAACAACCAAAGATGGGGAACAAAAGGAACAAGGAGATAGGAAAAGTTTAGGCGGCATGTCCTTCTGGGGGAGGTGAAATATATCCTCGTCTATCAACCCTCCCATCAGCCTTACTTTTCTTCCCTTTTCCCCAGAGGGAAATAGGAGATTTGCTCTGCTCAAGCCAGTGTGTTTCGCTGATAAGCAATGCCTACCTTGCCAAGCTCTCACTGCCTCCCGCTCTTGCTGCTTTAATGGTGCAACTATTTATTCTGCTTTCACTGCAGGGAAACAAAGACTTTGGCTAAATTTCCTTGGGTGTCCTGATTTAATCACCTTGCATTAAACTGCTGCATTTTGTAAGCAAAAGAGAAATCAGCAGTGAAGTGCATTTTCTCTTTACCGTGTCAATGCACAAGTAAGAAATCTCTTTGTATGTCAGCTATTTCTTTCACACTTAGAAAGAATCTCACCAGTTCTCTGGTTGACTTCCCAGCAGAAGAAGTAGCTGAATGTAATGCTACGTACAGGCACAATCTTTTAATTTCTTTCTAGGACAGCCTATGAGTGTCAGAGAGAACAGAGAGGGCATTTTCCAACTCTTTCAATGACTTCTTTCTTATAATACACGAATTATAAAATGTGAACACATTTTCCAAATCTCTGTAAAAAATCAAGCTTTTCCAAGGCTGAGATGTTTTGTTCTAATTTTACTTTTAACTGTGCTTTTTCTTTAATAGTTATACAGGTTTTGCAATTCAAAAAGAATTACTCGACAATCAACTTTTTATTCTCCTACATGAAATCTACATCCCATCAATGGCGGCACACAACACTTGTCACCATACATACTGCAGTTTATTTCCATTCAAAGACACAGGTTCCTCATGTCTGGTTTTCAAATTTATTGTAACATCATTATGCTTCACCATGGGCAAAGACTACAAATCACGCTGAAATATGAAATAAGATTTTATGTGACTTTTATTGAACAGGATAATGGATTATAATTAAAGTGCCACAAACTTGTCTCAAGCGAGGCAATAATAATAATAATAGAGTACAAACTCTCAAAAATGATGCGTGAAAGGACTAACTTCTTAAAAAACAAACAAAACTACTAAGTGCTCTTTGTGTTTTACTTCCTCGGGCCGTAACGACTTTGCTAAGTTGAAGAAGAGAAAACATGTCAATGTTGAAGTTATGAGATTTTTAAACAGAGACGATCGCGCTCAGCCTTGCTCCTGGCTGGAAGCGGGGACACGGAGCTGCGACAGCCTCGCCTGGATTCAGTAGCTCCTAAAACCTGCCTTGGTTTTGGCGGTCTTCTGGTTCTTTAGAAGTTTGGGCCCCGGTAGGGGTTTTCAGAGACTGGCACATGGGCTTTCTGGGAAATGGGTGCTCAAACACAACTTACTTGGGGAAACCCATCTTCACCAGTAACAAAGCACAGAGCAGTGAAGTGGGGTCTGCTTCTTCTTGAGAAGAAACGATGAAACAACAGCAACAAAATCGTGTGAGATTCAGTATTTCCATAACGAAACCTTCCCCTAAGAATTTCCTTCTCATCAAAAGCTTTAAGATCCTTAGCCTTCTAATCTGATTTGCTAGGAAAAAAAAAAAATTCTAACTATTGCTGTTCTGCAGGGTGTCTATGAAGTTGTTTAAATTGCTTTTGTGACTCCCTACTTTTCAGTATCCCTAAGAAAGTTCCAAAGGTTATTCCAAATGATGGTGGATTCCCTGAACTTATTTATGGTCCACTGTAAGCAGTCTTGGGTTAAATCTTTTTCACCTCCTCAGGCTCTGGCCAAGAGGATACTTATACGCGAAGGAGGCAAAACATACCTCTCTAAAAAAACAGAGTTTAGGAAGTGAAACAGTGCAAAGACACGATTTGACTTATTTTTTTACCAAGGGCCCCATCCTGGCCCTTAGCTATTACATGTTTTGGATTGAGTTGTAAAGGTGCAGTGTTAAGAAATGCAGGTATTTGTTGAAAAAAAAAAAGAGAATATTAAAAAAAAAAAGTTTTAAGGAAGATAAGTTATATAGAGATGTAGAAAGGAAAATTAAATTCAGTGGAAAAAATATCAAGTGAATATAAAAGTATTTCAGGAGGAAATAATTTGATATGAGCTTTTTATTTTAATTAAAAGTCTTCATTGTGATAAAGACTGATGTAAACCCCAGGGCTCTTGAGTTTTGCCTAATTGTGGGGAATAAGACAAAACCTTAAATATGTTGAATTTTGACTTTTTCTTCCAATAAGTACTCAACTAACAAGTTATTTATTTTGTTATATGGGCCATTATTCACACTAGTTAAATTCCTTGGAATGCTACAGTTGAGCAAAGACCTTGTAGGAACAGTCTGTCCCTCAGCACTTCTCCCCATGGCTTGTAGAACCGTACAAAAACTGCAAATAGTGCAGAGAAGAGTTGTTCCAGTCTTTTAACATTAACACAGAAGTTTGTATGTATACGGATTCAGTGTGTCCTTCAGACTATATGTACACCGACATAATTGTCCCTATACAAACATGAAGGCAGATAATCCCAGCCCTTGAGAGATTTCAGTATAAATTAAATTGTTATAACTCAGATGACAGGGGATAATGTGTAAGACTAAAGGTAAACAGTATGGGTAAAGAAGTGGCTTTTGGATGATAGCATGACTTTTACTGTTAGAAACTGCATTTTTAACCATAGATTATAGAACAGCAAGCTTGGACGTGACCTTGAAAGATCATCTGGTCCAAATTTTGTGGGAAAGACAGCCTAGATGAGATTAGCTAGCACCTATACTAAGTCTTCTGAGGAGCGGCTGAGGGACTTGGGGTTCTTTAATCTGAAGAAAAGGAGGCTGAAGGGAGACCTGATTGCTCTCTACAACTACCTGAAAGGAAGGTGTAGCGAGGTGGGGGTTGGTCTCTTCTCACAAGTCACAGCTGATAGGACAAGAGGAAACGACGTCAAGTTGCGCCAGGGAAGGTTTAGGTTAGACATTAGGAAAAAACTTCTAGACTGAAAGGGTTATCAAAGACTGGCACAGGCTGCCCAGGGAAGTGGTTGAATCATCATCCTTGGATGTATTTAAAAGCTGTCGAGATATGGTGCTCAGGGACATGGTTTAGAAGTGGGCCCAGCAGAGTTAGGTAATGGTTAGACTTGATGATCTTAAAGGTCTTTTCCAGCCATAATGATTCTATGATTCTATTTGTTTAATCCAAAACAGTTTCTTTCTTTCTAGAAGAATTAAAATCACTCAATTACAACTCCGGGATAGAGCAACAGATGCACTGGAATATTTCCATACTCTGTATATTTCACTATAAAACTTAAGCAGTAAGCGTGAAGCTAGAAAACTTTAAAATGAAAGACTGTAGGGAGTCTAATAAAGTCTACATTATTTCAATCACCGTGATACTGCCTAACAAACGTTAGCTTTGTTATTTGCAAAGAGGACAGACTTTTGATTTCAACAATAACAAAAATTCCCAGAACTCATATTCAGGTATTTTGAGGGGAGAAGTTAGTTTATTAAATTTTAAATCACAATTTTCATGCCATGTTATTGCGTTAATTATTCCTTTAACTGTTGTGCTTCTTAAAGTTGTACAGAACTGTCATACCTTTCATTAAAGCTGCAGCTTAATTGCCCTTAAAATATTTAAGCTGAATAAAAACATCCTTGGCAATGAAAATGATTGAAAATGAAAAATTAATTTAAATAGCCTTGGATGTGAACAGTGTGTTACTTGGACTGAAGACTGGAAAAAGGACCAAAACCAAAGGATATTTAAATGGCGCTGTTGCTTCTTAAAAGTTTGTGTCAGTGCTTTACATCAGGGACTGTGTTAAGCCACCTCTGCTGGTTTGATCCAAATCAAAATCACTTGACACCAGGAATTATGTCTTCTATGACCTACATGGGGTTTATATGAAGATGTTGTTTAACTTCATTACTTAATATCATACATAAATATCACTGAAATTTAACTGACAGCATTACATTGTGAATTTTGCATCTAGCAGTGGGCACGGGTGAGTAATACCAAAAGGTCCAGATAGGCCCAGGAAACGTCCTGATTCTACCTCAATATCTGGGTCCCAGGAAAATGTTTCTTCTGGCCTAACGTTTCTGTGGGTCAGAAAGATTGTAACACCTTGCTAAACATACGGTGTCTGCTTTTAACCTTTCAGCACTAGCTATGTGAAGAAATTGCAAATCTGTATTTGCAAAAGATGATGGCTTGGTTGTACCTGGTGAAGATACAGAGGTGCTTGTACCCCTGATTAGACTTTACGCAAAATACCGGATGACTGTGTAAAGGTATCCTGAAGACACAGCGCAGACAAATGATGCTCATGTTCCTCTACAAGCTTCAACTGGACTTGTAAATATGAATTAGTTCAAAATTCTTCTTGGGCATAGCCCGTAGTTAAATATAATGAGATAATAAGCTTATTTGGTGTTATCTGTCTAAGAGTTAATCCTCTGGTCCAAGTTGTTCATGTAAAGGCCTTTTATCCTTAATGATATAGGAATCATAGGCGCCTTCGGGGAGTGATTTGGCCCATCATGAGACAGATGCTCTATACGACAGCAGTGACTCAGCCACTACAGGGGTTAATTTCTCTCTGTTGATCTGAGTGGGAATTTCCAGTATATGGCAGCACGCTGTGCTTAATAATAGGTGTACTCATTACTATACAAAAGCAAATAATAT
The DNA here is from genome assembly GCF_965231255.1 of Vanellus vanellus. Classification (NCBI taxonomy): domain Eukaryota; kingdom Metazoa; phylum Chordata; class Aves; order Charadriiformes; family Charadriidae; genus Vanellus; species Vanellus vanellus. The sequence continues at coordinate 217,060,557 of NC_138905.1, read as the reverse complement.
ATATTTAGCTATTTAATAAGTATACCTAGAAGTACTTTCTATTTATATAGCAAATTCCTCAAAGGAGAAAGGGAGGGTGGCTAATTTAAATAAGCAACTACTGTAGATATTTCTCCCAAATTAGTTCTATGCTTTCAAAATTAAAAAAAAAAAAAATCAACAAAACAAACAAACACAAAATACAACAATAAGAACAAAAAAAACCAAACCCACATCTCTCTGACTAATATTCCGGCTTGATGATTTTGCCTGATTACTCAAAGGAAATGTGTTTTGTTTTTCTCCCCAGAGGATAGCAGCCTGACTCAGGATTGCGGGACAAATTCTCCCATGTTCAGTTCGGTCCTGAAAAAAAAATTGTTCTTTACTTTAAAAAAGATGGCTCCTTTTATTTATTTTTTTTCTTTTTTTCCTTGATAATGAAAAGAGGATTTCTGGGTTCATGGAGACAGGGAAAACAATGAATATATTATTTTTCAGTTTGGCGGATCCCTTAGGAAAAGGAACAGAATAAGAAATAAGACTAGATCCATTATTTAAGAATGTTTAAAGATTTTATCCACTGATCACTTAACGACAAATGCATAAACACTTCTTGAAGCACTTCCAGTTATTTAGGAGTTTTCTACTCTAACTTTTAAGTCAGGTAGTCACTATCCACTTGCTTATTTCAGACTTGGGTATGTACTGTAACAATTGGGTATACTCGCAATAAAAAATGTGAGCATCTGCTCATATTCTGTCTACATTCTTTGACAGCCAGGCAACGAACGAACATCAACGAAATTCAGAGCCGGGGTATAACAGTAATGTCATTGGAGATGGAGGAAAAATCTCAGTGACTGAGTCACCAAACCCAGAGCAGTTCCCTGCCCAAGAAGATGTATCTTGAGGATATATCAGATATTAAACTGCTCATTTGATTCCAGCCAGGTTTCAGCTTTGTTTGTCTCATGACATTTTCAGGCGAACCTTTGCTGAACTGTTTACCCTTCTCAAGGTAAATCACCCTCAGAACAACACAGTCTGTCCCTGCTGAGGGGAAATGAAGATCTTTTTTATTTTTTTTTTTTTTTTCCTCATGTAAGACAAACAGCAGCAACATCTCCGGCCTGTCCTCCCCATCCTGGGAAACAAAGCAATCATTTTTGCTATTACACTTGCTATCAGCATAGCACAAGTCTGCCAGCTTCCCCTTTTCACCTCTCCCAGCTTTCTAGTTTCTTGTCTGAATGCACTTCATCATTTTCAAATTTTCCTTTTGGCGGATTCAATACTCAAATAACTATTACTTTGCAATGCACACACAGTAACCCCAATTTTCCATTCACTGGATTTTCTTCATTTTCTGAGCAAAAAATAGTACTTCATTACATATCTATTCATCTGTTTGCTTGGTGAAATGCAACATTATTCCAGGCAGAATCTGGGCTATTTATTTATTTTTTTATTTGTTTGTCAGAGAGAAAAAGAAGAGATGGACGGGTGATTAGAAGAGTATTAAAGCACAGCATTTTTGGAATTTGGCTTAATTTGTCATTATTAGTATCCCTTAAATGGACACCTTATAGCTCCAAAGCAAAATTTTTCTTGTATGATGATACAGAGTTTTTAACAGCTATTTAGGGTTATCTTGAAATTCATAGTTAAATAGTGTTTAAAAGTGTTTAATTGAAAAACTAACCCAAAGTTCATAACTGCAAGAGGATGCTTGGAGTTTTTTAACCCATAAACCCCCCTCCTCAATGTTAAGGGCTTTCATGTTGTAAAACTGGTGATATAAAACAATTTAAGTTTTTGCATTCATTTCTCTTTTTGTTGTTGTTGCTCTTTTTGAGAAAGAATAAAGCAAGGTTTTTTGACATCAAAATATTGGCTTTGCTCTGGTATCAGGGACCACACTTGTGCCTAAGGCAGCCTCACCACTGGTTGATAACAGAAATGAGGAGTGAGAGTAACAGGAGGGAGGACCTACCTTTAAGTCAGGCTACATTTAGACTCACTGTCATTGAGGACAAGAGGAAACCACAGACATTCTGAAGGACACATTTCCATTCAGGAATTCGTTATAGTAGATATTACTCCACCGATACTGAAATAAAATTCCAACTACCTCCTGCACAAAGCTGATTTAGCATCGTGGCTAATGTGCTGACATGCAGGGTGTGGACTGTAGGAAGCACTGCAGATGCTGGGATGTGTGAACAGGAAGGAGGAGGAACCAGGCTGTGCCTGAAATAACTAAAATTTCATCGGAATTGGCTAGGTTCCTCTAAGGATGCTTTGTGGTTTTGAAGAAAAACTCCAATAAATAATAGAGTTGGATAACATAAATAAATAAATGAAGCTAGAAGAAAAGAGGCAATATATCCTTAACACATCTTCAGGTCTTTGGAAGCACCCTATTGTAACTTCAGTTGGCTTTGGTTTAATGCTTGTTATATCTAGATAAGGTTTAAAATATACACACCTGAAGAGGAATTAATTGGTAATAATGAAGTAAAGTTTTGTTCTTACAGGTAATTAAAGTATCACGACATGACGTTGCAATCTTACACAAAATGTTTCTGAAGATGGAAGCAAATTTCCAAGTTATCTGATGAAAGATTTTTAATATTGTTTTTGGAAGATTCTTTACAGAAGACATTTTAAGTTCACTTTCAGAATAAAATGCTACTTCCAAATTTTCTAGTTTCATCCTAGGTTTATTCTGTGCTAGTTCATGAGATGTAACAGAATTATTTTTACAAAATCTCAACCTCATACTGATTGAAATCATGTTTCTAGATGTTGAAAAAACATATATTACACTGTGGAAGAGCAGCGATTAACCAAGTTGCAGTTGTTAGCTTACACATTTTCATGACGTGGATGCATCCTTGTTTTGGAGTGAGAGCACAGCTGCATGGCCAATTATGCGTTGCACGATTACAAGTATGTGTTCTGGTTGGGAGTACCAGTATGGGCCCTAATTAAAATGGACCACGGGTCAAGATGGAGATTCGCACCTCTCTTTTCAAAATACACAGCTCGTTTTCTCAGATTGTTGTTGTCTTCCCTCGCCCTCCTTGCTCCATAGGCACCAGGGGATAACGCTCTGTATTTATTTATAAGTCAGTATAAATAAATAATAATAATGGTATAAAGGGTAGACAGAGATTATTTCCAATACATTAAGTTGGCTGCACTGTGGTATTAATACACATACACACAAGAAAAAACAAAAGAAAATAAAATGGTATTTGTGGGAGAAGGGAATCGAAAAAAGATCAGGGAAAGTACAAAACATGAATATTTCTCGAAAATCTGTTGCTTACTGTATGAAATAATTGCAATCATAATTTTATATTCTAATATGTTGGCTTTTATTTGTTTAAAAAAATTAGTTGATGTAGTCACGTAATTAAATGCAGACCTTTCATAGTATTATTAGTGAAATTAATGCTAATCTGACAATGGCAAATGTTCTTTGTATTACACATGACAATGACATTTCTGAATACACTGAACATCATGAAATATTGCCTATAGCAATCTTAGAATCTTAGTCTCTCCGGGTTCACTTTTGTGTGTGTGTACACAGAAGATGAGGATTTTCCCATCATTCCCACATTTTCACTTGGATGTTTCTGGTTCTGTGTCTGCCACTTTCAAAGAGATATTCCAACATGCTTTTGTTTTTGTTTTTTTTTTAAAAAAAAAGAGAAAGAAAAGAAAGTCTAATTTCATCAAATGGACTGACAACTCCTATATAAAGCCAAGAACTCTTAAAGTCGTTCTGGAGCTCAGATCTTGTGGTCAGCATTTGTGTGAGTTATTAGAGGCAACAGTTGTGGTTGCCTCTGTGAATGGCTATCCCTACCCTTCATTTCTTTTTTTTTTCCCCTTAGAGTTTCCTTTTATTTCCCTTTTTTCCTTTTTTCTTTTCTTTTTCTTTCTACTCTTTATTTTCTTCTTTTTTTTTTTTGTCTTTTTTTTTTTTTTCCTCACTTAGGCAGAACGAAGTGGTTGTGTTTGAAACAACCACTGGAGCTCATACTTGGGGTCTTTAAAGGGAGCCTTAATTCATTTCCCTTTTTCCCTCTGTGCCCAGGCAGAGGGCAAATATATAGTCACGGGGTAAACAAACGCTGGCACAATGACAGGGTCCCTAACATTGAGCAATCCCATGGTTCCCTCTTGGAGTGCTTGAATCTGAATTCTTTTAACATCTATAGCTATTAGAAAATACCAAAATCTGAAATGGTATTTGCTTGTTTGCTGTCAGGTTCCGCTACAAAGTTGAAATACAAGTTGGTTCACTCCAAAAGTAAATAGAGGCAATAAATTTGGGCTGCCAAGGCCATTCATTTCTCCACAGAAGATCTCAGTTACAATTTGGTCCTTCCCTCCATTTCTGTTTTCCACGTGCTCTTTGAAATAGGTGAAATCTCCTTAGATTCAGAGATCTCCCTGTTTCAAAAGTATTTTCCAAGATGCTGCTAAAATTTTTTGGCTGCTTAGAATTTATCTGAAATAATTCATACAGATGGAATATCTGAACTTCTGTCTTTCATTTGTGAGAGGATGCAGCTACTTTTATATGTCAAGCATACTATTTACACCTAAATATGCGTATGGTATTTGTTCACAGAGACTACACTCCATACAGAGGTGAGCAGAGCAAGCTAAATTTCTTTATGAGAATCATGTATTAGTCAGCAACTGAATGACTCATTTCCTACTTTTAGGATTGTGGCTTTATTTATTATCTAAACCACAACCAAGGAGAGGAAAATAACCTAACTTGCAGCCACTGACTTTTCTTTGTTAGTCACTGAACCTTTTTTTTTTTTTCTCCACAAACATCAGAAATATGAAAACACTGATTTTTCCATAAAAGAATGTCAATAAAATCCTCTTGTCTTGAGCTTGTCCTGGGTATAAAATCTCTGCTGAGTAACATTACGTGGCTCGATTTGCCTTTGGGTTTTCTTCACGTGCATTTTATTTCTGGAAGTCCGGGTTGGTGCATGCAAAGCAGTGGTTCTCCTTCATCTAAGTTAATTGAGTAAGATCTAGTAAATTAAATTTGCTTGAAAAACAATGTTATAATAGTTATCTGGGTGAGCTAATGAATACTTAGTATATATAGTAAAGATATGAAAGAGGAATCAAATTAAGGTTGACACAGAAACTCAATATCTCTAATGTAAAATGGTCTAAGAAGATTGCTTTTACTGTATTTTCATCAACTCTTTCAGGAGAGATTACAAAATTTGACAAAGACTTACAAAAGGTGCCGCTTTGTCTGATGGCATTCAAAAATGAATCTTCATGAGCAGCCATAAGTTTCAGGCCATTTGTTTCCTTTGCAAATGATGTAACATTTCAGTGAGATACATTTGGATTTACTGAAGATCTCTTAAGCCAGGCTGGCCTTGTACCTTTCTTGGATACAGTGCTTTACTATTTTATTTTTTTTTTTTAGGTTAAAGGACATAAGTAATATTTCGTCTGCCCAGAATTTATGACTGCATCTGAAAGACTGCCGAATGGAAAATTAATAAAAAAGGCAGATTAATAGAAATATTATAAGATGGAGAAGGGATTAAAGAGAAGGGAAAATGGAAGCTACTGGGTTGGAAAGAACTTACTGGAATACCTCAAGGACCAGTGTGGAAATAACCTAATTTGATATTTGTAATCATGGCATGACCTAAAGTAGTTCATTAGTCATATTTGCAAATGATGCAAAGTGGGAAAGGATCATCAGTACAGAGAATTTGGAACATTGTGCAAGACAAACTGAATTGTAAAGCCTGGAAAAAGAGAAAAGGGATGAAATTTAGCAGTATAAATAACAAGGTTCTGCTTTTGGATAGAAAATGAGGTAGACAACACAACACTGAGGGACAACCCTGAGACACTGAATATGGTGTAGTATTCTGATTACTCTGGTTTAGAAACAACTAATTCAAACCAGAATAAGGACAGGAAGAGACTAATAGGATAGGTAGGGGTAATAGGATAGATAGGGGAGAAAAGAAATTTTATGAAATGGAACAAAGAGCCATAAAATAGAAGCTTCTGCGAGGACATGAAACTTTGTTGTATGCGGAAATGTGTCAGGGGAATAAACACCAGACATGTAAAATAACTATTTCCCTCAAAGGCCAAGAACAAGATTCGGCACGGAAAGAAGATGGATATAAAGAGTCTGAATGAATTTAGGATAGAAACTAGAAGAAAGCTTCAGCTTATCAAGGCAACAAAATTCTGGGAGAGCTTTCCAATAGTACACGAGGAGAGAAGCAAACCTAATCATTTTTACAAAAGATTTCACAATGTGGATAATCAGTTTATGACTATGAGATGTGATCACCTGACATGACACAGGACCTGACTTGTAGTCCTATTGTCTGCACTGCTGATTGCGGGAGTTCTCACGTTTGTAGCAGCATCAGATTTACTATAATTCCATAGCTATTCTTTAGTAACTACAGATATTAAAAAAGAAGGGATAAGATATTTATTTTAATAGTTTCTCACAGAAAGTAGTCTGTATACTCATGTATCCATAGGTGTTAAAAATGTCACGTGGCCTTGGGCAACCTGGTCTGGTGGGAGGTGTCCCTGCCCATGGCAGGGGGTTGGAACTCGATGATCTTCAAGGTCCTTTCCAACCTAAACCATTCTATGATTTTATGATTATTTCACATAAATATTTTTAGAGTAGAAAATAACTAGACTACTGAAAAACCACATATGAAAGAGTACAGCTTCAAACAATGCATTAAATCTGTAGGACTCCTATGGTTTAAGAGATTCATATTCAGCTAACTCTTACTCCAGTCTCCTCTCAGCTATCTCCAAAATAACTCAGTTTAAAAATTCCTAAAAAATAAAATGAACAACAAAATCTGCTGCAAGAACTGAACAATAATTCTCAAATTTTCATTCTTTTTTCCTTGAGGATTAGATTTCCACTGAACCCACTGCAAACTTCTCATTCACTAAGTTTGTCTTTTCCTGTATATTGAGTTTATAGGACTGACCCCAAAAGCAAATACTAAGAAATTGGAAGTAAATGCATCAGTTTTTTATCAAAGCTAGTAAGGGCTAGAGCTCCACCATACCGAAAGCACATCCTGACAGATGTCTCGAAACAGACAAATGACCATAATAGACATTGAACAAAGGATTTAGAATAAGCTACTGAAAATCAACAAAGTTAAATACCCAAATCCCACTGCTGTCACATGTCTCAGCTGAGCTGTTCTTCTCAGGTACCCCAGGTATTGATATTACTTGTTGCTAGGTGGGTACTGTTTCTCAAGAAAGAGCACTGTCACATGTGTCAACAGCGCATGGAACCAGACATGCGGTACAGGGTGTCCCCAGAAATCAAGGAGTCATCATTCACCAGTTACTACACAGGGAGTAAGGCTCAGTCCCAACTCCAATAATTTATCCTCTTTCAAAAAGACAGCTATGAGCTGTCATCGGCCAGTTCTGGTGTTGGGAAGAGGGTGAGTTTGGCTTTCCTCTTGGCTCTGGTGATCCTTTTTACTCCCGTATTTACTTCTTCCTCCATGACAGCAAAAGCACTCAGGTCATTCTCAAGTAAAATAAGCTCTCGAACAAACCGGGACTAAAATTAGCCAGTTCTGAGTGTGTTTGTGTGTGTGTGTATAACTGGGATCAGTTCCCCAGAAGAACACTACACTATCTAATTATTCAAGTGTTTGCCAGCTTCTGGCAAATAAAATTGCTTGTGGAGTCACTGAGCTAGATTATATTTACCATTCTGTTGTCCAATTTCTTTCAGAAGCGGTTAATTTACCAAAAATAATTTCCGATTAATATAGGTTGCTTTACACTGTATCTAACCAACTCTATTTATTTAGCACGAAACCCTTCTTGAAAAGTGCCTGAAAATCAGATTGTCATTATATTTGGAAATGAACTGCCAACTGCTCTAACCCAATGCTTTCAGTTCTGAGTCTCAAGAGCTTGCAGCATTTGAGGTTGAGATAAGGTGTCAACACAGTTAACAATGAATAAATAAATGAATAAAAATGGTATTTTAATGTTATGGCATGATGAGACCTACTGAGAGTGACCAGCCAGGACCTTGTTAAAGTTGTACTGAGCTCGATCAATGAAATCAAATGTTTGATCAGCAAACTCTGCAATGTGGTTGGTGGGCAAGCGCAACTGGACCGACTGTATGTCAGCTATTTTTCAAAATGACAGAAATAGTAATGGATCATGTGGAATGCTATTATTTAGTGCTAATGAATGATTGTTTGGTGATGGAAGAAAAATCAATTATGACAGCTGTGAGAGATGCTGCCCCCATTCCATTATTCCAAAAATAAATAGCAAAGCTGCCTGCTAAGGTAGGAAATAAGTGAGCGTTCCCTGTGAGAGGCAAAAGTTACAGGCAAAGAAGCAACTGGAACTTGTGTTTACTGCACGTAAACGACGGCAGGGCTCCAAGGTAGAAGCAGAAGCCCTTGAACTGCTGAAAAAAAACCCACAGCTTTTTCCTATTTATATTGCAAAAAATCGGCGTGCTTTCTCTCTCCAGACAGTTGGTCAACTTTTCCTTGAGCATCACATTCTGGGTTTTTTGGGGAAACCTTCATGCCTGATCCAAGACAAACAGTGGTTGAGAGGAGATGATGGGTGAGACACCATTATATTTGGACTGCTAAGAATTTAAGGAACAACAAGGGTTTAAAAAACAACAAGAAGGACCATCATTTGAAATAAAAAAGTCATTCTATTAAAGCACTAGCAGAAAGACGCACATTGGCCAGCTTAGACAGAGCCCAAATAGGACTGTTCTTACTCTGAGACTAGATAATATGGTGCTCGGGGCAGGAACTCTGTGCAACTAAAGCAACCTAAAAGACAAATGAGAAATACACTTTCAGCAAAGATAGTACAGAGAGTGTTGCTCCCTTTTAAAAAGGCTACAGTTAATGTAAACTATATAAGAATTTTAGGGATTTTTATGCGTATCAATATGCATACAGAGAGACATACAGATACAGATATAGATGATATACAGATATAGATAGCTATAGATGATACAGATATAGAGATATAGATGTAGACACGGATATATAGATACCGTGCAACACCAGCCAGGCAAGAACTTGTTTGAAGAGCAGAACATACACCTGTGGTCAGAACCTCAACAGACCGATCTAGCATCCACTGATTCAGCTGAAACCTTCCCCTTCATATCAACACACTTTGACCAGGGTCTGAACATATTGTGCAGACATGAGAAACCAAATTGCAGCAGAAGTCTCATCTTTAGGATACCTAACCTGACAGGTGTCCACTGATAAATAGTGAAGAAATAGGACAGGGAAGAGAGAATATGCTAAAAATAATAAGTTTATAAAATTTCATGAAACGAAGCAAGTTTAATTTGTGAATTCATTTCTCTAGTGACAAGCTGCTAAAACATCAGTTGCACTAATGTGTCACAAAACTAGACACAAATTGAAGGAGACTAAACTTCCCATTATCTGAAACTCCCTTGGTAATGGAACGTGATTATTAAAGACAGTTGCTAATATGCCTTACTATGAATTTATCTGGGAACTAATACCTTTGATTACCAATTGAAATTAGTGTTTCAGTTATTTTAGCTCAATTCTGTATGACGGCACAGCCAAAGGAAGGTTTGCCATGAAAGTCAAGGGCAGCAGGAGAAGGATATTAGTTTAGCTATGAGACATTTTGAGGAAGCAATTACAAATTTTAATAAACATAATGTATAAGTTAATGCTGGGAAAGGAACTCCGGAAGGATATAAAAACTCATGGTGCAGTTATCACAGAATATCTTCAAAAAAAGATGAAACACTGCCAGGGAACCGACTATCCAACATCTGCCAAATCTGGAAGTAACTATGTCTTTCTGGAAAACCAGTCTTGTTGGCGAGTGACACATTATTTGTGGGGGGAGACAGGTGCAATCTAGGCTTGTCATTCTTAGGCACAGCAGGAGGTGATAACTAGCTCAGTATGTGCAACTAAAGTTATTACAAAATATGAAAGTTGGGGCTATTCCCTGCCATCAGTCATGGAAATCAAAAAGAATTATTTTTTTTTTTCCCATTGATATTTTCCATGGTATAAAACTATGTAATGTTGTTGCAATGAGGAAAGAGAAAAGTTAAAACATTTTACTTCATTGGTAGGAGACAAACGTGGATTATGGTACCCAAAGTAAAACAAAATAATTTTCTCTTTGATCTTGGATCTTTCTGCTGGCCCTAAGTTCTGAGTGGCCTATGACAGAGCCCCGTGACAGTTTACCATAGAAGCCCAATAACAGTGCAGACAGGAAAATTTGACGAAGAATATGGGGGAATATCCACTAAAGCTTCCTAGCCAGAAAAGAATATTTTTCAGGCCTGCTGAGGATACCATTGGACAGCTTTGAAGATATACAATTATTAATCAAAGACAACTGCAGATCTTTTGTAAGCCTTCAGTTCCAGATAGGATGAAATATTAAGCTCCTTCTTCAACACAATTTTGTTGCAACGAACTTTCTTCGAAGTCATTTGTCATGCTGCAACAAGCTATACATAAGTTTCAGAGGACTTATGAATTTCTCAGATTAATATAATTACAGTTTTCTTACAGCAAATACAAGCTAATTGTCTTCTGGCTTGAATATTGCTTAAAATTTATTTTATTTTATTTTATTGATGCTCTAACTGAACCAATGACAAAAATAATCTATTTGGGATTAACTCATGGTATTTTCCATTTTCAGTCAATCAAGAGCTTTGCTCAACACAAAGCAGCCTGCCTTACTTTTGGTGTTTTAATGTTTGCATTAAAATATCTATTTGGCTTGATTTGGAAAATAAATCATACTTAAGCTATAACAAACTGAAATGTTGAAAATGTTGAACTGCAGCAATATTGTAAAATGAAGCAGCCTCCCCTGTTGTTAATTTGTTCATTGGAATTAGCACACAGTTGCAAATACCTCAGTGAATTTTTTCAGTGAATAAAATGCAATTTTGAGGTGTTTGTAATTTTTGTAAGCATTACCTATACCTATGATCTGGTTTATTAGTACTCTGTGTCCCAGTGGTCTGGTCAGAAACAGATTTGAAGTTACTGCATTTTAATGCAGTTCCTATTCCTAGCTCTTCATCTAGGGTGAGCTTTTGGGACTGGATTAATCCCATCTAACTTTAGAGACCTGATTGATTTACTGTCATAGAGACATATTCACCTTATATGCATAACACAACAGAAGGACACAAGAATGTCCTGAAGATATCTCAAGCAGACTATCTGCTACAGGCCAGTCAGTCTCACCTCTGTGCCTGGCAAGATCATGGAACAGATCCTCCTGGAAACTCTGCTGAGGCACATAGAAAACAAGGAGGTGATTGGTGGCAGCCAGCATGGCTTCACCAAGGACAAGTCATGCCTGACAAATTTGGTGGCCTTCTACAAAGGGGTTACAGTGGCAGAGGACAAGGGAAGAACATCTGATGTCATCTACTTGGACTTATGCATTTGACACTCTCCCACACGATATCCTGGTCTCTAAATTGAGGAGACATGGATTTGACAAATGGACCACTCGGTGGATAAAGAACTGGCTGGATGTTCGCACTCAAAGAGTTGTGGTCAACAGCTCGATGTCCAAGTGGAGAGCAGTGATGAGTGGCGTTCCTCAGGGGTCGGTACTGGGACCTGTACTGTCCACCGTCTTTGTCATTGACATGGACAGTGGGGTCGAGTGCACCCTCAGCAAGTTTGCCGATGACACCAAGCTGTTTGGTGAGGTAGACACGCTGGAGGGGAGGGATGCCACCAGAGGTACCTGGGCAGGCTGCAGAGGTGGGCCCAAGCCAACCTCATGCAGTTCAACAAGGCCAAGTGCAAGGTCCTACATCTGGGTCGGACAATCCCAAGCACAAATACAGGCTCTGTGAGGAACGGCTGGAGAGCATCCCTGAGGAGAAGAGCCTGGGGGTGCTGACTGACAAGAAGCTCCACATGAGCCAGCAGTGTGCGATCACAGCCCAGAAGGCCAACAGTATCCTGGGCTGCATCAGAAGAAGTGTGGCCAGCAGGTCAAAGGAGGTGATTCTGCCCCTCTACTGCACTCTTGTGGGACCCCACCTGGAGTACTGCATCCAGCTCTGGAGTCCCCAACAGAAGGACACGGACCTGCTGGAGCGTGTCCAGAGGAGAGCCACGAGGCTGATCTGAGGGCTGGAGCACCTCTCCTATGAGGAGAGGCTGAAAGAGTTGGGGCTGTTCAGCCTGGAGAAGAGAAGGTTCCGGGGAGATCTTATTGCGGCCTTCCAGTACCTAAAGGGGGCCTACAGGAGAGCTGGGGAAGGACTTTTACTCGGGCATGTAGTGATAGGATGAGGGGGAATGGCTTTAAACTGGAAGAGGACAGGTTCAGATTAAACATTAGGAAGAAGTTTTTCACTGTGAGGGTGGTGAGGCACTGGCACAGGTTGCCCAGAGAGGTTGTTGAGGCCCCATCCCTGGAGGTGTTCAAGGCCAGGCTGGACGTGGCCTTGGGCAACCTGGTCTAGTGGGAAGTGTCCCCGCCTATGGCAGGGGGTTGGAACTCGATGATCTTCAAGGTCCTTTCCAACTCTAAACCATTCTATGATTCTATGATCTGGGCTCAAAGCAATCAAGTGCATGTAGATCACAGGATGTAAAACACAAACCAAAGGTTTTGGCAGAAAAAAAGTTGGGGGGAAGGGAAAACAATGGCCCCCAAAAGTAAGTGTCATTAGTTCTTATTGTTATATTGAGTTTTATGTTTTCTGGAGCATTTTAATAACTGCAGCTTCTGGGAGGAAGTGGCTAGAAGAGAACCTTCTCATTATATTGAAAATGAACTAAAAAAAACCAGCAACATCAAAAGAAACAAAACACAGCAGAACTCTGGTCTGATTGCTGGGGAAAAAAGAGCTGGAAATATTAAACTTGAAGGATTGACATCCAGAAGGAAATTAAAGAATCAGATGTCTTCATTTAGAAGCAGAAACAGTGATAAACTGTTATGGGTTGAAAGAGAAGTGATGCCTCAATGAAATGTGGAAAAGAGTATGCAGAACTAGAGGCAACATCTGCAAACAAGGGTCTAAAAAGAAATTCCAGTGACAAGCAGAAATGCCCTAAGTCAGCTGTTGATAAAGGTACATTTGTATAATACCCTTCTCGTGTCTCTCCCTCTAAACACCACATGGAATTTGTAGTAAATACTCTACAAGAAGTTGCATACTTGCACAGCAAACATAAATAAGATGTAAAGCTTCACCCTCCTTTTTGCTCAAGTCAGGCAAGCGTTCCTTGAACAAAGCAAAACCTTGAACAATATCTTGTGCTCCAAATCCCTTGGGTTGGCAGAAACAAGTTGTTAGGAAAACAATTTCAAACCATACATATTCATTTATGGATATATATACGGAATATGTTAGAGTATCATATTCTACTGGCTAAGCATTACATTTACGTCACATCAACATTAATGAAGGTTTGAGGGTCACTAAAGTATCGTTATCAGAGCTTGGCCTTGCAAGTATCTAAAAATGTTTGCTGTCAGCACAGCTTGATTCCATAGCCATCTTATAAGAATATTTGATGCTAAAACATCCTTATTACGCACTCTATGCACATTTCTAATCTAACAAATCAACACATTACAGGGCTTATTGCCTTATTACCCGTTTACAAAATCATGATCCTTCTTCTATGTTCAAGGTAAACCCTGACATGATATCTTACATATAATTATGGTATATAAATGATAAAACTCTCAATCAGCTAGGTCTCTCAAGAGCCTGATTGCTTCTGCCTACTTAACGAGAAGCTTTAATATAGGTAACAGAGCAACATGTCTAAATATACACCCTTAAGGAAGAATATTTTTCCATACATTTTTAATGCAGAGATCCCAAGGGTTTTGATCACAGTTTATCTCTGACAAATTTTCAGTGGCCACAGGCAGGATGGAAAAGGGTAGGTTTGTTTCAGGAGTTAATTTGAAACTTGGACATTCGATTTCACATCTAATATTGGAAGAAAGCCAAAAAACAATTTACAATTCAAATATTCAAATGGACAAATTGGCTACAAGATGAACGTGAACCTGCGGAGAGGGAAAACCAGAGGGGCCCAAGGTACAGTTAATGCTTTCTTTCAGTTTTCACCCTCCTTAGATACTGTAAATCCTTCTGTCCCTCTACCCGAAAGCACACATCATGGTAACCCTGCTTTGCTAAAACCCTGCCCAGTGGACAACTGACAAGTTGTGTGGACAGCTTATAGGATATTTTGTTTAAATCTGCCTTTTCAATCTTGATAAAGTCATGCTTCTCCTAAGAATAATCAGAAAAGTTTGAGTTTTTAAAATGTATGGGAGCTTTTCCCACATTAAAAACAAGAAAATGTGATGCATACAACATCTTCAAACTCTTAAAGTGTTTGCATGCCCCTTTTGAAAACTATAGAAATCCTGGACATGAGGTGTCTGGTTTGAATCCGGGGGGAGCTGGGAATGATCCCGGGGTTTGGAGTTATCACTATCTCCTGTGCTGCTCTGTCACCTCTCGTACACGGAGTGGGCAGATTTCCACTGTTTAGACAAACCTGCGCACTGCGCTGCTCTGCTGGAGAAAGCTGGTAGTACTCGCCGGCAGTCTTTGAGGAGAGAAGACGGCAAGTTATCCTGGTTTCATCTACAATATGGTTTATTCTGCAATTTAACATTTAAATAACCTGTATGATTGATTTGTGCAAATACCTTTTTTTTTTTTTGTCTTTCCTCTACCCAGAAACAGGTGAGATTCACTCAATTAATCTCTCTTGTGTGAAGACCGGGATATATTCATTTAATAATAAAAGGACAAGGTTTTGAAAGCAGCTTTGGGAAGCTCCTTTTGTTGCTATCTGTGCTTCTTCTTGATTCTTTGGTATATGAGATCTTTCAATCTAGATATTTTGTTTATTTCTATTTCTGAATTCTGACCTTACTTGAGATTGTTTTGCTGATACACTGTGAAAACGCAGATCCACTAAAGCCATTTTATCTAACTTAGGAGAAGGAGAGGGAGAAAGGGAGAAAGAACAACAAAGAAATAAAGAAAAATGAATCAGGTCACAATATATGTCAAGAACTCTTTTTTTTTTTTTTCCCCTGAAAAAGAGCAGGAGGATCAAATGTCACAAGCTTCCCAGAATAATCTCATGATTGATAGAGGTATAAGTTGATGGTTGTCAATCTTAATGAGGAGGTAGCAAGATTGCTTTGTTTTGTAGCCAAATTCTATGTCCCCAAAGGCAATCAACACCATCTTAAGGATGTTTTCAAATGTATGTATGAGAAAATAAAATAAAAAAAAAAATCTGCAAAACTGGATTTCTTTCAGGATTAATACTAGAAGCCTCAATGCCATTATTGCGCCATTATAATGTTGGAAAAATTGCAGATGTAAACCTGCTCTTCTCTCTATACTCTGGCTGCAGCCAGAGAGCTCCATGTATTTTAAAACAGAGAAGCTGTGGACATGCCTACAGTCTTCTCAGGCTGCTTTTATTGGAGGCACGAGGAGCCAGCAGTGAAGCTTTACCCACGTCTTCTGTTAGTTTAACCCTATTGTGACTTAACCCTGGTCAGCAGTACAAACCCATAGACACAATGGTTAGGAGGTGACACTTACCGATCTTATTTGCTAACAACATATTTCATCATATAAACCATCGAGTTTCCAGTGAGCGATTGTTTCAAACAATGTTCAGTCTAGTTTGAAATATTTTGCAACAGTGAGAATCCCCTGGAAGGAAGATTTCACAGGCTAATAATTTTCTTGGTATGTATAAGCCAACAGGTATTCCAACTGAATTTTTCTTTTCTCAGTTCCACATCTCTTAAACTATGTCTAATAGGCAGCACTGACCTGATGTACAATACTTCCCATCATGGGATATAAAAGAGCTGAAACAAACATTAACTAGTTTGCAAGACCTCAGCGAAGCTGGAATCTAAATATAGTAATTGAATGAGATGAATGGATAAGAGAGTTTTAAGGGACCCTAGCAAGAAAATACTCCTGGAAAAAAATACTGGAAACTATGAACAAATATCCTTTTTTTTTTTTTTTGTTAAAAATGTTTCCCTGGGGGGTTTTGGTCAAAGTATCCACAGTGTGTGCAAAGAGCGGATGCTTGGAGTCGGGAGAATTTCACATAACTGTGTTTCCACAGAGAAAAAAATAGATTTAATGTAATTTTGATATAAAACTTTAACATGAAAAAGTCCCAGTTTTCCTAAGGTTAGGTGACTCCCCAAACACAGAAAGAGAATGGGCGCACTGTGGAGACCAGGATGCCAAAGCTGGCTCTGTGATCGTTAACACTGGAAAGGAAGAAAATGAGCCACAGGAACTAATTAGCTTAATGACACAAAAATGCACCTTCCAGACCTGTTGCACTTTCTGCACAGTATGAAGTGC
Source organism: Vanellus vanellus (assembly GCF_965231255.1). Taxonomy (NCBI): domain Eukaryota; kingdom Metazoa; phylum Chordata; class Aves; order Charadriiformes; family Charadriidae; genus Vanellus; species Vanellus vanellus. The sequence goes on along the minus strand of NC_138905.1, from coordinate 217,044,035 downwards.
ACTGGATGAATGCATTCGGTAAGAGCAACACTAATTCAGGGGTCTCTGCCCTGCCTGCACCGGCACAGTGTTGGGATACCCAGAAGAACTTGGTGACATAACTGACAGTAAAGTTTGGAGGGAGGTGAAAGTGTCCTCATTTTAGTTAACACTGAGTCAAGCTCTTTCCCAGAGGAGCAACAGAAGTTTTGAGGAAGGAAAGAAATTTCCTTCTGTGTTTGGAAATGGTGATGCTGCTAGCTTGGATATTATAACAGTCAATGGAGATGTGTTGGAAGACTGTTAAATATCCTCTTTTCCTCCCATTACTTCTGGAATGCTCTCTCCACTATTCACACCTCCAGGAGATAATATTCCAAGCTTTCTCCAGACGCAACAAAATGGCATTACACGGGGCTGAAATTTCCTAATTTAACCTTTTTAAATTTTTATAGAAGCTTTGTCTTCTTGATAAAATAGAACCTGAAGTTTGAAGGTCAGCCCTCTGCTGCAGAAGTGGGGACCTCTGGCATGGAGTTTAGCTCTCAACGCAGCTCCTTTGCAGAAAACCATCTTTTACCGCAGCTGATTGATCCCAAGCCCCACACGAAAAGGCTCAGTTCCTTAGTGAGCTATCTAATCCCTGGGATTACTGGTTTAGGCTTCAGGACATAAAACTGTTAGCATTACAACTGACCGTAAACGTTACTAGCTTTAATTAAAAAAATAAAAAGATAAAGAATCTCAGTAATGAACTGCAGTGTTTCAGTTAATAAAATAGATAATATCTTTCTCTGTACTTCTGCTTCCATGAAGTAATTTCATTTCTATTTAAAGCATAGATTATAGATGAGAAAAGAAGAAAAGGAAACTATTTTGTTTCTACAGATAAAGTTCAGGTGTCACCCATCTTTTCTCCTTTACTTCTCCTAGATGTCCGACTAGAGAATAAGGCAGAGTATTCAGCAACAGATGACGCATTGCAGGTAATTTCCCACTCATCATGTTACACTTCACATGATATTAAAATTCTACATAATTGGACATGGTTCTCAGAGATTACAGTTCTACTGCTCTGCACGTTATTTCCATCTCTTCTCCTGTTGCTACACCTCAAACTAGTGCTGATGATTCCACAGATCTTATAAACTCCCCTATGCCATACATATGTAGAGAGAGATTTTTTTCTTTTTTCTGGAGTGCACACACGGCAACAAGAGTGTTTCCATTGGCCTCTGTAAAATCCACATCAGTTTTCACGATGAAATTCTAGTGTTTTAATCATTTTAATCTGAATGACATTAATTAAAACAGGTACAGAAAATGGAGAATGAATCAGATGTTCATTTATACTTCCTGCAACAAACGTTCAAACTTTCACAGGCATTTCAGAGTGAGTAATAAAAAAAAAAAAATCTAAGGAAAAAACATGTCTGTCAACATGGTTTTTAAATGCAGCCTTAAAGAGGAGCAGAGTACATGTTTCTCATTGAAAAATAAATATTTCTTCTCCATTAGTAATCAGGGTAGCTATTAAACAGAAACCGTGAAACGTTTTTAAATTAACCAATCCAAATATCTCAATTCAATAATCATAAAATTTGTGACAAACGGAATTCTCTGAATCTGCACTGCTGATTTTTAACAGATAGTGGAACAATATTGAAACATCTGAGAGGGTTAGACATAAACTGGTATTGTGACAGTATCTAAGGAAAGAGAAATAAGGATTAATTAGGCCATTTAGTTTCAGTTCAATCTCAAGCACAATCATATAAAACAATATGGGATGCCAACCCCAGGAGCTCATATTGATAATGAAATCAAAGTCACAAAAATGGTTTTATAGACGTTACATACTGGCACACAATATTGTTGTTTTTTGTGAGATCAAAAGTTTGGTTTATACAGAAATGCTGGGTAGAATCCCAAATGATGTTCAAAGAAAGCTTAATATAAAATAAAATAATATAAATGACAAAACATAAAATCAACTGGAACACATTATTAAATTTCAGAATGTCACCTAAGATGGAGAATAATTTGTCAGTGAGAGTGTTTTATGTGGGATATCTCGGAGGTTTTGCCTTGGCTTAGTGTTATGCAATGAATTTTGAAATTATGTGTAGTGAAATATAAAATAACTGTTGGTAAAATTTGTAGATGAACAAGTAATTAAGGCTTCGCAATCTGGACTTACTTCTACATAGTGTATTTGTAAGGCGTATGAAAAATTGATCCTTTATGAACAATTAATATTAGCCACATTCTCAAGCTAAGCAAGATCCCAACGTTCTCATATCTAGTGACTTCAAAAGGTAAGTAAACTTAAAAAAAAAAAAATTGTAGACCCTGATACAGAATCTATTAAATTCTGCCATGTATACTTGAAAGAGAAAGCTAAATGTTTGAAAACGATTGAGCCAAAAAAAGTAAAACACAAGGCAAAACACACACCACCCCTCCCATGGACTGATGGACACACCTTAGCATGAGTAACTAAAAACCTCTGTCTATTTAATAGTTAAACTCCGCCTATTTAATAATCTGTGACCTGCTAACAAATAGGTGTACAGTGAAGAGATTTCTGACAGCTGATTACTCTTTAATTCAGGAGAAAAAAAAAAAAATATCGGTAAAATCTGCCAGTTGGAAACTGAAGTAAAACACACACAGGTGAAAGACAGAGTGCACATTTTGTAACGAGAGTAAATAGCACCTGGGACTCCCTGTTTAATAATGCCAATGCCTGGATATCTTTCAAAAAGATGTAAACTACCTCAAATAAATGTACAGGCTTACTTCAGAAGAGTTTGAGTAAGACATTGAGGCACATTAATGAAAGGATCAGATCAGATATTTGTGAGAGTTCTTCCCAGCCTTAGCTTGTCTATATAAACAGGGTGGTTTGACCGATGCTCTGAGTGCTCCCAAATTCAACGTGAAGGTTTGGGGGGGGGGGTGTGGAAATCATATGAGATTTTGTGACAAAGTTATCCGTTCTAAGGTAGATCTCTATCTCCGAACTGGTCATCCTGCATCTTTTTAGGCTAACTAAGAGGAACAGGGACATCAAGACATGATCCATCTCAGTGTTTCTGTGGATGACGCAAGAAGGCTGAAGCATCTAGCCCAGCTGCAGGTGTCGGCACTGTAAATGCATGCAAATTTCTTAAATGAAGCAACCTTCCCCATCAGAGGGATTAACCTCCACGATGGAAAGACAAACGGGATAAAGACAAGACTCAGGCAAGGTTTCAGGAAGAAACTATTCTCTGCATCAAAATATGATGGCTTCCAATGGTTATGATGTCAGTTCTCAAACTTTTCCCCGTGGGGACAGTATCCTAGAAAATATTTTAGCGCCTTGCAATCTGTTGCTCTATGCTTCTTGGAAGCATCAAGATGCTGACCCTGAAGTTATGCTTGGTCATTGTTTTAAAGGTTATCTCACTGACTTGCAGAGCAGAAAACTGTTTTAAAGGAACTTCAGTTCCTGGAGCATAATATTGCAACGTGAAGTAGAATCTACACTACCTCGATCATGATATCGTTTCATAAAAGTAATTTAAGACTTGAAAAGACAGGCTTTCAAAATGCACAAAGAATCATTACTCTCAAGGACAGCTTCTGTCTTCTGAAAAAGGCGTTTATTTACGTGATTTTTTTTTTGTGTTTCATGAGTGATAGATCCATGAGTTTGTCTTTCATTCTTCTAGTCTCTCAAGAAGGTGATATTTACACAGACTAATTGGCAAAGCCACAGAAGTAAAATGATGTCAGTCTAATGTTCTCATGCCATTTCATAGTTGGCCTTTCTATTATGACAAGTTGCCATGCTTAAGGATAATGAGAAAATTCATTTCAAGTGGCATATCAAGCACTTGGAGCAGCTGAAGTTACTGTGATTTAACATTTACGCGTCACACACATTGTACAGTTCTCTGTCTTTATCACTGTGAACTAGCAAAGTTATATAAAGTAATTCAGTTGCAAAATACAGTAATATTTTCTGAGGATTACCTAAGGAGTCTATGCGGTCCATGGGGATCAGGTAGCCTGATAATTTGCTGGATGAGTAATTATAAAAATCCCATTACGGACAGAGAAAATGTCTAAACATACACAAACCACTACACTATGCATCAAATCATAGACATTTTCACTCAGTCACAGCAAAATTATTTTAAAAGGGAAGAATCCTCAATTTTGAATAAAAATAGGTATTATAACTTATTAAATTGTAATTTAAAGTATAAAATTATATACCACTGGGGTTTCAGTTTGTCATTGGATTTTTAATTTAGATTTAAAATAAGAATGCTGGAGTAGAAATCCACCCGTATCTATGCTGTCATTGGAAATGTTTCTGTTTGTTCTACATGCGTATATTTATGTGTGAGCTTTATTGTTGTAACACTTTTATTCATTAATTTATTCTTTTTATTCCTATTCATTTATTCATTAATTTATTCTTGTGGTGCTTAATCTCTGAAGTGTCAAAATCACATCGCAGAGCATAATTTAGGCTACAAGGTTCTGCAATTTTTTTTTGTTTTACTGCAGACTTATGAAGAGAAATACAGCGTACCAGTAACTAAAAGCAGGCAATGTTTTGATTAAGTTTGAGAAGTTTATCATTAGTTAATCAGACATTAAGTAGAAAAAGAAGAACTCTGTTTCTTTATACTTAAATTGTACAAATACAACTTGTTAAGGTCAAGTACTAATTTTCAGGCTTTTGGATCGTCTTCTGTGATGTATCTCCTGGTACACCCGTGGTAGGATGGAGACAAAGTGGAATCATGAAATCAGGGAGTAATTTAGGCTGGAATGGGACTTCAGAAGTCACCTGGTACCATGCATTCACTGTACTGAAAATCCCCTAGCTGGACTGCTTTTCGAGACGCTCTTTCACAAGTGCTGAATAGTAGGAAACAGCTCCTTCCCCTGCCCTGCTGGATATGCTCTTACTAATACAGGTCATGGTTTTGTTGGCCTTCACTGCTGTGAGGGTACACTGATGGTTGATGGATTCTTCCACTACAGCGGTCCAGTCCATTTCTGCAAAACCCTCTTTTCTCCAGTCAGTTCCTAAACAGTATGGATGTATGCAGTTATTCAGTCTCAGTTGCGTGACTCTGCATTGGCCTTTCCTGAATTTCCTGAGGTTTCTGCCAGCCCATCTCTCCAACCTGTTGAGGTTCCTTCTGGATGGCAGCCCTCCAGCACATCAGTTGCTCCCTCCAGCTTGGTGCAGTCTTCTGCATCATCCAGGTTGTTAACAAAGACAGGACTAGGTTCACAAGCACTCCCAGAAACTTTGCAGCACTATCAAAAGTCATCTGGACAACCTGAGCTCCAGATGCTTTTTGGAGGGCCACAAGGGCACACCTACCTCACAGAGCCACAGTCCAGAGCCAGGACACTTGAGACTTGCCCCGTATTCTCCAGAGGTAACTATAGCTTAGCACACTGTATAGTACAATGTTAATACTAGCTACTATAGGAAAAATGATTAGGAAGAAAGAAGGAGAGAAAGAGAGAAGTGAAGAGACATACCTCACATTCAGGATGTCCGAGAACATTGGCTTTGGTAAAGGTCAACATTTTTTTTTTTTTTTTTTTTAAAAAGCAACTTACAAGTGGTACATTAAGAAATGAAGAAAAGAAAGGACGATGGGAGTAAGGAAGAGCTTTGGGAATAATGCTCCAAAACATAAAAGCTCAATGTTCTTCAATGGCAGCAGGTACAAGACGGAAAAATTCCTGAAAGGCACATTACACCAGAGAAACCAGAGGCCATAAGACAAATGAGACAACCATAAAAATAAATGGCTGAAAACAGAGAAGGTATTAAGGATTACTGAAAAGCCCTGGTAGCATGGTGGTATGGTTTTAGAGGACAAAAATTTGTCACACATATTTGAAATACTCCATTGGGTTTAAGAAGTTAGCAGTCTAGAAGCTAGGGCCTTTTTTTACACTTTCTTCTAAAGTCAGGGAGAGGAGGAAAATCCCTCAAATAGTGAACAAGAAGTTGCCCTCTGGAGGCAAGTCAAGGGAGACTCTACTCCTAACATGAAAGTCTCAATCAAATTAGTCCTGGGATCATCTAACCTAAACGCCTAAACCACCTTTTCATAATTTTTCATCTGTTTCCACTCATGGTCTCCTATGTGGGTTCATGCCCTAAAGGTGAAGCACATTTTCTTTACAACTGCTTTAAAAGAACGGAACGTAGCTCCATGCAGCAGCCACAGATATGACAAATGTGCAGCTTCAACCAACATCGAAGATATGGGAGCTAACATCTCCATGCTTCTACTGAAATCCTCCTATGAAAATGAAGCCTCTGTATTTTTTAATAGGAATTTCTACTTTATTTTAAAACAGCTAGCAATGAGATTTACAAGATTTTAAGGCAACTGAGGTTTTAAGTGGTGTTTATATATTATTATTTTTTAGCCTCGGTGCCATCTTTAAAATTAAATTTTTAATAACCTTTCAGACTGATAGCCTTTGGGAAATAATTTCTCTAACAGTAGTTCAAAGGTTTAATGTCACAGTAAAGGCTTTGAAGTGTGATGTGAACCCTTTCATTCTAGAAAATTAGCTTTTAAAAAAAAAAAATCAAAGTAAAAATACTAATGAGGAAAAGACGCAGAGCCCAGCTCCAACACAGGACAGGAGGGTGGGGAAATAAACACAGTTATGTGAGATTTCCTCCTGTGTTTTCTAAACTGTAACGGTTCCAAAACCTTCACAATCAAGCTGCAAAAAATTATGATGTAGAAATGTGAAAGGGGACAGTGCCTCTGATCTTCACCTCCAAGTGAAGGCTAGAAAAGACTTTGACCTTGGGAGGATTCTCCCTCCCCTCCATCCCATGGCCGATGTCCAGCCCAGTTCTAATATGGTGGAAATCTGTCAGTGAATATGGAAATGAACTCAATGTTGAGATACCGTTAGGCTTTTGGAAGGTTATATCCCATTACAGTAATAGAGTTGGTTTGACCCTAAGCCTCTGCCTTACACTGAGGAGCTGAAAGTTTTTTCAGGGGTTTCTTATGTGATCGAACTTCAGCAGATATTCAGCTACCAATGCTAGCTCTGGATTTCAAATGCTGCCTTTATTTCTCAGGATGAGATCACCATTATTTGCAAAAGTAGGACAATTATTTTGTGTTTCACACCCTTTTCCTGAAAATTACAGAACCACTTGGGTTGAAATCTTGAAAAAAAGTATGCATTCTTTGTCAGTTTTTTATGTCCTTTTTTTCCAAGACAGAAATACAGTCCCACTAATTAAACTTTGTTCATGTTGTAAATAACTGAAAATAGACTTTTAAAAGATTTATCTGGCAACATCTTTAATAGCTTTCAGCTGACCTATAAACATTTAGAAAGTCCGTTCCGGAGCTCATCTGCATTCCTGAATGACATGAAATACACTTCAGTTATCATGATACTGCTCACATTCTTGTGAAGCAGGTCGGATATTTGGGGCATATTGCCCAAAATAATAACAACAGTATAACAATGATAACACTGAAAAAATCAGTCACCTGCTTCAAGTAGAACTGAATGCTGAAATATTAAATGTATGCTCAGCAAGAAAAAAGCAAACAAGAATTATCCTTCATATTTTCCTGTCTCTCATATAGACCGTTGCATAATTTTAAGTAATAGTTCTATCGCAAGCTGTGATGCCAACAGAGATTTCACAACATTCATGCCAGTGGTTGTGGGCACACACCAAAAGCCAGCATATTGCTATTTAGTTTCAAGGTTTATGTACGGTGTCTTTTTTCTCTTCACTTTCCACATTGCAAATAACTGACTCTCTAACATGGATTATCCACAAATCTGTTATCACAAGAACAGCAGGAATGGCTGAAAAACGTGTAAATTCTGAAGAGACTGCCACCTGTCTTCTTTATTTGAACTGCTGGGAAAAGATATGTAAATATTGCTAAATAAATGAAAGAATTCAATGTTTATTCAGAGCTAAAACCAGTAGACAAACAGATGGTTAAAGACAGGGAGAGGGTATCGGAGAAAAAAATGAAATTATATTGGTGTGTTTTATCCATAATGTTCCCACAAAAAGGTCTACATAGCAACAGATCAACAAAAATAATACTAAAAATTATGTTAATACCAGGTTAACACACTGCATAATATATATGAGATTATTACATTTTCTGTTCTATTGTCTAAATATCTGCACACTAAACAGAAGCAATTTTTTTTTCAATGGAGTTGGGATACTCCATCTTCCAAGGTATAAATAAAGGATTTGGCTTCTGGGCCAAATGGGAGGAAAACAGGTGTAATCTACAAACAAAACAAACAAGATTCTGCTTTTTCCACACGCTGAATGTTGACAGAATATCACAAAAGAAAGAGGAAAGATACTTGCAGCTTTATTTTCCAAATTAAAATATTTAAGTCCTTTGAGGTTCCCTTTAAAAAATTATACTTTCTCTTTTCTTATTTTCTTCCTTTTTTCTTTCTTTTTTCTTTCCTTTTTTTTTTCCCCTAACCCCCCTCATCTTCCCCCCATCCTCCCAATATAAAATAACTAAGGAGAGGAAGAGACAAAGAGGAAGAAAAAGAGATGAAAGAGAAATAGAAAGCACAAGAACAACAGAGGTAGAGACTGACTAATTCCATTTGTTTTGGAATTAGAAGGAACAATCTGTGTTTCTATTCATAAGTCAGCAAACTTCCTCTCTAAAATCCCAAATTATTTCTGTGGACAAATTTTTTCCATAGAAAAGCAATGTTAAAAAAATTCTTCTCCCCCCCTCTGTTTTTTCTTCACAGTAAGTTTCCTGTTCTTTTCCAGCAAGTTATTAGACCTGCTAGAAACAATGCAATGCTCAAACCTTTTTTTTATTTTTCAGCATGTCTATGCTGACAAAAAAAAAAATCAAAAGCAACTAAATATTTGGTTTGGTAACAGAAACAAAGTGAAAATAGATTTTCAGTGCAAACTTTTCTTGATGGAAAACTATCAACAATTTTTTCCGCTTTTTATTAACAGGCCTTTTTCATCCTGTTTACCCCCCTGGGTTGCTTCCAGATGGAAACAAGTGGGATAATCAATAAATGAAACCGCTCAGCATGGTTGCCAGGCTTTAAATATTAAAATCCTGTCCCAGAGAGGGAAATCCTGCATGCACATGTGAGTGTGCATGAATAAGTGAGTCCAATGTCTCAGACTCAGTGCCCAGGCCATCTAGTGCTACTTTGGGCCTGAACATTACCCAGCACACCTGGCATTGGACCTAGCACACACCTGCGATTTACTTGCTTGTTTGCTTTAGCCACTTTTGTGGTTGACGTCATCCTGTATAGATATAAATTTATTTTCCGTGATTGCAAACAGTCGCTGCAGAAAAAATTGGGGGAAAGAAGTTATGCAGAGAAAGCGTAGCTAGCATGGGGTCTGACTGCATAAAGCAGGATAGCCCAGATTACATTAAGAGTTTTGGCAACTCTCGCATTCAGCTCTCCGCTAGTAAGCATCATCTGGTATGGGGACCATAAGCAACTGATTAAGAGCTTGCTTTTTCATACCAATCTTCCACTAAAAATATCCCTCAGTATCTATTTTATGCTGGAGGAGAAGTTCCAAGATATCTTCTGTGAATCAATGAAATTCATTGTGTGAATTTTGGAGTAGGAAAAAAAAAATAATAACTGACGACAAGCCAAATGGTGATCTCAGACGACTAAATGGAAAGCTTAATGGCTTCTCTGGAATAACCTCAAGTTTATGCAAGTGTCACATAGATCAGAATTTCTTATTAGATCTGACATTTCTCAACATGAAATCATCGAAGAAGAAAAAAAAAGTATTTAATTTGATCACCCCACACACAGACACAAAATGTACTCTTATTTTACAAGCTTGTTTCAGCTCTACGTCCTCTTTTGCAAGGCCATAGAATGGGTTGCATAATTTGCTCCAGCATCGAATGGCTTGATCGTGCAAACCAAAATGGGATACACGCCCTTCTTCCTCGACCTCTCCCGTGTTGTTTTACATGACCGTGTTTAAAGAATGAAGAAAATAAATAGCAAAAGATGTGTTTCTGGCTCACTGAGTTTAACCAAATTCAATTATTCTGCCCACAATATTTGGGGGAACGCAATAAAAACAAGCGTATAAAATAGACACACCTCACCAAGGCTATGACATACAGTCACTCAGCATCCTGCTATTAGTCATTCTAACTCCACGTAATCTAACAGCACAGATTGCAATAACAAGGTAATTTTTTACTATCTCTTTCCCAGTAGAGAACTTCATGCTTCTCTGATCATCTTACAAAAGGGCAAGATTGTCTGCAAAGAAGGTCAGGTCTGTCTCTTTTTCAAGCACAGGTACAGTAGTGCTTTGACCATTCAGCACAGAATTTAAACTAAGTCACCAGATTTAAAGACAAGCATGTGTCTTTACTCCTCCACAGCAGCGTGCATAATGGCTTTCATTGCACTCAGCATCGCAGCATGGTCACCACTTAACCTCATTACTTTCTAAGGTATTGTGAGAGATGCTCTGCACTCAGAATGGTGGTACAGAAAACTGCCTCCCCACTCTAAGGGTAGCTGACAATTTAAGCAGTATAGCAGGAGTGTTGTATATTGAAAAGAAAGATAAATAAGCGGTTAAGAGGAGCAGCCAGCAGAGGGGATTGTGGGGTCGCTTCTCAGATTTCCTTCTGCCTCGGTGGCTGACTGCAAGGAATCTGTATGTAGGTCTGATGGAAAAAATTAATTGTGCTTTCAACAGCGAAAGACTTCAAAATATGTCCCTTCACTTTGGCTTGTATCACCTAAAGAGTTCATTGGATTTTTCTGAATCATCAGAGCAAAGGGAAGAAATGTATTTCCTCTCCCCTGTGAAAACATCAGCTGGTAGACATCACTCCCATTCCTCACTGTGCCACGACACCTCCCCGGTGTCCTTCATCCTCCCAAACTGCTCAGAACCTAAAGGTCCGATATTCTGCACTGGAAATCTCTGTGTCAGTGGAGGTTCATCCTGAGGATCACCATAAAGTAATCAACAGATTTCTTTCCACGCTTATTTCCCTTGCCCCGCCTATTCTTTGTGAGGTAAAAGGTAAATCTGAACCCACTTTTGTATTGTCCTTCATCCTCCTATTGTTCCTCCCATGTCTTCTTTAGACTTTTAAGAATGAAGATGACATGCATCAAATTCCCTCAGTAATGCCTTAAATCATAGAATAAAAATGCAAAATCAGAGGTATATGGTATAATCTCCTGCAAAGGAATGTATGTCTCTCATTATATAAAATAAAGCAAGTCCTTATTAGGTGAAAAAAAAATGCAATCATTTCCAAGGAGGAAGAAAGGATTAAAGATATAAGAACAGGACCACAACTTTAACCGAGACGTGGAAAGCCCACAGAGCGAAACTGAAAAACAAGAAACAGAAAACACCAAACAAAAATCTCCAGTGTAAGAAACTTATTTTTTTTTTTCCCACAGCAACAGAGGAGATTATGTGAGCTGGAGAGAGATGCAGTTTCAGCTTTGCTTCAGTAGCTGTAGCCTCGTCTTCGACAAATTCGAGAAACATAAACCAACAGTGGTGACATTGTAAGGGTGAAATTACAGAGCATAAAACAGAGCGATGACATGGGAACGAATATTGTTCCTGACTTGCATCGGAGTAGCGAAGGTGTAAAAAAAGGTTACAGTTTGTCTAATGCCTGACATTTTTCTCCCTTTGGGACATCCTCATCAGCAGTGACAACGCAATGACCTTGTATGAGAATTTTTAGTAGAATGGTGGAGTCAAAGGGTAGAGTGTTCAAATGCAATTATAAGTCGGTTACATATGCTCGTGTTCACCTACCTTGCTTCATCAATGTTCACATTAATTGTATTCACAAGTTACCTTCCTTATCATTTTTTTTTTACCTACTTGAAAAGAGCAGAAGTTTTCCTGAGATATGAGTCACTACTGTACACTGTCAGTTTTTGAAAGCCAAGGAAAGGTAAAAAAAAAAAAAAAAAAAGGGATGAAATTTTGCCACTCTCCAGCTCTGGATTAGTTCCAGATCTTCCAATTAACACTATTGTCATTTAAGTCAATGCCAGCTTCTGCGAAGATTTTTATTTATTAGCCTTTTGCTCATTTCAATATTCCTTTATAAGTTAATGTATAAAGTGTGACAGTCACATAAGAGAGTATGTGGCAAAGCATAACACCAACACGAAAAGGATTTCAAAAATTAAGCTGCAGGAAACTGCCCATTAACCTCCTTCACAAATATTGTGTATAATAGCACGGATTTCTCTAGCAACTTACATCTGCTTTAAGGCATTCGGATTCAGCTCTTGTCTCAGAAGCGTGAAACATCCATTGGTGACACTGTTAAGATAATTTTGTTGTTTTTCTAGAGACAAAAAACATCCACAAATCAAAAGTCCTGCCTACAAGTCTTGGCCAGGGCAGCCACCTTTTTTCAAACACACCTATAACATCGTTCCGTTTTGCCTTGACTTCATTTGGCTTCTCTCCTTGCTATTCCAGCTCCTTATTTTCAGCCCTGTGTTCTCATTATATCTCTAGCTATGGTCATTTGTTTAGTGATTGCAGTAATCCAACCTCCGTATATTGAATGTAATCACTGAATCAAAGACTCTTCTCCTGAGGGAACATCTCTTAGTAAGAGGGCTGCTTGTCCTGAATGATCTGGATACTTTGAGAACGTGTCACCTTTTATTTACTCTCATTTTGTTAATCTGTGGTGATGATGACATAGAAGTCTGTGCCTTTAGTTTGAAAATTCTTCTGCAATCCTGTGTTATAACCTTATGATTCTTACAGATGATATTTTATAATTGCAAACTCAGTTAAAAATAAGAATAAATTAGGATAAACACAGAAGGTCAATCAGGAACTGAGCTAAAAAGTTTGTTGTTTTTTCTGGGTGTTTTTTTTTTTTATAGACTAATCTTTAATTTAGCATGGTATTTTGTTTTAATATGTTTAATTGGTATTAAAAATGTTTGACTGTATCAACATGCAGTGCACAAATTAACACTAATTAGTTTTCTTCCATTTACAGCTAAGAAAATCTTTCCCGTCCTTGATGTAAGAAACTAATTGTAAGTCCAGGCACTGCATTTTGTGATGGGTATTTAATTATTAGTACAGCTAAATGTTCCTTTCTATCGTACAACATAGAATCCCAATATGTTTTTAGTCTCTAATCCAAGCTTCTGCCTATAGTAGCACCTCTTTTTTTCTCAGTGGTCCACAAGTACGGTGATAGACCTCAGAAATAAATTGACAAGTCCAATGTGAATGACTAAAAAGCAAAAGATGATCACTAGAGAGTTCCTGAGAGTTCACAGGACTTTGGATCTTGCTTCCAGCACAGGTCCTGCTCCTAAGAGAAGCCTCTTGGCCACAACCCTTTCTCCAAGAAAGCACCAAAAGAAGATGCCACTCACTGCTCAAAAAGTATTTATCTAGGAATTGTTGGCCACAACACAAATAGGAAGTAGTAAAGTTCTTAACAAGACAAGATGTCATTTTTCTCGCATTACTCTCTCAGGATCCACATTCTTTTCCAGATTTGTGTCTGATGAGATACAGGTGATCACGGTGAGTAATTAGGAAATAGGAGTCCAGCCATAACCATGAGCACACTATGGCACAGCAGACAGGGAGCACGGAAGGGGGACCCATCTATAACTACCTGTAAGATCTCTCCATATTAGGAACAATGAATTATTACTACATTGGTACTGCTCTTTTTATACATGTAGATAAAGAGGAGCGCTGGAGTTTGTTCATCATGTTCTGTTTAGGACAGAGATATGATGTGACAAAGTAATAAGCAACTTATCTGACATTCTTCGATTCACAAATTCACTCCCAGCTGTAGTAATTTTCTATGTTTTACTTAAGGCAGATGGCAAGGTACTGTCCTAGATCACATTAAGATAAACATTTCTTCTTCATTAAGTTTTCTAGTTAGCAACATTTTCTTAACTACTGAAAAAAGTTCTGAAGTACCAAAACCAGAAGAATTACTGATCAGTGGCTTCATTAGGAACGACTGGCTTCTCCAGCTGTCAAAATGTCAAGTCACTTGCATTAAAGAAACTAATAGGTTTCTGCTTGCCGTGTCGTTAGCAGAGACATAAGCTAATTTGAAGAATAAACATTTCCGTTGCACATTTTACTTGTTAATCTTTCAAGTTCATTTCAGGTACTTATCCTGTTGTTCATTTTCCATATTCAATCTAGAATGGAACCAAGTGACTCATTTTTTGCCTAGTTTTAATATTATTTTTATTTCTTTTGAATATGAAAAAACAATAAATATTATTTCTAAAAACTTACAAGTGCATTAGGAATTCTTAATTCTGATTTCACAACTAACGTGGTCCTAGAACATAACGAGCTTTTGTTTTTGAAACAATTCTGGTGAATTTAATTTATATCTCAAAAAAAAATCTTAAAAATACAGAACATTTTATTTTTCATTTCAGGAAAAAAAAAAAAACAACACACAAAACCAAAAAACCAAATGTGAAATTCTGATTTCACAACTAACGTGGTCCTAGAACATAACGAGCTTTTGTTTTTGAAACAATTCTGGTGAATTTAATTTATATCTCAAAAAAAAATCTTAAAAATACAGAACATTTTATTTTTCATTTCAGGAAAAAAAAAAAAAAAACCACACAAAACCAAAAAAGGCAAAAAAAAAAAAACACCCCAATTTGTTTCTTCCCTCTCTTTGAAGATACTTCTAATCCACAATTGACTTTATTTTGGGTTCTTCAGATCAGCCAACATCCATAAGCGCTTTCCAACCAAATCTACTCTAAGAGTCTATGATTTACATGCTCCAAGTATGAAACAAATTTACATTTAGTTATTTCTTCACTAGAAAATAAGATGGATTGGTACTTTTTTCAAATTTCAGCAGATGAAATAACTGAGTATTTTTGCCAAATGTATAAACATCCATATATAATTTATGAACAAGAACTAACCTTTATTGGTATAGAATACGCAAAATTCTTGGGTCAATGAAAAAATAAATTTATAGCACACAAGGTGATGCCAGAAGATACATTCATAAAACTGAGATAATATCCTGAAAGTCATTAAAAAATTGTTGCATAGTTTTTGTTTAAGAAATAAATAATTATTTTGATAGTTTTATAAGAATGATAAAAATTAATAATTTAAATAATAAGTAGAAAATTATAATGTTGGTTAGATAACTCTCTTTGCATGATGTTTATCATCTTGGACTAAATCTTGGAAGATACTTATACTTTTTTATGTTAGCATATTTTTACTTTCTTAGAAAATAAAAGAGGTGAATTCCAAATTCTTTGCTTTAGTTCAGAGAGAGTTGCAAAAAGCTTGAAGAAAGTTAATTTGAAGCTGAATTTTTCCTCATTCTCAAATTAGTCTTACTGGAAATCTCTCGAATGCTGCATCTCCATCCCACTAGTGTCTCTGATTTTCTTTCTCACGGACAGATGGTGCCACCAAGAACTTGTCTTCACATAGCAGAGAAAGGGTTGAGAATGTACACAGGATACGCAGCCTGAGCTCCAAAGCTCAAGCAAAGAAAATTATATTCGTGCTAAGGAATGCGAAAAAATCATCAGAGAAAGCCAAAATCTGAGCAACAGGTCCATGGCTCAAAGAGTTTCCCAGCTGCTAATGCACTATTGAGCAAACAGATTATGCTGCACAGGCTGCGAGAAGCCAGTCACTTCTGATAAGGTTTCCTCTCCAAGGGCTAGAGCATAACATACTCAGCCAAGGCAGGGCAAATATTGCCAAATATCTGCTACAAAATTCTTCTGAAAGCAAGAAATCCTTGATCCCTCATGGACTGCTAGTGGCAAAACTGTTTTTGCTAGGAGGAATTTATAGGGCAAGACTGCAGCATTCTGCGTGATGCTGGAATGCGTTTCCTGTGCAAGACTAACAGAATCCTTCCTAAAAAGGTACTGGTGTGTCAGTAGGTCTGAAACTGCAGTCATAAGCTTCTAGATTTTGCCACGTTATATAGCCGTGATTTGCAATGCAAAAGTCATCACTACAACTCAAGTACACCGTGCCCAATTTTTATTTGCATGTCTGATATGTGGAAACTAGCGGAAAGATCAAAAAGCCAACAGACAAAGGGGTGAGAAGAGGACATGGTCGCAAAGGTTTGCTTTAGCTCCAGGAGGCTGAACAGCCCTGAGTTTGATTGCGGTCAATGGAGAAAGATCAACATCTCCAAAGGGCAATGCTCAAAATTAAGCTCCTGCTCTGAAACTTCCTCCATTTCACAGAGGAATTTTCCTCCCCCCACTAACTACAGTCAGACTCGCGGGAGTCTGGCCTCATTACTTTTGGGTAATACCACTGAAAGAGGTCATTCAGAATTCAATAAACATACATCTGCAATGACGGTGCAGTCAGATGTGTCTCCACTTTCAGGAGGTTTCTCTTTTCTTTTGGTTGAGTGTTTTTTTTTTCTAGATCACTTTTGAGAGCTATTCATGTACAATAGCATCATTTAGGCTGACAACATTTCTGCACGCACCAGACAGAGGCTGAAGACATCGATATGTTTAATGTAGAATAAACTATTCCGCTAGATGTAGTAATGACATAGCTGGAGCCATGTAATAATATGATAGATTAGGAACCCAACAAGGCAGTGGAAAGGAGAATGACATCACTATGCAGTTACACATTCTACCTTAGCTTATGAGATGCCTTTCATATTGTTTTCCTCAGTGTGATTAATTCATAAATACACTTTGTCTTCTCTCTGTGCTCACCTAAACCTTCTGGCGGTAGCTTTACATGCCAATAAACTTTTCCTGTTCCTTATCTTTTCTTTTTTGCTATGCCCATAATTTTAAGATGACTCCAACTGTACCACTTATAGAGGCGTGTTCCTATGTTGTCAGTGAATTAGGTCATGTTTCGACCAGGCAAAAATGATTTTTTTCTCTATTACATTGCCGAATATGTTAAAATCTCAGTGCAGACAAATCATATGAAATGTTCTTTTTAACTTTTGATAGAGTAGCTGCGAAGGGTCTTGAAATGCAGAACCAGATTGCAGCACAATTATAGACTAAATGTATCCCTTTGGGTTTACATTTGTCTCCCTTCCTGTCCCCCCATCCAAAGCTCAATTGAGAAGTACGTATCTGCCTGTTTCAATTACTTCAGAACTTAAGTGGAGGATAGAGGGGTTATTTTTCTAGGAGGCATAGTGTAGAAGTTTATTAGTGACCCCAACAGCATTTTAGAGGTAGAAACATAATACTTCAGAATTTTAAAGCTGAGTTTTGTGTCTTCAAACCCATAAGTGTCACTCCCACTGCTGGTTTTAGAACAAGAGAAGACAATCACTTCATTAGTACCTTTCTGAAAAGTTTATGCAACAACAGAAGAGAATTTAGTATAAAAACCTTGAGAAAAGTGGAAGGAGACACACTGCAGGATTTATATCCATTTCAGTAAGAAATACAAAAGAGAAATCAACGCAGGGTGGATATGGGATAACAACCCAACATTTGCTAAAAAATTATTTGCTAAAAGTTATCAAACCAGATATTTTTTAAAAAATACTTTTTAAAAATCTAAAGAAGAGAGAGATTTATCTAAAAATTAAAAAAGGAAAATTCATTAAAACAAATGAGTGTCTCAATGAGCGTTGTATCCCATGCCTCAGAATTTAGAATTGTTTTGCGATCCCACTCTAGGTACAGCTATGCATTTCAGCAAGAAAGTTTTGAAAAGAAAAGAAGAGCTTACCTATGTCACCAATTTCCGTAACTGCATCAATCACGTCTTCACTTGAGAGTCATCGATAGATTAATGTTGTCTGGAGGACTACAGTGTCCTGTAATGACAAGTTATAAATCATATGAAAAAGAAATCTATCATGTTGAGACAATAATAGCATAGAATAGCCCGAACTGGGATCCAGAACATTGTGTTCATCTACCATTTCTACACAGATGCCTACAAGGCATATATTACTTCTGTATGTTGTATCTATACAACTAAGAAGTGGAAAGAAAATTTACATTGCAATATGCGTAAAATATATTCAAAGGTTAACTTTAACCTTGACATTAACTTGTTGTGCATTTTTTTGGAGGGGTGTCTTTTTTGGTGTTTTTTTTTTTATTATTTTTTTATTCTAAGAGAAGAATAACAATCCAATTAATATATTATAGTACCCATCATTATCTAAAATATATTTTTACATGCCATGTCATAATTTTGAGGTCAAATATCTTGAAATCTTACTGTCATTTTTATGTAAATTCAAAAATCTTCTCCTGCCAGGGTAGTACATAAAGATAATTCCTCACTTTTAATATCAAGAGAGTTAGATCAAGAAAGTTAAAAAGGAATAGATTAAAAAAACAATAATAAAACAGTTTTACTACTGGAAAAAAAAAATATCATGAGCTTGGAGAGAGAAAAGAAAATGGGAATAGATCTCTGCAATGGTTCAACAGATATAAGGGATTTAAGTTCTCTTCTTTTTAATTCACATCTGAGACTTCAACATTGGTCTTTGACATTTACATTAAGTGCTCGAACAGTGAGTTGATTAACTGTTCTGGGCTGAAATTCAGCAGTTCATCCGTCTGTCTCTTACACACATATATGAAATTCAATTCTGGACTGAAGAAACCTTCTAGGATAAAAGTTTTGTTAGAATTGGCATATTTCAATAGAAGAATTTGTTTTAGTGGAAATAGATTTTCTTCAGTGGGAAAATAGTTTGTCAGAAAGTTTACAACCAACATTAAAAATGAATCTTCAATTTCTACTGATCCAAAACCATGAGGCATTCTAACTAAACTTCAAATCACTATAATTACAATTTGACAAGAACTCTACATTCTTAACAAGTGTAAGCGAATTGCTTCTTTTTGGATTTCCAGAACGATCACAGGGATATCGATCCCCTTCTATTTTCTTGAATGGTCAATTGGCATTTTCAAATCTCCACTGCTTTTAATATCTTGTTGTCTCCCTAGAAGTCTTTAATGTTTTCAGACTGACCCTGCAAGCCCAGAATTACAGAGTTTTAGAATATTTTAGGTTGGGGGGGACCTCTGAAAGTCATCTAGTCCAACTTCAGGTCAGGTATTGCTTTGAAATTCTTTCAAACTCAGTGTCTTTTATGGTACAGCACTCTACAAATTCTATGAACTGTTAATTTACATTGTGCACACAATTGCATCACAAAGTACACATATTAGTTTACTATTTTTCAGGTACACTGCATTGAAGGATTAAAAGAAAAAACGAGACAAGGTACTGAAGCGCCGAACAGAATAATAGAAACCAAGGGGTAGAATTATTTTTGGTCTTTAAAAGTAGAACCAAAATTATCTTGACGCTGATGAAACACCAAGTCCAATGAAAATTTCTCAAATAAGATCTCTTTTTCAAAATAGAGTGTGTTTTTCCTGTTTCCACCAAGTTATTTAGGTTGTTGGTTGGCACGTTGTCTTCCTGTCAGTACCTGCCTCTCGGTTTTAACTATATAGAGGCTGCCATGCCCCTATATATTGTCAGCCCCTTCAAGAAATACCTGTAATTAGAAAGGATAAACCCGGGCCTTATATCTTCATGAACACTTGTATTCCTTCTAATTTCATAGGATAATAAGGCTAGATATGTTTCCCGTAAGTATTTTTATTTTCTTCCAGGTATCTCTACAATTATACAGTTTTGGAATACTCCCAACTATGCAGATTAATTTTTGCGGTGTATTTTCATATGTTATGTAACTTCCAGTTACTAAATATGTGTATTTTTATTAAATAACAGATTAAGTCAGCATTCTATTTAAACAAACAAACAAAAAAACAACTCAAAATGTAAATAATCAGCATCCAGAGGAAATATTGGAACACTTTGATTAGCAAGATGAAAAGTGAATTTGGGCAGTACCAATAAGTGGAATCTACACGTTGTATTATTTTCCACTCGTTAAAGAGGAGATGCACAAAATAAAAACTGGAAAAATTGTTTTGTACTCTTCTTGAAATTATACGACTGGTGTTTCTTCTCCAATGTTCTGACATTTTGGAAAGAATCTTATTTTCCTTCTTTCCATAATCATTGAAGTGATTTTAAACAAACTGCTGTGCATCGTATCGCTCACTTTAGCAATTTGCAGGCGTTTACAACTACTAAAAACAGTGCCACCCACAGAGAAGACCGCTGTTGAATTATGCAGGAGCAAGCCACATATTTCAGCCTGACTGAGGAAAGTAAAAGCCATGTTGGATGTTAAGAAAACATATCAGGTTCAGAGGTCTGTAATTAATCTTGTCAGTTCATGAAGCAGGCTAACCTGCGTGCGGGGGCACCATCTCAGCACATTTCTCTTCTACGAATGCAGAGCCAACCATGGCCGTCTGGGATCTGAATCCATTAAAGTGATCGGGCATAGTCTTGGTCACGTTCTAGAATATTATACCGCATTCTTAGAAGTATTAGATATTTACATCATAGGTTCATAAATGTTGTACAGAAAACAGGCAAATGGAATGTAGTTTCAGTAGCCAGCCTACAAGGAATGGTACAGAAATTTCTAGAAGAGAGTGCCACCTTGCTATCAGTGGAAGCAGAGAAATTTGCTCTGTGGTTGATCACAGTGTGTCTGATTGATGGATAGAAAAGTCGATATAGCACCCATAAATGCATTTTTAAAGCAACATTGTCCTTGTTTTATACAACCAGTGCAACAGAATAATTTAATATATTTACTTCTAGAACCTGTTAACATTCAAGAAATTGACTGAAAATAAATTAAAATTGATTAGCTTCTTTTATTGACCTTGACAAATATACAAATGCCATATATGATGATTATGATGATCCTTATACAAAGAAAAACTATAACTAAGCATGTTGCAGGGACTATTACAATTAGCAGGGCTGTCTCTTCTCACTGAAGAGTCCAACAGTAAGTATTTTTAAGGAAATTGATTGTAGTGATTAGAGAGACCTAAATTTCCCTTTGAAGTTTCGCAAAAGAATTATTCCCACTGCAAATATAAGCATCTAGCTTAAGTTCCTTAATGGGGAACAAATAGGTACCTCAAGAGAACCATTCATATTTGCGATTTTTTTTTTTTTTTAAATTGGGTTAAGTAGTCTACATCAGAGAGAACCTAAAAGATAAGGTTAGGGAAGGCATGTAATTTTTGGTGACTGAATGGGCACGTGAGACTTGCCACTTGTGCTACTTAGCTTGGCATGCAGGGAGCTTTTTGGTTTTAGAAAGCTCTTTCAGTAAACAATATTAAAGAAAAAAAAAAAACGAAACTGTGTACACAAACCTGAAATACAGTGATTGTGCATAACACTGTGCAGTTTCATAGGAAAAAATAAACTGTGCCTCTGTTACATTGACAAATAGAGAATTGTACTGATTTTTCTAGATAGGTATATTTAAAATTATACAGTGTGCAATGTATCAGTAAGCTTGTTCATTTGTTTGTTTTTTTCCTGGAGAAGACTGAAATACAAAAAAGGAAAGAAAGGAATGATCCTGGAGATAATTGATCTGGAGATCAAGTTTCTACAAAAAAAATCTCCAAAATTCCTAAATATTTCCATCAAAAGTTCTACTTCTACTAGAAGGCAAAACTAATTTAGAAAAAAATAGCAAGAAAAATGTTGAAAAGCATATTTGGAAATGAACATTCTGTTTCTCACATTCTTTAAAACTTCACATTCTAGTATAAAATAAGCTATCACAGTGATATGTGGAAATTTTGTCAGATTATAATGCTTTGATTGAATCTTTTGTCTTCCTTCTCAAATCAAATATAGATTATAAAGCTTGAAATCATTACCAAAGCTTTAACTTTCACAGTACATCAGGATAACCTGTGATGATATTCTGGACATGGCTGGAAGGTGGACTTCGTAGTGTTGTTTCATTTTTCGGTGTCTCATCACTTAAAGAACTGATTATCTTAAGACATTCAGCTTCCCACATGACAATATACGTGGTACGTTTGAGTTGTTACCTATATATGGATCCAGTTAACCAGTGTAAGCATCTATTCAGACATTCAGGAACTGTGTAAAGTAACAAAGTAATTTTATTGCTTTTTAAATTAGTCACCAAGATGGAAGAATCAGACTTTTCCAGAATTTCCACTGAAATTTCATGCAAAGTTAACATTTGTAACTGATCCTGCTCATAACTGTAGCCTTTAAGCACCTAATAAGTCATCCGAGACAAAATCAATCTTTTTATAAAAGGTTTCTATGAGCTCCATCCTTCAGGATTGCCAACCCTGTAGAACAGATGACTTTTAAAATTTCTCCTCTGCTTTCAAAAAACTGAGTATGAACAAGATCAGAAACATATGATCTCAGGTGCCAATTTCCCCAGCTCTAACACAGATAATAAAGTGAAAAGTGAAAAAGATCAGGTAATTACCACCATCTTTTCTTAGCTTTTAGAGCAGGTTATGAAAGTACGATTTACTGCCCGTTCCAATTATTAGAGTGATTCTTGGTTACAAGAAGAACCCTATGTTTCTTGCATGTACAAATGCATAATTTTCGAAAGCAATTATACAATTCATAAGCAATGGCACCTTTCTACATTAAGATTAGATCTGAACCTTGAGCTGATTCTCTTGCTTGCTCCCGGTGATTTCAGGGGGACTGTAATTTTGGTTTCCTTGACACAGTGGTCTGGCAATGTGCTCAGTAAAAGAGAAGGAAAGCTAAGAACACGGGTAAGAAAAATCTCAGTTTTTTTTTTAAATCAGATACTTTCAGTTCTCATAAAGTGGGATCAGTGCATTTTGGACTGGAAAAGGGTCAAGGAAAGAGGGAGATGGGACAGTTAAGGAACAACCCAGATCCTGTGTTGGAAGTGCAGAGGATGTAATAAAGCTTATGTTCAGCAAACCCCTCAGTTTGCCAATCGCTCCTGCACATAGTAGCGCTCTTGAGTTAAAAAGGGAAAAGCTGAATGTAGAAAGTCATCCAAGTATTCAAGTGATGTCAGAGACATTTGTTTGAACTCTAAGCTGCCCTAATGTCATATTAAAAACTCTCCAAGACTTGAGAACACTTTTTTATTTTGTGAGAAAGAAAAGATTTTAATGGCCCAATTTCTTGCTTCCCCAAACATGTTTAATAGCTTCTGATTTTCTGAACACAGGAAAATATACTTAATGACCTAAGACAGCAATTTAAATAACAGTTTTAAACTTTAGCCTGCTCTGTAACGTTTCTTAGTAATTTAATTGAAGCCTTTGTACCTCATTAATTATTAAATGAATGTGTTTTCCTTACAACTTGGAGTCATACTGATCCAATCTACGTGGAATTTAAAAAGTTGCAGCTACCTTGCACATGGTAATAAAAAGACGTTACGAGGCACAGAGCTGACTAGTTGTTTTAAAGTACAAGCATTTCCAGGTGAGATTGCTTGGTCACCTCTGGTCATCAGGGGGCTCCAATAGCATGGATGGGGTGAGTCTTGATTTGAAGAACTGCAGTTCTTTAACCAGTGCATTGAATAAACCCTTAGCACAGGCAAGAGGAAAATCTAAATAAGTGGTCAGGGTAAGAATTCAAAGCTAAATATACGAAATAGTTTCTGAGGCTGACAATGGTCCTTTGAATTGTATTCCCTACAATGCAGGCGTGTTGCAGAGATGGGCCCCACAGCCATCATATGTAGGACTAATTTTTGGACAGAATAATTGTAAAAATGGCATAGTCACAGTTTAGTAGAACTGTATGGTTTTATTGCAGAGTGAATCTGTTACTCTGCTCAGAATTATAGTTTTGAGGACTTTCACTGAAATTGGGTAAGCTGCTGAAAGAAAATTGTACAACCAGCTCTTTAGATTCCCTTTTTTTTTTCATTTACATGATGTGTTTTTTCTAGTAAACCAATAACTGAGAAAACAAGAAAATCTTCAGATAATGTTCTTCACAGTTTTGCCACTTACTCCTGTGAATGACTGATTGGTTTAGACATAGGTTTGCTGGGAAAAGAGAATAAAAGAGAAGCCAGAGCTAAGAGGATGTGATTTCTTCATCAGCTTCCAAAGCCCTGGTGCAACTATGCGAGTTTAGAGATACGTAAAATTTGGAGTCAGTCATCTCTGTAAGAACTGTATATTCAGCAGTGTTATATATTGAACTTATCATTTTAATATTTTTTTTTTTTTTCAGAAATAATTCTTTAGTCAAAATGAAGGATAAAGATTGGAGGGAAGATGTAGGAAAAAAAAATAATATATGTTATCCCATGATGTTGTCCCCTGGCAACTGATCTTCCTGTTCCCAACTCCTCATTCAACAAAATGGGCTATACCATAACAGAAAAAATCCCCCTAGGGATCAAAAAGGCAGAAAAAAATCTGAATTTCCTAAACAGTGCTTACCTATTATATTTCCTTCTCGTAACAGGCTTAGGAATTGCCAGGCCACTGTATACAACTTTACCTAAGGGACCTGAACTAACTTTTATACTTTAATATTATCCTAAGCATCCTTTGAGATCACAGCTCCGTGCTGCCAGGCACTGAACAAATACACAGGTGGAGATACTTCCTAACCCAGAAACCATATACTCCAAATAGAAGGCGAAATAAGAGCAATAATACATAATAGTATGAATATTGCCTGCTGTGATTTAACCCCAGCTGGCAGCTAGGACCACCCAGCGTTTCACTCAATTCTCCTCCTTTCCCTCAGAAGGGTAGAGAGAACAGGGAGAAGAGGGGAAAGGAAGGAAAAAAAAAAAAAAAACAACAAAAAAAGTGAGTTGAAATAAAGACAGTTTAATAGAACAATAATGGATAATAATAATAATGGTAAAAGAACATACAAGATAAAGTAATACAACACAAGTCACTCTCACCACCTGGTGAACTGGTTGCCCAGCCCATCCTGAGCAGTAATCGTGGATTCCTGCCTCCCAGCTAATCCCCATTTACATACTAAGCATGACATCTATGGTATGGAATATTCCATTGGCCAGCTTGTTCCATCTATGCTCCCTCTCATCTTCTATGGGAAGCTGAAAATATAACCATCACCTGGCAACAACTAAAACAATATGTATTCTTGACATTCCTCTCATACCAAATCTGAAACAGAGCAGCTATTAGAAGAAAATTCACTCTATCCCAACTGAAACCAGGACATTGCCATCTAGCAACTCAGCTGTGGAATTGGAACAAAACCCAGTTGTATGAGGTCAGACCAAAAAGACCTACACCATGCTAGGACATGTAATAAAGGACATACACTAAAATACAGTCTAAATTAGTGCAGCTATACAGCAATAGTTCTCTGCACAAAGTCATCCAGCCTCCCACGTATCGTAGAATCACTGAGGTTGGAAAGGACCTTTAGGATCATCAAGTCCAACCATTAACCTACACTGACAAAACCGCTTCTAAACCATGTCCCCAAGTACCACACCTACCCTTTGTTTAAACACCTCCAGGGATGGTGAATCCACTACCTCCTCGGACAGCCTGTTCCAATGTTTAATAACACTTTCAATGAAAAAAATGTTTCCTAATATCCAATCTAAACCTCCCCTGACATAACTTGAACCCATTTCCTCTGGTCCTATCACTTGTCACCAGGGAGAAGAGGTCACCCCCCACCTCTCTACAATCTCCTTTCAGGTAGTTGTAGAGGGTGATAAGGTCTCCCCTCAGCCTCCTCTTCTCCAGGCTGAACAACCCCAGTTCCCTCAGTCGTTCCTCATAAGATTTGTCCTCCAGACCCCTCACCCGCTTTGTAGCCCTTCTCTGGACACGCTCCAACACCTCAATGTCCTTCTTGTAGTGAGAGGCCCAAAACTGAACGCAGTACTCGAGGTGAGGCCTCACCAGTGCCGAGTACAGGGGTACGATCACTGCCCTAGTCCTGCTGGCCACACTATTCCTGATACAGGCCAGGACACTGTTGGCCTTCTTGGCCACCTGGGCACACTGCTGGCTCATATTCAGCCAGCTGTCCACCAACACTCCCAGGTCCTTTTCTGCCGGGCAGCTTTCCAGCCACTCCGCCCCAATCCTGTAGCACTGCAGGACCTGGCACATGGCCTTGTTGAACCTCATATCATTGGCCTCAGCCCATCGGTCCAGCCTGTCCAGATCCCTCTGCAGAGCCAATGTACCCTCAAGCAAATCAACAGGCCCGCCTAGCTTAGTGTCATCTGCAAACTTACTGAGGGTGCACTTGATCCCCTTGTCCAGATCATTGATAAAGATATTAAAGACAACGGGCCCCAGCACCGATCCCTGGGGGACACCACTTGTGACCGGACACCAACTGGATTTAACTCCATTTACCACCACTCTCTGGGTACAGCCATCCAGCCAGTATTTTACCCAGTGAGGGGTACACCTGTCCAGGCCGTGAGCAGCCATTTTCTCCAGGAGAATGCTGTGGGAAACAGTGTCTCTCTATAAATTACGTAAGCATATCCACTGCTGTAGATATGAGTGCTATATCACCCCGGGATTTCAGTACCTTAAAGATTGAGGAACAGGACTTTGCCTGCTGGGAACTGATAATTTGTTCTTTCCCTTAAGTGTCTGAACTCCTCATCACTATGTTACGCAAAAGCACCTCCTTGGCGGTAGTGAATGTGATGATACAGTCAAGGATCACACTTTAACTGTAGCTGGTGTTGAACCTTTTGATATTTAAACAGTATCTGGAATACGTCCCGGTCTATACATCTGCCCATCTAATTTAGATTTCGGCGACTAAGGTTTCACTGGGATGCTACAAGGATGATTAAGAATCTTAGTACCAATACTACACCACTTTCACTCTCTGTCAAACCACCGTGGGCTGTACTTTAAAGGAAATCAGGCAGATGGCTGGACGGTCAACAAATATGCGACAAAACACTTCTTCTAGATATTTGCAGTTTAGCATGTGCTAGTGTTTATCCATCTGTAGAACAAGCCACCTGCCAGTTGTTTGAGTGATATGACTGGCTAAGCAGTGCTAAGCACTCCGTAATAACAACAACAATAATAGAGCCAAAAAAAAAAAAAAAAGGTTGTATGCAAGGTACGCACACTGATGGCTTTTGCAGACAAAAAGCGCACATTAAGAGTCAGAAGAAAGCAATCTTATGTTGCCAAAATATTTATTCATGGCATGCGTTATCTGTACAATTCAGAAACACGTACACCACTACTATATTAGACAATTTGCTGACAAGATGTAGAAAAGGCTGTAACACTATAGCGTCTATGCACGTTCTTCGTTACTATGCTGAGGCAGAAGTGCATGCATACATTTTCAAAACCAGTTATATAGCTGATTGTCAGCAATTCACTCTTTAGCATTTCTGCTGCATATCCTTCATTCAATTAACCCCAGAGCCATCAACATTTGGAGGCAAATGTGAAAATAAAATCTTTGCAGCATTCAACAGAAGCAGACAACATTTAGTAATACATGTGTCTAGGGTAGTAATGATACCCTACTAGAAAGATCAACGGGCCTCAAATCATACGTGGACTTGTGACATGAGGTAATTCTCCTTATTCTGTTACAGTTTTGGTACCTGTGCAGGGCTTTAAAAATCCTCCCAGTTCCTGTTTTGGAGAGAATTCAGCAAATTATGTGCACGGTCTGTGTGAATGTAATTTGAAACTTTAAACACGTGAACCATTTCTATTTGTGTTAATAAAATTCTGTATCTGCATTCGTAAAAGCAGAAGCATTTTTATTTCCGGTTATTTTTCCTCAACCTTTCAGTACTACCAGTAGTACTACTACAACATTAGGTTGCTGGGTCCTAGGTGTTACGCAATACCTAAGTGACGTGTGAACGAGGAGTTGGAGTAGGTGTTGTATAGTGGCATTGACAGCTCCCTATACAAGGGTAAGCAAGGTATACAGCCCGAGTAGGTAAAGGACTGAGATCCCAGCTAGTTTCAATGTCCCTCTTGGGATACTATGTCCCATAGCGTGATGTAAGATCCCTTGTGCTAGAATACACAAAAATTAAATATTCTTTTGTATAGGCATTTTTGGCACTCACTGCACATGCAAATATTAATGGCCCGATGATCCGTGACGAACTCGGGACACTTCTCCCTATTTATTTTCAGATTAAATTGAAGATAAAATGAACACTGCCCACCTCCATCTTCTCTTTTCTTAGAATAAGGAAGATTGAAGACCAAAAAATGCCTGAGACATGTATTGCTAAAAGGTGAATTCTTTCATAGCAGTCTGCAAAACAGATGTTACAGTTTCTCCAGCGGCATCAAATCACACGCAATGCCTACAGGTTCATTTGGATCTGCATTCCCATATTCTTTGTTTGATACAGGTGCCCTGTGCCAAGAATGCAAACTGTTCAACTGCCAAAAGCGGGCACCCACCACAGGTTCAAATGAAATCTTGAGAAGAATAGGAAAAACAGAAAGTTATGTCCAGGCATAGAGAACCCTTATTATTATTATTATTATTATTATTATTATTATTATTATTATTATTATTATTATTATTATTACTACTACTACTAGTACTACTATTACTATTACTATTACTATTACTGTTATTACTGTTATTACTGTTATTACTATTATTATTACTATTATTATTATTATTATAAGCCCACTCCTGCAGAGAGCCTTCTTAGCTATAAATCTTTACCAATAGTTGCCTTTCTAAACCTTATTGTATATTGTCCATTACCAGACTCAAGGTCCCCAGTCAGGATGTTATTATGTCTTAGAACTATGCTGATGATTTTCCTCAACCCTCTGAATTCAGAAGTACAGGGGGAAAAGACTTGACTGCACTGCCAAGTTTATTGCAGCGTAGAGGGTTGTGAGGCACAGAGTGGATACAGCCGCTTTATGTCTTTTCCTCCCAGTTTTGGACCTTTCCTGCCAAAACGCGGGAGCAGGATTATGCAGCTGCTGGAGCTCCCCGGTCAGAGGGAAGGCTCTCTGCATTTTCATTCTGCGCATTCCTGTTAGCAGATGCTTGGCTTGGTGCATTTTATGTTCTGCAGATCAAACTGCAACAAACAGGTCTTGAATGGAATCACCGGTTTTGCAACTCCATGGAGAGGTCTTTGGTTACTAGCAATGTCCCTATTTGTTAGCTCTACCCAGGCATAAGAGACTCCTCCAAATAAAGAGAGGATTACTCCATATTGATCTGTTGCTCGCCAAACTCTAGCCCAGGTCAGAGTGAAATAGTGGGGATGTACTTCTCTGAAATGGGGGTCTTCAAATGAATTTGCAATGATACTAGTTTGCTAAAGTAGTATTATATTTATATTAGAAACAGAGCAACAATCTGAAAAATTAGCATGAAAAAACGGACTCTGGTACAGCACAGGAGCACAGTGCTCAAGGGCTGAAAACGTCTACACTTTCAATTTTTTGCATTAAAGATGCTGAGACAAACCTTCAGTTTTTGCAAGGTCTTGCCCAACTCAAAGAAATTAATATTCAAGTGAGATTCTTCAATGTAACTACCTCATACATAATGAACACGAAAGCACTTCAGTGAATATCTGAATTTTACTTTACTATCATTCTCTGCTGCTCCAACAGGAGGAATTTGATTTGCATAGGGGATGGGTGTCCTTTGCTTGGGCTGGTACTGGACTTTATGGATCCTAGGGTGGCTTTTATGTCTAGTCTGAAATAATGACTTTGTGTCTACCTCACTGTCTGCAAGACATGAACAAAATGTCATTGTGCTCTGAAGTTTGTTTAACAATAAGAATGTGTGGGGTCTGAGAGCAGGGAATATAATGGACTTAAAATTCACATAATGGGCAGAGCGCTGGGAGTGAAAAGTGAGGAAAAGGACTGTATTCACAAACACAATATGTCCACCTGTACAGGGTCTGGGAAGGACTTACCTTGTGTTATCTAAGCCCAAACAGAGCTTTTACCATAAGGAAAATTTCACCTGTCTCCTCTGTGGGAATTTCCAAAATAAGCTTTTCTGCAAATTTAGGGATTAGCTCCCTAGAGCTTTAGGGATCTAGGGGAGAAACAATTATTGCACCTCATAAGTTTCTTTCTACAAGTTGCAATCATGTCGTTTGTGTTGAAATATAGGTTTGGGAAAAAAGAAATAACCAATCAACCAACAAAAAAATCTCAATCCTCTTTCCCTCTAATGTTTAAGGTTAGAGAAAAAAAAAAAAAAAAATTCCACTGCTAAAGTTTATGACGAATGAAGAGGGGAGAAGACTCAGAAAGACTACTGAGACTTGAAGTGTCTATTTTGATTTTGCACTAAAGTTGACAAAATACAGTAGGAGACACAACTGTTTAGTTCTCAATATATTTTTTATGAACAGATAACATCAAAGGTAAAAAAGGAAGCACAGTGGAAAAGAAGGGGTTTAGAGCCAGAAGGAAATTTAACAAAAGGAGCAGTAGTACGGCTCCTTCACTAGTACAGGAGGACCCTCTGAACAATGAACTGGTAGCCATAAGGTAGCAACTAATAAGAAAGCACATGTAAGGAGCAGGAGTTTAGTTTAATTTGGGAAAATAGCAAGATTACCATGATTGTGGCTGCAGCTCTTGCATTAGGTGTTTTCGTGTCACCGTGATGGGATGTATGAGGAGACATAAGCAAAACAGGAATCACGAGATGCAGAATTTGTTCATATGTCTAAAGACACTCTGGGGGCTGACACCAGCAATAACAACAAATCCAATTTCTATTTTGAAAAAGCCAATGACAGCTGAAAGTTATTAGGAAAAGGCTGTCTGGTGAAATCATTATGGATATGGGTACCCAGGTGTGCCCATTCGGGGCCTTGTGGATAAATCTATAAACCTAAACCAAACAACAAAAAGGCAGAGGCTCTGTAATGGTCCAACATCATCCATACGATCAGATTATTAATATAGTCCCTGCAGTTTTAGCCCAAGAAGAATACAAGTCTTCCAAACAGTGTCACACAGATGGTGTGAGGTTGGCCCAGGCCAGGTACATTCAGAGATGTCCAACAGAACCAATAGAGGTGCCACCCCCAGTACAGATAGCTCAAAAGTCGGTCTTGGATACACATTCCCCTAAAGACACCTACATACATGCACACACTCATTCACACATACACAAATGCACTTAGATTGGTGTCACACCTGGACAATGCTCATACTCCTGTTATCTAATGCAGTGCCATTTGTTAACTAAATGTGAAAAGGATATGTTTTGTGCATATACCAACAAACAGAACCAGATTTCAAGTCATAAATGTCAGCTATGGGGGTGGGGAAGCAGATAATATGAGAGTCTGAATTCATTTCAGACTCAGAGAGCTGCTATGAATGTTCTTCAAGAGAGTAAAGTATTTAAGATAATGAAAAACATATTGCAAATGTTCCTAGTTCCATTTGTTTACTGCTTTCACAAACTACTCCAAAGAACTCGTTAATGGAAACTAATTGGAACAGGTTCCGGGTCCATGTCCAGTTTCTTTTATAATTGCTGAAGTCATTGAATTGGCATGAAACAGCTCCCATTTAATCTGTCTGATTAAAAGGGGCACTTTCTCCTGCTGTACTCATTGGAGTGGAAATGAATAGTTCGCTGTCATGCGCGAGGCTGTTCCCTTCGTTTGATAAACCAAAGGATTAGGCAAATTTAGTCAAGGAGTCTTGACGACTCTTCCCTCCCTCTATTCCCTTCATACCACAAGGTGAAACACTGTGCTGATTATGAGACCTCCTTTTAATTTTTTTGATTACACGAATTAATTGGGCTGTCAGACTGGACTGCATTTATCCCAGTCAATTCTTCAGTAAATTATTTTCACAGAAGTATGTTCCTTATCTGAAAGGAGGATGCAAATTCCTTTGTCTTAAAGAAAAGCTCGATACAGAATGCAAGAGTTTCATTCATGGATATCCCTTCTTTCGTGATGAAAATGAAAAATGTGGGGCTGGAGAGCCCTGGACTGCTTCTGTCTGACAAATGACCTAAACATTAACAACTGAGAGAAGTGGGAGGATACTATTGGGTTTATTCTGGAGTGCACCAAACCAATGGTATTGGCTGCCAAAGCGGGAGGGAGCATGGAGACGTCAGGCCTGAAAGAGTTGTGAGGTTATCATCCGGGGAATTCAGAAAATCTACAACAGTGAACGAGCAAACTCAGTCTTGAGGTGTGGTATAAACATAAAGGCCACACGTTGGAGAGCACTTGGGGGAAGAAAAACCTTTCCCACAAAGCTCTGCGACAGGATGGACCAGAGATGTTATAACAAACCTATTTCTACTACCTGTGCTCTTTTGGGATGCTCATGGGATTCTGAAGTCCTCTGCAGCCAATTTCTCTCTGTGTCCTCACAGCTCTGCCCTGTACCATCCTCCCACCTCCTGCACGATGTTTCCACCCTGGAAACACAAACCTCAAGGCTGAGGCTGCACAGCAGCTTTCAGCGCGACTCAAAACTGAGGAGAGGAACCTACAAAAGGGTCAAAATCGCTGCCATTAACATGAGTGGGTAAATGCATGGCATCACATCACAGTGATCACTGCTTGTGCCCATCACCTCTGAAATATGGAGTAGGTGATTAGGCAGTGCTGAGAGAAAAAGCAGAAAGAATGAAAGAAAGAAAAGTCACCTATTTTTTCCCCTGAAGACCAAAGAAAAAAGGGTGGGCAAAATTGCAAAACTATAAGAGTTTCAACCAATTTTAGGTGTCACAAAAAGAAATAACCTTTTATTTTTGTGCTTTCTTGTTGGCTTTTCCCCACCAAAGATCCAAAAAAGATCTCCCTGCTGGTAAATTAATAGCTGGTTTTGTGTTTTGTTTTGTTTTGTTTTGTTTTGTTTTGTTTTGTTTTGTTTTGTTTTCTAGAAAACAGACATTTTCCCTTTTCTGGAATGGAAAAGTTCCCCCTCATTTTTTCCACTTCCCAAAAAAGAAGTCAGTCATGACTTTCATGCATAAAATCCATAGCAATTGCAGGTCCAAGAAGCCTGGGCACCTACCGAAGCAGCTAGAAGTCCCCGCAAAGCAAGCATAATATAATTTTCAGAAGTGAGTTGCCTGTTGCAGAGATGTGTGACCTACCAGTTAACATGCCAAGTGTGAATTAGAAAGGAGTTAATGTTATTTTTGGCAGAATGCCTTAGCCTCAGCATGATTTGATAAAACACTTGCTCCCCTTAAAATAAAAGGCCTTATCTTAACTTTAAAGACTCAATTTACTCCAGTGTGTCAAATGTACTTAGAATATCACCTCTCCGCTTTCAAGCAGCTTATCGGTATCCCAGACACTGACTCCTGGTGATATTCAAGCTGACTCGTTTCCGAATAGGACTAAAATTCAAGCTTTCTAGGAACTGCGGGTGTTTTTGTTTCCTTGGAGAAAGAGTGACCGCTAGACCACCGAGCTGAGCTCCTGTGACCCCAATCTAAACAGCTGTCACACTTCCCAGCAAAAAGATGCCAGAAGCAGAGAGACAGATGTAGTAAAGCAACCCCATTCTCTTTCAAACCCTCATGATATTTTTCATTCCTCTGCAGGAAATTTGGTCAAAAAAAAAATGCTCTGATGCTTTGTGTTTTGTTCTGCATTATTTGCAGAATAACTCGATTGCATACACAAATCCTGAAAATCGGGGACTGTTTCATCAGATGTGTTTGGCCACAGTTACCCAGCCTTCTTTCCTTTGGGAAGCCATCTCAAGTGTGATCATGCGTGATCATCTGTTTTTTGCGTAAACGCACCTTCCATGACTTCAGCCAATCACAACTTATTTGTAGGGTTGGACTAAAAAAAGAGGACCTTACCTCTTATACTCTCCACAAAAAATGGCTTTTCCCCTTCCCCTGAAAGTATGAACAGAAGCTGGACCCTAACCAGTTTTCCTGTTCAATATTTGGTGGTACCAATTCTGCAACGCATAGTCTGCTAGTGACATTCTTTCTGAGCGTGCCGTTAAGTTTTCTGTCCCTGTCCTTGCTTCTCCCCATCTTGCTAAATTCTCTCGTGAACAATTCTTCTTCTATTTGTGCTCTTTGGACCCCTAAGGAAATAGGGCCACGATGAAGGTCATGGCTTGTATTCCCAGCTGGGTGTTTGTAGGTACCTCAGGGAAGCTGCAGCTCTTCCTCATGTGAGATGGAATAGCTACAGCTTTTAGGTGGTTTGGACACTTCTGTTCCAAATCAGGCAGAAGAAGGAAATACTCATAGCTCTTAAACTCCCCAAAGAAACCATGCATCCATGCAACCACAAGCCAAACTTTGTAACATTATCAACCATCTGTGATATGCATAAAGTGCACTGGTGCTGTCTTATTCCTTAGTTGCAGAAGGGACTTTTCCTAATAGGGCCTTCTCTGTACACCCTTGAGGGCAATAAAGTTGAGTGATTTTTTGATAATAAGCCAGTGGGCTGCGGTTATATTGCACTGAAACTCTCTCGCATTTTTTTATCTGTTCTTAGGGCAAATTTAACTCTTAGACCTTCTGTAACTGCACCAAAATCAATTGGACCGCCTGATGAGCAATTCAGAGCTGAATTCAAACCTCTGAGACACCAGTGATCCCTAACTAATTAACCTACATTCTTGTGCGCTGACAATTTGCCAAGGTATAGTCTGTACTGAAGATCCAAATCCATCAGCATTTATGAAGTTTTCTGTTTCTGGGTTAAAACTGTATTCTCAGGTGCGAGCCTTCTCCTAAAATCAGTGCTGAAGTGAACCAGTGTCCAGCAATGAAAAGCAAGAATTTGCCCCATGAAACATCCCATGGCAGAATGACAACTGCCAAAGCAGTTAATAAACAGAACAATTGAGGCTTTATTTTCCTTTCCGGGGTTCAAAATATTTAATAACGGCAACTCTGAGAAGATTGCTAATCTGAAAATAGCACTTAACACTTAGCAGGAGGGGTTCTATGTTCACGGCATTGCAACACCTTACAGCTTGAACAACATTGACCTCTACCACTCCTAAAAGCTTGTTATAAACTTTGACAGCAGACCAGCCTTACCTCCGCACATCCACCGTATTTAACAATAAGGCAGAGAAGAGTAATATATATCCCAGAACCACCTGTTTAACACTGACCATGTCACCAGCAAAACCAGTGAAACCCCATGAGAAACCACAACGATTTGAGGAAGGATCACTGAGGGCATCAAAGGCAATACTGCTGCAGGAAGCATTTTCACAGGCAAAACCTGATCCTGAAAAAGGATCTCCTTTTCACCCGTATGGACTGAAATGAATTTGTACAGGTGTTTAAAAGGTAGAAGAGGGGAAAGGGAAACAGCATTGCCAAAATGGTAAAGTTCGACATTTATTACAGCACATAGTATGAGGCAACAGGCACTTTCTTAGTAAAACGGTTTTCAGTGACTGCTCTTTTGAAATGGTGAAAAAAAAAATAGCTGTAAAACACTAAGCTTTTTATAATATTGATAATTCTTCTTCATATGAATATCTCACTTCTTTTAAAGTGCTACATACGTGGTCTTCAACAAGAAAAACACTTCTGAGTACTACTGACATCAACCTGTTGAGCAATTCCCTTCAACAGGAGCCCATTTCCAGTTTCCAGCATTCATATTCTGATCCGTCACACACTTTCTTTCAGTTTTGACTCTGCTGTTCAAAACAAAATTATTATATTTAATTGACAGAGATGAGGATACCATTTGCCGCTGTTAAATATTCTGTAAGTGCTCAGTATGCAAATTGAACACCAGTAACCTATGTTCTTGGTATATTTAATCTCTCAAGTTGTCTTTGGGTGTGAACAATGCAAAATGATTCCACTCTTCCTATTCAGCAACTTTGAACAAAATTCCATCATCTGGAAATTCAAAAATTTTAAACATTTAAGAAATCTAATAAATTTAGGACAAGAGAAAATGTCCTCAAGTTGTGCCAGGGGAGGTTTAGATTGGATATTAGGAAAAATTTCTACACCAAAAGGGTTTTCAAGGATTGGAACAGGCTGCCCAGGGAAGTGGTGGAATTGCCATCCTTTGAGGTATTTAAATAGATATAGTGCCGAGGGATATGGTTATTGGTGGTTTTGGCAGTGTCAGGTTAATGGTTGGACTCAAGGATCTTAAAGGTCCCTTCCAACCTAGATGATTCTATGATTCTATGAAATTTGTATCTATTTTTTCCTTTAACTTATTTTTTTTTTATTTTCCTCATAAATAACAATTTACTGAAAGATGTCCCAGTCCTCAGCTGTGACTTTTTATTGATTTAATTGGCAGGTGAGCAAAAAAAAGCCATTCTGATTTAAATTCTGATTTGACATGTCTCCTGTATCAAACCTCATGTCAAATCAGTCTAATAATCTTTTTTTTTTTTTCCTAAGGAAAACTATGAACAGTGAGAATAGAGGGAATATGAATAGTTATTCCAATTCAATCGTAATGCTGTGGTTCAGAGCTTTTCCAGTTGTTCTCGTCTAGACTTTACAATGGGTCAGAATAGACAACAAAGGAATGCCATTTTTGTTTAAAAATATCATTTTTAAAACTGTTAACTGCTTCAGCAAGGCCTGAAGCTTTGCAGTTTTAGACCTCAGTTTGCCCAACTTAAAGCAGTCTGAATTTTAGTACTATCTGAAAACCATAGTTTAAAATCATTTCATCATCTTTTATCGTTACACTGATAAACAATAAAAAGTTTTTTTGGTATCGTTGATCTACATTGATCTTACATGCCCAGCCTTGATGAAATCTACCTGTTTAATAGTTTATTAGTGCATCTTTATCCCAGGTTTTCTGATGCAACAGTCCCGCTAATGCCAAATGTAACCATTTAAATTTTTTATGCAAATTCCTCTGTGAATTAACATGTTTTCCCCCCAGATTTGAAAAGGGGGAGCTGAGAGAAGAAAAAGAAAACAAACAATAACAATCAGAAGACTGTTAATACACTTTTACAAGAGTATTAAATTCAAATAAAATATTTACAGAGGATAAGCAATGCTTTTGGTACACTACACAATTTACATGACAAGTAGAAGCAACTAATCTTCCACACATTCTGGTTTATAATAGCGAAGCATGCACACAGCAATGGAAGGGAACAGAGTTTTCATTATGAAACTATTTAAAAATAAATGTGCGAATATAAATGATCTATTTGTATCCAAGCTCCAGTAGATCTAAAATGAAAGCCAAAAAGCAAGATGGTGTTGAACAATATTGCCTTCAAGAGCTGATTTATGTTGGGTTTTGGTACTAGAGTTATTCCCAGCTTATGAGTCCTGCATAACAAACAGCAACAACAGTCTCAACCTAACAACAATGAAGATTTCTGCTTACTTAAATGGCTACTTACTTAATTTTCTTTTTAACAGTGTTGCTGATACCAATTAAACACAAGTGCACATTAACTGCTATATAGATGCTATTAGTTTTTCTTTTCCAGTTGGTAGCTCAAGACAAATAGCCAGGCGGCTGTTGTAAAGATTACTGTGCGAGTACATGATTTTTTTCAGCCTGCTGACAATTTGGAGCAAGTGAGAATAAAATTATTTCAGTTGGCATAAACATATGGTAAATTGATATACATATTTTTACCAAACACCAAATTTAGAAAGAAAGCATCTCACAAATACCAACATGTTTTTGAATGAACGCAATTTCTGTTTGACCTGAGAAATGTCGATTTTAAGCAATCCTCAAGTTAGGAAAGAAAACAAATAAAAAGAAAAACTCCGAGAAAGTAGACATTCTAGAACAAAAGGAACACCATTTTAAGCACAAAGATAGAGATGCGCAAGCAATGATGCAAGGTTGCAAAGCATTCTATGATGCGTTGGTGCAAATTCAAGAGAAATAGACATTTACACCAATAAAATCACAGAAACATAGAATGCTTTGATTGGGAAGGAACTTTTAAAGATCATCTAGTCCAACCCCCCTTGCTATTGAGAGGGACATCTTTCACTAGATCATATAAAATCATAATAAAATTAACAGGAAATTCAAAATATTTCAAAAATCCCCAAAGCCTTATTTTTCAATGAAATTTCACAGCACAGTACATCTCAGCTCCAGCTACAAACATACGTGTACACTAAGTGATTGCACAGAATGCACATATTTTTATGCAGTACGTATACACACATATATTTTATATATATTTATACACATATATTTAACACATTTATACTCTAAGTTTCTGTTATGTTATAAAACTTACACAATCTATGTTCCTGCATCCCAAACTGCTCCTTTTAGTTTGCCTTCTCCTGCTTGAGTGAAGAGAGCAGTCCGCCTGGCTTCCATAGAATCATCAAATCATAGAACGGTTTAGGTTGGAAAGGACCTTGAAGATCATCCAGTTCCAACCCCCCTGCCATAGGCAGGGACACCTCCCACCAGACCAGGTTGCCCAAGGCCACGTCCAGCCTGGCCTTGAACACCTCCAGGGATGGGGCCTCAACAACCTCTCTGGGCAACCTGGGCCAGTGCCTCACCACCCTCACAGGGAAAAACTTTTTCCTAAGGTTCAATCTGAACCTGCCCTCTTCCAGTTTAAAGCCATTCCCCCTCATCCTATCGCTACATGCCTGAGTAAAAAGTCTTTCCCCAGCTCTCCTGCTTCTACAAAGCAAGGGGCCAGGACCCCACCGTTAAGAACATCTTCTCTGCCAAGTTAATTCTCTCTACTCAATGGGATTATGCCAAGCAATTTCCTTTTTGAGCGTTTATGCAATAGGGCAGGGTAATTGTACTGTTGATGATACAGTGTGAAGTTTGAATATTTTCTTTAGTCGATCCAGATTCAAACTGCTGGAAACTGCCCGGGGTCTCAGCAGGTTCACTGCTTTGCTATTGGTTAAGTCTACAGTCATCTCACTGAAAGGCTGCTCTTATACGGCATTGACCCAGCTGTATCTGAGCATCTTCACAATCACAGTGTGAGCCTCTGACATTTGAGCTGACAACCACTATCTAAATATGGCCTTGGCTCAAAAGACAGCCCGAAGTGGACAACAGTGACATTTTTCTTATGTTGTATAGTAAGTTAGTTTTTCTTTCATTTGAGCCAGTTAACAGAAACTCTCCTAGCCTTGATTTAAACTTACCTCCCTTGCATATCTGCAGAAGATGATAAAGACCACTTTTTACCTATTTCAGGCAAATTTTTCCATTTACTTATTTATTTTCCAAGTACCAAAGCTTCTAGATCTTTAATAAACACCTCCAATCTGAACTCTTTACCAGTGTGGCTATCAAAGCTGGTCAGAAAGGGAGCTTTATAGCTTTATAGGCTCTCACTTCAATGTTTTCCTGTTCCACACTATAGAAAAGTAAGAGTTTTTATGACAAAAAAAAAAAGAAACATGAAAATTTTCTCTTTTTTTTTTTTTTTTGTCTGAAAAAACATTTGTCATAGAAAAAGACATTTCCCTTAGCCAGAACTGGCTGTCCTTTCCCAAGTATGTATTATTCAAGTTTTGTGCTCTAAACTCTACAAAGTCCTGTGAATAACAAAATCCTACCGGGAAGACTCTGCTCCAGAATGTCCCTAGCACCATCAAACCAGCACATTTTCCAATCCATCTGTAATCAGGCGTACTCTCCCACAGTACGAGTCGTCCTTTATGGAGATGAAGTTACAGTGAACACTTTATTGAAAGGACGTTTTTTCCCCAGTATATATGTAAGTGCTTAACGTTCGCTGCCAATTAAAATACTAAACAACAGCATAAAGTGTATGGATTAGAAAAGGGTATAATTGCCCTTTTTAGTCATATAAATGTGTGGTTGTCTTGCTACAGGGAAGAGATAAACTAGCTGGGAAGAGGGAAACTAGACTGGAATTCATTTTCACCTCCCATGGTGAAATCTTTTATTGTTGTTTTTCTGTGCTACGACGGTGGAATACAAAGCCTAAGTCACAACAAAGCAATAACGCCGCATTGATGTGTTCCCAGAATTGAAGCCGTAGGCAAGCCACACTACTTACTGCCGGGCCCCAATTCAAGTCTCCTTACAGCCCTCTGGGCATTGCCAGACTAAATAGCTTTGAAAAGGGGAACAGCACATTAGCAGCCCCTCTGAGACAATCTGAGTAGAGTTACTGCATAAAAAACCCGGTTTAAATTATGTTAATAGAGCTGCAAGCTGCAAAGAAATTATTTATCAGAACTAGCGCAAGACCCTAGAGTTTATGCATTTTTTACATCAGACTTCCATTCCCTCGCTGCAGTCCCGGGTCTCTCCAACAAACCTCTATGTGCCACCAGCAAAGGGGAATGTCATTTATATCATCTGTGCTTTGACCAGATGTGGTCTTTAATGCCATTCATTCGGGGCTTCTCTGAGTCTCTTCCCCAGAGGGCACCAAACCACTCTTTGTCCCCCAGAGTGCATCAAAGCGCTCAGTGCAACCCCAGCATGGCCATGACATTGTGTCAATGGTGTGTGGCAGATGGCACAGACCACATCTGTCCTCACAGCTGGCAGATACAAGGTAAAGGGCTTCAAAGGGATTGCTGTAGTTGCCTAAATGGGTGTCAGGTAAATTGGAAAAATAATTCCTAAATATTTGAGAACAAGGATTACCTTTTCACTGCACGTTAATAGTTAAGAACTTGACCCTGGAGCATCAGCTACAGTATGAAATAACAATTGGCCAAGCTCAGGCTTCTCCCAGTGAGGGTGCATGTATCGGCAGCCTTCATGGATCAGAGAAACAAATAAACAAAACGAGAAACAGAGTGGGGAGGGGGAAAGATGTGTATAATGTATCCAAAGTGACCTCGAAAAGGTTAATTGGTTTGGTTCTGGGAGAAGTATGTGCCGGTCTCACTGATTATGAGAATCTTCACCAGAGGATGCTTCTGCTGGTAACAACCTATCTTTAAGGAAAGAAAATTAGATTGTCTCCAGCCCCAATTTCATCCTCTCTGATTTCACAGTGCACTCAGCTGCTTGAAGGAGGGAGAATTGCTCAACAGAATGCCATCTGAGATGACTGAATGGCGTTGCTACAATGGGAAGAGGTTTGCATTCAAAATTTCATCAAGAGAGACACCGCTGCGAGGCAGGACCCGATTCCTGTCTTGCTAACACCAGCTCAAATCAGCGGGAAGCCAATGGATTCAATAGACTATCAAAAGCAATGGGGTTAGACCCACATTACATGTGTGGGAAAATCAGTTGGAAGAGACAACGGCTCAACATATCTGTATATACATTTAAACTCACAATTCATGAAAATACCAAGCATGAGAAAAATCAAAGGTAATCTCGGATTATAAATGGGTCCATTTAGTTTTGACATTAAAAGGTGGGTGTCATCTTCCTGGCTTTTAGGTCTCTAATCATTTCATTCTGCTTTTCCATAATTCATAGCCTTTCACAGTTTATTGAATCCTTCAAGAGTACTCACCCTTTCTTTTTCATCTTTTTATTTTAGTTCTAAAATTTGTGTGTGCGTACATGCTTAGGAAGAAATGTAAAAGAGCTACTTAGCATTTGAAGGAGTGCTGCAAACAGTTATTTCAAGCCTTTTGTTCTAAAATAAAATAAAAAGCCAAGGGAGGTGATTTTTCAAATTTGTTTCAGAAGAGTTTTTATCGCTCAGGTTTAAGAGAAAGATTTTTCCCCTGGCATAAGCCATCATCAATCTATGGTGCTGCTCTAATTTACACCACCTGAGGATTGAAAGTGACATAAAGTGAGCAACTAAAAAGAAAGAGACCACACGTGACTAAAATCTGTCACATCGCTTAATATACTGTTGCTCAAGGAATGAGGTGACAAGAATTGGTGTAGTGCCAAAAAAACAGAGCAGGAGAAAAGCTTCAACTTCATAACTTACTGCAAGTTTTCATTACTCCTACAGTTACTTTAAAAATGCAGCAAATA
Organism: Vanellus vanellus; assembly: GCF_965231255.1. Taxonomy (NCBI): domain Eukaryota; kingdom Metazoa; phylum Chordata; class Aves; order Charadriiformes; family Charadriidae; genus Vanellus; species Vanellus vanellus. Next base: position 217,002,078 of record NC_138905.1, on the reverse strand, counting down.
GAAATACAGAAATACCCGTTAATACTAACAGAAAATGGTTGGACAGTTTTATCATATCTTTAAAGATGAGCTGCTACAGGTGAGTTTGCAGAATGGCTTCTGCAATTTTATGCAGCCCAAGGATCTCTTGTAGGATCTTTCTCATGGATAAGTTGTAGCCTCTTCTGTTGACTCACAGAGTAGAGACTCTGCAAACCCAAGTTTGGGATACAATGAGAACATGGGCACAGTGCACACATGCAATGGTGTGCAGAAGAAGGGTCACACAAGCAAAACTCACTTTCTTTTCAGAAAAAGTGTCTTGGGGAAGTTGCAGGCAGAAGGCAATCTCAGGGTCCATATGCCAATAAAGACTTTTGCTTAGGACGCCTCATGCATTGCTTTGGAAATGAGACCCCAACCTTGGATACTACAAGAAAATGATTATGGAATTACAACAAGATATTCCAGAAGAAATCTCGTAACTCCAAGAGTCTGCAGGCAGAAGTGAATACGTTGTTCGGTTAAGGCATTCCTCTCCTAATTTCAACATCTGTGGTACCATGCTTGGTCTTCATACTTTGTGAACAGATAATTACTGGTTATAAATGTAATACTACATGGTGCAATTACTTATAAAGCAATGTATTAAGATGTACAGTATGTCTCCTTAAAATTGTAAAAGAAACAAGAAGGTTGAAGCAGAAAATATGTAATTAAGGTTGCTGGTACTTGTAATAGTGAAAGAACCTGGGGGCCGAGGAGACAAGGTAAAACTCTCATCCCTCCATTACAGTAGCAGAAACCCCAGGCACAGGAACAGGGAAAGACCAAGGGGGCAGCAGAGAAGAGTCCCTTCCAAGCATCCTTCCACATCCCTTGGAAATAAGAAGAGAACAGTGACGGAGGGCAGGGAGGACAGCAGCAGTCAAGAAAATAAAACATTTTCTAAGAGGAGAGCTGGAGAGTCCAATTTACTGTACGAGAAAGACAAATGAGTTGACATATTGAAAGAGCCAAGAAGCATCTTTATTACTAGATATAAACTCAGTAATTAAATAATTATTAAAAGATAATTAATCAAATATAACCTTAGTAACCTTAACAGACCTTAGTATTTTTATTTATTTATTTATCTGATTGTTTATTTATTGAATGACCTGTATTGTAAATTTATGTTTTGAAGTAAGCTTTTTCTTTTCACCTTAAATCTTGTCCAGATGGAAGATACTCGTGACTTACCTGACACACAATTCTATGTCCATTGATGTAGTGAGTCTTAAAAGTAATTTAAATGATTGCCTTAGCTAGTGTCCAGCTCTTTATCATATACTACAGGGGTGTGCGGCGTGCCCCAGCACGGAAGGGTTGCATAGACAGGTTTGAGGTCTGGTGTCACAAAGTCAGAGAAGAGGGGTCCTCTGGGGATCAGTGACAACCGGGAAAACTCCCCGCATCATGAGCAGGGAAGGAGGACTGTACTTGACTCTCAAGGACTCAAAGAGTTTTCAAGAGGCCAGATTCTTTTATTGGGGTACTTCTTGCAAGTAATTATCTGTCTTTTTTTGTGGGTTGTTTTTTTTTTTTTTTTCCTTCTTTTTTTTTTTCCTGGAGCAGGAAGGGAAAGAGGAGAGAAAAACATTACGCTCAGCACAGGGGGAATAGTGAAATTTTGCAAGTTGTTAATCCAAAAGAAGATGATACCTGGATTTCTGTGTTTTAAATTCTACATGAGCAGAGGGAGAACAAAGGATCTCTGTGTGCGTATGTGTTATTTACTCCTAGAAGAGCACTCATATCCTTTCTGTACTGCAGCAACACCAACCCATCAATAAACAGGAATGAAAATAAGAATGTGTATAAATGTTCCTGGGGGACAACTGCTTGTTTGATGGATAGAAAGTATCCATCTTTTATACACCATCGTGCAATATATTTTTCATGAATCGTGTGAAAAATAATGCAAAGAAAACCTAGTTAGCATTACTGTGACAACTGCCAGAAGGTATGTAATACACAATTTTCCCCTAAATCATTTCATTTTGGAGAAAAACCTAAAACCTATTTGCTCATAGTCAAGTGAAGCCAGGGAGCATTATTAATTATAGGGTCAAGTCAGCCACAAAAATCTCATCATTCTTAAAATGCTGCAAAAATATTTAAAATGTTCAGAGGTCTTGAATAAAAACCTGAAGACAGCTTTGGGTTGGGTAACACCTATCTTTGTCTGGCCAGATGACTTCTCTGAAAAGAGAACTATATAACCATGGCTTTTACTACTCCAAAGTCCGTGACACCCTGTCCATGTTCATAGTATTTAGGCTCAGAGCTGGTTAATACCAGATTTTTGGTCCCTTCTGTCTTTGAACCGTGTAGACATAGTTGGATAATCATTTGGTTATTCAAACAATGCTGCATAATGCCCCCTTCTTCTCCCAGATAATAGGCCTCTCAAAATAACTTAATCTAGTTGAAAATATCATGTCCCGATGACCAGTTGCATTGGAAAATGTTAGCCTTTTTGAAAATGAGTATCAAAGCTTTCTTTATTGCTACTGTCTTAGTTTATTTCCTTACATGCCTCAGGTATCCATAAAAAGCACGTCGTTTCGATAGTCTAGAGTGATTAAGTACAGAAAGAGAAAATGACAGCAGCAGATCGCTGTGAAAGCAAATGGACTATAAGAGTTGTATGGGTCACACCGGAGGTTCAATTGGGCCACCAGTTCATACAATCAGTAGTGGAGACTCGGTAAAGTAGAAGAGGTGGCCACAGTTAGAAGATTGTATTCTCCCAGCAATATCCTCCCACCTTCTGGGAAACTGTCACCTTCTCGGTGTCTTGAGCTGGTGGTTGTATGTTTGAATTTAAAATCTAGAATCATTTGTACTTTACTTACCATTCTTATGAGTATAGGAAAATATTTAAATTAATAGAATTGTAAAATAATTTATATGGAAGGGACCTATGGAGGACATCTGATTTAAATCCCTATTTAAAGCAGGGTCAGTATTGGAGTATTTCCAGAACAACTGATGTCTGTAGCAATTTTAAGTCACAAGAGTTAAAAAACAAAGAAACAAAAGAAACCCCTTGACAATAATTAGGCACTAGTGAATTTCTGCTGGAGTCCATGGTTTTAAAACTTTTCAGAACTTTCTTCCCTGCATATGGGCTACATTTATATAGTTTCAAATGTACAATATACTCTAAAGCCAAATCCCAGAGCTAACACGATGGGCAGAACCGAAAGCAGACAGTGTGTTGAAAGTAAATCTATAGAGAAAGATAAATAAGCCAATACATAAGAATCAATTATTTCAGTCTGACACACATATTGTTTAGAATCATTTGTCAACTGTATAGCAAGTTCTAGTCCTCAGTTATTTCAAGAAAAAAATACTTCCCAGACCTTCAGAGACATGCTGGGTCCCTCACAAAGCGCAACAGTGTGCTGTGTCCTGCATCCCCTGGTCGCCCATGCTGCATCCATGGCTTCACCGGACCCCAGGCTTACCCAAAACCACGGAGAGACACCCTCACCGGCAAAACACAGGCATGTATTACACGTAGCAATTTCCCTCTGAACGCCCCACCGCTGTGCAATGCTATTTTCACGTGTTTCTTTTATAAGAGCGTACGGGTGCCCTTCTCCGGGCTACTCTGCCCAGACCGTTCAGCAGATGGCAAGGAAGAGGCATGTATGTCCTCAGCAGCTAACCCATATGCGGCTTGAAAAGAAAATGCAGAAAGCTACAGTAACATGACAGAATCCATTACTGGCTTTTAATCCTGATAGCGATGCAGAGACGAGCCATGAGCACAGCTGTACGTGCCTTCGGGAGAACACTTTGCTCAGCTCTGGTTCAGAAACAGATCATTAGAAGTAAATCAATATAACCTGCCGTTCTTCTTCACTCTGTCCTCTTTCAGAAAACTAATCAGCAGCGCAGTACTGGATATTGAGAGCTATATTCTGGCTGAACCAATTCACATCAGACCGAAACCCAGAGGAAACCAGCAGCAGCGAAAAAAAAAAAAAAAAAAAAAAAAGGGAGGATTTATTCTTTCTAAAGAAAAGTGAGGGTAAAAAGTCACTTGCAAAGAAAATTATCATGCTGTTTCCAGGTTATGAACGCCATGGTGTGACAACCTGCATAGGTAATTTTTGTGCAGGAAGAACGAGCCAGGGCTAGATTTTCTTTTACCACTTCATGCATTTGAAATGCCTGTATAATAGTGCATGTTTCTATGTTTGCGTGTTATTAGTAACGTGCTGTGTCCTAACCATCGTTTGTGACACACAGTAAATGAGCACTGTCATAAATAACTTTTAAATATAGTGTTCTTTTGCCTGCTTTGTTCCATGAGAAAAAAAGAGAAAGGTATGAAAAGACTAGGTGGCTTCTGTAAGGCCATGTAAAATATCTATTTGACAGTGCTGTGCTGAATTATGGAGCTCTAAATGCCAAGCCCCTGTCTTAACCATAGCACTATCCCTATCTTTCCAATCTTGTGATCCCACAAGGGTCTCCATTGCTCTGAGCTAGTCACTTTTGCCCTTTGGGAGTAAGAGGTTTTAGCAGAAAATTGACTAAACTTTCAAAGTCACACATTGAAGAAGCTCTCAAGAGCCCCACCAGCCCTACTGGAAGAGCTAGCCAGGAACCTGTATTTCACTTCTGTGAAAAATGTCACAGCTGAGGGACAAATAATTAAAAAAAAAAAAAAAAAAAAAAGAAAATAATGAACTTGCTTGGCAAATATATACAGAAATGAAATTCAACGATATGTCTGTATGTTCCCAAGAACAAGCTTCTGTATCCCAAAATATATTCCTGGCAGCCCTGCCCAGGTGAGTGCGTTTCCACTCTGGGTTCCTGGAGGGTCTCACCCTCAGCTCATCTGCAATCTGCTTCCTGATCTTCTGCAGACACACACCAGTATCTGGAGACATTTTGACTAAGACAGAAAGTTTCTTGGAAGGCAGATTGGCGGGTGGGCTGGCAGGAAACCAGGCAGGTTCGCTGTCAGCCTCGCTCCTCTTGCAATCGACGTGCTCCCGGGGAACGTTTCGCTTTGACAAATCGGCATTTTTCCAATGGAAAACATTCTGTCAGAACATTTCTGCCCACTTCTGCCGCGTCTTCATCCCCTTCAGCACTCTCTGCCCCAATGACAAAATTTGACTGTTGAGTTTAGCGCAGATCGGCCGCCCTTCTCTCCGGGGAAGATGTTGAACTTGCTCATCCCCCGTCCCTTCCCCTCGGGCACAGTCAGTAGGATGTGATGTAGGAAAAACGTTTTTGTGCTCCTTCGTTGTGACTTTCCTTTTGCACTACCCTGCCAGGATCTTGGCTACAGAAAAGGCACACAAGTTGTGTTTTGCCCCTTAACAACGTTTATGAGCTTTTGTGTAAGAGAACAGAGGTTAGGGGTGATATTTGTTTACGGTCTCTGGTATAACACGCTATCGCTTGGATGTAATAAGGGGCGAGTGCATTATTTTTAAATACTGCTGCAGATTTAATTACTGCTACTTGCAAAAAATAAATGCCACTTGTTGCCACAATTATCAGGTACAATAGCAGACATCAAGCACTCTGCTGTTCGCACAGTTTTAATGAGAAGCAGTCACTTCATTCAGGTTCCCTTTTTCCTCCAAAATGCAATTAACAAACAGTGATTAGTTGAGCCAATTCCAAATTGTATTCAAATGAAAGCAATTTGGCTAGTTTGTAGGTCCAATAGGTGCTACTCTCTAAAGTCCCTAAAAGAATTAATTGCGTGTTTCCACCCAAACATGTTCTAGGGAGGGGAAAGATAAAAGGTGTCTTTGATACAAAGGCTTTGTTTTTGACAATGCAAATCATTTTTCCATAAAAGCATATCATTCGGACCAGCCTACAAGACTGCCTGAGAAATTGGTATCTGCACCAGAACTTTCGCTTCTTTGGAGGAAGTATTGTCCCTTAACGTGCAAAATAGTCCTCTTTAGCATAACTGCACGTCTGAAACCCTCCGGCTGCTGCCATTTTAAGAAACTTCAAATAAATAAAGACATTTTTTAATAGTTATCTCTAATTTATATCCAGATCTTGAAAGGAAACATTCAGATGTGTTCTAATAACTTCTAGCGACGGATAAATCAGTGATGTGTTTATACGGATGTGATTTTCTTATCTTCTTTGCAAAGCACTTGGTCAGAGATCTCAGCTTCACAGTAAATACAGAACATCGCTGCAGTTTAATTTTCAAACAAGTTCAGACCCAGAAGCTGTGGCAGCATAACGACAATTCTGATGGCAGGATTAATGATTTCAGCTCCTACCCAGAGCAAGCAGAAAGCTTTCTATTTATAACTGCATTATTTCCATATCATTTATTATTTCTCGGGTAACCCAAGAGTTAAAAGTCTGAACAATAAACTGCAAAGTACAAGTAACCAAGAAAGCAAGGACTTCAAAATGCAAAGATCAGTAACTCCTCCAAATCTCCCACAGACTATTTCCACAAACCTAACAAGGTCGATAAAAATCCCATTGTATTTTATGCAAGAATAAGACTGTTTTCTTTGGAGTCCTGGCCAAATTCTAATTACCTTCAGCCCACCTACAATTCTCCCTGAAGTATTAATGGGATGTGGTTTTCTTCATTTTCTGTCCTAAATTGTTGTAAAGTGCTCTATTAAACAGCTGCCCAAACCTGGCTGATTTTACTGGGGAGCAAAATAATAATGGATTTATGCACAACGCACACGCACAAGCAGGAGGTATGCTACACAGGTGTTAAAAACACTGTCATCAGAGGATGTTATTAGCTGTGTGTGGACTGACCACCAGCTGTCTCAAAACAGATATAATGAGAGCTAATAATAAATGCAAGGTTTTATTTGTGATTGAGGACGTTTTACTGGTTTGCATTGAAATTTATCCCAGGATTTGCTTGCGACTCTGCTTGCGTGACAACCAAGTCAGTAAAGGTTCACTGAAGCTAAAAACAGGTCCGGTATTCCATGTTTTTCCCCTCCATAGAGCTTCAGGAGTAGCTGATCTGCATTCAGTCCCCAGTGAGAATGAAAACTTATTGCCCGCAGATGAAAACTGTGACATAAAAATATTATTTTTTGATGGTACTCTCACTGGATTGTTGCTGTGTTGTAATTAAGGTTACAGCCAGATTTGCAATAACCGAAGCAAGTTTGAGAGTACAGTTTTTCCTCGACATATCCACTCATCTCTTACTTTCTTGGACTCCCACTCTCAGTCACGCCTCAGGTTTTGCAATTTACACAGATGTATGGGATAAAGGCCCATCAAATGCTCAGAGATTTGTCTTTTGTCTTTCTAGTCCTCATCACTCATTAATGACACTCGCAGACATGGCTTTGACTGTTTTCATTTTTTTCTCCTCCACTCCCTCTATTTCATGTTGCACAAAGAGCTGTGAAACAAAGACTCATCAAAGTCATCATTACACCACATTTATCTGCTCAGAACTGCCTTTCTCATCTATTAGCCTTTTTAAACGTTCCAAGTCCTTCTGGGGCTGGATTCCCTCTCATTATTTCGGCTTCCTTGTCACTCGTTGCTGACTATTTCTGCAATTGCCCTCCTCCTCCTTTCCCCCTTCTCAATTTTTTTTCTGGGCCAAATACAACTATGTGTAATCTTCCATTTGTTTGAATTCAAACAAAATAGCACTTTTTGTTATTGTTAGAGAAATTAAAATTTTAAATGAGTTATTGTTTGCACTGATTTTCATCTGTGCAACTTATTAGTCCCTTTTTTTTCACTTTCAAAGAGTGAAAAATCTTTGCTTTTCAACTATTTATATATATTTTTAATAAAGAGTAAATATGAAACAACCAGATAACTTGATTTATTTGCATCAGATTAACTGCAGAAATCCCTTTACAGAAGTCTTTCGTAACATCATGGGTTTTTTATAGATGAAGGGCAATATATTAACAGTGAAAAAAGAAAAATAATATATATATATACACGTTGGCACTGTTACCCACAATTCTCTCATGGTCCCCCCAAAAGGAGAATGTCCCAAAATCATTCCTCTGTCCCATGACTGAGCAGCTACTCCATGAGATGGTGACTCACGGGCTTTTGATAAGTTTCCTTTCAGACCTTCTGTGTCTATAAGTGTCCTACTAACTGGGAGGTTTTCCCTGCCTCTACCCTCTTTACTCCCTGTTATTGGATATTTATACATAGTGATAAAATCCTCCCCTTGAGCTTTCTTTTCTCCAGGCTGATGAGTCAGAACCCTCAGCCTCTCCTTGTGTGTCAGATGTTCCAGTGCCTTAGTCATCTTCACAGCCCTTCAGTAGACATGCTCTGATATGACCATGTCTCCCTTGTACTGGGGAGCCCAGCATTAGGTTCAGCATCCCAGATGTGTCTCTTGAGACCTGAGCAGAGGAGAAGGATCACCCCCCTCAACCTGCTGGAAATGCTCTGCACAATGAGGCCCAGGAAGCCGGTGGCCTCTTTGCCATGAGTGCACATCCCTTGCTCGTGGTCAGCTTGGTGTCCTCCTGGACCCCCAAGTCTTTCTCTGCCAAGATGCTTTCCAGCTGGTTGGTCTCCAGGTGACCTCCAGGTGACCAGGTAACCCTGGTGCCTGGGGTTATTCCTTCCCAGAGACAGGAATCGTCATTTCCCTTTGTTGGACTTCATGAGGTGTTCAAAAAACATCAACAATGTATTGTCAATGTTAGAATCAGAAACAGCTTTTTCAGTAAAACACTTTGGAGTAAATTCTACCTTCATTTAAAAACAAAAGCCCAGCAACAACTGCAGAAGCTGTAGCTTTAAAGGTAACCTATAGAATTAAAACAGTGTATAATAAATAGGATTGTGACTGGTCACTTCTGATCTAACATAACATTGTATTCTCCACAAGACAAGGGAGATGTATTTCTGGAAGCTCTGCTAAAACGGATTGTGAACACCAAGAATTTTTTCAAAGTATCTGCTGGCGTAGTGATGTCAGTGATGTAAGGCTGAGATGTACCACTTGAAGCAGAAGAGCCACAATAAAAATACAAGCCTGCCTCTGACTTGGAGCGAGGTTATAGACAAAACGCCCTTGTCCTAAAATCTCTTATCACCCTCCAAAAGATCCTTTTGCAGTGTTGGTTTAATGCGAGGCTCTGAGCCTCATCAGTGATTTTCATCTGAAGCCGAAAGGACAGGTCAGTTACCTTTACATGCTGACGCTTCCTTGTGAGTGCCGCAGTTTGAGTGAGATGTTTGGGTTTTTTTCCAGGATTACATGAAAACAGACTGTGGTAGGAACAGAATTATGCCTAAAAGGAAGATGTTTTATATGTATATCCAACTTGCTCTTAAATAATTAAGCATATATTTATAAGCTAACCAATTTCATTTGCTAACATTCAGACTTAAAAGACAGGAATGTTTCCAAAATGTTTGTAAATTTTTCAGGCTACTCTATTTTTTTCCGCATTGCTTAATAAAGCTTAATAGCTCTTCTCAAATTAAACTAAATTAATATGCCAGCTGTACCCAGTTTTGAGCACACAAAGCCCCCAATGGTTTATAATAAATTAATACATGTGGTTATGGTACATCTTAACATGAAACTCTCATTTTCATGTTGGATGCCAGAATCTATTAGATTTGCTTCGTAGTTCTTACATTAAGTTTATCTCAAGACATCATTCTCCCTGCCGATAAGTACAATTAACTACAGATTAATTTACCGTAAGTGGATTTTCGTATTCTGGTTTGTAACCGATGGATGCATGTTTACTGAAGAACTGTTCTAAATTCTAATATTTTCTTATTGCCCCACTAAACTTGTAATCCCTCTCCCCTGTGGGTTTCCATTATCCAGCTGTGACTTGCATTGATTGTTTTTTCTGTTTAGGACTTCTAACAGTTAATACAGGCACCATTGCTTTAAATCAGCATTGGTTTTGATGTCCCATGGACTCCAGGCTCAACTACAATTAAGTGTGTACATAAGTGTTTCCAGAATCAGCATCTCAGCAGCAACCTCTCTTTTTCATTTGTCATCCACTAAAAAGAAACACTGGAAGCACAGATACTCTCAACCATTTATTGAGCTTGAAGTTCTGGCAGAGACCAGACATGAGGGCATCATGACTACTTACAGCGTAGATGCCTTCCAAGATTAGGAAGAAAAATTAAGATCCTCTGCAGTGATTAGTATTTCAGTTCTGGGTTCCATTTCAGATATGGATGTCTAGGGCAGTTTGAAATACTGTAAAATAGTTTATTTAGCTTTCAGCTTCTGGTCTAGAAAGCTGCAGTCTCCCTTAGAACCTGTGTCATATTTGCCTGACTTGCATGGATGTCTCTTATATTCTATGGCAATTCGGATGACACTAAGCACTCATGGGAGGGAATTGAGAGAAGCCATCAGTGGCTGAAAGGGAGATTAAAGGTAAAATTCAGCCTGAGACAACTTCATTTAGGTATTCTCAAATGAATGAAGTGTCCAAGTTCCCACTACCACCAAAACAGAGTTCTTCAACAGAGAGGTTCATTTGCCTAAAAGTAACACCCTGATGTTATTTTAGAAATAGTGGGTTGTCCTCCCCGACCTCTGAATGCTACCCCTATTCAGTGTAACATCTACCAGCCATCTAAGTTACTGCTAAGCATGCAGCTATCCAGCTTGGATAACTAAGGGAATCCAAAATGACGGTTATGTTCATGCGTCTGCATCCCAGCCACCAACCCTCTTCAGCTCCAGGCCCCACTGGCTATACTGACGTGTGGGGTCTGGTTGGGATGGAGGTAACCTTCCCCTTTATAGTGTTGTGCTTTGTGTTTGTAGCTCGAACGCTGCTGATGGACACACTCCCATTTTGGCAACTGCTGAGCAGTGCTCACACAGTATCAAGGCTGTGTCTCCAGCCCCCCTGCTCCCAACAGCCAGTAGGATGGGGGTGGGAAAGAGCTTGGGAGGGGACAGCTGACCCAAACTGATCAGAGAGATATTCCATATCATACGACATCGAGCTCAGCAATAAAAGTTATGAGAAAGGAGGAGGAGCAGGGGCATTCGTTTTTTAGGCATTTGTCTTCCAGTGCAACCACTACATACATGGAGGACCTTCTTCCCAGAAAATGAATGGCCATCACCTGCTAATGGGAAGTAAAGAATAAATCTTTTTCACTTTCCCTTGCTTTCGTGGGTGGCCTTTGCTTTTCTTTATTTAACTGCCTTTATCTCGACTCATGAGTTTTTAATCTTATTTTCTCCCCCTGTCCCGCTGAGGAAGAGGAGTGATAGAGCAGCTTGGTGGCCACCTGGAGGCCAACTAAGGTCAGCCCACCACTACTGAGTGTATACTACATGTAGGAATCTAAGTGCAAGCATCCTATCCTAGGGGTCCAATTGCTTTCAAAGATTGATCTAAAAGCTGTATGTGCTTTATATGCTAAGGGTGTATGTGTTAAAGCTCTATAAATACAGATATATACCCACATAGACCCCTATAGGTATAGGTATATATATGTATTTATGTAGCAATAAAGAAATAAAGCTTTAAAGTAACCAGAAGCATACATGCCTAAAAATGTCCATTTTGATAGAACAGTGCTAATAAAAAACTTCCCTACACACCATATTTATACTATACTTATACGTAGTATTTGAGGGTTCATGCAGAATACTAGCAGAGTAATGTCACCTTTCCTAAATGACATTTCTAAACAGAATACTATATAGTGAGAGTTTTCCTGAGAAGCTTAACTCTTATCAATTTCAAATATATCTCACTTCCTTTGCAGACGATATTCCTTTATCCATCAACTACCTTTGAGTTTCGTGACAGCTATGGAAGATAGGGGCAGTTAAACAAATTAAGTACAATTAGTCAGGTTTTGTGAGTATTAGCTTTCAATGACAGTGAATTTGCCACTAGATCATTATTGGGAAAAGTATCCACAGTATAGTTATGGCACTGTTACTATTTTTTATGGGAATGAGTCAAAACTTAACCGTATGGATTTGCCCAAGACATAATTGTGATTAGGATATATTAGACACTTCATAAGAAGTAATATCTAATTCACTAACCAATTAAACAGCTTAATACTTGTTCCCAATATTGCATCATATCTCTAATGATTTATTAATGTACAGCATCGAGATCAGCAGCTTTCTCCTCTACAGAAAGCTCAAGGTAGTCTTCTGGAAGAATAGGCATGTCTGCAGGATTCCCTGGAGACTTCAAGAGAAGCTATGCCCTTTTTGGAAGCCAGCAAGCCACAAGGAAGTAAACATGTGATTCCACAGCTGAAATTGCAAAATTTTTTAACAGAAATATTGTAGCAAATATTTTGCCCATTCAACATTTTTAGATGGTGGGATGTATTTGGAGGAACAGGGGTTTATTCTACCCATCTGTAAAGAATGAAATTGGACTTTAAAGAATGGGACCAACACTGAAGCCGCATCACTGGCCTGATGAGCAACCTAACAAATTTGGAAATGATCCGACAAAATCTTTGTGTTTCCGTTCCCTGATCTATGTATTTACTTGAGAGAGTCATCAGATAAAATAGCATTGGAAGAAGCCACTAGGACCAAGACTCTTCTTTTCTAAGGGAATGACTTCCAAACCAGACTCCAGGTTCCCTCACTTCTCCTGATCTCATGAATCCTGCTTTCCATTCTGGTTGGGCCAGATCTATAAGGGTTATAGAGAATGCCATTAGCACTTGCAGCTTTCAAATAGACACTCTACAGGCAGATATGAATCTTCTCAGACTGAGAAGGATATTGAGTCATGATACTTTAGTTCCTTCCAATAAGTGTGAACAGCTGGATATGGATGTCTGTGCTGAGGTTTAGAATTCTTGAAGTTTGTTTCTTAAATTACTATGTTGTCTTCAGGGAGTTAAACTGATCAACACACCTCAAGGCTCTGACCATCCTGGTAGCTGATCTGAAAAACCTGCCCAAGCACCACCCTAATTCTATTCAGCTCTTCTGACCGAGCTGAGCTCTTCCTATTCAAAATAATTGTTCAGAAGTATCGGCCAAAGGCCAATAAAAAAAGAGGTTCCCATGAAAACTGGTAGCTGTGGCTTTGCTTGCATTAGTGCACAAGGGTATTCAGAAACTCTATGGTCCTTCTAGAAACCCCTCTGTTTGGTAACCTTAGCACCAGTGTCTCAGGTGAGGGCAGCTAGGAGATGTCATCATCTCAGGGACACAGGTCAAAAATTAATTACAGGTGATAGGATGATGGGAAAATACAACTCTTTTTGGTGGCCTCACTTACACAGGTAAAAGCCAGAACCTTCAGTGAAAGCTCATCAGGTTTTCCTAAGACCTAAAAATAAAGAAGTAGTTATACTTGGGTAGTTGCCCCAGTAGTGAGATTTCCTGCTGTTCTTCTAACAACCACCATTGAAAAGGACCATTCACCTTTTGTATCTATCTCATATGTATATGCATTGTAAATGCTCAAAGGTCTCCAAGGTGGAGGTAATACATCCCTTCTAAAACTACATTAGCTGTTGTGAGCCGGATACTCTATTGGTGTTATTCTTCCCTTAATCATTGCTTTTCCACAAACATCTGGGGTTTGTAGCAATCTCATTAATAGCAAATCTTTTGGGGTCCAGGTGGTTGAGGTGTTAAGCTCTTCAAGCAGTCCTTGTCATTCCAGAAGTTAGGAGATCTGCATGCTGTTAGCTGTGTTGCTAAACAGCTACTGGGTAATGAAGCCACCCAGTAGACGCTCACAGTATCACAGTATCACAGTATCACAGTATGCTAGGGATTGGAAGGGACCTCAAAAGATCATCTAGTCCAATCCCCCTGTCGGAGCAGGAACACCTAGATGAGGTTGCACAGGAAGGCGTCCAGGCGAGTTTTGAATGTCTCCAGAGAAGGAGACTCCACAACCTCCCTGGGCAGCCTGTTCCAGTGCTCTGTCACCCTCACTGAGAATAAGTTTCTTCTCAAATTTAAGTGGAACCTCTTGTGTTCCAACTTGAATCCATTACCCCTTGTCCTATCATTGGTCGCTACTGAGAAGAGCCTGGCTCCATCCTCATGACATTCCCCCTTTATATATTTATAAACGCTAATAAGATCACCCCTCAGTCTCCTCTTCTCCAAACTAAAGAGACCCAGCTCCCTCAGTCTTTCCTCATAAGGGAGATACTCCACTCCCTTAATCATCTTAGTTGCTCCTCTGAGGTGGGTGGATAGCAGGTAAGTCAGGAGGTAGAGTTTGAGAGTGAGGAGTTTTTCAGCAGGACAGCAATATTTTATGACTCATACAGACATCATTAGGAAATTTCGAAGATGACAGAGGATATTTTAAGGGACTCCCTTTCTGAGCCCTGGCAGGAGATGACTGCAGCAGTTCTTTCTATTCTGGAACATCTGTTCATTCTGTGGAGTTTAATATATATACAAATGGATCTTTTAAAAATCAAAATAGCAATTGAGTCACATGCCTTCTAAATTTCACATTTTGACATGATAAAAGTGAATAAAGAAGAGTTTTTTTGTTGTAGCCATACAAATGGTATTGTATATAAACTGTACATAGTAAAAATATAGTCGTAGCTAGCAGGTATGAAAATGGAATCTAGTAACCTTTTAGTCTATGTTCTTTGCCATTAGCGTGATTCAAGGGATGCATAGTACTGCATATAAAAATAAATTGCTGTCTCTATTAGAATGGAATACCTAACGTGAAAGGTTTTCTAAAAAATACTGATGACCCAGCTGTGACAGAGCCAGTATAATTGGCCTTGTTCCGGCACTTTGTACAGTTTGAGTTTTACCCTAAACCACTAAATTTCATCTGAATAATCATGACTCTTTCAACACCAGAAATGTGATTTTTAAGACTTTCCCTCGTTTCTCTGGGGAACAAAAACACTTCACATGCCATGCGCCTAAATACAACAGTTGGAATTTTAAGCAACTAGCATTTGCAAGGAAATGAAATGCAATCTAAAGACCAGGACTTTTTCAAAGCAGTTATTTGCAGAATAATAAGGCTTACTGGGAACTGCAATGTGCTCTGGGAAAACCTGCAAATAGTGGAGAAATTCACCGAATGGAATATTCATTATTTGCCTAGCTGTAGTTGCTACCTCTCAAATTTTTCTGCCACACAAGGGAAACACTGTTTGGTGACCAAGAAGATTAGACAAACCCCAGTAACACAACAAACCTTCAGTTTTAGGTACGCTTTGTAGACGAGCACAGGATTTTGGTTCGTGTGTGAGACACCCTTTAGAGTTACGGTTTCCAGCTTTGTATCTTCTGTGACAAAGAGGACTGTGATTAATGCAGTATCTTCCACAATTTGACTGCTCAAAAGAGACGGAAAAAACTAAATAATTTCCTGGCCCAGTGGAATTTTCATTAGTTCCCATCCTATTTCTCTTTATTTGCTGATCAAGCTGAGCATTTCAAGACCAGTTTTCCAAGCTATTGCTATTAGAAAGCTGCTCCAGAATTCAGCTCCTCTAATGAAGTCACCTTCCAACTTTCTGTTTTTCTTTTCTTTTTTCTTTTTTTTTTTTTTCATGAGCCGTTCGTATCCATTTGTTCTTATTCCAGTGTTGTCTTTTAGTTTAACTTACGTTTTTCTTGCCGTCCTTGACTTCTTGATACATTTACTCTCTGCTGTGCAGGGCTGAGCACAGGCAAACCCAAAGGCTTTGAAACAGCAAAGCATTCAAATTCAAATCTGCTTTTAATTTCAATGTATGTGTAAGAGACATGTCTAAGTTAGAATTTAAGTACATAAGGCTTCATATTGATAAACTGAAATCTGGTTTTAGGGCAAAATATTTATCTGACAGTTGTGCCTTTTCAAACATCTGTTAAATCCACATTGCAAACTGGTGTCAATGCCCACACAGATACGAGGAGAACTAATTCACAAGGATAAGATCTTATTTTATGGATATTATTTATAATTTTATGCGTTTGGGCTAAATTTGCCTGTCAGGTTATGTGACTAAATGATTGTCTCCATGAACGCAAAGGAGAGCAGAGGAATGGTGATAGGCACAGGGTGATTCCCAGTAACTCCATCTGAGACATGAGCCCCTGACCTGGTCTTTCCTGGGGCTGTCTCAGCCCCATGGGCTGGGGGATGACCAGTGGGAGAGCACCTTACAGACTGGTGGGGTCACTGCCCATGGGAGTTGTGCGATGATGGGGTACAAGATTTGGAGATTGCACAAGGCTTATTATGGGATGTCTAAAGGAGCAACCAATGGTGGGGACAGGAAGGGATCAAGGCAAAAAAATGTTGGAAAACAGAGATAAGGGGACAAAAAGGGCCAGTAGTCTGTAAACAGTGCATGTGTGTGGCCATGCCCCACATCTGATGGACACAGTCTGTCCTGTCTTCTCATTTAACTCCATTTCTTTGGTGATGGGCTCTCTATTCTGCACGTGTGCACATGTATGGGGCTGTGAGTGACAGCAAAGGGGGTGGGACCAGAGGGCGTAGGAGCTCATGTGTGTGTGGTGCCAGCAACTGGGGTGACCGGAGCACGTGCACTCCATGTGGTTGCATCTGTCAGTGGGTGATCGCCGGCAAACATCAAGCCAGACTAGGTGGCAAGTAAGATTTTACGCTTGGAAGCCAAGTATCGGGGCAGCCGTAAGCCTGGACTGGGAGCAGGAGGGACCCGAGGGACTGCGAGTTGGCTGCTGGAGGGACCAGGGGTCCCAACTAGGGTGTCACAGCCGTAGGTCTGAACCAGCTACTGGAGAGACCCATATTGTGTGTGTGTGTGAGTGAAGTGGTCTCTATTAGCAGTTGGAGTGGGACTGTGGCCTCAGGGGCTCCCACATCCAGGTGCCAGCAACTGGACAGACTGGGATCTAGGGGCACCTACTGGACAGACTGAGCGTCTCTGCTTGGCTGCTGGGGGAATCCACGCTGCACATACTTGTATGTGTATTTCCCACTGACAGACCTTCATCCTGATGAGCCGGAAAATGAGGCTCTTTGCCCCGATTGTGTTTGTGTGAGTGCTGTGATTTCTTTCTGTGTTGATAAATACAACCAGGCATATGCATATGTATAAATGTATTGAATATATGTCTATCTGTCTGTGTCTATGCGCTTCTATGACATACGTGTTGAAATACAGCTTCACTCCTGGCTGGACCTGGAAACAGAGCTGCAACAGCCTCATCTCTGTCAAGCTACGGCATTAGGAAACTCATAACATCTTCCACGGGTCTTTTATTTGCCATCGACGAACGTGCAAAATAATCAAAATAACAAAAGCATTTCTCAAATGCGAGTTGGGGAAAAACTGCATGAGATCTTCAGGTCCTAAGAAAGGCATTAGAGAAAGGCAAATTGGCTTTTGTTTGAGATATTTGTTTTGACATTGTATTTTTTTTTAAAAAAGTTAGTTAAATTTGCCCAACACTATGTGTCCGAAAGCCAAACAAACCCAGCATTTTTCCTCACATGAGACGGAGCGCGGTATATGTGTATGCGTACAAGCAGAGAGGCTAAAATAAATTTGCCCAGGGTTGTACACACATCCATCTGACGGATGCCGGGAAAAGCAGGAGCGAACGTTCTTGCAGTGCGTGACACTGAAATATGCACAGCGCTGGACACAGGGCTAATTATAACCTCTGCAGCCCCTTGGGCAAACCTCCACCGACAGGCACCAATTCTGTCCTGACAGCACCTCAGCTTTTAAAGACTCGGCAAGAAGAGCAGCATTTGTACCATACGCAGCACTTTACTGAAATTAAGAGACACTACAGAGGCCGTTAGGCAGCCACCAGGTTTCTATACATTAAACACGCACGTAAAGTGTGCAAGGAAGCTACGACGCTATTGCAATTTTGCGGTGTCAAAAGTTGTCCTGCATCGAGTAGGCGATAACGTGGGAAAAGCATTAGTAATGGTGCCATCTTGTGTTGGAAGCCTGAAAATGTTGCATAACTTTTCTTGGTGATAATCCATTCGTAACCAACTTTATGAAGCTGGAGTGTATAAGAGACTTCAGCTTAAATTTAAGTTGACATTCTGAGAAGAAATCAGGTTTTGAGCCTTTATTCTGCAGATCGGTTTGTGTTTAGACATATGGGATTGTGTTTTAAATGAATGTTAGGGATGATTAATCTAAAAGAAATGAAATAGTACTAGCAGTGATTTTCTCAGTCTCCCAATTAAGAAGTCTTTACAGATTGCCTTTTTTTTTTGTGTGTGTGTGTATTTTAAACTGTGCACAGCATTCCAAATCTAAACTCCATAGAAATTTTACGGCAAGGGATTGTTATACAATTTTCAAAAGAGAAAGCCAAGTAAATATAAAATCTTAGGAACCCCAAGAAGGGCCTGCAAATCGCACAAATGTGTCCTACCTATTTCCTCATACTGAAAAGTGACACAAAAAGGCAAGAAAAATACAACATTTTTGCAAACAGAAATAAAGCTAACAAGCCAGCACCAGGGCCATCTGCCTGCAAATGCACAGGAAGTCACAAACAGTCCTCGCTTTTAGCGAAGGCGATTTCTTTCGACGGTGGGCTTACAAGATGCAAACTGTGCAAAGAACTATGAAAACATCTCGACATCCAGATAAGCCCCGTCACATATGCAAAACTCCCATAGATATTTCAATGCGCGCACACGTCTCCCAGAATACTGAGACATCTGGCCAAAGTAAAAGTTTGGGGTTTTGGTTTTTTTTTTTGGTTTTAAATTTTCAACATTTTTTATCTAATGCCAAACAAACAGTCCTGGAAAGTGAAATATTTTGCATTTGAACATTTATTTCATAATTTGGCCTTATCTTGAGCATGCAAATACCAGCTTCACAAACTCAAGACATATGTACAGCTTGACACTAAATATGAACTTAACCTGATTTCGATAGAAACAGATTAAGGTCCATTTTACTCAGATGTCTATTATTCAATATGATATTTCAGCTATATCAAGTAATTAATTGCATTGTGTGACAGATAAGGCTGTACAAGCTACTTAAAAAAAAAAAAAAAAACAACAACCACCCACCCAAATCAGCTTTTTTTAAGACCTTAAAATAAATAGCTACTTGCTAAAATTATAATAACACAAATTTGTTGCATACAGTTTGTTGATGGATTCAGGGAAAGAAAGAACAGCTTATATAGCTTATTTTTTATGTTAGCTGCCGACGTTTGAATTGCAAATCTCTGGATGCAAAGTGTTTTACAGTAAGTGCCGAGCTGCAACATATCCTAAAGGAGGCTTGCAGGGCGGGAATAAGCGGAGTATGTTACCCTTGAGCTGACCATATACTCCTCTTGGACAGAGTTCAGCAGCACTTGGCTGGGCAGTGTTTTCATTTTGCGTGGAGTAAAACACGACCGCTTGCAAACCACGGGCTTTAATTTAGCTCTTTACTAATGTTGCGAGATACTGTCGGTGTATCCTTGCCATCAACTTTTTATTTAAATGTGCATTATAAAAACCAATCCATATTTCTATTAATATTAATAAGAATGTGATTGCAACAACTATGGAATAATCTACACAAGTTGGTTTCAGTGACAGCAGCCTTGATCAACTGCTTCTCCACCACTCTCACAAATGCTTCTGGGTTTTTTTTCCCTAATGCTCTCAGGGCATGGGGAAAAACTGTCTTGCAAGTGATTAACCTGGTATTTTTCCTTTTTTTAAGCTGTCATATCATCTACAGATTGCTTTATCATGACACTGGGTAGAAAACTGATGAGTTTCACTGCAGCATTTACTGCAAGGGTTAGTCCTTATTCCCAGATCCCTCCACTCTCCACCCAGTTTGTCCCAGTACCTACCAGGGTCCAGCTCCACAAATACCTTTAGTCCCTTAATCTGCCCATAGAGGTACTGCCTTTGAAGTGTGTTATTCTCTACAGTGTTGTTACCGCTCTCAATTAAAAGTGTAAATTAAGAAGGAGCAATTTGTGGGGTTTTATTTCTTTTTTTTTTTTTTTTTTTTTTTTGAGGGATTGTCGGTGTTCTCTTTTTAGGCTTCTCAAGACCTACCACACATCTGAAATTTCAGCAGCTTTCATGAATACTCCTCTTGGATTCTTGGTCTACTCCCAGCTATATTCTTAAACAGTTATCTTTTTTATTTATCTGCCTCTTAGATTTATTTAGATAAGTTCACCCACACTGGTACCTAGTAGAATATATTTAGGGAATCTGCCTATATTTATAACCTATTTCCAGACCAGGCACACAAAACAAAGTGGCCATATTTTTATGAAACTAAGTTATGTTCTGATTTTGGAGCTGCGATTCACTTTTTATCAGGCTATAAATGAAAAATACATTTGGAGATAGACTTGATTTTATGAGTTACGGTTTAAAACAGTGGTTATTATGAATATTTTGTACAACACTATTTGTGTGGGGAAATTGAATCTTGTATTACTTTCAATAAATTATAAATAAGATCTTCAAGATCTTTCCTTGAGAATAAAAGAAAAAATAAAACAACAAATCATGCTGCGCCAAGAAGCAGAAAGATCTTTTCAGTGTTAAGGCATGATGGAATTTCTTAACTAACTGCTAACATCTATGAAATATTGAGTGGAGAATCTGACTATTGACCTGAAAATCAAATGAAAAAGCTATAGACAGTGCAACAAAGTATTTAAACCAATCTGGCACAGGGGGGAAAAAAAAATAACAAACAAACAACCAAAAAAACCCCAAACCAGCATCACCAACAAAACTCTTATATTATTTAGAGTAAAAGGACTACTGCAGTAGCTTGTGGGGGGAGCTATGAAGTGACAAATCCAGGTTCACTGATCTCTGTTACAGACTGTGACCCGGAGGAAGCCACTTAGATTCAGAGACTCAAAAGATAGGCGAGTTCAGCCCTATTTGGTGTTTCAAGACCTGTATGACTTCAGTAGGCAGGACATCTTCAGAAATGATAGGTGCTTGGAAGCCTGTAGCCCTTCAATAGCCCCCAGCGTCTCTAAGATAAAGCAGAGGTTGTCTAAATACATTCAATACTCAGATGTTGCTGCCTGCTGAAACACGCCTCAACATGGATCTAAATGTTTTTTTTAAAGATAACAAAGAATGACCTAGAAGGTTTGGGGTTTTTAAGCTGTCTTGCAAAATTCAGTTGAGGAGAAAGAACTTAAAACTCAATATTTGAACGTGGAAATGCTTGTGAAAAGATATTTTCACAACATCTTCAACAAGTGGGCCCCAAAACATTCCCCAGGAGGAATGGTGTGCTTCTACATATTTGTGATGTAACCCAAGGAGCGAGAAGGTTTAGGAGACATCATGCACTAACCTCCCCTCTATATTTCACTGCAGCCCCCAAAATCCACATTTTCTATACCAGCTTCCTCAAGCTGGAACTCTAAATGAACTTAATTCAGTGGCTTTGCTATTGATAGGCACTAAAAAAACAGCTCTTTTCATTAACATTAGTCATCATTTCTTAAAAATGAAAGAAAAATTCCAGCAAACGGAGTGATATCAGCTAAGGAAATGCATTAGCAGACATTCTGCTCTGCAGGTATTTGAAATGCTTGTATTTCTGTTCTGCTTAAGCCCAGGTGGGACATCAGTCTTCATGACTGGGGTAAACCAGAATCTATGAATTTTACGGTAGCAGAAGAAATAATCATTGTTCTTTTTTTGTGATCAAAGTCAGTCAGGGAACAAAACCAACCCAACAGCTCAGGAAAGAGGAGTTTCCATTAGAGAAACACTGAGGATACTTGGCACATGGTGAGAAGATTGAAGAGGAGAAAATGGAGGTATGTAAAGGAGCAGTAATGTATCTTAGTTCTCGAAGTCTGCTGCAATTAAAGAATAAATTCTGGCAACCCTCTTTGCCACTAAACTATTGGAGGATGCAAGCCCTCGACGCGATGAAATGTGTTAAAGTAAGAGGCTGCTGACTCATGGCTACATTGCATCGAAATGATCTAAATATTTTATGAAGCATAAAATGAGCAATGAACTGTGCAGCATTTCAACACTTGCTTACAATTCCAGCAATTACAAACTAAATCACAGTAAGTCTTTAAAAGGGGAGAGAGAGGCAAAGAAGAACACCTTAGAGAGACAAAAAAAAAGAAACACCTTAAACCCATTGTCTGATTTTGCTTTTACAAAGAATTCCGATATTAAGAGGTTGAAGGGTGGCAGAAGAACCTCACATCAGAACAACAGCACAAAACAAAGGAAAACAGATTTACCAGTTTAGGGCAGTTTTTGCGTCATCAGACTGCAATTCCCCGGAGCGTTAGGGCGATGTATAACAGGGATGCTACAGGCCACTCTGGCGGTGATTTGGTGCAAAGCACACAACAGGACCCTTTAGACAAAAAATCCAGGGCATAAGCCATAAAGATTCATGTTCCTTTCTTCAGCCCCCATCACTATGGCGGCTGAGACAGGACTACAAGCGGTGATTGATATAATAAATTTGGTCCAAGCAGCACATCACAAATGAGTTTTCTACCTTAGTCTCCTTGAGAAACATACTGAAGCATGATTTTGGATCTGGTTTTCCCTTCTGATGGGTGCTTTTGTTTCAGTAAGTGAATAAATAAAACCACTCTGTGTCTGACATCTCTAATACAGTCCCAAATTCCTGTTTTTCACTGTTTGCTTCAGCCAAGTATTCCTCTAAGCTGTGCAGCTTTGTGGCAAATTAGGATCCCATCATCCACCTGAGTCTCAATTACCAGCTCTGTTGCAATTAGCCACAAGATTCTTCAGTCAAAATCACACCAAATGATTCCAGACAGTACCACCTGCCTAAATCTGGGTCTGGTGAGGACTTTTTCCTAACTATGCTTTTGAGATTGTCTGCAGAACTTGATTATATATATAAAAAAAAAAACAAAAAAAAACAAAACAAACAAACAAACAAAAAAAAAAACCCCAAAACAATCCGGACTTAGAAACATAGGTTAATTTAATTTGGAAAAGGGCATTGCCTGGTGTACGCTCCGGGTGAAAGCAGGGCTGGCTTCAAAATTGCATCTAATTTTGGAGTTACACCATGTTTTTTTGACTGCCCTGAAATCGGGTGATTCTTTTCCCTATATCTGATTGGATACTCCCTTATTGCAAGATGTGCATGTTGCCTCCAGTTCTTTCCTTGTCCACCTCCACAAAGAGTCTGTCAGTCAGTCTCTACATGCTCCCAGTAGGAAGCTGAAGACACCAAGAAGGTTCCTCTTCTCTTCTCCAGCCTGAACAACCCAGCTCTCAGCCTCTTCTCCCACATCCTGGCCAGCTTGGTGGCCCTTTGATGGACTCTCTCCAATATGTTAATGTCTGCTTTCTACTATAGAGCCCGAAAGTGAGGAAAATACTGGATATGAACTCTGCGAAGGGCTGAGTTTAAGGAACTGTAAGCATGAACATCAGAGCTATCCACCAAAGAATCACAAACCCACCCAGAAACAAAAACGGCCTTAAAAAAAGTAGGAAGCTTGAAGCTTTAGTTCTTCTACAGCTGCAGGAAACCACAATTTATTTCTTTGCAGGAAGCACAGAATGAAATTTCTGACCAGCAACACAAAAATAAAAATAAACAAACAAATAAATAAATAAATAAATAAATAAATAAATAAATAAAAATCGGTATTTACACCCAGCACTATGATCATGGGACAGCTCGGAAAGGAGGATGAACGTGCAAGAAGAGCCATTGTAAATACATCAGGGGCTCAATTCCTGACTCCCACTGCTACAGTTGGCAGTAACAGACCTTTTCTGGTTCTGCTTACCTGCAGGGCAGTCTCTTTGCTGCAGAAGTCCCGTGGTAGCCAATATTTCTGTTGACATCAGAAGACTGGTTTGGCTCTAGGTGAGTAAGGTGCCTCTCAGATTTCCTCCTCACTTGGCGTGTTGGAGCTGTGGCATGACAAACTAGCCCATCCTTTAGAATATTTTCAGATTTCTGACTTTTGTTTGCTTTGCAGTTGTGTATAGATATGCACTGTCTACAGCCAGTGATGGGGATATGAATTAGTCTCTGAGCAAGAATGTACTTCGTATTTTATATGTATTTCTTTTTCTTCATATTTCAGGTTTCAGTATGAACAAAACAGATGTGGACCAGTTAGGTCTGTAGCAGGTTAAAAGGCTGCACTCTACTGTTCAAAAACAATACTGCACAACGTTTCTAAAATCAATCTATTCTCGAATGCTTCCTTTCTTTATGCAACTAAATTTGCATATCCTGCAGCTGAAAAAGGCATAATTAGTAATTTGTGATTAATTTAAGCGGGAGCAGCTATAAAAATCTTAGGTATTTACATAGTTCTCATAAATTAGAGTCACAAACTGTAATTTGTTAAATTGAAATTCTGCTAAAAGCTTGCATTTACATAGATGTTCAGATGTTAAAGTGTTGACACGCATTTTAAAATCAACACTGCTGGCACATTCATAATTCATGCCAATGAGCTGGAAGGTTTATTTAGGAAGTTATTTGGACAGTAAAATATGATGGCCGGTAAGAAACTGCACTCGTAACTACTCTCAACCAATGAAAACATGCATCTTCTTTATTAAGAGTTGAAGATGTTTCTACAGAAGATCAGCATGCACCAAAAATGGAGCTACACTCATCGATGTAGTATACTGTCTTGGACTAGTCCCACGGTCCTACTTGATATTCAGTATTTGCAAGAAAAAAGGTCAGGAAATGAGCTGCGCAAACCTGTCTGGACAAGTCAACCCTTGGTACTCGATGAAAGTTTGCAGATGAAGACACCAAACGAGGTGTTCACTTCAAGAATGGCATATGAAAAATGTAAAAAGTCAAAACTGGCTCGTTTTAAGATCTGTGTCAGTGCATCTGAATTCAAAATGGAAAGGTCATGTTAAGGTCTGGGAAAGCTCTTTTCTATAATGTTGCAACTGTCAGTGGTACTAATGCAAATAGTGAGATGGTTAATGGACTGAAAGAGAAACATCAATGCCAGGTCACCCATTAGCTGACACAAGTCAGCATAGATCTACAGAGGCGTAGCTAGCTTTATGTCTGCGAAGAATCTGTCATCTAATCTACTAAAAAAAAAAATAATTAAATTTTAGTTCTCAGCACTGTAGAAGCAATGTTTTAATATTTTAAAATACTAATATCAGTACTCCTGGGTACATCAGTGATTTTATTTTTGTTTTCAAATAACACCCTGTGGAACCAGATATGACTAACCTATGACTAAGTGGCTACCCATACAAATGTTTGTGTACCTATAGAGAAGTATGATACTATAGAATTTCCTTCTAAAAGGTCAACATGGCTCAGTAAGAGCAGAAATGGATGAAATAGTATTGAACTATGTCTGCTGTATAGCTATGCCAACTGCGGCAAAAGATGGAAAAGTAAAATGCCCAGTTGGTGCATAGTCATGGTGTCAGGTGGGATGTTCTCCCAACCTCCTTCAGAAATGTCTAGGAAAACACTTTTTTTCTGGCACTATTTATCCACACAGAACGGGTGAGGCAACATCCTCTCTCTTGACTCAGCAGAGGATTTGAACAGAGGTGTCCAGACTCATCTCACTCGGCCTGAAGTGCTGACACTAGGAACAGTGTTGCTCTTAATGCAGTGAAGGGTAAAGACAGAGCACTCCAGGCACAGGTAAGATCATAGGTGGGCTGAAACTCCCTCTGAGAAGACGCCTGGCTCCTTTCTTTCTCTTTTACTTGCAGAGAATCAGCTTTTTTTCCATCCAGATGCCTAAAGGTTGGTGAGATGGATCAACGCCATTGTATTTCAAAGAAAAACAAGAAGTACGAACTCTTGCCCTATTTTGCAAAAATTTCTTTTAGCTTTTTCACTCCTCTTTGATCTTGTTCCTTGTTGGAAAACTGCATTTGCACATCTCCATGTACTCTAGCCTTTTACTCACAGAGATGCCGTACAAATTTATATCTATCTTTCATTTTGTTGGATTGCCCAGTCCAAGCTCGATGACATTCTGCTAACGTTGCACCTATGTCCATGTCTATACCCAGAGGCAATCTTCCAATAGGACAATCTTCTCTCTCTTGAGTTCCCTTTCTGCCCAACAGCCCTGCCAGAGCCTTTGCAGCCTTCAGTAGCTGCACAGTGACCTGTCCCTTCTTAAGTCAGATCCTAAGTGAATGCAACATGAGTATGTGCCTACCTCTACCCCTAAAAGCACTGAAACAGTTGTTTTCATATTACAGTCCCATCAACGTTGACTTGAATCTGATACCCTTTAGCATTAGGTCACAAGTATGAGCTAAGGCAATGCCCTGGAAACTGGCTGTAACAGAAAACTCCTAATGGGTCCTACAGTACAGAAGAATAGCGTGGGAGCAGCCAGAGACAACGCACAGCCTGGTGTTTTGCACTGTGGTACTTATCATGGGGTTAGGCTATCCATAAGGTTTAACAGACGTCTGTGACAGCAGCCAAGGTGCTGATTGTAGGTGCTGAGAATGCATGTCAATGAAAGCAAAAATTCAATAGAATGAAAAAAAAAAGAAAAAAACCCACAAAATTGCATCGGATGTATTTTTCAAAGTAATAATTGTCTATTTTTATTTGATTTGATTTATGAAGTATTACATTTCCTTTCTTACTCTGCAGCACTTTACTTGAGATTGAGTCCCATGATGTAGTCTACTGTAAGCTCCTTAGAGAACAGAAAATTACGTTATCAGTGCCTAATTTTCGTGCACAGCTTGCCACTGTGACTAGCTCTCCTTAGAAGAGAATCTGAGTTATTTGTTACTGCAAAGTGTGCCGCTGATAATAAGATTAGAGGTGATGCATGCTCGTATTTTCACCATTACCAATAAAGCCTAGCTCCCATGTGTTTAACTGTTCAAATTTTCACAGTGATCTGCTTTATAAAATGACAGGCACCCAGGAGTTTCCACAGAAGTCAGCGGAAGCAGTACTCAGCAGTTCTGAAAATAGGTTTTGAAACCAGAATAATCATATATTCTAACATTTTTCATCCTGTTGGCTCCACATAACATATTTAGATGCCTACGTAAGTTTTTAGAGACATTCTTATAGACAGCTGTGTCTTAAAAGAAATTAATATTGTCTCTGGTTTTAGGATTGGCACAATTAAATACTGCTACAATGTTCAAGGGACATTTTAAAATTTTTACCTATATTTCCTGGGGGAGACATTAGAATAATAGAATCATAAAATGGTTAGAGTTGGAAGGGACCTTCAAGATCATCTAGTTCCAACTCCCCTGATTAATTGGCTATTGCATCATTTGAGTTGTGAGTTTCACATGATCAAAACAGTATAAATTTACCTCCATTCTTGAGTTTTTATCTTGTTACTTAAATGCAATGGTCAAAAACTGTTTGCCAGAGGTTAAATGATGGTTTTATAAAATGTTAGGAGTTTTGGAAATGTTTGCTGAAATAAAAAGAACATATAACATACAATACACAGTGACAAACTTTTTATTCAGTCTAAGAAATTTGCAGTAGACCCATCACCTTGGGTGAAATAGTCAATACTCAATGAGAACTAAATAATATTTTACATTATTTTATTTTTTTACTTTTATTTTTATTTTATTTTATTTTATTTTATTTTATTTTATTTTATTTTATGTGCCCATATATCATTGCATCATAGCTAACTTTAAGTCACTGAAATAGTTTATCTGGGAGACCATCAAATGCCTGTCAGTGAAAACTGTGAGAAGGAGATTAGTGAAATTTCTGTCAGGAATGGTTTAGGTTGAGTTGATTGAAGGAGGGGAACAAAGTAGACACAGGAAGAAATAGTGACCTGAAGCCCACTCCTTCTACCAATATATTTTAATAAAGGGAAACAGTATTCTTATAAATACCATGGTAACATATGTAGTTTCTTACATATACCCCTCTGTACATGAGACTCTGTGCTCCTCTGTAGTGAAGGGAAAAGACAGATGGTTTCAGAGAGAAATTTAGATTAATGTTTTAATCCCCAGCTGGTAAGAACTGGCACTTGCAGTTGGAGCTGGTGGCAAGGATTAACGTATAGGACCACACAGATGATTGCAAAAGTGTGTACAAAACATATTAATTGATATTCCCACCTGCTCTCAATCCATTTCACTGTCGCGCTGTCAATACCTAGCTTTGCCTCTTGTCTCTGGCACAGATTACACTGGCAGCCTCAATTCCTGTTCTTCTGCCTCTAGTACCTCCGATGAACAAGCACTGAATGAAATTGTGCTGTCGGTTTACAACAGGGATTTGACTATGGTGAACGTGCCAGATGCAGATCAGTCACCGAGACCTGACTGTCTTAAGCAAACACGCTCTTTGGAAAATACTTTCTTAACTCCACTCAGTGTAGCGGACACACATGGAAACAGAAAACTAGGGGAATTATTTGGACAGGCCTTTGTCCCCGTCCCAGAGTACAACTCAGCTGCAAATGAAGGAAAAAACCCTACCAATTTTCAAAAACGCTTAAATTCTGAAGTGTGGCAGACACCGTATAGTGTTTTTAGGGATATTTTAGCACATTTTTACATTCCTGAGGTTTCCAAAAGGTCCATTCCAGGAAACGATTTCTCAAAGTACCTTGCCAAGAACTATTACCATCAGATCTCCCATAAAATACAGATGTATCTGTTTTCTTTCCAGAGTGGTGATGGTGTTGCCCCCTCTGCCCTCAGGTTCCTCAACCAGGACACAAGAGGTGTAGGTTCAACCAGGCACAACCTCCAGGCATTTAAAAACAATTTGCGGGAGAATTCATGAATCAGCAAAGCAGAGATTTGGCTTAGAGCAGGGGAGCTTCCAGTCCTTCCTGCTGAACTCCTGCTCCTGAGCAGAAGGGAATGAGGAATTCAAGCAGCCAGAAAAATAGAGCGAGAGGGACTCAGCAGCTGAATGGCTATAAAAGAATTTTGAGATCAGTGAGTTTTGAGAGCCTGCTTCTGTTGCTAGGACTTTTTGAATTTTTCTGTTAAATTGAAATGATTGGGGGAGCAAGGAATATAAGTACTGACTGAGACCAATCATATATTGAGCCAGAAGAATTTTCTCCAACTTACCAGTTAAAGTAGAATCCACACCACAGATAAACATCTGAGCTTTTGTGAGACTATCTGACTCAAATAATTCTTTTGTGGATGTGCCACATGAAATGCACTAAAAGTGCGGTGTCAGCATTTAAGAAAGGCAAAGAAAAACACTTCAACTTGTGCCTGCCTCAAGAATGTAACTGAATTTTGGAAAGCTCTGTAGGGTGGTGGAGGCTCTTAAGGGCAGTGGAGGTTCATAGGGGTGGATGTAACAGTTTTCTGAGTAAGGTGTATGCACGGAAACCACCACGCTTAATTTATGCATCATACTTGCAAATCTAAATCAAGATCCCAATCCAATCACTGCAGTGTTATCTTGCTCCGTCCCGAACCAGAAACCTCTAGTTATGATTCAGTCTTCCCACTCAGGATGCCATATCTTATCTACTGGTCACAGTAACCATATCCTCCTTTTTTTGGATATTTTTTAAAAAATTATTATTATTATTATTATTACTATTTTTAAAATAACAATGAAAAACAATCTTGTCTAATTTGTCCCTAGATTCAATTAATGCTGACATCCCCCACCTCTAAAATTGTCCCAGCCATATCAAAGGTCCAGCTCTCTTGCTCTTGGGAACATTAGAAAATCTCTCCCTAATTGGTCATATGCTGTCTTTTAAAGGTCATACCCATGATTCTTCTTATTCACTTGAGAGAAATTCTTTCAAAGGGCAGGCCTGGGTGCACATTTATAATCATGTTCCTATATTGTTGCTGGATGGAAAATAAGAAAAAAAGTATACAATCCTATAGGGAAGTCAGCTGTCATAAGATTTCCAATCCATAAGACTCTCGACTGCGTTCCAGCAAGTTTTGCAGAAAAGGGTCCAAACATTTTCTTCATGTGGTGAAAATTTGGACATTTATGTCTAGGGACATGAATTCACTTTTATAAAAAGTGATATTACATCCCAGAACTGACTTCTTATCTGTCAATCAAGAAGTTCTTTTAATAATATTTGAAAATACTAAAGGGCATTTATTTATCCTTTGAAAGAAGTAATTTAGGTCTCAGCAGGTAATTTGAGTATGTCACTAGTTTAACTAAGCAAGGATTAGCAAATTAAAATGTAATTAGGTTTTTTTTGCATAATTGGTCAAAATTATATGCTTTGTGTGAGTGACAGGTGGGTGGTAAAGCTTTTAATACAAAGTGTATTCCAAAAGTTTCTCTGACTTTGTAGGGACTTCAGTGGAAATGTAGCTATTTATTTCATTAATTTATTTTAGTGAATAGGGCTCTATCAAAAACTCCCGGGGAACATAGAGGAATTAGACAATAGTTTATAGTGTTTGTCCAAGCTGTAAGACAATTTATTTTTCTTTTTCATAAACTCCAGGAGCACTTTAGGATCCTATCCAGAAAAGCTTAGAGTCTCATCAGGGTAGACAGCTTGTCAGACAAACAACAAAAGAAATGTAATTACCATTTCACTAGTGGAAAACTATAGCCCAGAGGGATTATGCGACTTGTTCAAAGTCATGTAACAAAAACCAGCAGATGGAACTGGATTTTCTGGGTTTCAGAGCAGCTCCTTCACAGAAGTCAGTGCCTTCAAACTCACCTCAGACTGGTTTTCTCCCAATCACTGCAACATATTCAGGTTCATGCTGCATTCAAAATTATGCAAAGATGTGATTTAGGTTATATCTAACCTGAACAAGTGTGTGTAGTATTAAGAAGATAAAGATTTGTAATTTTGTATATTAATCCTATGAAGTGTCAAAATAACAGAGCATCAGGGAAATGTTTTAGTAAAACTTACGTGAATTGTCTATATTTGGTTACCCTTCATAGAAACTACTTCTTCTCATAGATGTGTGTTTTCTATTTGATATGCTGACATGAGGTATTGTAAAAAGGTGTAACTGTGAGACAGCCAAAAAGAGGAGGTTCCTCAATCCCGTTAGTCACACAGCCTTAGAGCATTTCCAACATTGTATAACAGCGTAACGCAGGGTACTTCTGCAGAGGCCTCTTCAATTCGACTAATGAACTGCCGCAAACACGAACTTGCAGCATTAACAGTACCTACTCACGAGTCAGCTGAGCCACCGGAAAATGAACGTATGCTTGCAACCAGGGTACTTAAAGCCTGAAAATTTGAATGCATTGCAAAATGGTCCAGGGAGGCCTCCTTAACATGTTTGGTCTTTAGCGCACTCTAAAACGTTTATTGTCAACAGTAGTGTATCTACTCGCGTGGCATCATTCTAAAAGCACGGTGAGGAACCCCTATAGCCTTTGCAGTACGAAACTGGACAGAATGCATGGGAAGCCAGCTTGGTCTCATGGCCTGATCCAAAATGCACCTGGGGTCAATTGAACATGGATTGATTTTAGTGGATTTAGTCTGTGTCCTGTGATGAAAAGAACAAGGAACTATTCTACAAAAATAATTCTGAACATTACAGATTTCAGCACAGGGAGAAGTACGAGGATGATGCTGATGGCTCATTTCCTTGCTTTGCTGCCATCATGTCTCCACGGGGAAGGGATGCTGCATTAATTCAACTCAACTTCTACAAATAACACAGCTGATAAAGAAATGGCAAAAAAGTTTCAATGGTTTTCACTGGCTAGCAACCACAAGTGACATCCCGAGAGCTGGCCATCTACCTAGGTGTGGGACTGGGAGGACACCAGACACAGTTACTATATGTTCACACTGTGGTCCAGCCACCAGCTGTAAGCAGGCAGGTATTCCTACTTGTTTTAAAATGATAAAAATGTTTTTTTTGTTTTTGTTTTTGTTTTTAAATACATTATAATACTCTATTGCCTGAGGTATATTTGCTAATCCAGGAAGCCACTTTTGACCCTAAATGTCAGTGTAGAGTAAATAGCTTAGACTCATACCTTGGTTTTGACCGATTGAAGTACGAGGAGGTTCCAGGAAGAGTTTGCATTGTGGATGTAGGGTATCATGAAAATGCCTTGTATATAGCTAAAAGTAAGACTCAGATTTACACAGACAAGAAGCGTGAGACATATCTCCTAAAATAGCTATTCACTTGCTAAGGGTTCCACTGAGGCTTGAAGGATGACAGAGTGCCATTATAAATAAGCTGTTGTCTGCTCAGCTTTGGATGACAAATTCAGGTGTTACAGTGCTTTGCCTTTTGCAATACATCATTTTCTTAAAACATGCAGTGGTTTGGGCAAAACTCCACTCAGGTACTAAAAATTCACAGAAGGACAATTAGCAGAAGTAGGACGATTGTATCTGACAGCTCTATAATAACACGAACCCTGTTGAGCTGCCCAAAATAATAGTGGCAAGTAAACCAGAGCCATAGTATATGTTTGGTCTTTTGTCTATAATTTAAAGGATAACTTACATCTCCTGCTGTGTGATAGCACAATTAATTACGTTTTACCACAGGTGCCTATTTTTAGTGTTAGACAGGAAGAAGAAAGTTGGGGAAGGGAAGGGAAGGGAAGGGAAGGGAAGGGAAGGGAAGGGAAGGGAAGGGAAGGGAAGGGAAGGGAAGGGAAGGGAAGGGAAGGGAAGGGAAGGGAAGGGAAGGGAAGGGAAGGGAAGGGAAGGGAAGGGAAGGGAAGGGAAGGGAAGGGAAGGGAAGGGAAGGGAAGGGAAGGGAAGGGAAGGGAAGGGAAGGGAAGGGAAGGGAAGGGAAGGGAAGGGAAGGGAAGGGAAGGGAAGGGAAGGGAAGGGAAGGGAAGGGAAGGGAAGGGAAGGGAAGGGAAGGGAAGGGAAGGGAAGGGAAGGGAAGGGAAGGGAAGGGAAGGGAAGGGAAAAAAAGGTTTTTTAAAAAGAACACCAGAGACAGTGGTGCTATGTGGTTAGTACAGCTCCTTGTGCAAGAAATGGTACTGTGGCCACTTTCCAAAAGACCACCAGTTCTGACTTAGGTTAACAGCAGCTACCTCTGCATCTGGCAGTTGATCCTTAATACAGCTTCATCGTTCATATACCAGCAGCTACATCACTATTTGCAACAATTAAATGACTTAAAGTTAATAAATTAAACTACATAAAGTTTAAAAAATCATACTCTTTCTCTCCACTAATTCTCCAAGGAACTTCATGAGTTGTCCTTAGAATAACCACCTACACAAGATGCAAGGGCTACCAGAACCACTTCAGTGTCTTCTAAAATATTTTCCACTCTGGAATAAGATACACAAGCAATCCTTTCTTTTCCTCTCCCTTGTGCTCACTAACTTTGCATACAAGAGACCAAGATACTGTATGCAATTGCTGCAGTCTAAGAAAAACACACGAGAAAGGGCCATCACATGATCAGAGGGCCGGAGCACCTTTCCTATGAGGACAAGCTGGGAGATTTGGGGTTGTTCAGCCTGGAGAAGAGAATGCTCCGGGGAGACCTTATAGCAGCCTTCCAGTATCTGAAGGGGGCCTACAAGAAAGCTGGAGAGGGGCTTTTTATGAGGTCATGTAGTGATAGGATGAGGGGGAATGGCTTCAAACTGGAAGAGGGGAGATTTAGATTAGATATCAGAAGAAATTTTTCACCCTGAGTGCAGTGAGGCACTGGAACAGATTGCCCAGAGAAGCCGTGGATGCCCCATCCCTGGAGGTGTTCAAGGCCAGGTTGGATGGGGCTTTGAGCAACGTGGTGTAGTGGGAGGTGTCCCTGCCCATGGCAGGGGGGTTGGAACTCGATGATCTTTCAGGTCCCTTCCAACCTAAACCATTCTATGATTCTGTGATTCTATGCAATGAAAGGAGTAAGTACAGACCTTGAGCTGGTGGCTCAGGGCTGTCTGTTCTGATGGGCAAACTCATATCCATGCAATCCAGAGGGAATCATCTCAGTTCAAGACTTATGCTGTTAGTATTTCTCTGTGGCTAACACGTGGCAGCTATAGATCAAGTACTTTGACTTTATGTGACAGGTTAGTTAATGTCCTGCATTGAGCCTTATTCTGAAATACCCACTTGTCATGTACCACAACAGAAATTAGCATTTGCACAAGGACCACAAGGGGTCAGGGTCCATAGAGTTACACAAGTCCTTTATTGAATCTACGTAAAGAACTCTGGGTTTGGGTGAATGATCATTCAGTGGTTCCTCTCCATCCAAAAGGGGTATAAATTATTCCACCTACCCTGTCCGTTTATACACCATCTCCACACAGTTAGATACACACTTAAAGTTCTCTTTCTCGAGGAAAGATTTGATGCAGTAAGATTTTGGTGTTTCCACAATATTTGTTGTTGGAGAAGTTTAAAACATGGAAGAACAGAAAAACGGAAATTAAGTTTTGAAAAGGGAAAAGGAAGGGAAGGGACTGGAAAATGTTTTAAATTCATGTATCAGAATCATAGAATGGTTTAGGTTGGAAAGGACCTTGAAGATCATCAAGTTCCAAACCCTCTGCCATTGAAGATATGTTTGAAACTGGTGAAGGGCAGCCAATCCGTGGGCATTGTAGTAGCAGTTTATAAGTACATTGGAAGGACAGAGTAGTCTATATACTTTGAGGAATGCACACATTTAAATAAAAATAACAACTTTACAGTCAAATCAGATATATAACTGATCGAGAATTAATACAGACGTCTTTTGAGACTGAAATCCCAAGAATATATAAGAATACTTCATTACCAGGATGAAAACTGTCCTGGTAAAATGGTATTAGACTAAGAAATATTAGAGTTGTGAGGACAGGGAACACAATAAAAATAGATGACTTCAATTATGCTCAGTAACTGTGTTAATGTCACACCACAGTGTGATGGCGAAAAGGCACCTTAGGTAGTGTAAGTGCCTTCCTTATGGATCAAGTAGTTAAGGATACCAAAAAGAAGAAGCAGCTCTTCTTAAAAAAGAAAGTGATTTAAAATTTTATTATTAAAGAAAATGTTACAGTGCATGTAAGATGTTTAGAGTTAACAATGCTCATAAGTGAATCAAGAATCAAAGTCTACTACAAGAGCTCTTAATTACAAACAGAGTGACTAGTCCACAGGCTTGTTAGAAAGGAACTAAGAGCTAAATGGCTTAAATGTTTGCAGGTGGTGTAGAGATTAAGGACATCATTGTAGGCACTCTAATCAAGTGTATAACAGTCCGAAAGTTGCATGGCAATCAAAAAACCTTATAGAAAGAGCAGAAGAAAAAGAAAAATTAGGGCAGTAAGACAGGACAGGAGGACAAAGGAGGCTATTCAAAATACGACGTTCCGTAAGAAAGCTCATGTTCAACCAAGGAAAACAGAAAAAGACACAAATATAAGTGGGGAAAACATATAAGGCAGGCCAAACCAACTCTGCAAAAGAACTGGCCGAAAGCATAAAAGGTGATGTGGCTTGGTTATTCAGGTTTTCTTTTTCTTTTCACACACCCAAAGCAGAAAGTTTTCCTGCTAGCTGGTAAAGCCAGTACGCATTTAAGACTTCAAAGCAGCACAGATTTGTTGAAAGTATAATCCTGACCAGAGGTAGTGAATAACTATAAAATATGACCTATACTGGCTACCAGGAAACAGAGAATATGCCAAAGGCAGGCATGTGTCACAGTCCACGTCCAGGTCGCTGAAGGTACCAAGAGCCACGTTGCTAAAAAAGGGTCAGTTGCTTCTGTTTGTCTCCTCGGACAGCCAAAGGCTTTTGTTAAATCTCCCATTAATGATTCCTACAGAAACTTAGCTTCCGTAAGACAGGAAGAAATTTATCTTCTAAATTAATATAAATAGGTGAAAATATAGAAAGTAAATTTAGGAATAGATTGTCAGTTTTGAGAAGGTAGGGAAGATCACCACTAAAGTCCCACAGGGACAGAATGCTAAGAACTTGTGCTAGTAACTTGTACTGGTTGACATCTTCATAAATTACCTAGGAAATAAGTTAATAATGAGGTAATAAAGCTTGATGATCAAACTAAGCCGTTTAGAGCAATAAAACTGAAAAACTCATTGAGAAGAACTGCAGAAAAATCTCATGATACTGAGAGTGCCATTCATCTGACCCAATGTGTGCACCTGCAGTGCACAGAGGCCTTTGCTTCTTTTTACAATCAGTCGAAGGAAACTGGTACTTATCTGGCTGTAACGCAGGGTGGGATAAATTACCCCTTAAAAATAGAGGAAGCCAAAGGCAAAGAGTTCAGATGTCACCAGCTGAATCTCACCTTGAAAGACCCGGGCACAAAATGTCAGATAAAACTTGTTATAACTATTTACAAAGAGGGGCATGGGATAAACAATCCTAACTTTGCATACAAAATATGGAGTATCAACTAGCTATTACCACTCAGGAAAAAGATCTTACAATTATAGTCCATAATTCCATGGCATGCCATTTTAGAGCTCAAGAGCAATCAAAACCAAATCAGACATTGATAATTAGCAAAGGACAGAGAACGCAGCAGAAATCATCATGCCACTGTGTAACCTTACCAAATCGAATATTGCCTTTGTTTGTGGTACTTTCTTTCCAGGATGTGTAGATTAGGAATAGAAAATATTCAGAGAAGGTGACAGAGTTGATCAAAGCTACAGTTTCAGACCAGGAGTCTCTGGTCTGAAGAAAAGAGGGTGGTGGGGACTGCAATAGTAGCCTATCAAATAGAGAGTAGCATAAAAAAAGTGAAAAGGCAGTGACCATTCACTATAATTTTTTTTACTGTACAGCCACGTAGATTAAATGAAATGACTGGAATGAAAAGTGTAGCAGAAATAAAGGGAACAGCTTTTCCCCACGGCTGGAGTTAAGGTGAGGACTCTGCTGCTGCAGAAGACAGTGGCCTTTGGACATTTCTATCAATTCAAAGAGCAATTTGAAAAATTAATGGGAAAAAAAAAAAGACACAAATGCCACTAAAAACATAAATACACTTCTTATTCTTGCCCCAGAAGTCTGTAATATTCAGAATTCAAGTTGCTGGGAGGATATAGTAGGGCATTGTACCTGTGGTTTTGCCCTGTTATTTATTTAGTCATTTTTTCTTGTCCACTGCCATCGACGGTTCACTAGAACTGAATGAACTATAGTCTGACCTAAACCTGTTCTCACATTCTAATGTAAACCTTTTGACGTATTATTTCCTATCACATTTTCCAAGGGAGGTGTAGGTCCCTTAAGCCTGTAAACAGAGACTTGTCTTTTATAGTTATTTTTCCCAAAAAACTGAGCTGCAATAGGACAAAGATTTGGTATTAAAATATAAAGATTAATTCTCTCAGTAGTATGGGTGGTGTATATAAGCAAAGGTGAAAAATAAGATGGTTGTAAAAGTGTTGTCTTTATAAACTTTAACAGATGGAAAGGAAGCAGCGTCCATTATGTATTCTGAGATTCAAACATTTCATTAAAGCTGCTCTAGAAGTATTTTGACTTGCCCGCAGTACTGACGCAATATGTTAAATAACAAGCCTTAGATCATAGTGGACTAAGCTTGACCCATTCCCACTGAAATCCAAGGGTCCTGAAACAACACAGCACCTGGCAAGGTCAGGCTAAAGGATAAGTTTCCACAGGCATGGGCTCACTTGTGCTTTGGTTGAGAGCAATTTGAAGAGGAATTCTGCTCTAACATGAGCACTTAATGAATCTTGTAGATCCCATGAGGTTTACTAAAGCCGTAGAGGTTAATATCGTATTGCTTGCTAGAAGTGTTTTTGTGTACACCTTGCACTTCACATCACTGACAAACCCCATGATCAGATGTTTCCATTTCCTAGAACATATCTTTACTGGCCAGACAAGAGATCACGTACTAAGGTGTCTTCCCTTGCTGCTCTGCTCCTGGCGGGGGGGATTGGATGGAGATGAATCCCTGTCTCTCCTGCTGCCAGAGACTGTATTACCCACAGGTTGACAGAAATCTGTGCGGAGCCCCCAGAAGGGGTACGTGCTTACAACTGCCCCTTGCCACATGTAGGGCAGCAGTCGGGCATCACGATGCTCTTGCCATAGAGGGACCAACACTAATGGGTTGAGTTATCAACTCAGTAGGCAAAGAGCGTCCAACAGATGAACACAAGCAGAAGGGAGCAGATAAAGGAAAGGAATCTGTATTCTGTTTATTGAACATTGTGCTTCCTCCAGAGCAACAGCAACGCCTTTTCATTTTATTTTTTTCCATTTGAGTTTGATCACAAGCCGTGCAGATGTTGTTTCACGCTTCAGGTGTTTAAACCGACTAATTTTAAGGGTGTCCATGGGGCATGCATCTTTTAGCACTCTGAGCAGCTTTTCACACTTCTGCTCTCTATAGGCTTGGGGAAATATTGCTTTACACTTGAAGACACTTTTGTTAAGTGGCCTGGAAACAGGAATTCTGTCCTGTCATTTTAGCAAATTTAGACTTAAGCTGAAAATAAGGAAGCCTTGAGAAAGTCAGTTTTTCCCATTTTAGAAGCCCATCAAATATTTCCTCTCTGGTTAGTTAATGTGAACAACATGGACAACTCACAATTGCACTGTATACATTAAAAGCCCTTTCAGCAAACTGCATTTATGGAAGCAATTACCTTAGTGAAAGACAGGAAAAAAAAAAAAAAAAGCATTATCAGGACACAATCAGAAGGAAATAAGATTCCTACACTGAAAGAAAACAAAGTTGCACTAAATTTTCGGAGCATATGGAAGAATCTAAATAAATTTCAGTGGTGGTCTTAACTAAAAACAATATATATATATTTAATTATACATATAAAGAAGTAGTCCAGAGGAAATCTCAAGTGAGGGGAAATAATCAATTCAGGGTCAGAAAATGCCTGACATGAGACTGGACTGACGGTGACTTAAACAGCAACTCTGAAGTTGAGAGTTGTTCTGAAAGCTGTTGGTACTTGAGTTTGCTGGACATGCACTTTATATATGAATCTAATCTGTCAGGTGAACAAAGGATCAACAACTTAAAAGTCAACAGCTGCTGGTGGGAAAGAGAAGGTGGAATCAAGATTTAATGTCTCTTTTCAGTTTTAAATTTCTGTGTGCTTCTGCTTGGGGAATTCACTTACACAAATCTTCAACAAAAGCAAGTACTTCTGCTTTGGGTTCCAGCTTTAGACATGCGGAGTCTGATTTTCATGCCTGTAGTCTCTGCTGTTGCCATTGATTTCATGGCCCGAGGGGCCTATGGCCATATTATTGTGCCAAATCTCAGTATACCTCACAACTACTTACACCTCCTGAAGGATTGCTTAAGAGTCCATTAATTCCCAGCTAAATTATCTTTAACTACTTATCATCATAGGGCTAGATAATCTGCGGGACAGCCAATCCAGTCCCTTGTACTGAGTAGGAACAAGTATATAATACCCCCCTTGACAACTATATCAAATCATAGAATGGTTTAAGTTGGAAGGGACCTTGAAGATCATCGAGTTCCAACCCCCCTGCCATGGGCAGGGACACCTCCCACTAGACCACATTGCTCAGAGCCCCATCCAGCCTGGCCTTGAACACCTCCAGGGATGGGGCATCCACAGCTTCTCTGGGCAACCTGTGCCAGTGCCTCACCACCCTCACAGTAAAGAATTTCTTCCTAATATTTAATCTAAATCTCCCTTCTTACAGTTTGAAGCATTACCCCTTGTCCGATCACTACATGCACTTTTATGTCTAACCTATTCTTAAAAATCTCTAATGAAAACAATTGTGTCACCCCTATTCTTAAAAATCTCTAATGAAGAAAGTTCCTCAGTGTTTTCATACTAGCTATCCATTAATTCAATACATTCCTTTATCATTAAATTTCCTGTTAAAAAAAAAAAAAAAAGGCTTTTCCTCTGTTTCTTCTTTGGAAGATGGAGAACAATTAATTCCTCTCTTCGACAGAAAAACTTTGTTTAATAGTGGAATTAAATTAGGTTCACTTACTTTTTACTCTTCAGGAAAAAAAGAAATACAATTCACTTTGATGTTTCCCTTTAGGTTGTGTTTTCTGATGTGCTGATCATAGGTGGTTTCCTCTGCCTTCTCTATTACTTGTTTACATCTGT
Organism: Vanellus vanellus; assembly: GCF_965231255.1. Taxonomy (NCBI): domain Eukaryota; kingdom Metazoa; phylum Chordata; class Aves; order Charadriiformes; family Charadriidae; genus Vanellus; species Vanellus vanellus. The sequence goes on along the minus strand of NC_138905.1, from coordinate 216,962,046 downwards.
TAAGGTATGTTTCCCTACATTTGACACAGTATTCAAGTGCCAACTGAAGCAGAATAATTTAGACCACTCTGACATTTCTATAATTTTATTTTTAAATATAGTTCAGCTTCTTTGCAAAGATGTCCCATTAAATAAAAGAACAATAATTACCTTTGATCTCCTGACATTCCTATTAATATATCTGTACCTACAATTCACCTTTTTTGCAATGATATCATTATAAATTAGTCTACAACAATATTTTAGTTAGGGTGAGTAATTCTGAAGTGGATTTCCAGACATTTCCATTTACCATGCTTTTTTTATCATCAGAGAGTTGTCTCAGAGTAGACATACCGAGTTCTTTTAGGATGAAACTCACTTAGAAGCTGTGCCCCAGAGCACTTGTGAGCAGGAGTACTTCAGCTACTACCTGTCTTTAAGATCACAGGAAGGACCAGTTTAGTTGTAATCTGAATTTACTGCCTCCTGGAAACACTTCTTGTGTTGATTTTGTGTTTTCAACATTTTTTCTCTGTTCAAAATCCTTTATTCAGGCTGCATTACTTGCTGATGCAAATGTAGCTTTTTTTGGACTTTCACTTGTTTCAGGCTTATAGGCACATTTGTCTCAGCATCCTCTCCAACCTGAAATAACCCCACACCAAAGCTCTTCTGGGGACCCAAGTCTAAACGACCTAGTGTTACAACGCAAGTTGGTGGCAGAACGCAGAATTGAGCGCAAATACCCTAAATCGTAAGCCACTAGCTCATTCTGCCCTCTGCCACATTAGTAAAGGGGACTTGGTGGTCTTTTTGGTTTTTTGTTTGCTTCTTTTTTTCTCCCTCAGTGCTATCAGGAAAAATCAAGTAGGCATATACCATATGATGATCTGCTACTGCAGGAAAAATGCCTCAATGAATGTATGTTTTTTCCTGGTACCTTTATTGTACATTTTCTCAATGCTGAGAACTCCCCCCCCCTCCATTTTTCTTTACCGTATTAATAATTTTGATGGATTTTCCGTATCAGGAGACTAAGATTCAGCACCCACAAGTGTTATTCCAAACAATATTTCAGTCGAGAATCTTCCATGTACAGGCTATAGTTGTACTGGACCAATTTTTTATTAGTCAGGTACCATTAGGCTATTGCAACAGTAATCTAATTTTACAATATAATATAAGCTGGATGAAAAGAAACATTAAATGCTATTTGTCAAGAAAAGTGATCTTTATTAGATCTGACCTTTCTCTAAGCCAACAAAATAAAGAGGTAAGTGTCATTTTTATACTTGCAAACATTAGTTTTGCTTACAGTAAGCAAAAGATGAGTCTCTCAGGGGGCTTAAAATTCTCATTGGAAATAACCGAATCTCATTACCAAGCATGCACTATGAAGCTCTTATGATTTGCCCCAATCAACTATTAAAAGCCTGTTCCTACTCAGAGCGCTACCTTTCCAACCTCTGCTGCTACATAGTATAGTACGAATTGACCTTTTATGAAGACTTAAAGTACCATGTAATTAACCTTTTCTGTGTACAGAGTTAAGACTTAATGAAATTGTGAGGTTAAATGTCAATATGTCCTTTGCAAGCATTTTTTTTTTTTTATATTACAGTTCTTGGCTTTCAGATGTTAATGATACATTTTCTGTACCCATTTTGCTTTAAAAAAAAAGTAATGCAACTTTGTATTGCAGTGCACAACACGGTCCAATTTCACTCTTTGAGCAACCCCAATCAATGAAGAGTAGCTCTGAAATGCAAAGCAATAAGCCGTGTTGGAGATTACTTTAAGTTCCTGATCCAAAATCCATTGAAGTGGACGGAAATGTATTGTACTCGAGGTTGCACGGTTTCCACATCTCTCGTCCTGTACAGTTTCATTTTAGCATCCAGCGCAGCTCTGTGTAAGACCTCTAGATGGTCATCAAAATCTTTTTGCAAGACCAGTGGTTGATTTGCACACCTCTGAACTGAAGTGATTACCCTAAAAATAGGTACGTGTAGACAGCAATTTCATCGGTGGTTGAAAAGTCTTATTAACGGGATAAGTATTGTTTTCCCTGTATCTTAGTGATACTTGAAATTCAGAGAAGAGAATCTCCCATTTCTCACTTCGGGTTTTTTCATTTACAATTCAAGATCTTTCATTGACTGTAGGATTTTGGGGTACCAATGCGTCTTCTCATATATTTACCCAAGCGCTCTGAATTCAACTAGAACAAGTTAGAGTATATCAGACGCTGTAAGAGTTGTTTCTTTTTGCATATCACAGAAGCTGAATGTATTTCTTGATTGAATTAGACCCACAAATATTAGCTCCTAAAGTGCAGCTACTATTGTGTCTCAGTGTCATGTCAAATTAATAAACTCTTAGCACCCAGACTGTAATCAGCCTACGTTGACATGCACTGTGTTTAATAGATAATTAATTCTAATTAAAACAATTAAGAAAGATCATGTTTCTAGGGCAATTTTGCATTTATTTTTTTCAATGCCATTGACTAATACGTTTAAAGCAATTCTGAAATCCATACATAACTGGATGAGCTCTGGAATTTATGAAAGCCACACTCCTATCTTATCAGCTGCTTCACTTCATACATTTTATGATATATACCGGCGATTTTCATTCCCATCTCACTGAAAAAATACCCAAACACGCTGCAGAGCTTGTCAGACCAGAGCCAAAACCAGTTTTTCATATGCATCGGGACAGCAATTGAAAGTGTGTATATCACTCAGGAGCAGTGAGGTGTTACAAGGAACTATTTAAAGCCAGCTAGGAGGCAACAGGCTATAGGCCAGGAGGCGAAGGCTAGACGATAATCTGCTGAGTCCTCTTGACTCTTAAGAATAAAGCAAACTTCGGGGGGAGGAGGAGAAGAAAGCGACGCAAAAGAAGAAACAGATTTCTGAAACAGCTAGAAAGGAAATCTTAAATTGCATGGAAATTGTGCTTCAAACATTGTCTAGCCCGTGCTGCCACGACATATGAAAAGGCCAATTGCTTCAAAATCTGTCCTTTCAGTTTTTCAGGGAAAATGTCTTTTATTACAACCAGCAGTGGAGAAGTGCTTTTGGGAAGCTTTACAATACCAGGAGTCACACACCTGTCTCCGGCACATGATTTGGGTCCCAGCAGTCAATTACAAAGTATTAGGGAATTTCTGGAATTTTGGGGGTTTGGTTTGATTTGTTTTAAAGAAGCAAAAGGTGCTTGTAATAAAGACACAATTTAAAGATTTTTTTTTTAAAGGTGAAATGAAACAAAAATCTCCTTCAGGTATTTCCATCTATTGCGCTCTCTCAGAAGAGACAAAGGAATATTATTTAACCTTCGAGCAGTTAAGAAAGGTGTATGAACAGAAAGTATCTATAAGCGTATGATTAGTATACATGGGCACAGTATTTATAGCCATCCTAAGCTCAGACTGCAGAGCAGACTCAGAGCCAGACTAGATGAAATGTAGGTCCAGTCAAGGAAGATCCCAACAGAGGTCTGGCCCCTTTATATTCCCACCTACCTACTGAAGATTTAAACTTTTACACAAATTATCCCATAAACTCTTCCACTTGTTCATCCATAAAAAAGACTTTATTCTCAGAACCATTTTTCTTTAGGATCACGTTGCATCAACACAAACAAAGGAGTGTTGTTCTTATTTCTATGGTCCTGAAGGAAAACTGCTGTATTGTACCTTATTTTCTTCATTAATTTAATGGAAATCTTCAAGACCTTCTTTAGAATGTCACTAATTCTTGGTTTGAATATGAATTATAAATGACTAATAAATCTGTTGGAAGTTAACTTAAAAACCCGACTTGATATGAGCATCCCAGAAGAGAAACAAGAAAGCCAGGCAGGGAAAAATTATACCAAGCATTATCTCTGACAGAGCAATTTTCATCTCTACATGTGAAAATGCATTACAAAGGAAGTTAATTATCATTATTACCACTTTCCTTTCAGATTGGTAAGCTTAGTCAGACAGAGATTATATAACTCAACAGAGATCCAAGGTGAAAAGTGAGGGAAAGAACCTGTATCTCTCTGAATATACACCTGTTTGTTTGTAACTCAGCCAACCGTGAAATAACGGAAAAGGTTTAAGGCAATGGAAGTGTAGCAATCAGCACATCACAGCAAACATGTCAAAACATGTCCAAAGTGGCCACCTTTGGTTAGACCTCTCCATTTTTCCCAGGCCTGAAGCGCCAGCTGAAAGAGGAGGCCACGAGGGCCACTTTACAGCACTGCGCTTGGACCAGCTTCTGATAAAACTGTGCAGATAATATTCAGCAAAGGCATAAAAAGACCCGGTCTTAGAATAAAACACTCCAATGGCATCATAAGAGTATACTACTTATTTTCTTTGTATTATATGTAGCTTCCCTTTTTGTTTGATTTGTAATGGGGAAAACATTCTTGATTATAATTTTAAATCAGTTAGAAAAGAATTGCTGAGGTTGGAAGGGACCTTTAAGATCATCAAGTCCAGCCATTAACCTAACCTGACAAAACCCTTCTAAACCATGTCCCCAAGTACCACATCTACCCTTTGTTTAAACACCTCCAGGGGTGGTGAATCCACCATCTCTCTGGGCAGCCTATTCCAATGTTTAATAACCCTTTCAGTGAAAAATGTTTCCTAATATCCAATCTAAACCTGCCCTGACATAACTTGAACCCATTTCCTCTGGTCCTATCACTTGTCACCAGGGAGAAGAGGTCAGCCCCCACCTTGCTACAACCTCCTTTCAGGTAGTTGTAGAGGGTGATAAGGTCTCCCCTCAGCCTCCTCTTCTCCAGGCTAAACAACCCCAGTTCCCTCAGTTGTTCCTCATAAGATTTGTCCTCCAGACCCCTCACCCGCTTTGTAGCCCTTCTCTGGACACGCTCCAACACCTCAATGTCCTTCTTGTAGTGAGGGGGCCAAAACTGAATGCAGTACTCGAGGTGGGGCCTCACCAGTGCCGAGTACAGGGGGATGATCACTGCCCCAGTCCTGCTCACCACACTATTCCTGATACAGGCCAGGACACTGTTGGCCTTCTTGGCCACCTGCGCACACTGCTGGCTCATATTCAGCTGCTGCATATCTCTAATTTCATCTGCACAGTTGCATGGTGTTACATACCTTAAAAGATCAAAAGCTACAAATAAAAGGGTAGAAGAAACCGATTGGCTTTTTTCCTGCAAGTTCAGCAGTAATACCTTTTCTTGATGCTGTTCTTTAGACAAAAGAATTGTTTCTTCTGGGATTAATAACACCCAATAACACAAACCCACAGGTACAGGTGATAATAGAAACTGCAGTCTCCAAAAACGTCCGGTTCTATGCATTTCGATTGCCTCTATTACTTTTAACTGCTTTTTGTAGACTATTAATTCTTCACAGCCTGGTTACAAGGGCAGCTTTCCTTCTGCAAAGCCAAGAAATGCTGCAATCTTCCATCTAAAAACTCTCAAAAACCATTCAGCAAGAACTGTGATAACAGGTTTGTTTGTTGTTTGTTTTGTTTTTTTTTTCATAAAAGTGTGATTGCAATAAAATTTTAAAATTAAGGATCAACTTGCAAGCAGATCTTGACGATGTCTGTGTAGGATTGCCTGTGAATAGAGAGGCACTGTGGAAGAGAGTTTCATTAACCACATTTTCTCTCTTACTAGATCCCTTTAGAAGAAATCACTTTGCTTCACTTGGTGTCCCTTCCTGAGGGTCTTTTCTCTGGCTTTATTTCCTTCTTTCTCTGGTTTCATTCTTCATCCTTTTTGCCTATTTTTCATATCTTTTTTGTCCCACCATTTCCTCCTCCTCTCATTCATCTGATTGATGTTTTTTTTTTTATTAACCTCATACCACGTGGACTCTCTGATGGCACATTAGCACTGCAAGCCATATTATCAAAACAATAGCAACACTGATTTTTGTTTTCTGTAAAAACACTTGTAAAAAAATGAACAGAAAAGGTTTTCATGTTCTGAGGGAATAAAATTGCTCTGTAAACTCTGATTGTCATAGCTCGTGTTCTCCGATGGTTATGTCTGCCGATACTAATAATATTTGTAAATAATACAAGATACCATTGCAGATTCAGATCTTGGTACAATCCTGGAATTGTTCCCTGTGTGAGCATGGATGTTCCATCTTCACGTTAGTGCCATGGAGATCACTTGGGCTCCTGATCTTCTCACTACACTCTTATAATCCAGGCATTTTTTGAAGAAGTAATGGAAAATTATCAAAATAGTTACACCAGCTGGTGACAAGAAGCAGAACAGCTCAAGCTCGCATCACATCAGCTGAACATCCAGCTACATTCATCATCAAGCTAAAACTAAGCTTTGCTTGATCCTCTGATAACAACATTTATAAGCTCCTTAGACACTCTGAGGTGTACCAACGGAGTATGATTTCGTGAAAGGCACTTTTCAAATTGTGTCTAACTCTATGAATCAAGCAGCTTACGGCGGATTCAGTAATGACCTCTGGTTATCAATAAACTGCTCTTGTGAGCAAGGACTTTGACCAGAAAGCCTTATTACTGGAGGAAACACCCAGTGCCGAGAGCAACTCGGGTTTCACAAACAAACACTACAAAAGGTAACAATCTATGAAAGTTGTGTTATTTGAGAATTAACAAGAAGCAGCTCTTTTCTTTCATTGTCTTTCTCTGCCTTGCCCAGGTACACACAAGTTTAGTGGTTTGCTCTCTGATGGTGTCAGCAACTAACATTTCAAGAATAACCTGGGAAATTAGTGCACTGCTGCAGCCCCTCTACCAGCACCTCCTATAGGTCATCCAAAATAAGAGAAATTTTGAGGGCTTTTTAATTCAGTTTTATTCTGAAGCTTATCCTGTAGCTCTTCAAAGACCAAATTAGGAAAAAAAAAACCTACTTAAATATAAAAAAAAAAAGCCGTCATTCATCAATTTAACATTGGAACAGTTTTAAGTTGAGATGAAATTATATCTTTCTGTACACTTCATTTTTTTCTCATCTTTTTCCATGGTTATGATCCAGTTTAGTTTTTTGTTTGGTGTCTTTTTACTTATCAGCCCCAGTTTTCGTCACATTCACTGCCACATCAGTTCTCTGCCTGCGAGACACACAGCACTGAAGTTTGGTCGTAAAATGGAGTGAAGAGGGAGAATCAAGCTCTTGTAGCCCTAAGGGATTTCCTTCTCTGGAACTTTGACTTCACGCCAACACTGGTTCCTTTTCCAGTGAGTCATTCTTGCAGCGCTGCCTCTGGGTCGATGTTCCCACCTAAGTAATTTAGTGTTTCAAAAATAAGCAGCACTGGGGAGAAATATTAGAAACATCTTAGCTGAGATATTTTATTGAAAAGTACCTTCTGATATAGTCTAGCTGTCACTAGCTAACATGTGTGGAGCGTGTATCTGCTGTAAAGAAGGGAGCACGCAATGGCAACAGAAGAACAGTGACTTGGTATTGAAGAATTTGGCATAAAAGTGGATGTTTCTTGCTTTTGAAAAGCAAGATAATCACTTAAAGGATATCTAAGTTAATGAAATGTACCGTGTGGGGGAAAAATTAACCACAAGGAAAACCATATGGATAATTATAAATGAGATTCGAGTACTAATTATAGTAAGAGAAGTTCACTTAAAACTCACAATCAATTTTATTGAGCCTATGTGAAGAAGAAACATAGGCTGCAGTTTTAGAAGATGATAGCATTGGCAGCAAAGCTATCGCAGGAAGTTCACAACCCCAGTCCAGTCCGCACTGTTCGCTGCTTCTAATTTGCTCATCTCAGCGAGGCAGTTAACCACAAACCCACAAACAGCTGTAGAAGCACAAGAGAGACTGAGTCAAACAGTGCCGTAGAAAGACAGGACTAGAGATATCCTAAACTGCCTTTGTACGCCAAACAAGCATCTTGTGAAACCATACCCTCAAGGCAGATCTACAGAGGAATTTCAGACATGGTGATAAATTGTCTTTACTAATAATTTTTGGCTGCCCACACCCTGGTGTGAAGCCTGTAACATTGAGTTAGCTCTCATCTCACAGCCAGATTCAGAGAAGCCAAACGTTAACCAGAAGAGAGTGTGATAAATTCTGAGCTTTGGATTTGTGTTCAAATGTTTTGTTCTGTGTTTTGGATTTGTGATCAAAATGATGTCCCGTACAACATGATATTGTGCTCAGCAATAAAAGCTGAGGGAAGGAGCCAGAAGGGGGCAGGGGGGACGTTTGGATTGATGGTGTTTTGTCTTCCCATCATCATGTGTGGCAGAGCCCTGGTCTCCTGGAAGTGGCTGAAGACCTGCCTGCCCATGGGAAGTAGCAGATGAATTCCTTAGTTTGCTTTGCTTTATGTATTGAACTGTCTTTACCTCAACTCACAGGTTTTCTCACTTTTACCCTTCTGATCCAGGCCCCATCCCACTGGGAAAGGGCAAGCTGCTGTGTGGGGCTTAGCTGCCTACTGGTGTTAAATCACAACATTATGTCAGATTAATTTACTCAGGACTCTATTCTCTCTGAAGACTGCCCTAATCATTGGACATGGTTCTTCTTCCAATCTCTCTCTCTCTCCCTTCTGGTGCAGTTAATCTTGAATTGATTTCCTGATATTCAGAAGACATCTTATTATATATAAAATATATATATTATATATTATATATATTATTATATATAAATGATGTCATCAATCACCATTGAGAAGAGCCCCAACATAAGTCTACTTAAAATTTAGAGGTACTTTAATTCCAGGTAATTAACTACATTTGATGACTATCTGCATTTTATTTATGGAGAGGATCAAATTATCTGTCTGAACTTTAAATGTAAACCCATATTTGCTGGCTCGTTTTAAGGGCCTTACCCAAAACAACATTTAAGCTTTAAAGAACTGAAGGCCTTCTCCAGTGTCCCTGCCACTTCAGTTTACAGCAGATGGAGTTGTTGGCGTGTACAGTGATGCTTTTCTGAACCGCAAGCTCAAATCCAAGTGCTCCTTTTGGGTCCACGTCTCCCTCCTGCAATGTGTCAGCACTCCTGTTCAAAATCAGCTATAGTTTGGTATACAATAGTGAGGGCCACATTGACCCCCTGTGTGACAGTCACGAATCGTATTTACTGTGCGAGGATAAAAACAGTAAGGTAAGTGCTTCATTATCAGAAGAATCTGAAATACATATTTTAATATCTATTAATACACTAGATCTTTGTATCTTGTGCAAACCAGCACGGCACTAGCTCACAGACAATGTTCAAACTTCACGGCTTTATTATTCGATGGGTGTATGCAGCTATATTACTAACCTACTCTCTTTCATCTGTACACACTCATCAAAAGAAAAATATCTGAGTCATGTGGGAATTATGCTTTTCTCCACCAAATATTTTAAAAGAAAGTATTTCCTGTAGATAATAAAATGAAAACAAAACAAAAACACTTTTAATAGACAAAGTAGCTATGCAGAATTTTCTGAAAAATTGGCACTGAAAATCCCTTAGTAAGCTTCAAAACAAGCCAAGATTTGTATGTGAAGTTCTCCCCTTTTTTTAATGCAACAGGGTCAGAGTGTCAAGATATTCTGTCACAAGTTCCGAACTTCCAGAGAACATTTCACAGGTTGGGGAGTAGGGAGGTTAATGGTTTCTGATAAGGTGTTATTACAGTGTGATGAGATTTTGTTTCTTTTTTTTTTTTTCAAACCAACTCAAACAAAAAACACATAAAACATGCGGCATGTATCTTAACCAACTCGTTATTTTTGAGATGCTTTGATGAGAGAAGCTAGCTCCTTCATTTTTCAAAAGCTACTGGCATTAATAAGATGATCTCTCCACTGTTTTCCTCTTACCATTTTTTGAGTCAAGACTACTTTTCATTTATTTTGTTTCGTATTTTGTTTCATTACTGAACCGTAGGTATTAAAGGGCACATTGCCAACAACTCGCTTGTGTGTTGGTCTGGGTCCTCTCAGAACCTCCGAATTTCTGTTGAAAGATCTCAAATGACAGAGACACTGTCACCTTCTCTCAGACCCTCTGCCAGTGACTCCTTACCATCACCTTTAGAAATTAGTTTTATTTATAGTTTGGATTTATACAGCTTTTAACTCCCAAACATGGGATTGGGTAATCCTTCAGTCTCTTAAAGGACTGCTGTTGTCTTCTCTGAAGACCAGCCTGTGGAACCGACACGTTCTTTACTGTGTCAATAAGGCTTCTATTTGGACACTTCTTTTCATCTACCATATAAAATTTTATATTTATGGTGTCGTTTAAATGTGTGCCAGTGATAAAGAGAAATGGTGGCTTGATTATGGCTAGTAAAAGTCTACTTGGGGAAAATACTTTATATAGCAAAGTTGTTTTTTTTTTAATCTAAGAAGAAGACATAAGAAGATCCAGAAGGTGAAAATTGAAACTATGTAAACTAATTTGAGGCTAGAAATAAGCAAGTGAATTTACCACTAAAACAATTAATAAAAGCTTATCATGTATTTTTCAGCACTTGAGATCAAGACTTAATAACTACTTCAACACATGGAAGTGCAAGTTACTAAACTATGAACTTGAAATAGGAATGTTCCGGTGGACATCTGTTCCTGAGGTGTCATGGAAGCAAGTTCTACAAACAGGACAACCCCTTCTGATCTGCAGTTGTTCAAAGAAAAGAACTACAGTAAAAGACAATAAAACTGTCCGGCAATGTAATCTACAAATAACCCTGCCACAATTTTAATTTGTCAAATTTGTTTTTTCTTTTCCCAATAAATCAGGTATCTTTACTCATAAAACGTCCAAAGAGAGAAACAAACAAAATCATTTCATGATACAATTCATTTTGAGTTGTGTTAAATTACATAGAACTGGATAACTACTGGGAATCCCATATGTCTGTTACTGCAATTGCAATATTGACTTTATCTTTTTTTTACACCAATAAGGATGAAAGCTTAAATATATAAAAAAACCTGAATACCAGTTCAGACTGGAGAACACCTCACTGTCAGCTCTATGAGGGTGATTTTGTCCCAGTTTTGGGAAGGTTGGTGGAAAAAAAAGAGATAGGGAGAAGCTCTGTAGAACATTTCTCTTTGATGCTTTTGATAGAATTACTTAAAGTGTACACACTAGTGAATCAAAGAAGGGTTCTACAGGAACTTATTTTTAAAGCTGATGGCCTTACTTGGAAGAGGAAACAGTCTGTGGTTATTTCTACACAATTCTGCCAATTTAGATTTGTTTAGTCCCTCTTCAGTTCCTTTCACTAAAGGAAAGTCAGGAAGAGCTGCCACCCCGTGCTGCTGAGGGCTATGGTTCTCAGAAAAGAAAGTTCATTTTGAGTCTGAGGGTGGAGAGACCACAGTGCTGCTGTAGCTTCTACGTGTCACTAACACACACCTTGACAGCTCACAGGAGTGTGAGGCCCCAAGTTAAACTGTGCAGAGCATCAAAACAGAACATCTGGAGTATGTATGACAGATCTGCAGATGCATTTCCATTACAATTTTCAATTTGATTGAAGCATTAACCTTCCGATATCTCCTCCTATTTCTATCCACTCAAACATAAGAAGGGTGCATTAGCCACCTGATTTCATACTGGTTTCCATTATTGTTCCTTAAAAATTTCATACAATATGACTGCATGGATAGAAGCATTCAAAACTGGCACCTGGTCCTGTGTGAAACAGAGGAGAAGAACAAATCTTAACACTCCACCCCACGGAGTAGGTTTTACCAAGGCTATCCAGCTTTTATCATCTCCAGAAGAGAGTTACAGTCTTGTGAAAAGCTATGTCAAAAAATGTATTATATCTGGAAGTAACTTTTAACTTTACAGGCAAGTTTAAAATTATATATACACTAAGGAAATTAGTGTGGAAATTGCCCATTTACAGAAGCAATATTTGATTATAGACCTTGAGTTTTACATTCAGCTGATATCCAGCGCTAGCCAGGTGAGAAAACACATCTTTAAATTATTAAAATGTATTCTGTCATGATCAGTGCTGACGTAAACAGCTCTTAAAACAAACCAACCACTAATAAATTGTTTAAAAGGACCAAAATCTTCAGAGAGTCAATTCTCTTACTTTGGACGTCTTCTGTTAACTTGATGTGATAAACCGGGGTGGGATGTTGTTGCACAGAACAAAGAGTGCAGGTCCCTACGCGGTGATTCATCTCACTTATTTATTATGAAAGAGTTTAAAGAAAAGACAGATCACTGAACTCTGCATGTCATCTATCTCAGTTCACCTCTCCCGAGGATAATAATGAACAGTTCATATTTATCCTTCCTTCACATGATATGAATATTCCAATGTTTTAGGGAAGATCAGAGTTTCAGGCAGGAATCCTTCTTTGAATGAAAAATCTCATTTTACAAACAAGGAGGGAAAGATTACATAAAAACTCTGATATTATACTGTCATTAAAAGCTTCCCCAAAACATAGAATTTATTGCAAAACTATGCCTAGATGAAAGGTATTTTGGAGGGAATTTCTTCCCCAGTGTTAGAAAAGTCAGAGTTAACAGATATGAGAACCTTTTCTTAGGGCGACGTAAAAAGAATATTCCTGAAGGGTCTGATTCTCCCCTCCCTCTGATCCATCCCCCTCTCTAAATGTAACACTCGATTTCACGGGTAAAACTAGTTTTAAAGTTTTTAAAGTTTTCCAGGTTTTCAGAAGAATGGGAAACTTTCAAAAAGCTGCAAATAACAACTGAAAGAAATCTTATATTACTATGAGTTCACTTCAGTTTTATATACTCCAAAGTTTTCTAGGCACTTGGAATAACAGGTTTTGAAACAGTAATAAATATTGAAGGAGGAAATACTGGGAAAAAAAGTCTGCCATAGGAAAGGAAAGAAATAATCTCACAAACTGCCAGCTCAAGATTTGAAAACAAAAACGACAATACAAAATCTGCACTATGCATTTGCTTCTGAATAAACTTATGCCAAAGTAAACCAAGAAAAAATCCAAAGGAGAATGTTTAACATACAAAGACATAGAGAAGGAACTATTTCACCTGAGTTTCTGAAACAGAATTTATGATATGATAACCTCTTCGTTTTAAATAACTGCTTTCTTCTTCTCCATATTAAAATAGTTGATTTCTTTTATGATTCACTCAGCTCAGAAGTTTGTGTATGTAAACACAGAGAGATGCATAGATATCTATGCATATGTTTTCTGAAAATAGCTAATAGAAGAACTAATGCTAACTTAAAATGCCATTACCTCTCTTCTTATATTTTTGCCATTGTTTAAACATCAAAATATAATCTGGTTATTCAATAACCTTTTTGTAAAGAATTACATACATTGGAACCTTTACCATACAGATAATCTACATCTTGGAACTGGGAGACTAAGGGGTTTTTTTGATGCAAAGGCAAACTCCGCTTGCAGAAACAAGAGAGAATTGCTGAAACTATTTCATTTGTGAAGTGGTTTCAGTAGAGAATCTGATTTGTGATACCAAAAAAAAGAGGAATGCATTTTTTCCCCTTTTCCTAGAGAACCTTGTACACTTTTCATTTCTGACTAAACCCACAATCTTTTTGCTTTCCTGTTACTACTTCACAGTTCCATATCTTAATTTGCAAACCATATGCTCCTCCGATCAAACCAGCAGATGTTTCTTTTCTTGAGCTCAGCCTGCAAATGTCTCGGCAGTGTCAAAAGACTATATGCCATAAACACAACTAAACTAAACATGTAATAGAAACAAATAAACATTTTATGGGCCACATTTCTAAGTTATTTTTATTATCATTTCGTAGCTATCATTAATCTATTATAAAATATAACTGTGGCTTCAGAATTTGAAATTCCCTTTGTACCCAGCATCAGTGCATCGGAATTAATCTTCGGAACGCGATACTGTTTATTATCTGAGGCACCTTAAAAACAAAAAACCCAGCAGTGTTTCTTAACAGGTGACTGGCCAGAGTCAGGCTCCGCACACTCCCTGCGGGTATCCTTTTTTGCATCCTTTCTGACCTTGCATATCAGGCCTGTCACATCTTTCTTATCTCTATCAGTACGCTCAAGTATGTATTTAACATTTCGACCCCCTTTCCCTCCACCCTGTTTTATTCCCTTTGAGCTAACAATCTGGATGTCGCCGTAGTAGCTGGTGAAAGAAGTTCACTGCATTATTTAGTTTTGTTTGCTTTGTCTGAGCGCTGGAGAGAATACCGATGTACATGGCTGTCTTACGCACACTACTAATTCTTAACTCGTATATCTTCATGTACATATTTTAGCTGGTGGCGATGTCCTTAGGGATTTTTTAGTTATGTTGTTTTCCAAAATGTTATTCTTTTTTAGGCAAACCACAAATGAGTCTAAGAAACAGTAGTTCATATACTTACCTTCAAATGAAGAAAAGGCTGATAGACAATTTGGAATGTCGAACATCTTCACTTTTGTCTTGAGATACTGACATGCAGTAAGAACCATCCAAAATTCACTGAGGCTTCGAATTTTATTTCTTTGCATTTTGGACACACCTGTACTGATGGTCCTGTGCGTCAAATTCTCACTGCAAGAAAGGCATATTTGCTTCTATTTCTAGAAACCCTCATCCTTGAGGCCATGAGAGGTGAATTACGGGCAATATGTTTATGTCTACAATTCTCAGGAAGACTGGATTCTCCAGCTGTTATAAGGGATGCTGAGTCCCTTCCATCACCTATATCATAACCTGCCAGGTACGCTTGAACATAAGTTATACTGTTCTGTTGGGGTCCTTTTAATCACTTCTAAGGTCCTACCTGCAGCTCTGTTTAAGTTAAAATGTGCATGGAAGGTGGAAAAGTTAACCTCAAAAACAATATGCATCATGATGCTTCAATCTATGACATTGTCCTAAAGTTTGTTTGGCATAAAAAGGAAGGTTATTCTAATATATCCAGAATTTAGCCTCAAATATATTTGGCTTTCTTTAATAGTCCAAGAAGGTTATAATGTGGCGGAGGGGAAGGAAAAAAAAAAGCAGATGGACATTGATGAATGCAGAGGAGGACAACTAAGTAATGTTCCATAGAAATAGGTAGAAATAATAGTTTTTAAAAGTGGAGACACCTTATTCACCTCATTCACCAGCAATCCTGCTGCCTTAGTTCCCATTCGAATGTCTCTTCTGAGTACCTATAACACAATATATGTTGAGTTTATGCTAGCCTTTTCCTGGTCATTTAGCTGCTAAGTTAGCCATATCTGCTCAGAAAAACAAGCTAACCCACCGGTAAGCAATTCTCTCTCTCTAACTATCTGTTGTTGGGTTTTTTTTGTTGTTGTTGTTTGTTTGTGCGTTGTTTTTTTTTTTTTTCTTTTAAACTGTATTATTGAGACAAACACAAATGAAGCTGCCATTATTTGGTCATTGAGAACGAAGCAGATGGTAGATAACTACGTTAAATCAATGATACTAACTGAAGGGATCACCTTGTCAGCAAAAAAAACCTCAGCAAAGGCTCTGTTTCAGAGTCAGAACATGCCCTTCAAATCCTCATGTACATCTGACATTTTTCATTGGTCGGAGTTGAAGGCATCCAGTTCTGACTGGGGAAAAACATTTGTGTATGCCAACAGATCAATTCATGTATCTTTCCTGAACTTCTAGCAATCCTAAGTTTCATGAAAAAAACTCTTCTGCTGGGTCACTATCATATTTGACTGGATGTTGTGGTAAGCTAAGCTGAGAACAGTTGAGCTGAAGAAAGAGGTCTGAAAATCTCCGTGAAAAGACACTTTTTTTCCTGTACCTCTAGGCACCTAGCAAAACAGAGCTCCAATCAATAATTAAGGATATAGGAATAGAGTTGGCAGAAGTAATAAAAAGCATTCATGTGAAAGGTGCGGCATAAGATACTGTTCTTTCTTTTTGGAGTCATCAATGGCCACATACTTTCTTCCACATTCATGAGATGTACATCGATAATCAACCCACTCATGAAAAGAAAACAACAAAGCCCAATATACAGTTAAATACACAATATGTCTCCTATCATAAAAGATTGCACTTTGCTAGGAAGAGAAACCATCGTCAAGCTCAGAAATGACAAATACAATTCAGTTTATTCACAGTGAGATGAGCAGTTCACTTTTGGCAGTTTCAGGTTATTGAACTGAAGAAAATGGACACAGTTCCTTTCAAAGCTAAGAAATGCTCTTTGACAGGTGATTAATATGACAATCAAAATAAGCACATTAAAAAAAACCCAACACAAAAATTGGGATTGAATGGGTCAGAACTCTTACGCTGCCTCTAACCCTGTAAGTCAAGGATCAGAGCTAGCAGTCCACTGGGATTTAGATGGGTGACAAAGATTTAAAGTGAATAACAATGAAAAATCATGAGGGAAAGTTTGGTCAGCATGAGAAGAATCCCTTTGACAAGTATAATGTTTTCTATAACCTCAGTTTCATGGTCGAGCATTTTTAGTGTAATTAACTTTCTATACTACATGATGAGGAATTCCCAGACCCTGTGTGATAGAAATAAATTTTGATAAAATGCATGTTTCATCTCATAATCAGAAAAAAATTAAGAGGGCAACTATTTTTAATACACAGGGGCTTACACATATTTAACACTCCAAATGTAAATAAACCCAAATAAGAAATTTTAAACTATTTTTGGTTTTCTTCTGAGTCTCTTGAGAGATTACAATATACACTTCTTTAGGGGTAGAAATGGAAGTTCTTTAATGATAATTTTATATCCAGTTATGAGTATTTCAGCTCTTTAATGACTTGACCGCAATGTAATTAATGCTAACTAAAATAGACCCCTCTAGCATTTTACTTATTAGCCGGAGATTGAAAATAAAATCAAAAGGATGACGCTGGCTGACGTGCCGGGTAGTATGACCTTGACCTTAATAAGTGCTGCTATATATTATCCACCAGCACCTACATCTGATAACAAAACCGACTTTTTTGGTTACTTATTTTTGTTGTTGCCTGGGTCCTAGTCTTCTGATGTTGACCATAATCCAACTGCTCAAGAGCTGAGTTACCTGCATCCTAGTCATTAGCATCCCAGTTCACTGCTTCTGGGGTCTGAGACTGAAATACTAATGACAAGAAGAGAGACCCACACAAGTGCCTATTACTATACTACAAGACAAATGACAAATAAGATAAGAAAGCCAAAGGCAAGTACACGTAGATAAAATTATAGAAATATTGATACAACTGGAACCTTACCTGAAGGCAAAAGATTGATGGTAATGTATTTTGTTCCTATGGACAGTTTTCGAGAGGTTAAATAATTTTGTACACGATAATGTCACATTCACACCCCATACCATGACTCAACAGGAGCACCCCTTATGGACCGGGAGGGCAGAGTTTGCTACCTATAGGGGTGGGACAATTGTGGGGGGCTGTAAAAATAGTCTTTGGCTTGTACAAGAATTATCATGGGATATTTAAGAAAGCAATCAAAGGTGGGGGAGGAGAGGGATCAAGGTAAACAAACGTTGGGAAATGGAGGGAGAGGAGGCTGCTAGTTGGTGTGTTTGTCTGGCCATGCCCTACAGCTGGTAGGTACAGTTGTCCTGTCTTCTCACTGAACTCCTTTTCTATCTATTTTCTTGGGTGAAGGCCTCTCTGTTCTGCCTCCTTTCATGTGTACAGGGCTCTGAGTGCCAGCAAAAGGGCTGGGACCAGGGACGATAGGGGCCCACGTGTCTATTGGGCTAATTACAGTGACTGCAGCATGTGCACATCATGTGGGTGCACATGTCAGTGGGTGATCGCTGGCAAACATGAAGCCAGATTAACCAACAAGTAGGACTAGGCACTGGGGAGCCAAGTGTTGGGGTGACCATAATTCTGGGCTGGACACAGGAGGGACCCGATGGGCTGTGAGTTGGCTGCTGGAGGGGTCCCAGCCTGTGAGTGTGGTGTCTCAGGGCCAAATGGGAGACCTGTTTGCATGCTCACATCCCTCTGTATGAGGCAATTGGAGAAAAGACAATCTGGGGAAAACTGCTTTTATGTAAGGTAATTTACTGGAGAGATCACAGCACGCCTGCACACACATGTGTGTGTGTGGGCATGAGTGAAGGGCTCTACCAGCAGATGGACTCGGGCTGCAGCCTCAGAAACTCATCTATTCAGGTGCCGGCAACTGAAGAGATTGGGATCTAAGGGCAGCTACTGGGCTGACAGAGGGTCTGAGCCCAGCTGCTGGGGGGGGGTGTCCACACTGCATGGAAGTAGGTACACGGATTACAGAATCACAGAATGGTTGGGGTTGGAAGGGACTTTCAGAGATCATCTAGTCCAACCCCTCTGCCAGAGCAGAGTCACCTACAGCAGTTGCACAGGAACACATCCAGGCGGGTTTTGAATATCTCCAGAGGAGGAGACTCCAATCCCTCTCTGGGCAGCCTGTGCCAGTGATCCGCCAGCCTCAAAGGAAAGAAGTTTTTCCTCATGTTGAGATGGAATTCCTTGTGTTTGTGCCTATTGGCCCTTGTCTTGTCGCTGGGCACCACTGAAAAGAGTTTGGCCCCATCTTCCTGGCACCCGCCCTTTAGATATTGATAAGCATTGATGAGATCAATGTTTGTACATGGGTATATTTCCCACCAACAGACCTCCATCCTGATGAGCCAGATGAAGGAACAGAATCACAGAATCACAGAATCATAGAATTTTCAGAGTTGGAAGGGACCTCTAGAGATCATCTAGTCCAACTCCCCTGCCAAAGCAGGATTGCCCAGAGCACATTACTCAGGACTGCATCCAGGCGGGTCTTGAAAATCTCCAGGGAAGGGGACTCCACCACCTCCCTGGGCAGCCTGTGCCAGTGCTCTGTCACCCTCACCGTAAAGAAGTGTTTCCGTGTATTTGAACGGAACTTCCTGTGTTCTAACTTGTGCCCATTGCCCCTCGTCCTGTCACTGGGAACCATTGAATAGAGCCTGGCTCCATCCTCCTTCAACCCACCCTTTAGATACTTGTACGCCATAATAAGGTCTCCCCTCAGCCTTCTCTTCTCCAGGCTAAAGAGTCCCAGCTCTCTCAGCCTTTCCTCATAAGGCAGATGCTCCAAGCCCTTAATCATCTTAGTTGCCCTTCGCTGGACTCGCTCCAGCAGTTCCCTGTCCCTCTTGAACTGTGGAGCCCAAAACTGGACACAGTATTCCAGTTGTGGCCTCACCAGTGCAGAGCAGAGGGGGAGAATGATCTCCTTCGACCTACTGACCACACTCTTCCCTATGCAGCCCAGGATTCCATTGGCCTTTTTGGCAACAAGGGCACATTCCTGGGCCATGGAGAATTTACTGTCTACCACAACCCCCAGATCCTTCTCCTCCAAGCTACTTCCCAGCAGGTCCGCCCCTAAACTAACCTGGTGCTTTACATTCTTCCTCCCCAGGTGCAGGACCTTGCACTTGCTTTTGTTGAACCTCATTAGGTTCTTCTCTGCCCAGCTCTCCAGCCTGTCCAGGTCACGCTGGATGGCAGCACGGCCCTCTGGGGTGTCAGTCACCCCACCCAGTTTGGTATCTTCAGCGAACTTGCTGAGGATACACTCTGTCCCCTCATCCAGGTCATTAATGAATATATTAAACAAAATTGGACTGAGTATTGACCCCTGGGGGACACCACTGGTTACAGGCCTCCAACTAGACTCTGTGCCGCTGATCACAACCCTCTGAGTTCTGTCCCGCAGCCAACTCTCAATCCACTTCACTGTTGCCTCATCTAGCCCATACTTCCTCAGCTTTCTAATAAGGATGTCATGGGAGACAGTGTCAAAAGCCTTGCTAAAGTCAAGGTAGATGACATCCACGACTCTCCCCTCATCCAGCCAACCAGTTATAACATCATAGAAAGCTATCAGGTTGGTCAAGCATGATTTACCCTTGGTAAATCCATGTTGACCACTTCCAATAACTTCCTGTTCCTCAACGTGTTTGGAGATGACATCCAGAATGAGTCGCTCCATTACCTTCCCAGGGACAGAGGTTAGACTAACTGGTCTGTAGTTCCCTGGGTCCTCCTTCTTGCCTTTTTTGAAGATTGGAGTGATGTCAGCCTTCCTCCAGTCCTCAGGCACCTCTCCTGTTCTCCATGACCGTTCAAAGACGATGGAGAGTGGTCTAGCAATAACATCCGCCAGCTCTCTCAGCACTCGCGGATGCATGCCATCAGGGCCCATGGACTTGTGAATGTCCAGCTTGGCCAAGTGGTCTCTGACACGGTCCTCCTCAACCGAGGGAAAATCTTCCTCTCTCCAGACCTTCCCCTTTGCCTTCAGAGGGTGGGATTCATGAGGGACAGCTTTAGCAGTGAAGACCAAAGAAAAGAAGGCATTCAGTAACTCTGCCTTCTCTGTGTCCTCCACCACTAGGGCACCTGTCTCATTCACCAGTGGGCCTACATTTTCCCTAGTCTTCCTTTTTCTATTGATATACTCAAAGAACCTTTTCTTATTGTCTTTAACTGCAGTGGCCAAGCTGAGTTCTGATTGGGCTTTGGCCCTTCTCATTTTCCCCCTACATAGCTTTGTCATATCTTGATAATCCTCATAAGTTGCCAACCCCCTTTTCCAGAGAATGTAAACTTTCCTTTTTTTCCTGAGGTCCAGCCAAAGTTCTCTATTTAGCCAGGCTGGTCGTCTTCCCCGTCTGCTCGTTTTTCGAGACAAGGGGATTCTATCATTTCGTGATCACTCTGCCCAAGGCGACCTCCAACCTTTACATCCCCCACAAGACCTTCTCTGTTAACAAACAGTAGGTCCAGTAGTGCACTTCCCCTAGTTGGTTCCTTCACCAGCTGTGTTAAGAAGTTGTCTTCCACACACTCCAGGAACCTCCATGACTGTTCCCTCTCTGCTGCATTGTATTTCCAGCAGACGTCTGGGAAGTTGAAGTCCCCCACAAGAATAAGGGCAGATGATCGTGAGACCTCTGCCAGCTGCTTATAGAATACTTCATCGGCTTCTACATCCTGATTAGGAGGTCTATAACAAACTCCCATCACGATGTCTGCCTTATTGGCCTTCCCCTTAATTCTTATCCATACACACTCAGTGTTGTCATCCACACTGTTAAGTTCCAGACATTCAAAACTGCCTCTAACATAGAAGACCACCCCACCACCTCTCCTTCCTCGCCTATCCTTTTTGAAGAGTTGGTAGCCATCAATTACAGCACTCCACCTGTGTTTGTCCTCCCACCACGTTTCTGTGATGGCAACTATATCATAGTTTCCTTGCTGTACAATGGCCTCCAGCTCCTCCTGTTTATTTCCCATGCTGCGTGCATTAGTATAGATGCACTTCAGCTGGGCTAATTGCCCTGCCACTTCCTTGGGTGGACAAGCCCTAATTCGCACCTGATCATACTCAGACACTACTGTAGCTACCAAATTATCACTACCCCTCATGTCTTTGCTGTCACACAATTCACCATCCCCCACCACCACTGGGACGGGCTGCAAGACCTTGCTAACACTTTTACCCAGAAGCACTGGTAGGCTTCTCCCAGGCACCACTTTTGTAATCCTGGTTTCATCCCCATTCCCCTTCAAACCTAGTTTAAAGCCCTATAGATGAGCCCTGCTAGCTCTTGTCCCAGGATCTTTCTTCCCCTTCGGGTTAGGCTTCCCCCACCTGTTGCCAGCATGCCTGGTTTCCTGTAGATGAGCCCATGATCAAAAAAGCCAAAGTTCTGCCGGATACACCAGTCTCGGAGCCAGGAGTTAATTTCCTGACTCCTCCTATTTATCCCCTCGTCAACCCCTGCAAATGGTGGGATAGAGGAGAACACTATTTGTGCTCCTGATCCCTTAACCAGCCATCCCAGGGCCCTAAAGTCATTCTTCATTGCCCTTAGACTTCTGGTACCTACCTCATCACCACCTACCTGAAATATCAGTAGTGGGTAGTAATCTGATGTCTTAACCAGGGAAGGGAGTTTTCTCCTTATGTCCTTAATTCTGGCCCCAGGGAGGCAGCTGACTTCCCTGTGGGATGGGTCCGGTCTACAGACAGGGCCCTCTGTTCCCCTCAGAAGGGAGTCACCTACCACAATTACCTTCCTTTCTTTCTTGGTTGAGGAAGTCCTGAGGCGGCGGGACCAACAGCATGAGACTGTTGGTGTTGTTTGTGTTTGTGTGAGCGCTGAGTGTTTGCCCATGTGCCTGGTCATGTGCATCTGTACATATGTGTATTGTATACACGTTTCTGTATGCGTATCTATAGGGAACATACGCTCAGC
This sequence comes from Vanellus vanellus, assembly GCF_965231255.1. NCBI lineage: Eukaryota > Metazoa > Chordata > Aves > Charadriiformes > Charadriidae > Vanellus > Vanellus vanellus. The sequence goes on along the minus strand of NC_138905.1, from coordinate 216,939,797 downwards.
ATGACCCCTGGCTACAACTGGGAACAGGGAGCTGTGGCATCCTCGCATCTGCTGGTCTTCCACATTTCACAATTGTTAATTTGTAGCTCACCCAGAGCTACAAAATAGATTTTAAATAGAATACAGAACAATATAAAAACCTGTATTACATTATCTATTCACTAGGGTTTTTTTCTTCCTCATATAACATGGAAGTTTATGTTCTGGATGGTTTAGATGATTATTAGTTCTTTGAGAGTGGAGATGTTTCTACGCTAAATAGCTATAGGAAACAGATGTTGATAGTTCTTGGAGCGCTGTAGCCCTGTGGGACAGCACTTCTGCTCTTCATAACAGGCCTCAAGCTTTGTGCTGAGCTTGCAAGGCCTCAGGGCTGAGACTCGTTGGGCATCCTCTGACTGAACTTTTGCCAACCTGCATGAGCTTCGCTTTACTGGGTTTAGCTGCGACTACTTCTCTAGCAGACCAGGTGTCCATCCATACGTAATTCATAATACTTTTGTTTATCTTTGTATGGTACGACCATAGTTTTGTATAAATAGAAATAACAATCAGTTATCCCATGTAGAATGAGATGTTTGTGACCAACACAATATACTGTAGAGAAATACAAGCCTGGTAGGACAGCAGAGGCCTTGAGAAGGGGAGACACGGGACATGGATGTCACGGAGGATTACAGGCAGGAGATGATGGGAGGTGGGGCACAGGCTGGTATTAGAGGCAGCTCACCCACGGTCAATTAGAAAAACACAGACCTGGAGCTGGACAAAATTGGGTTTAAGGGTAAAAAAGAGAACAAGGTCTTATCTGACATAGGTACTGTACACAGTAAATTTGGATGTAACGTGGAGCTGCAGACAAATGAAGAGCTAGGTGTAAAAGCGTGTTAGCAAACATCTGAAAATGGACCCCAGGTGTTTCCCAAGGGCAAGGAAGAAAAAAAACATCAACGTGCACATTGTATTCCTCTTGGTGAAGGGCTCCGGATGCTGATGATTTGCTGTAACACCCCCTCAAACAACCACCACCAGACTGAAACTGCCAACCCTGGGACTCAGATGAGCAGAGGAAGGACGAGCACACCACCAGGACAAGGGGTAGAGAATAAGTGTGTGTATAACAGTTGTAACCGCATAATTCCTTCTTTTTCTATAACATTTAGAACTTAATAAATAACAATTCATGGATTTGACTGTTGAGATTTCACTTATACAAACAATAAATTCTTGGGCTTATGCATATGTAAAGAAGGTGTGCTTACTCTTTCCCATAAACAAGATTTTGAGTTTCTCAATTCGCACAGGAAGGTTATTTAAATTACTAAATTATACTGGCTGGAATAAAATCTGTATTATGCCCAAAACAATAATGCATGATTTCCAAAAAAAATGAACCAAAAAATGAAAGAAAATTAATCTTTTAAAAGCCCTGTGAGACATGTAATAGTAACTACAGAAGCACTCTAAAAGCAACATTTCTTATGTGGTGCATCAGTGATTTTAAATTTGATCTAGAGGCAAGATTTTCATCTCAACTTTAACTAGGCATCAATTTTATTCACATAATTTTGTAGACACAAATAACTACAGACGCATTTTATGCTTGCTGTGATACAAGGAACCAAAACCAACCGAGTAGCTCATGTAAAGCATAGCAAAAAGAATACTAATATAAATGGAGAAGACAAAAACCACTGGGCCACGGATAACGACATGTTTAGCTCATTCAGACCTTTTAACAGTGTGTGCTTTCACCTGAAGACAAAAGCTGCCGGTGTTTTGCTCCCACTTTTGAAAATAACTATTGGTGGCAGGAAATTTAAGTCACTATTCCTTATTTTAAATACAGGCACTAATCACGCGCACCTTCCTTATCAATTGTAACACAAAGTAAAAATGGGTAAGTGAAACACAGAAGGCAATGATAATTTATTTAGACGAATATATTTCAACTCATATTCCAGTTTTTTAAGGGTATACCAAAAGGAGTTATTCAGGCTCAGCTGAAGGTTGGTAACACTTTGTGAAAAGAGGAAATTGTTTCGTTGAATATCCCTGCTTGATCGCTTGTCCCCATCTGATGACATCCTTAATATCTATTACCAGTTAAGAGGTCTCCATGTAAGTGGCAGCAACTGATTTGCTCATCCCAAAACAGATCGCCTATTCAGTCCCAGTCAAGGATACTTTGTGTGTGTGTGCGAGGACATAATCTGAAGAAGGAAGAAGTGATTTAGGCACTTGGTTGATTTGTCTGTGTAAACACAGACATCTTGTGCCATTTGAGATGCTCTTGCCTCCAACTGTCACTTAGGGTATGCGCAAAGGGTCTTCCCTAAATCCCATGTTTTGTCTGCCGGCCCATCTGAATGCCTCAGATACACGAGGATACCTCTTAGCAGAGGCAAAAATGACATTACGTACCTCTGTTTAGGCACCTGAATTAATTCCACATGGTCTTAAATCACTTAAAGTGGGAATGAATGACAACTGATACTGTCAGGGTAAAGCCTTTGGAAAGTCATTGTTTCTGGAGCGGACTCCTAATTGGGTTCTCAACTACAACTCCATGCATTAGGAAAGATGCCAGTGAAATCACCAAATTTATGTCAATGGGACCAGAATCATACCTTGGAAATCTAAAAAAAAAAAATAAATAAATAAAAAATATATATTTTTTTTTTCAGGATGTTTTCCTTCATGGACTGCTGCAGTTTTTGTGTTTCTGAATGTCAGCACATTGCTCTGAGTCATAACTCCTTTATGTATTTTTTTTCTCACAAAGCTTTCAAGCAAACAACAGTTCTTTTTCCTGCTCTTTTTCTCTCCAGAAGTACATCTACATATATTTTCCACGTCTATTATCTGCCTCTTTGCTTTCAGACCCCTGTTAATCTTTTTTTTGCTATTGAACTTGCTCGCTTTCAAAACTGGCCTCTGCAGGATATTACACACCAAAAGAAAAGAAGAAAACTCACATCACATACAGCCACCTACCAGTAGGAAAAATGTGTGTGTCATCAGCTCACTGAATGCTCTTTATCAGGCAGATCTTACTATACCAGGTGCTGTCAGTGTCAACAATTCATAACTTGTATGCGGGTGGTCAGGTGAACATAAATATGTTTTTATAGCCCTCCACTGCAAGCTTAAAGGAGTCGCCCTAGATGTGGACTGTAAGACTGAAATTTCTCCATGGGTGCCTGTTCTTGCTGTAGTGCTGAGACAAGGGTTAAACAGACATGAGATGCAAGTATTGTGTTCTCTTTTTTGTATTATTACTATCACTGTTATTACTATACCTACTCTAATAATCCTTCGAAGTATCCAGGAAAAATCAAGGCTCAGTTTTATACCAGTCTACATATGCAAAATAAGACCCAAGTTTCCAAGCCTTGTTCTTGAGTAAGGTAAGAGAGAAAAATCTGTGAAAAAGAAAGCATTATGAATTCCCTTTATATTCTGCAATAAACAAAAAAAGAGTCTCAGAGTTTAAGGATGTGAAAAAATATATGGCATGGTTGGGAAATGAACACAATTCTATCTGTCCTGCGTAGATTAAGATGAGGCAAAACTCATAGCTATTACAACAGCCCAAACTGCATTGTTAGATTAAAAAATATTTTAGTTTAGTTTAGTTTAGTTAATTTTATTTTTTTTTAGTTAAGTTTAGTTTAGTTTTCTGAATCTCTCAGCAGGAACCTGGACATGAAAGTTGTCACCCATCTGGTCTAATAACCAAGTGTTTCCTCCCTGAGGTATAAACACTTAAGCTCACTCCTTTATTCTCAGTTTTCGCCTGAGGCTATGAAATGCGATAGAGTGCATAGGAAAGGGATTTCATCTTTTTTTTTTTTTTTTTTTCCAAATGTGGCAGACTGAATCGAACAACATATGCACCCTAGTCCACATGAATGGATTCATATAAATGTTTATACATTAATCTCGTTAGTAACTAACTCAATAGCAAAAGTCGTGACAATTTTCAGCAGTGCAAAGTGCCAGGAAAAACTGAATGTTGAGCAAAAATAGACCAAACAGAAGACAACTTCATATATCAGTCAAGTTAACGAAAATATGCTATTTGTTCTAGTCCCCACTGAAGGTAGTAGTTGATCTTCTGCCAAAGTCAACACGGTGACAATTTTGCTTGAGGCTGACATTGCACTGTTATCTAATCCTTATTTTGCCATCCCTGTCCCTTTTCATTCATGAGGTGTCACATTGGAATTATCCCTCCCTAAATCTTTTGTAAAATATTTTGGTGCTATTTATTTAGTAATAGTTGGTCATTACCATGAAATTGTGAATTGTGATTGTCTGGAAGTGAATCATCATTTGTTTTACTTGTTCTGTTTTTCATTCTAGTGACACATATCTCTCCATATATTTAGGAAATTGTTGTTCAGGAAATCTTAGCGTAATCTGTATTTCATTCCAAAACAGGGAAGCGCTTGTTATTTTGACTGTCTGTCGTAAAGATTCAAATAAAACTTTTGACTGCTCTGTCAAGACATCCCAAAGTGCCCTTTGAGTGGGTTTGCTTCTTTCTAAATGTCACAGCACACCTGGATGGGCCAGATTCTCAGCTGGCATTGGCAACCTTAATTCTCCTGAAATCAATGTATTCATACATTCCAACTAGGAATTAGAAAACCACTCCTTCTAACAGTACAGATTTGAGAACAGCAACATCAACTGAAACAGATATTTTAAGTATCGTAAATAAGTTCTCTATTAAAAACATATTTCTTGATCATATTAAAAGTAGGAATGCATTTTAGCCTTATCACACAACTCCTTTAACCAACTACAAGTAAGAGTCCATATCGGATGAGTAAAAGATCTTTTAAAAAATCAAAAATTATGCAGTGTTGTGAGCCAATATATTTCAAGAATAAGTTTGTATGTGCCTTCTGAAGTAACCACCTCAATCTATACGAAAGGCTTGAACCACTTCTTTTTTTTTTTTTTTTCCAATGGATTTTAGGCAAATTCTTCCTTGAGTGGAAAAAAATGCTTATCTTGAAAAGCAGTGCACAAAGTTAGATGGAAAAAGGGTGACAAATGCTTTTAATGGCAGGGAAGCTGGCTTAGGGACATCTTGTCCCTCGTACCACGCACGTGCTAAGTGGTTTCAAGTCAGTCACTGTGACCAGGAGAGAGAGTCTGGAGTCAAGAAGGAAAAGATAGAAATTATATGGTGAGAAAAGTGTCCCAAAAGCACTTGAAAATGATGTAAATTAATGCTGAAAGCTTCAGTAATAACCCAGGCCAACATGTCCTTCCACTCAGCTACTCAAAAGAGAGGGGAAGCTTTTGCATTGCCAGGCTTTTTTAAATGTCACATTTCATAATAATAAGGAGGTGCAGGATTTACTGAACATACATAAATTACATCTCGGCTGTGTAGAGGAATATGGACTTGTTCTGAATCGCATCCTGCAAGGACTGGAGCCGTGTAAATTGTGCAAAATGCTTAAATTTAGCACAGTTGTGAGGCCTGATCTTTAAAGCCCCTGAATGCTTCAGAGGAGCAGTTTTAAACATCACTAACTGTGAAGTATGTGGAAATAGAGGAGGGGAAAAGCAATGTCTGCCGGCTGACATCTGTCTAGATATCACAACACAGTGCCAAGGAAAGGTATCTGCGTGGCTTCTGAACTAGCTCAGCCAGGAGGAGCCATAGGATATCGGTGTGATACCTCACACCGAAAATGAGAAATTAGAGCCCGCAAAAGTGTTTTGGGACATGAGATTATTTAATGTTGGAGCAACTCGTGAGAAGGGCCACGATGATGATCAGGGGGCCGGAGCATCTGTGTTATGAGCACAGGCTGAGAGAGTTGAGTTGTTCAGCTGGAGAAGAGAAGGCTCCGGGGAGACATAATAGTGGCCTTCCAGTACCTAAAGAGGGCCTACAGGAGAGCTGGGGAGGGACTCTTTACAAGGGCATGTAGTGATAGGATGAGGGGGAATGGCTTCAAACTGGAAGAGGGGAGATTTAGATGAGATATCAGGAAGAAATTTTTCACTTTGAGGGTGGTGAGACACTGGCCCAGGTTGCCCAGAGAGGTTGTTGAGGCCCCATCCCTGGAGGTGTTCAAGGCCAGGCTGGATGGGGCTTGGAGCAACCTGGTCTAGTGGGCGGTGTCCCTGCTCATGGCAGGGGGGTTGGAACTAGATGATCTTCAAGGTCCCTTCCAACCCAAACCATTCTATGATTCTATATAATTCAACTAAACTGCCTCTGGCATACCAGCTAGCAAAACAGGAAAATTTGTGTTTGGACTAACAATAGTTCTCAGTTCTTCACTTATCTCACATGATGTTCAGAGTCCCAAATGCACATTCACTACCAAACTGTACATTCAGCTGTCTCAACCTTTTTTCTGCTTCAAGTGTATTGCCTGTGTCTAGTACCTACAGCATATTGTGTACAGAATGCTCCGGATTGAAAAAAAAAAAAAAATATTTTTCCCCCAAATATATGTCTAATAAAATAAAACTTGAATAAAATTATACAAATTATGGAAAAAAAATAATATATTCAACAGCTCAATTAGTTTTTCTCTGCATAACCTCAGTAAAAAAAAAGTTTTTCTTCTGTCAATGGTATTTACAGTCTGACATGACACATAGGGCAACGTGAAAACCCATCTCTACAATCTAAATGGAAAATCTGTGATATCAAAGTCTCATCTGTTATCACCAATGAGCATAGTTCATAAGAAGCTAATGAGAATAAACAAGCTCTCAAACTAAAGTAGGAATTCATTTTTCTTTTCCTGATTCAACAGCAGAAACCAGTATTGCTGAAGTTCTCATTTTGTTTATAAATGGAATTAAAAATGATGTGATGGAAAATCAAGTTGTTCAAGTATTTGCTTTTCTGGCTCTCCTGAAAGGCAGACCTTGAGGATCTCCTCTGGGAAGTGCTGTTGGCCAGTGTGACCACTGCTGAACCAGAGCTGGTGAACTCAACAACCACCAAGGACTGTTGATGACTGTGGTGTGGGAGTAGATAAAATGCAAAACTCAGGGAGGCAATGGTTAACCATGGCTGGTGATGCCAGGAAGATCAGCAACCAGAGAGGCTGGTACAAAACTGGATCTAAAAAATTCTCAAAATGTCAAAAATAAAATGCTCCATTTATCGAGAACAGATTAATATCCTCAATAGTTAGGCTTTTCTGAACTTGGACAAGAAACTAAGAGAGGACTGAAATAGGAGAAGGGGGAAGTTACAGAATGAGACAGTGTTTAAGAAAAATTTAGTGGCAACCCTGAGAAAAGGAACAAAATTTGTGCTGTTGTGAATCGAGCCCCAGAGGAAGGGTCAGGTTCCTTACGCGTTCTGCACAAGGAAGGGGTATCACAGGTTTATGTTAAAACCAGGAGGCTGAGATTCTATGGTTAAAGGATGTTGGTCTCCAGTTACATCGATACAGTGAGAGAACCCTGTCCCATACATTTATGTGCTAATAATACAGAGAATGATCATTTCCATTTTGCAGCAAGAGAGCAGAAACAGTGAAGTTAAGCACCCAAATTCACACCAATAACCATATACAGACTGCTAGTCTCTTAATGAAAAGAGCAATCACTTAATCACTTTTCTTCCCTGATTTCCATTTCTCCATATGCTTCATTTTATGATCATAATCAAGTCCCTTGACTTATGTGTATCATCATTTGACCATCCATCATTTAAAATATTTGCCTCACAAAGGCTCCCGGAGACAAACATTCCATGAATCATTAAATACTTTCATTGAAAATCACTCCAAACATGACTATTATTATTAGCTGTATTAATAATAATTAGTAATGGCCATTAGATCAGACGTTTGTAATGCTCATGATTCTTTTCACTAAAAAGCATCTGTCTTTTCGAGAACAACTGTTGAAAGTTAATTGTCAGGTGGTCTTAATGACAGAAATTTATACTGAGGTTATAAAGGACCATAAAGTGAAGTTCCCTTAAGATGTTAAATCTTCAGTCTGAAATGTTGCACTTACATAAGCTTTTTATTTCCAACACAAGTTTAAGACAGTAAAAATAAGAGCTTAATAAGTGATAAGCATATAAATGTGGGTTCTGCTTTCTGGAAACCTATAGGAATGTTTCACTCATTAAAACCAAATCAGTAATGTGTAATAAATGAAGCTTAGGTATTGGATAAATTATAAGGGATATCATAAAATATTTTTCTGCTGAGACGTGAACATAGAGCACTGAACAACAGTATAAATACACAGAGGGATTAGAATGTAATTGTCCTATGGAACAGGACTTGTTTTTTTAATATGATTTCCTCTGTCCAAATAAGCTCCAATTTTGCATTGCAGCAAGCAAACTTCTCCTTTAAGCACCATCAATAAAACTTCCAGCTGACCTTTTCACGCCTTCTATAAGGAAGTTAAATGTTACTCGCTTTTCACATTCAATAAAAACTATTACTGTGTTCTAGTTCAATGCATATCTGTGTCATCATGGGGGAAAGTCACTTTGCACTACGTGTTAATCTTGCCTTTAAAGTTCATTTCCAAGCTTTCGGGTTGCTAAATGTGTCGCCTTGGTTTATTCATGAACCCCACGTGGTGCGTGACAAAGTAACTTGAAGTTCATCTGAAGGTCTTCAGATGTTTGGGCCTTCAGATCTATTTGTCACAGGTTTTCCATTTTTAAAAAATAACCAAAAGCAACCAGAGGATATTCTGCGTTTAGCCTAATGCCAGACAGAATGGCATTGGGTTTCAAAAAAATGGATGGTTTTTCGGGCCAGAACTTGAACTGGTGCAAAGTGCCACTGTAACACTGTCTTTGGTAGAGCTATATTCCCCAGATAAGAATAATTGGACACATCTGATGTGTGTCTGAGCAATGATCATTTTCAGTGACTGGAGTCAAGTTACAAAGTTTGAAACTTCCTCAGATAATCCCACCAACTGTATCTTCCTCATCAGATTTTCTTTAGATGAGACCCTCTATTAGCCTCCTGAGATCTTGATAAGTAACACCTTTCATGTGGGCATCTTTCTAAGCAGAATACTCATGGATATAAGGACGCTGCTGAATTATTTATTTATTTATTTATTTTTGCCCAGGCAGCCAGCCATAGCAAAGTATGGCTGAAGGCAAATCATGGAATCGTAGAATCATTCGGGTTGGAAGGGACCTTTAAAGATCCTCTAGTTCAACTCCCCTGCCGTGGGAAGGGATACCTTTCACTTGTCCAGGTTGCTCAAAGCCCCATCCAACCTGACTTTGAACACTTCCAGGGATGGATTATTCACAACTTCCCGGGGCAACCTGCGCCAGTATCTCACAATCCTTATCATAAAAAATAATTTCTTCTTTATATCTACCTTCTTTCATTTAAAAACTGTTGCCCCTTGTCCTGTCGGTAGAGGCCTTGGTACAAAGTCTCTCTCTGTCTCTCTTATGAGCCCCCTTTATATATTGAAAGGACACAATAAGGACTCACCAGAGGCCCACAGGGACAAGAAAAACAAAGCCTTTACATACGCAGGAGCCAGATTCCTCTCATATGGACCATTAGACTATATATCTACTCTTCAGCTAGTTGCCCTATATTCCCTTTATACCCATGAAAAGAAATAGGTGTCTTTAAACATTTTTGATGTCTTTAAACAGTTTTGATGTGTATTTTTGGCTGAGATAAATCATACTCTAGAAGTGCCTATATCTCTCAGGGACTATAAGAGAAACCATTATAACTAGCTCCCACCCTGGAAGCTCTTCCTTTTCATCCCCTTCGTCCTCGAAGGCAGGTTTCAGAAAAGTTAGAAACTATGGAAAAGTCTCTTCTTTACTGGAGCTGTCAGAATCCTCCTCCTGCTCCATAGCAGGAAGTCTTTTAGAGCTATTTGCTCGAAGTTTGCTGTAAAGAGGCCTTTGACAATTTTTGTGCAATTACATTATTGCTTAAAAGGTGTTGTGCATTAAAATCACTTACGTAAGCACTGAGAATTCATATTTCAGGTTCTTAAGCCTATAACGACGTAGAGACTTCCTAGCTTATATTCTTCTAAAATACCATCCCAACGTCATTCTTTGAAGCATTTGGAAATTGTTTTTATGATATATGACATGCAATAAAATATATGAAGAAGCTCTAAAAATTTCTTAGAAGTACAAACCGGGATCAGTTAATGTCTCAGGTGTTTGTATTTCAGTTGGTTCGTCTCAGTGATCTTAAATACTCTGAGATATCCTGAAAGCCGTAAAAGAGAGCGTGTCTCAAGTTGAAGTATAAAAGAACATAAATCTTGCAAAATATCTAAATCTATGTCAATGTATATGAAATAAGAATTAGATTTCCAAACATTTTTGGAATCTCTGTTAGCACGGTGAACCAAGAACAGATTTCCAAATACTCACTTGCACGTGTGGTAATTAATTCACATTTAATTATGCTGATTACTGGACTTGAACCTGAGTTGCAAAGGATACTCTGTTTCAGTGGGCTCTGTGCAACTTCACCTCCATGTCACCTACATCCTTCTTGACATCCGACCCTCACCTTCACCAGTAAGCCCAAGGGTGGCAGTGCTCACAAGACAGTGGGTCCAGCCCACGTGTGGAGTAAACCTGAGACAGGCTACGTGAATTTTTAGAGAATCTTGGTGAAACTTGAGATGGGATCAATACGGAGAGGCATAAAAACGTCAGTATATATGTGTGTGGATGGAAGACTAAGATTTCAAACAGTCGATCAGTTCTTTATATTTTTCTCATTTACATTCTTTGTTCTGATTGGAAGTAAAAATAAACAGCCACCTTTTCTGGCACTGGCTAGAAATGTCAATGTTTCCTTCTGCAAAGGATACCTGTGCCTTGAAATTTACTCCATGTGCCCAAGCATGGTCAACACGGCCCTTAGGAAAAGTCAGTTAAAGAAAAGGGAGAATGGCAGGATCAGAAAATATTGTATATACAGTTCTCCAGTGTGTACCACTGCCTTCTGGTGCAAAACAAAACTCAGAGCATCTCAGGTTTATGAGGAACGCTCTCCCTTTGGCTCCTATAGATCTGCAGAAGAGCAGTACCTGGCTCCTCTTGTACTCAGCTTTCCCCTCTTTGTCAGAACCTGCAAAAATTGTTGATTAGCAAGTGGCCTCAAAGGTATACTGACAATATCAAAAAGCAAATACCAGAGTTCTGCCAAATGTTCTAAATCTAGGGATTTTTTTTTTCTAGTTTACTACACAACGAGCTGAACAAACGTAACTACTCAAAACAGTGTTCAGATAAATTGTTAGAAATATGTACACTTATGCATATGAGGAAAGGGTTGTTTTTTCTTCTTTTTTTTTTTAATTTTCTTTTCAAAGAAGTCTAATATCTAAAAACTTAAGAAAGAATAACCATTGTTACACTGTAATCATGTTTTCATCAGCAGCAGCACTAATCGGCTAATAAAATGCCACACAATGCTAAAAGGAATTTTTTAATTAATTCAAGGAGTGTTCAGTCAGATTCTTATGAATGTCAGTAAAACTATCATGTAAGACTAAAATTTATTTCTGTGGTTTTAGCAGCATGTGCAGTATAGAAAGAAAATCCTCTCAACTCATGCTATACAGCTTCATATAAGTAAATAATAGTAGTTTCTCCCCAGCAGACTAAGTCAGTTTATGCAACTGAAGTTCACAACCTAACATGAGGTGTCTCAATGCAAAATTTCATCCAGCTGCCCCGAAAAGGGCAATTTGAAGTTAAAATACAGATGACCACATCTGGATGGGTTTTCCAGCAAACCTATCTAGTCTTAATGGTCATGTTTTGGAAAGCTCTTGGCTGTTCACTCCTCCCTGTAGCTCAGATCTTTATCATTTTCCTTTCCTTCCTTCCTCACCTCATTTTTAAAAGTGCTGATTTAAAATGCTAAGTCACCAGTGTCTTGCATTTTCCATCCTCTTCACTCCCCCCGGTTTTAATCAACATAAACCAGGAATAACGTTCTGTAAAAAATACATCAGCCTCTTTTTCTGTGACATTAGTCAGAGTGGTTGCAGTGAGTTTGTGCCAAATTTTCAGGGTCAACTCCCTCTTCTTGTAGCACAAGGAGGTAGGCACTGTGGTAATACCATGTTTCAGCCTCTCTGCTTTTTCTAAGTACCAGTTTAACTGTTTCAATCACAGTGGGAAAAGAGCGACTTTAGCTTCAGTATTATCCAAAAAAACCCCACCACTATACTGATTTAAATAACAGATCCATGCTCTGTGAGTCCTCAAAAGTAATTATAAACAACAGTTTCCAGAGAGCACCTCAGACAGAAAAAAATCTTCATGAACAAAACCCACTGTAATAGTATTAAAAAATACTTAGAGGTTGTTAAAGCAATGAGCGATGTGTAAAGTGTATCACTCACAGAAGGATTCGTTCTGCTTAATCATAGACAACTGAAAGATAGGTGTCTCTGCCTAAGATGGTCACCAGATGCTCCTTTTAGCATCAAAAGGGAAAAGTAGGTTCTTCCAGTGTGTAATCTGGCCAACTTTTTCAGGTGTGCTCTAGGATGAGATGAAGCACATCACAGGATGTTTCTAAACTGATAAAAAGGCATATGGAGATGTCAGCATTTGGTCAACTTAAATCTTCAGAGGTTGAGAAGAAGAGAAACTCTTCCATTCCCCTCCAAAACCACCACAGTCCCAAAAGAAGAGCTTTAAGACCTTAACATGGCCTCACTCTAACTTATGGATGAAAAGCTGTCAATTCAACAGGAGCCATTGGAACAAAATCTATAGAATGTGTCATGAATGATGCACCCACTGAGACACAGGGCTCAGTGCACACACAAGCTTTGCTCATGTGCTGTTCATCAGCTGAATCTACGTGGCCGGCTTTAACTTCTGTATTTACGGCTTTCTTCCTCTAGCATTGATTAAATCATCTCACAGATGCAGAATGCAGAGTTTTCATTCCCTTCCATTGAGCCTCAGAAATAAAAACAAAGAAGTATGAAGCCCGTGGGTTACAAGTGCAACACTTGCAAGTATATTTTTGGCCACTTATTCTCGTAGCAGTTACAAACGCACAGCTGAATATGAACAAAAGACTGCAAATGATGCAATGTTTTGCATATTTCCCCACACATTTCCACCATAATAAAACTGTGTTAAGATTTTACTGATCACCAGAGAACTTTTGGGCATCTTCTGGGAGCAAAGGAAAAACAAAGCAAAACCAGGTAAACATCTGGTTGTGAACATCATCTAGAGTTTACTGCAAATATTCACACATCTGGAGCATATTCAGCTGGGTGCAACGTCTCAGTCGGGAATGCAAAATTTTAATATGAATTTGGTTTCCTGTGTAGCATTAACATTTTACTGACAGACATCAGACTTATCAAAGAAATATTTATAATAGTTTCAGGCTTGCACTTTAATGTCCTGTAGCTCCATTGGAAGTGTAGTAAGGCATAGTGTGAAGAATCAGTAAAATAACTTCCTCAGCAACAAAAGAATTACATCTTTTTTCCCCCAACCTCATTCCTAATCTTTCAGGAGTGTTGGAAATACAGCTGTACTTCAGAAACAGCAGACAGAGAAACAGCCCAAAGTGTCATTCAGCCTGCTTACTTATTCAAAGTGGCTCAGAGGGCAAAAGCACCAATTTCTTTCCCAGTGATGCTCAACACTGCGGTTGCAGAAGGCAATGCAAACAGTAATGAAAATATTTCCATAGCTCTTCTTGAGTGGTGGTATATAAAAAAAAAAAAAAACAAACCAAAAACGAACCAACCCCCCAAAAAACAAACAAAAACACTAACCAAGATCAAAATTGCCAACTTATGTTCTTTACCTCGATTTTTTTTTTTTTTATTTTAGGATATTCTACTCAGTGCTTTCTACATTGGTGGCAGCAATCTCATTGACTTAGTCAGCAGTTGTGAATGATCAGCACTCCCATAAATCAAAGTTAAAAACTTTCAGTCAGGTATCCTATCCCAACCCTGGCACCATCCACGTCTGCATGGGCCACGTGTTTGGCTTCAATTCTAGATCTTCTTCTGTGCTTATATCAGATTTCATTATGTTTCTGTGCTGCCAGACTAAAGGCCAGGACATAGGATAATGAGCAGAGGATTGGTGAATCCCCTTTGAACCCTAAAATAGGGGTTTCCCTGAATTTTCTCTACCTTTTGGAAAGGACCATACCCAATTAAGACATAACTGAAAAAAAAAACAAAAACATCATGAACTGCACCAGCATGAACTGAGCATGATAAACTGCAATTTCTGCAGATAAAAAGTTCATAGTAGATGTCCAGGGTGGAGAATTTCAAGCTCAAGCAAACAGCATTTGAGAAAAAAAAAAAAAAATCCAACCTGAAAATAGAAAGTTAAAGTGAGAAATTTTATATAACCTTCTATTATGACTATGTTACCAGCTGCATCAATAAACAGAAAAACCCTCTGCAGAAGTTAACAGCATAATACATTTTGATCTGCAATTATCTCACATGAAAACTGTCAGCAGGTCCCCAGAAGATACTCTCTGATGTAGTACATTTATTAATGCTAAAGACTTACAACATAGGTTTTCTTCTCTTTTTATTAAGTTTTTTTTTAATTTTATTTTCCTACAGTATTAGAAATCTTGCATTTAAAGACACTTTATATGATTAGAGTTCAAGATGTCTCTGGTGGATCCCATAATTTTACACACAGTCTCCTTCTTCTGTGAGAGTAAATAGATAAGCTTCTAATCTTTATTTTTCAATTAGCAAAAATAAGCCATCTAAAGATATGTCTAATGAGATTTTCTATTTTACTGATACTTAGCAGAGTTACAACAATGGTCTTCAATCTCTTATAAATTATTCTTATAAATTACTAAATCCCTACAACAAAATTATTGTGACACCTCAGGTGTTTATTTTGGTCATATCAAGAAGTTGCGACTAAAACCAAATTTCCTTATTTAAGGTTCAAATAAAATTTGCCTAATACATTAACACTTTATCTTGACGATGTTTCCCATCAAAAACATATAACCTTTAAAAAAATATCCAGATCCACTGGCTGCCAAAGTTTTAGTGATAAGTGTCAAATTTTTAGTAATAGGAATGCCCATTATTAGAGTATGACATCATTATCCACATTTTCAAGCCCAAGTACTTTCACCTCTGAAGAGCTCAATGTAGGACAGACCACGGAAATTGAGATGTTTGCCATCTTCATAAAACACTTGGGGATCCCAGGACAAATAGCAGCTATACAGTAGTTATTGCTACTGTTATTGCTGTTCATTTTATCCAAGCCTGCAGGACATTTCTCAAGACTGTATGAGATGATCTCACCAAGACATGGTAAGGAAGAGCTTTATCCACCCTGAGGGTGGAGGAAGGCTCACCGGAGATGGGCCAGTGCCCATGAAGGTCAGGGAATGGTGGGGGTTACGGCTGATCATGGCTGTTGCAGAGACGCTGGATTTGTGTTGGCACAGAGGAGACAGGAGGGTGGCCTTTGTTTTCATAGAATCCTAGAATCATAGGATGGTTTAGGTTGGAAGGGACCTTGAAGATCATCCAGTTCCAACCCCTCTGCCATAGGCAGGGACACCTCCCACTAGACCAGGTTGCTCCAAGCCCCATCCAGCCTGGCCTTGAACACCTCCAGGGACGGGGCCTCAACAACCTCTCTGGGCAACCTGTGCCAGTGCCTCACCACCCTCACAGTGAAAAACTTCTTCCTAATGTTTAATCTGAACCTGCCCTCTTCCGATTTAAAGCCATTCCCCCTCGTCCTATCGCTACATGCCCGAGTAAAAAGTCCTTCCCCAGCTCTCCTGTAGGCCCCCTTTAGGGACTGGAAGGCCGCAATAAGATCTCCCCGGAACCTTCTCTTCTCCAGGCTGAACAGCCCCAACTCTTTCAGCCTCTCCTCATAGGAGAGGTGCTCCAGCCCTTGGATCATCTTTGTGGCCCTCCTCTGGACCCTATCCAACAGGTCCATGTCCTTCTTCTGTTTGGGACTCCAGAGCTGGATGCAGTACTCCAGGTGAGGTCTCAGGAGAGTGGAGGAGAGGGGCAGAATCACCTCCTTTGACCTGCTGGACACACTTCTGATGCAGCCCAGGATACGGTTGGCCTTCTGGGCTGCAATCACACACTGCTGGCTCATGTGGAGCTTCTTGTCAGTCAGCACACCCAGGTCCTTCTCCTCAGGGATGTTCTTCAGGACCTTGCACTTGGCCTTGTTGAACTTCATGAGGTTTTAGGTGGACAACTGTCGGCAGTTGAGTGGATTAGCTGGTGGTATTTCTCCTTGAGTTCATTAAAAGCATGAATGTCTCCATGAGTTAACCAGATCAACATGGGGAGAGCGAATACGTGGCTCAGCCCAGAGTAGAGTGCAGAGGCTGAACAACTGGCAGGGGGGTTTCAGGGAGAACAGCAGGCTTGGGCTGGCTTCAACCCGTGCATTCCTTCCCAGTGACTGGGGAAACCCAGCATCATAGTGGTGAGCAGATAACAGAGACCGGTAATGGGAATCCCCTTGGTATTATGATAAAACTGTGTTTTGCAACAGCTATACATATTTTGCTAAGTGTAACTTACATTGGCATTATGTTTTGTGACACATTTTATATCACTCTGCTAAATCAGAAATCTTGTGTAACATCAACTATTTTTAAATAAATAAATGTGATGTTAAACATTACACTCTCCATCCATCCAATATTGAAAAGAACCTCGTCAGAACATACTGGACTCTGATAAACTTTAATCGCCAGTCCTTCACCCCATTATATTGCAATAATTCAAATAGCTGAAATAAAATCCACAAAATATCTGATGAGTGCTCACAATATTACACAATAATTCTTGCCTGAGTATTAAAATAACCCTAATTGTCTCTCCATTTGACCATTTATCTAAAGATAGCCATCTTAGACTCTCAGAAGAGAAAGGGATCCAATATAGTGGGACCCACAGAGGTGTCACGTACAACAGCACCTTTACTGAGACCCCGTTTTGTAACCTACAACAGAACACTCTCAAGTAATGTGCCAACATGCAATACTTTCTCTTCATCAAAGTCATTTATCCTACAACATTTTCCCCAAAACATGGAAAATGGCAATTCTGGGCAACAAGAGTGCCAGTATTTTCACCTAGACTCTGACTATCCACTAAGCACACAAATTCTCCTCTTTGGTTGCAATCTGCCTGGAGCATCCAGATGATGTCTGGTACTTCAGCAAGTGGCAAGGCTAAAAATGGGAGAGGAAATAGTGAATGAAACACAGCTGTAGGTCAGCCCGTACACACTTGTCCGTGGTAGTGGCTGCTGGAGGACACAGTTCAGAAGTTTCTGGGAGCAGTGAAACATGGGAAAAGCAGATGGCTTAGACCTTCTCAGGGCAGAGACCTCACCTTTTATTATAATACGTAATTGCACAAACCGACATGAAATGTTTACAACAAATAAACATTTCTTAAAAGCTCTGCCATTTCTGATTGCTATCTCTCTCCTTGGAGACCATTGAATTTTCACTGCTAAAAACGTTCATAACCTGCTTGAATGGACCTGACCCTCCCCTTCCTCAGATTGCTTTTACACCAGTATTATTTAGTTCAGCATCATGCTTCTAATGCTTCTATAGATTTCTTTTTTTTTTTTTTTTTTTTTCCAAGATCCCTCTGTGCTCAAGAGATTATAAGAAAGGAGTATAAATATGCAATTATAATGCTGGATGAGTGAGACCTGTTTCAATATTTTGGCCCAAATGACCCTTCATTGCAATTGTTCCAGGGAATGAACTGCCTCTTAATGTTTGTTAAATGCCACTGATAGAAGCCCATATCTGTAACTGTATATAACAGAGTGTGAAAATGATTTAATGTTTCAAAACTATCTGGAACTCATACTGTGGCTGACTTTCTCAAATCGATTTTTGACAAAGTAATTCAAAGTTATGTGCTAAAACTGTATTATGCCGCTTGCTCTGGAGTCTGCCATTGTTCACTGGTTCTGCTGCGTGCAGACGATAACACACACCAAATCTCATCAGCTGCACAATTTTCTGTGCAACGGGAAGATTTAAAAAACAAACAAATAGAAGATGAACAAGAATCAAAAGAGACAAAGCCGGTGGAAGGCATTATTTAGCCTTGAAGATAACAACAACAGCAAAGATTTAGATGTCAGATAAGCCACTATCACAGATGATCTGGATTCATAAAAGACATCTGTGACAGACTGAAGCACGATATGAAAGGTCTGAATGGTATTCACTTGTCCGTTTGGGCAGAACAAGAATGAGTTTGCTGAAGTCTATTAACGTTAACATTACTGAAATGGGAACTTGGATTCACATCTCTGCTTCTAACAATGTGTATAGTTCATCTTATATATATCTTTCCCTCAGAGTTATCACAACCCTTTCTTTGGCATCTGATTCTTACCAGATACTTTTATAATTGCGTTTGCAAACAGCGAATCAATATGAAATCGTTGTTCTTGTTAAAAAGCATTTAATCAAGCCAAGATGTGAGACATCCACCATAAATGAGTTTTGTCCTACTACAGTAAATTTTATCCTGCTGTGCAGGCTATAGATCTTGCTCACTATTTCCCATTCATAGTGACGATGTGAACAATTTTTTTATTAACTGTGGTGGTGAAGGCCCCAGCAGACAATGAGCCCTTGAGCTCTGTGAAAACTTGGACACATTAGAGGCACTTAGACAGGAGGATAAACATAAATCTATGAAGGTGAAGTTGCTTGTCCAAAAGTGACAACATCAGATTAACTCCATAAGAAACTTGGAACTGAACTGGAGTGCCCTCTCCAAGTACTTCTTCCTCTGTTTTAGTATCTGACTTGATTTCCTTTTCCCATCTTATTTGCAAATAGGGGAATATGACTATTCAGTCTTCAAAGTAACTCAAAAGTACCTCGGGATATATGAATTTAGGAAAAAATCTAAACAACAAACTGTTGCCTTCATCTAAGACTGAATTCCTCACACAATTAATAGCTATAACAATAAAACAACATCACCTCAGTTTACAGATATATAGTGCCTATAATCCTTCATCAAGAATAGGTTGCATCTTAAAATGTTTTCACAGATCCGTCTCTCTATACAGAAGACAATGTTATGTGATGACATAAAAGTTTTATTACAACGAATTTGAAATAGCCAAGTGAGTTACGCTGGCCAGACCAAACTTCTTCCAATAAAAAGCTTTATAACTCCATCCTGTATTTTGCTTAAGCCTCACATTCTATAGAAAAGCCATTTTACATTTTTTTTTTTTTATTGAGTCTTTAAAAAATGAATTGACACCATAATTTGTATTTCTGTGCCTGTGAAATCCAGTCTACCTTGATATCACGCATCTAACTATACTGTCAATAAGAAAGAAAAAAAATAACATCGATTTTTTTTTAAAACCTGTAGAAAACATTTAAAACCATTTAGGCCCAATTCTAGGTTATCTTTCTGGTGTAAATAGAGAAGTAATGCTTCTCTTGTCAACAGAAGGATGCTGGTGAAGAGTAGGAAACAGAGAAGGATCAGTCCTTTTTAATATAAATCAAAATGTCACTCCTGTTTTAAGGTTCAATATTTCATCATCTGCCAGGTTTCTAAATAAATGCTGCATAACACTTGATATATCTGAAAAGCCGAAACTCCCAGCTCTCCAGTGAAACAGAAAGCCTATTTCTAACCCTGACAATTCTCAGGAGATCGAACCTTAAAATTATGAGTAGAACAGGGCTGAAGACTGCATTAATAGAACTTTTAGCAATATAATTGCCAAGCTCTGCTTTTGGTAAACCCACCACTGAGGAAAGAAAAAGGGATCAAGGGAAAGAGATGGGTAAAAAAAGACTAAGAAAAAAACCCACCATCATCGCCTCCATATTGAAAGGTCAGGACATATGTTCTGAAAATCTGAATTATATCTGTGCACATACATATATGACACTTTTTAATAGGGGAGGTACAGTGTGGACAAAGGGGCACAAATTCTGTATCTTTTTAGACGTATCATTATGTTTATTGGGGTTTTTTTAGTGTTCAGGTACTAAAATATGCAAAATACTACGGTGTAGAGAAATGGTTGTACATTATAACACAAAAATGAGTTGAAAAGAAGGTGGAAAATAATGCAAATTTATTTAATGTTCCTTCAATATGTTTTTTGCCGGCTAATCTTTTACATTTAGTTACATATTTCTATTCAGTCGGGTTTCAGGGTAGGATCTCCTTCCCACACATTTATGTCAGTGTTGGGTTGGAGGTGCTTTTTTTAGTTTCTTTTTCTATGACCATGGAGAAAAAATATGGTTTGGGGAGGTCCAGAACATCTCTTGGCCTGAAGGAAAAACCACTACATTCAGCCGTGGAGCAGTGGCATTAGAACGCTGTATGTTACAGTATATTAGTGCGTTATAGTCTACAGCTTTTCACCTTATTTTTTTTCTGCAGGAGGCCCCAGAGGTATCGTTACACAATGCTGTTTGTAACCTACCATTATTTCAATAAGAAGCACATAAAACAGGGCATAAATACCTAAGATGCTACAAATGAGTGAAGTTGAGGAGAAGACACCAGCAGCAGGTGCAGTTACCCAGCAGATCCCTGACCAAATTCCTGAAACTGAGGTCACATCAGGTTCTCCAAAGCACAGGTTTCAATGTTTCAGGCACGTGAACTGAAACACGGGACTGAAATCAAGATATCCCGATTCCAGGGTGTACTAGATTCTTGATTTCAGTGTCCCTCTGATGTCTGTGGGCGTGCTTATATGATCTGGTGTAGGACATTACCTATACGCAACAGCTCTACTCCACTCATTGCAGCAATACAGTGCTACTATTCTGGTGCTGCACTGTCATGGTTTAGGCCAAATCCACTACTGGGGACCTGGGGGACCCCAGATGAGACCGATAGATGCTCCCCTCTACCCCTCTTCAAAGAGAGAGGCAGAGGAGGAAAAAGAGACTTATGAGTTTAGAAGGAACTAAACTAATGAAATATTAATAATAAAATAAAAAGAAATAATGAAAAATATATACAAAACCATATCAAGCTCCCAAGATGACAATCACGTCACCGGCTGGCACTGGGGCAGTCCCAGGCTGGACTCAGTGACGGACGGGAACTGGATTTCGGATCTGGGTTCAGGATCGGGATCACAGGCGGGCGAACAGAGTCCACCTCAGACGTCGGCCATTGAAGGAAGAGAGAGTGACCCTTTGATCCCTCAGCTTTTGTTCTGAGCAGGAGGAAGATGGGATGGAATACCCTGTTGGTCAGTTTTGGGTCACCTGTCCTGTCCGCTCCTCCCTGCAGGTGGGACCCCACTATGCTTTTCTGCTTCCGACCCTCCAACAGGGCAAATAACAAAGTTGGTTATAGCAATGAGTATAAGCAGGAGCCTCTCTGCATCCCATGCCTGGGCATCAGCTATAGACAATTGGTCTTATCACTCTGAAAGAGTGAACACTGACTGCACAATATGCAGTTAATTTCAGTTGTTAGAAGAGGCCCAGCTAAGAAGCGAAGTTACTGAACAAAATTAGTCATGTTTTACCTCAAACCAGGACACGCGCACACACCCAAATGCCTTATGGAATCACTGTGGAGCAAGATAGATGTCATCATGTCAACATCACACCTCATGTTGAAAAAAAAACCAACACAAAACAGTTAACCAATAGTCACATCAGATCAGTTTTACCGGGACAAAGCCAGAAAAGAAAGGGGGTAGCTCAACACTCCTGAGAATTCAGGTCAGACAATATATGCTTTTGTTTAGAGTGCAGCATATGCAGTTAACAGTAGCAGCAGACACAGTATCTGCAGCTTCAGATGACTGTTGGAAGTGCCGTACTGCGGAAGCCCTCCAAGTCCCGGTTGGTTACGTGTTTATGAATTCAGCAGTAAAAGCTACTTAACAAAATAAAAGCAAAATTTAAAAAAGGGAAAATGTAATCATGAAACCAAGCTAAAACTGTTTATTGCTGATCAGATGTGCATCAATTCAAATGAAAATATGTTATATTACAGGCATTAAACAAAGACTATCAACATCCTGGAGATTTTTCTGCATTAACAAACTAAGCCGCAAAAATCACGTACCAGTGAAGAACGCATCTGGTTTGTAGCTAGCTCTTAAATTAATAAATCAACTGTCACATAATTGTGACTTCTACCTGAACGACAGCTCCAATTAATTTTCTATTGGTTCCCAGTGCGGAGGTGAGGTCAAGGTATCTTTTGGCTGCATTCCCAAATTTAAACACTAGGCAAACTCATCCTTCTGGTTAAAAGTAATCAATATCAGCAATTTATCATAATTTGCTTTGCGGTGCACACTTGTGCTGTTTAATCAAGTGTCTTGCCTGGTTTGTTTGTTCACAGTTGCGTGAAAGACATCCACTGTGAGCATGCCCAATACATTTTCCTTTTCCTCACAGCATCACTACAGCGCCTACTGCCCTTTGATTCATGCTCTGAGTGAGTTGCTGGATAACTCGTGCAGATTGGCAGGGACTAGAAACGCGACACCACTCTAAAGATCTCATGATAAATGAATTATTCTTGGCAACAGATTTCCCAATAAAATAAAAAAAAAAGCCAACAAGAAAAATAAAACAAACCCAAAAAACCAACCCACCAACCCCTTTCCTCCCCTCCCCCCCTTGAGGTTGATTAGAAACTTTCTTATCTTAAATGTAGATCAATCTTCAATAAGATTTAGTGGTAGAATAGCAGGGGATGTCAAAGTTATCAGCTCTGACCTTTTACAGTCAAAGTGCAAATAGAACGTTTCTCGTTAGGAGACACTCAGTTCACTGTAATGGAGTATACAAACTGTTTAAGGATCAGGAAAGCAGTTGGGTCAGCTCTGTAATTAAATGGCCAAACAGCACGATTTCCCACCTAGGAATTTAACTATCTGTATCCCAGCCCGGGGTGAGGGAGTTAGATGAGCATGACCTATTCAATCTCATTTCTCTTGCAGAAGTACCCCAAAAGTAGGTCTATGTCAAGAATAACTGGGAGACACACTGGGACATGCTCTAGGATGCTGTCCAGTTTGAAGCCCTGCCTCATTTCTCTTGTATGTCTTTTGGGTCTGGGCTTCTTTGGTTTGGAAACTGAAGCATGGGGAAAGGGAGAAGGGTGGATGCTCTGGTATTGCCCTGACTTGAAGTCTGGACCTATGTAGGATGTATCCCTATATTTAAGAACTGGTAAGAAGAACTATCAGGTTCAGTTAAAGATGGAGATATTTAAACAACATGCAGATGTAGTGCTGAGGGACATGATTCACTGCTAACGTGGCAGTGTTAGGTTAGCGGTTGGACTGAATGATCTTCAAAGTCTCTTCCAACCAAAACGATTGTACGATTCTATATAGCTAGGAAGACTTCTTGGGTGAAGCAGCTCTGTCTTATCTAACTGAAGAGCTTTCAGCTCCCAGGAGAGTTGTTGTTACCCTTCTGTATGAAAGGCAGGCTTGCCTGACCTTTTATTGTTAGTCTGTTAAATAAAATTTGATTGAAGTTCTTTTTTCATTAGGGTGGCAGTAAGCATCCTTGCTTGTGTCCTAAAGGAAGAGTAGCCTAGATTCGCTCGGTGGAGACCTGAATAACTGAGGTTTTGTAGGGGAATAGAAGTTATTCATTTAGGGGGCTCCTCCCCAAGGGCAGTATGAAGTGTAGTCTCTTGTCTTGCAGTTTGCCCGTGCATTGAGATCTGTTGTACATGTCCAGGAATTGAGGCAGCTGTAACGGTGGTGGATGAGATACACACAAATATCTTGTAGTGTGAATTGGTTTCTCCACTACAGGACTACCAGCGTCAGTGGTCACGTAAGTATGCGACTACAAAATACCTGCCAAAAATGGGATTGTACCTCCCTGACTAGGGAACTCTGCTGTTACTGTAATCCAAATTGCAGGTGCAGTCCTCAAGCGCACTAAGAAAGTGGACCAAGAGAAGCAGGGAACAAAAATATTAGCAGGAATCCATCAAAATCCAGCTTTTACTGTGTTTTTATCTAAAATTGTACATTTTCCCTACTTGTGACACTATCTTTCTCTAAGCTGGTTTTCTGGCATAGGAGGGTGGTATGGTGGGGTTTTTTTATCTCTCTCTCTTATGGATTTCAAAGCCAGATTTGGTTTCATATTTTTGAGAAAGCAGGAGTTAAAAAGATATAAAACCCCTGGAGATATCACTCCGTGAAGGCATTTTTCCAAGTTTCCCTGTGTTCCCTTGCTTTAGAGGAGGATGATTGTCCATGGCACTGTGCCATTAATGTGTTGAGTCTGAAAGCCATCCAAGGTCAATACTGTTCCATTCTGGAAAAATGTATTTTTTACCCTTTAAAACTAATTTGCACAAACTACTAATACTATAAGTTAAGGCGGATAGTCTGGAAAGCATCTGTGAGCATCTGAGGAGATGCAGCTTTACTAAAAGAAGTGTAATGTAGTAGATGAGGATGGCGAAAGTTTGCTTTCATTAAACTATGTGTCGGTTTATTACCTGCTCTAAATGCTACACTAAAGCCAAAGCAAAGCATCAGCTATACCCCTGGCTGGGGACTCGAAAAGATAATAATTTGCAGGACACCGCACTTAAATCTTTCCATTCCATCATTTGTCACTCAGATCCCAAGCTATTGTAAATCATTCAACTTTTTTTGACGGCATCTAAAGAGGAATTTAAAAAAAAAAAAAAAAGCTTTTCAAAAATGCTATTCTAGGTTTATCATGCCCGTGGAAAGCTTTATAAAATATAACTCCAATGCCAACAGTTTGGGGAAATTCATGGTTTACATGCCTGAACACACCTTGTAGCAACCCGTCATTTTCCATTATGGCTATATGTGATGTATCTAAGACCAGGGGTAATGTGAGGGTATTAAGCCGTAATGACTCCTCAGGAGCACTCTGGGACAACAACTTGGGTGAAGTCCGTGTAAAAATATGAAAGCTGAGTCCACTTAAAAGGGCCGAAGAATGGAAAAATCCCCTTATTGAAACACAAGGAAATTTATTTTATACATATTAGATCTTAAAAACTTCTGAGGTTGAGCAGTGAAAAGAAAGCTCAGAATTACTTACAAATAAATACAAAAATAATACCTAGGACAGAGGAATATAAGGATCTTTTTACAGATTAAGCTTCTATTTCATTATAAGATTAGCTGAGAAAAACTGAGCGCTATATCTGTGAG
The DNA here is from genome assembly GCF_965231255.1 of Vanellus vanellus. Classification (NCBI taxonomy): domain Eukaryota; kingdom Metazoa; phylum Chordata; class Aves; order Charadriiformes; family Charadriidae; genus Vanellus; species Vanellus vanellus. The sequence continues at coordinate 216,914,539 of NC_138905.1, read as the reverse complement.
AAGGCGATAGCATCTATGACTTGGAGGAGTAGTCACTTGCATAAGGGAAAATTAGAGATTGCTTGTTGGATTGTGGTCACTTCCACTGAAGTCTTCACAGCAGTGAGGAAATTAAGGCGGGGAACTGCAGGCAAGGAGTTTATTATTTTTGTCCAGATCTGTACATCTTTTCTGATACCTTTAAAGTAAAGAAGAGATTTGTTCAGAAAACTTTGTAAAATCTTTCTGTCCCTTCCGTTTCAGCTGTTCAGAGTTGAAGTGGAAAACCAAAGCATCCATGGACTTGGAGATTCAGTAAAACTCCTGTCTGGACCCTGTGGTCATTTCAGGGCAGGAGACATTTGTGGGCTGGGGTCCGTGCAGAAGTAACATCCTGAGTTTCTGCCCAAAAAAGGCTGCAGGTCAGCCAGAGATGGTCACTGGAACCTGCTGAGATCCAGAAAATGTAATAGCTACAAACACAATGGATTGAAGACCAAACACAGCAGTTTGGTCAGCCTCCATCCTGGAGGACTTAGGCTGTGGTTCACCTTCCAGGGAAGAATTCTTCACCTTTTAGTACATTTTCCACCCTATCAGTTGAAACCTGCAGAGGTGACCAACTTTGACTAGTGTACATCTTGAAAGACCATGTCATTTCTGCCAGTGAAAGTAACTCACGGGTGCGCACAGATATTTCAGAGTCTGTGCCTCAGCGAGGGCACAGCCGAGCAGTTTGTACCAACAAACCTGCAGTGATGGGTGAAGGTTGTCAGGCTGTACTAGCAAAGGAGCAGTTTCTGTAAACAGCTTTTTTGCAATTTTTTCCATTCCACACACCTTTGCTCAGACCAGGACCAGCAAATAGGCTCACCGTGTAAATAAAACAGGGCAGCATATGTAATCTTAATTTGAAACCCACGCCTACATTTGGAAAGGGAGATGTGATCTGGAATTGTGGACTTTTTAAAATCTGCACAGAAATAAGCGTATAAAGCCTTTTTCCTTTGTAGTTGCTTTTCTCTCTACAGATATAGGACCTGTCTGAAACCAAGTGAGAGTTTTTCCATTTCAGTGGGTTTTAGATTATATCCATAATACACAGAGGGAGCACAGGCACTTTATAATAGGGGGATAAAAACTCATCTGCAGAGCAAGATGAGAGGGTACCACCGCTGGAATCTTTGTGCAAGAAAATGCGTATTACACTCTTTTCACTACTACTTCATGATTCTTATTATCAGAACCGCAGATGATGCGGAAAAGACGTTGTTTTCACTGGTGACAAAGTAATTCTAAACCTAAAATCAGAAGACAATAGATCTACAAAATATTAAAGATGCCCTATGCTACATCCAAGAGGAAAGATAGGTTCATGAAATTCTCCATGTAGATATGTTTCTTCCTCTAGGTTTGAACACTAAGTCACAAGATTCACAAACCGAGGCTGCATCTGGTTATTAACAATCAGGAGAACATGAAATACAGTGGATTTCTGTAGCAAAGCACTCAGCTGTGTTTCTGTCTGAGCCATTAACCTGCTGAACATGATTGTATTATTAATACTAGATATTTCTCTCAATGCCGCTTACAGCCCTGAGAAATAAATTACACCATACAGGTTGCTAAGAACTTCAGTGCTTTGGAGGTGAAAATCATATTGAAGGAAAGTGTCAGAGAAAACACAGCAAGAAATTTGGAAGAAAATGCAAAAGATTAGTTACTGGGTAAAGAGAGGGAAGCTATTTCAGAAGCCACGTTGTCGGGAGACTGGAAAACTCTGCCTACTGCAATATAGAATCAAGCAGAGTGAAATAAATTTTTGCTTTGGTTCTAATTATTCCTCAAGTTCATCAACCGAATGTTTGTCACGTGAGTAGTGGGATGTAAACATTTACTGAAATGTCAAGTTACATAATGTTTCTGTGTCTGTGTTATTAAACATACTGGTTTGCTAGATCATCTGTTCTAATCGTATCCTTGGTCATCACATCCATAGTCTCTGATTTGCTTATCCTCACACTCTCACTATTTGATTTTTTGTTTTTGTTTTTGTTTGTTTGTCTGTTTTGTTGTTGTGGTTGTGGGTTGTTTTTTTTTTTTTTTGTTGTTGTTCAACCTTATAATTTTACATTTCCAAGGCATTAACATAAAATCACTGTTGGTGACTGAATACTTTTAGAAGTTGATTATCTCACACCCATTGGGTCATTAGCTTTGCTCTCCAATGCCACAATGCCACTTTGAGGGTGGTGAGGCAGTGGCACAGGTTGCCCAGAGAGGTTGTTGAGGCCCCATCCCTGGAGGTGTTCAAGGCCAGGCTGGACGTGGCCTTGGGCAACCTGGTCTGGTGGGAGGTGTCCCTGCCTATGGCAGGGGGGTTGGAACTCGATGATCTTGAAGGTCCTTTCCAACCTAAACCATTCTATGATTCTATGATAATATACTTGCTTGGTTTTGGGGTAACTCAAGGAGAGAAAAAAGAGAAGGCCCATGTTTGTCTAGAAAAGGCTTCCACAGCGATAATTCAATATGCCCAAGACTTACATGTGAGGATAGGCTAACCTGGTGAAGAGAAGAGCTGCCCTGTTGAACCATGGCTGATATAGACCTTGGCTTCAGGGATGCAGCTGTATCCTCATGTACAGTGATGCTGCCTGTTCTGGCCACTGCAGTACGATGCTGCAGCATCTTCCTCCTCAAATGGCAACATGGACATGAGCCTGATCCTTCTTCCATCTAAAGGTCACTTGCTCCTGGCACTGAAGGTGAGGCTCCTTCAGGACACGTGTGTTTGTATAAATGATCTTTGCAACAGTTAAATATCATTTATAGCTCATGTTCTGTATCATGTCTTCAGGACATTTCTTTGCAAAACAGATCAGCTCTTCTACACAAGAATTTATTTGCTTGTGTTTGTTTTAAATAGCTTCTGTATCTGGTCACTGCTTATGTTTACTGACTTTCTTCTTTTTCCTTGACAATTCTTAACTCCACCTTGTTAAACTTACTGAATGCATTGATTGTTTCTTTAAGTAAGAAGTTCTTACACCAAGTGTCAGATCCAATTTGGGATCTTCATTCATTCTTTATCCCCTCTTTCTTACTACTTACATTCTGGTGCTGACCTCAAGCAGTCTAGTTGGATTTTTCTTGGAGCTCCGGGCGGTTTTCCTTTGTACTGTTAGTCAAGTACATAATTTATCAAGTACTTCTAGCCCCTCATGTACAAAATTGTTTGTATGCAAGAACCTCAGGTTTTCCATTTTTTTTTGCCTTATTTTTTCTCCTTTAATTCCAGTCTTTCACTGCAAAATATGAGATTTATACCTTGATATGACATAGCAAAGATTTAACAACTTGCATCAATTGCTTTCCTGAATCCTCTCAGTTAAACATCAGCCCCGTACTTGAAAGTAATTCTCAATGACTGTTTGGCAGCAGCTAAAACCTGCCAAAAGCCAAACTGATGCGATAAGTGAGAACTTGAGAGAGAAGTGACAAGGGTCTGCAATAGGAACGGGGACTAGTGTAAAACAGTGGGTCTGAACTGTTTCAGGATCAGCACTCAGCTTTTCAATTCACAGATATTTGCCAAAAAAAATAATCTAAGACTAAAAAAAAAAACCAAACACAAACACCCCTCCCCCCAAGATAACATCAGGGATTATTCTTACATAGTAGAAATGGAGATATTTACCCTTTTTCAGATTTCCTCTTTGCTTACTAATAAGTTGCCTGGAAGTTTCCTCTTAACACTCAGTAAGGCAAATGTCTTGGAAATGAGTGGTGAGAAGTAGAATAAGGGAAAATACACATTCCTTGTCTGACTCTCAATATAATGTAGCTCATTATGACCAATTCTTTGAACTCAACGTGAAGAAAAAAAAAAAAAAGGATAAGAATAGCTACAGGGGATGGACAAACTAATCAAGGATTCTCTACTGTGCATCGCATTTCATAAGGAAATGTGACTTGTGCAATTGCACTGTCTGTTCAGCCTCAGTCTTATCCCTAGAATTATTCATTCTCAAAGTGGAGAGCTCGTACCTGTTTCAGTCTAGGGAAAAAGCGTGGCTGAGAAGAGAGACGCAAGTTCATGATCATTCACCTCAATTTTTGTACATCTCAAAATGACTGCAATGAGGGAAAAGCTGCAAAAGGAGCTCGATGTTAGATATTCTGCCTGCTCTCAAGCCAGTCAATACATTTATATAAGCTGATTCATCAACATATACTTATCTCAGAACCTGTTATGGCATTTTCTGTGCCGCTGCAGAGGAGCAAAGGTATTCAGGGGCTGATAGTGTAACAGAGAAGGAAGGTGCTGGGAAAGCCGGGGATATTGTAATTAGGATGAGAAATTCAAGTAATCATGACATAATTCCACCTGAAATCATGTTTTATTAGTTCTGCTACTTGTTTATATTCAAACAAATTTTCACTAGTATTGGCATGAGATTGTCACGTCAGTTCTTCTATAAAGAAATAGAAAAAAAAATCTCATCATTAAGATGAAACAAGGGAAATCAAAAGACTTGAATTCTTATTTGGATTCTCTCTCTGTCTGCTTTGGGAAAATTATGTGCCACCTTTTGAAAACGTTGAACAACTTCGATGAGGAAATACCACCGTATCGGTATCCCACATCGTTTTGCCCTGGAGTATTTAGGAAATCCTTGTGAATACAGTGAAGTGGTGGAATATAGCACTTTTACAGCAGAGGTTGCATGTTACTGTGGGCTTTTCCAGAGCAAAGCTGCAAGTTATTCATCCAATGGTGTTTATAAAGAAGTTTTGTGTTGCAGAGACCGCTCTGCGGGAAGTATGATTTATCCTGTGGCTGTGTGAATTCTTCTCTGCTGGATACCCTCTGGGCTGGGTGGGAACCTGCAGTGCTCTCTGCAGCACAGACAAATATGTGCTTCACAGTGATGGGGCTGCATTAATGATTTGTATATGAAATTTAGGAAATATACGAAAGAAAATTGTGGCAAACGTGAAGAAAGCTGCTAGAAGAAAATGTTAATTCTGATGGACTTCTGAGGTTGCCTTTAGGAAAACAGACAGGAGATGTAGTATCTTGGATGTTTAAGGGCACTAGCTTGTATACTGTCCAAATCAACTAATTGTCCAGGACAGTGAAACAAATTCGCTGTGACAGGCTAGAAGATAACAACTTGTTTATTAAAGTTTGAAAGTTTATGTTGAACGAATTGCCAGATGAATAAGAAATACATCAGACAGGAAGAGCTTATTATGGGGTGATGGATGCCTCCTGTAGGGCATAGGCACCAACGTCTGGAAAAGCGCTGTCTTCAGGTTTTATGAGAACTTGGGAAAAAACGTCTAGAGAGGTTTTATGCCATAGTCAGCATGCCTGGCAGTCAGGCACGTACAAAGCTTTATAACTGGAAGAGTTCTTAGTTTGTCCCCAGATGCTGAAATAGTAGCAAATCCCTGGATAAATGTATTTGCCAGTGGCAGCAACTTCTTATTCATTTTCATAACTCTTCCCGAGGCGCTAAGTTCCTGTAACTGCTGTAGATAACTTTTGGTCAGCTTTCCTGTCAACCCGTTCAGTATCACTGCAGTTTCATGACATGTGTTGTGACCCTTTGATTCCCAGAATGATTGACCTCTGATAACTGATAATTGTGCCTATTGCAAAAGAAAAAAAAAAATAAAAAAAGAGGTGCTGCGAGATAAGCAATTATGTATAACTTTTTTTTTACCTGACTGAAGCAGCAGGACTCTGCCAGGGAAACCTGATGCTTTGTGGATATGTTTTTTAAAGATCATGCAGGACTTCCTGATATAATTTTAAACAAAACAATCAACCAACCAACCAACCAACCAACCAAAAAGTTTCTTTTCTACTATCTGACTCAAAGGGAGACAGGCATGGGGAAATATTGTTCCTCAAAACTGATTTTCCTTACATCAGTCTGACTCCCAGCCCCATGGCAGTCTTATGGTGTGTTAACCTTAACACCTTTGTGGTAGTTTTCTTGTTTCTATTGTATAGGAATATAAAGGCAAGGGATATTGCATAATGGACATACTCGAAGATATGGGAAATATTCACAACATCGAAGTTGAAGGGTCTAACTTAGCTATTCGAGGTGCCTAATACTCCTACAGTCTATAGTCAACAGGGAATTCAGCGCCCAAAATTTAACTCAATGAGTTCCTCTGCTAAATCCTGCTTCTCTTCACCAGTATGATGGAGCTCAGGGAGACGAGCCAACTGAATTACCTGGCTAAGTTGGTCACCTAACGGTGGCTGAATATGCCTCTAGGAGACTTTGTCTGACCAAGAGTGATAAAAGCCACAAGCAAACCAGATAACAGCCATTGAAGCGTTGGTTAAACCAAGCAGCTGGGCGACCCCTAGCCCAGCCTTCCGATAAAAGCAGGGTTATTCCCAACACCAAACTGGGTAAGCATGTTTCCATCTAACCAAGTCTTGAAAACATCCAATAATGGTGATTCCACAGCAGAAACCCTGTACCCTGCTGAGAAGATATAGATACTGGGAGTGATGAACAACCTGTCTGTACGTTACTCCAAGAAATGGCAGTTGTTGATCTGAAGCAATTGTACTACCTGCTGCATAACGCAGAAGCAAATCTAAGGCCAAAGAACCAAAAGGAGTGACACCAGTAAGGAAACAATTAGAGAGACCTTTGTGTGAAGGTTTGTAATGAAGATGAGACTTAATTCAAAGAATGAACAAGTGAGCGTCCAAGGAAGGTGTTTGTGAGGGAGACAGAAAAATCTGTGTGTTTCTTTTCAGGCTGACAACGCTTATGAATTTAACTAAACTTTTAAAGCCAGAATACTGTATTGCCATATATTTTAAGGTCAACCTCATGGCCTGGCAGAGTCACATATTTGAACAATAACTCTTAACTCCATTAGAAATTATTGCCTCCAGTCAATAGATGTTCTGAATATGCTATAGGAAAATGCAGGGTGGAAAAAAATTAATACAGTACTTTTGGAATAGTAAATTTCCATCTACTTTAGTGAGAATCCGCTTTCTTCATCATTTTGATTACAAGGATCCCTAAGCATGTGATGAATGCCTCTAAGCAGAAACATGGTTTTAAGAAGACGTATGATTCACTGTTGTACTTGAACAATTTCTTTTTTAATTTCAGCTCAAATGTAGTGGCTGAGTATGCTCCTGTCCTACCTCTGTTTCAAATGTCCTCTCACTTTCTTATAGCCTCGTTATAAGAAAGTGAGAGGCATTTACTAAACTGCTTTTTCTAAAATACTTCGGGAAAGTCTGAAGAAGGTTTTCAATACAATCTGCCTGAAATTTAACCACATTCTTTACAAAGTTAAAAGTAGAGATAACGGTATCTCTTGCCTTACAAGTGATTTCACTTTCCAGTGTGCATTTGCAGGGAATGGTCTGGATACTTCTATACATGTTTAGTTTTGCAACGCCCACAGTTACTGGCTGGCAGTTAAAATACATAACTAAAACTAAAATATACAATAGCAAAGAGAAAAGGACTGTTCTGATTTACTTTGATTTACTGTTTGTAGTTTGAGATTCTCATGCATTCTATACTTGGAGATTTTCAGAAATGCATTTTGCTGTTTACTGTTAAAAACAGTGGATACTGTAGTCATATTTTGGATGGCTCAAACTCATGAGGCATCTTCAGAAAATTCCTAACAGAGGAGAGCTGGAAGGACAGTAAACATGAGGGTGAGATGAGGTTAAAAGCAAGATAAAAATTAATATATTATTTTCCTTTCTGTAAAATGTGGGGGTTTTAAATAAAAAGGCTTAAATCAAGTATGCCAGTTTTGATGTCACTGTATTAAAAAAAAAAAAAAATCAACTTAAATATTTCACTAATCCAGATTATTTTATGTTGTTAGAACAGAACCAATGCTCATGTCCCCCTGCTGTTCAATGAGCTGCTAGAAACTTGCCCTGCTTTGTCACATAGCTTGTTCCTGCCTTCAGCCACATCTTCATGAATATGTTCCCACTACCTTTTGTGAGCAGGCAGAGGCTAGTGCCGGCTTTTCACTGACATGATCAAAAGGTGCACAGTCAACCCAAAACTATGCTTAAGCTAAAAAAAAAAAACATCACATCGATATTGCTGTAAATTATCCGTCTGTTCTGAGAAAGGGCACAATGTCTTGGATTTGTGCTCATGGAAGTCTGCAAAGCCACACCTACAGTCTGGTGTTCAAAATATCCAATTTGTAGATTTTGCAATACTTAATTGGATACGGTTTGCCATGTTCTTTGGGGAAAAAAAAAAAGAAAAAAGAAAAAAAAAAGGCTATAATAAATGCAGAGGACCCTTGAGAGACCCTTGATTTTTACTGTAAGAGGCTGTTATAAAACTTTTTACAAAGTGTGAAGTTTCATACAGTCACTAAACATGTATTACCTCACGGTTTTCAAGTCCGTTGCCTTAGATTATGACAGTGGACAACATTCATTACAGTTCACAGAAGAGTTTCGCACAGAGGCGTTCAGACAGATTTATTCTGCACTCATTCAAACTTGAAATAAACCATAACAAGCACACACAAAGTAATATATTGTCTCCTCATGGGTAAAGGTCACTGGTGCACCTCCGTCAAGCCATCTGAAGCAATCCTAACAAAGTTGTCATACTTTCCAGTCATATTTACTGGACCTAATCTTCTTTGAACCATGTCACTGCTGCTGGAATAAACAGGGACATGGTTGTCAAGGACTTTTAATTTTCAGTGACAGCTGTCAAAGGGTCTTTCTTAGACACCAGTCATATTTTAGATAAGAAAATAGAGTTTCAGGCTGCGTGCCGGCCACAGAACACGAGCAGTTGTGATTGCATACAGTCTCATTTCCCCAGTTTAATTTGAAATCGCAAATGGTAAATTGGATTTTATGGTTCAAATAAGATAGAAACAGAGACCAATTATCTCCAGTTTATTTATTACTTTTATCAATCAGTGTTTATTTTATAAATTAACTGACATGTTGTCTAGCTCAAAGCAGTGAGATTGGACTTTTTTTTTTATAACCTGCATCTCAAATACACTTCCAAAAAAGAACAATGGACTACTCAAAATCAAAGACTGTGGGATATAAGTTGGGTTGGTAGGGAATCCCCAAGACAATGTTTCATGGTGGATGGAAATAAAGTGACAGATGACCACTGACGTCAAAGTGTTTTGCTTTATGGTCCTAGAAATATTTCCATGAACCACAGGGAAGATGCACAACGAAGGATTTTGTTACAGGCTCAAAGACTGGAGTATGAAACTAGGGAAAGTGTAGCGCTATCAGGTATGTTTCACGGAATCACAGAATCACAGAATCATGGAATTTTCAGAGTTGGAAGGGACCTCTAGAGATCATCTAGTCCAACTCCCCTGCCAAAGCAGGATTGCCTGGAGCACATTACTCAGGACTGCATCCAGGCGGGTCTTGAAAATCTCCAGAGAAGGGGACTCCACACCCTCCCTGGGCAGCCTGTGCCAGTGCTCTGTCACCCTCACCGTAAAGAAGTTTTTCCGTGTATTTGAACGGAACTTCCTGTGTTCCAACTTGTGCCCATTACCCCTCGTCCTGTCACTGGGAACCATTGAAAAGAGCCTGGCTCCATCCTCCTTCAACCCACCCTTTAGATACTTGTACGCCATAATAAGGTCTCCCCTCAGCCTTCTCTTCTCCAGGCTAAAGAGTCCCAGCTCTCTCAGCCTTTCCTCATAAGGGAGATGCTCCAATCCCTTAATCATCTTAGTTGCCCTTCGCTGGACTCGCTCCAGCAGTTCCCTGTCCCTCTTGAACTGGGGAGCCCCAAACTGGACACAGTATTCCAGTTGTGGCCTCATCAGTGCAGAGTAGAGGGGGAGAATGACCTCCCTCGACCTACTGGCCACACTCTTCCCTATGCAGCCCAGGATTCCATTGGCCTTTTTGGCAACAAGGGCACATTGCTGGGCCATGGATAATTTTCAGTTTCTCCTGAGTTTATTCATCTTCTAACCTTAATAAGGTAAATATAGGAAGTGGAGCCATGTGCAAACAAAAACTGGAAAAAAGGAAAATTCACATGAGTTAATACAAAGCAGACTTTTGAGATTTATGGAACTGAGTTTTTTTTATTCTCATCCCTCACCTTCTGTCTCTTGCAATTCATTTTTCTCCCGTGCAGCTTACTGCATCACTCCTAGATTTTGAAAGGACTTAGCAGCTTCTGAAGGACTCCAGAGATGGCATCACAGAGGCAATGATGTAGGAACTACTGAGAGACACCAATGGTGCAGGCCTGAAGGAAGGTTGGACACATCTACTTTCTACAGCTCAGAGTTAATTGTTCTGGGAGAAAAGAAGGCAGTATTATCCACAAGATCAGAGTGTTCCTCAGAGCATACCTTTAAAAAAAATTTCTTCTTTCTACAGAAGACCTTCTTGGCTATGGCTCCAGTGACCTTATACTGGAGTGGGCAAATATTCACCTCTGCATTCATTCCACAGCCCAGTTCTTCCCTTTACATTTTAACGAAAAAGAACCTCTGAGCCTCAAAGGTGGAAACTCAGGTCTCAGAAGAGTCCTTCAGAAGTTACAGTGCCCAGCCTAGAATTAAAAGAGACAGACTTTCTGACAGACACGACTGACTATAATTTCTAAGTCAGGCTACAGACTGATCAAGATGAAAATTTGCAGATATGTAACTGAACAAAGCCATACATTTGAAATGCAAGTTATAAACCCATCTTTAAATGCAAAATTATTCTTTAACTGTCTAGAAATATGCTAAAAGAAAACCGTCTAAGTGCAGATATAAAGGATATATGTTTTAATTGAGACGTTGACTAAAACTGTAATAAGAAAATCAAAATTTGTTTGGTCTGTTTTCCCAGCATCAATGTGTACAAAGATCAGAAGGAGACTTCAGTCCAATAAAGGTACAAGAACACATTGTTGCACTTATTGTAAAAAAGAATGAAAAAGAGAAATACTAAGGAAAATTTACTTTTTTTATCAGAGACGTAGTTTTAGGTTTGCCACCTTAGACTGCTTTTTCAATGTTAGAAAGAGCCTTCTCTGTGGGGTAGATAATATGGATAAACCTATTCTAGGACTCTTGCACACTCCTCCAAAGCCTCAACTCTTGGCCATTCTTTGGGACAAAATGCATGACTAGAAAGAGGGTGAAATTTGATGCCTGCCATTGACTATTAATTAGGAAGAACAACAAGAATTATCCATCTTATCTGATGTCAGCTGTCTGAAGTTCAGTGTCCTGTCCAGGCGAGTCACTGAGGCTCTCATTAAAGTGAAGAGAAAGTTAAAAACAATCCAGAGAGTTACTAATTTCATTCTGAGATCAGTATTTGAGGTGAATGGGATGAGCTGTTTTCTGGATGTGGCCACTTCTTTTGCTGATATGTAGGGAGTTCGACAACCAGGCTAGATCAGATACCAATCTTTTATATCCAAGGTGAGACAAGACCTGCTGAACAGCACAGAGATGCCCAGTGCCTAGGGGTCGAGTGATTAAAGCCATTCTCTTTATTTATTTATCCCTGCTTCACTACATACTACTAAATAGAACCATTCCCAGGTTGTTTATTGCCTATATAAGATTTAAAAGCATAGTTCTCATGTCTTCATATGAGTCTTAAGCATTTATCACTGCAACAACATCACCTCACAGCACTGGTAATATGCTTAGATGTTTTATATACGAGCCAGGATCATCATTTTCATTTCATTATGAAATTCTTGGAAAGTACACATCATTGGGAGTTCTTAGGCCAGATGTACAAAGACAATACGATTAAGTGTTTAATTCCCATTGTATTAATTCCAAACAGATTTAGTTGTATATTAAATGTGTGTGTGTGTATATATATATATATAAAACACCATCTTTATTCTGGAGTTTGTTGGTTTTTGCCTGCGAATGTAGTGCATAATCCCATGGCTACTAGACACATAAGTCTTTTGGCAAATCTTTTTTTCTTAGTCTGTCAGATTCTTGCTTTGATTTTGCCCAAATGGAACTACTAAGCCAATTTTTGTAATAAAGAGAAAAACAACTATTGATACCATGATAGCAGAATGCGTGCTATCACAAGTCACTGCTGTAAACTCCACCAATTTTTCATTCTGCAGAAGGTACATTTTGCTATTTGTTATGTACCGCGGAGGAATGCATTTGACTCTACAGAACTGATCCGTCCCCTTAGGACAAAGCTAAACAACTCCTATTTAGTTTCCCAGGGCTGACTGAGGTGTCTTCGTTCTGTGGGTTTCAATGAAATTTAGCTGTTAAGTGCACATATGTATTCAGAGCCCCAAATCCCATAGCGTATTCAGTGTTGCTAAACCTATTAATGATGGAAACCAGAATCTCTTTGCAACCCAGATTAGTTCTTGCCCAGGGGAAAATGTTACTAACTCAAAGCTCTCATTTACTTATCTTTTCATGGTTTTGTGGTTTTTTTGTGGGGCTTTTTTGTTTTGTTTTCTTTGCTTGCTTCAGTAAGATAACTGTCTCTCACATAAGGCTTTGATCTCTTCCCATTCACACACAACCACTAGCTGGAAGAAGGGAAGATGACATTTGCCTCCTGAGTTGTTGTTATATTTTTAATAGCTTTATTATTATTATTAGAGGGTAAGGCTAGTGATTGGTACACAGGTTGCCTCATGTTTTCTTTTTTTTTCCTGCAATTTTACTGGAACAATTTGGAGCAAATTTCCTCTGGAGGAAAGATGAAGACCCTTAAAGTATAGTCTTTTAAGAATGATCCTAATAGTTCTAAAGTATAATCCTTAATGACATCATTACGCATTATATTCGGTGACGGATTGACTGGCTATGGCCATATTTATACATGGCAAAAAAGATTTCTGTATTCCAAAACGTGAGACTATTTTGCAGGTGTATGAGGTCAATGGTATATTCTGCATACACCTCAAGTTCTTTTGACATAGTTTAGAGCATTTTCAAGGTATTTAGGATGCAAATAACATACTAAGCCTCTTATGCTCCTTTACCTGTGCGTATTTCAGAACAACTGGCAAGCAAGAACGTATTTTATCCTTCTGGGGCAGTCATGTTGAATTACTGTCACACTGGGCAGGACCCCGATGTAACACTCCGGGGTATTAAAAGGTAAGGAGTGCTCTTTAGCTATTCACAGAAGTTTGGGAGTTGGTAATGAATACGTCAGCATAGGAAAAGTATATTATTATGAGCTACTATAACCAGGAGCTGTTTGGGATGCAGTATGCTATAAGGGTGTCTGAAACTCAGCAGATTCCCAGCAGATCTCCTACACCTTATAATACAGGCAACCACTGTAATTACACTACTGAAAAGTGTAAGAGATATACTATTATATTTTTTTGATAGCGACCCTACAGAGTCAGTTTGTGAAGACAGAAAGAAAACTTTTGGGAAAGCACAGTGTAAACTAAAGGGTGTAAATTCAATCCTCCTGATTATATGAATTACTACTAATTATGATTCTTAAATAACTGTTGCATTGTTATAATAATTTTACAGCAACCCCACTGCAAAACAATTATAATTTTGCTAAAAGTATGTTAAAAGAATATCCTTAAATCCAAGTCAAGCACTCAAAAATTACCATTTTTTTGCACTACTATAAATTTAGCCTCTTTGTATATATAAGTCACAATAGGGTTAGTTTATGTGATCTCAGCTGCTTTTCCCCAGAAGCCTTGTCTTTACCCATGCACAGAGTAGACAGTTCTCAGTTAACACAAGGGCCTAATCAACCTAAGGTAACTTTGAAATTGGCCTTGCTTTGAACAGGGAATTAGACTACATAACGTCCCAAGATTCCTTCTAATTTAAATTATTCTGTCATTCTTTGTAGTACTTTTTCTCCATTCTTACTGCTGACTGCGTAAGTCTAGACTTTATTATAAAGTAATAAAACCCCATTAAGAATAACCAAGTTTCCTGAGATGACACCACCATTATTCCACTTTTATAAATGGAAGCCCAAAAATGGAAACGCACCCAAGGCCAAACAGGGAACATGCAGGAGAATGAAGAGAATTAATTCAAGTCTCAGGGTGATATCACACCTACTATTTCAACCACACTCAACTCCAGTACACTTTTAAAAATAGCTTTAAAACCAGCTCCGCTTTTAAAAGCTGAAGCAATTGAATGGCCCCAGGGTCCTCCTTTGGAAGATAACAGCATGCCTTTAGAGATCTGTTAAACTTCTGAAAATCGTCTTCCGTACAGTTATGCAGTGGTCAGAGCTTCCAATTCACAATGCCAAGAAGCTCCAATCTCTTCCTTTCACTAATTTCCTGGCAGCTGCATCCCCACATCACTGTATTCCCCAAGACCAGCCAAAACAAACCTTAAGCTCTGATGTAAGATATATTTCAGCTGGAGAAAAGAATCATTAGAGTCAGCCATCAGAGTCATATTGATAGGAGTCAAATGCCAAATAATAAGAAGCTTTAAGTGAGGGAACTTGCCAAGAAAGTCAGCTTCCAAGTCTGTTTCCAGCATCCTCTTGGCAGATTTTTTTGCCTATTTTGCTATTAACTATTCTTATAAAAACTTGGAAATTCAGTTCAGAATTAACGTCTTCCTGTATTTGCATGAGAGCATTACCTACATATATATTCTGTTTTTTTTTTTTTCAGAAAAATCTTAATTCTAATTATTATCAGAGCCACATTGAGAAATGCCAACTATGAGTGGAATATCATTTTTCAAGGTTCTGTGGAGGCAAATAATAATGGACAGGTTCTGTACTTATTATTTTGATGGCCACCACTAATGAGAGAACACCGGCCCATTGAAATGACCTACCCTGCATCAGTGCCAAGCTAGATCAGGTTTCTGTGAAGCAAAGTTGCCCTACGTACTTTAACTCTTGGATCTGATCTCCTTTTAACTTCATAGTAGAGGTTTGCAGTGTAACTGAAAACATTTTTTTTTTTTTTTATATTTCCGTTCAAAGTCCTGAGAGCAGTGGTGAGACGGCATTCTTTCATTCGCTTCAATGGTGTTTTGTAGCATAATGCTGAAGGTGTGGTTCATTACCTTCTCATGTTAGGAAAGCATGTTGAGTACTTAAGTGTCCGTGGCCTGCTGGGATAGACCTGGAGACTCCTGTGGGAAGGGAGCCAAATGCAGTGCAGTCCTCATCCAGATTGTTTAGATGGAGAGGCTCTTTGAACAAATGGCTGAGTCTGTGTGTCTTTATGCAGTGAATGAGCTGGGTTGGTCCAGAAGTGACCATGGCAGCCAACTAGGAAGAAACTTGTTATGGGGGTAATCAAAGGACAAGGGATCTTGAACAAGGCAGAGAAAGAAACAAATTGTCCTTTCAGATCTTGCAGTTGAATATATTTGTTTGAGAAACTAAAATAACGGTAACTGTGAGGTCCTTTATGCACTACTTAGCTTTATTAAGTACAGAAGAAGAGAATTGTGGTTTAACTCTAGCTGGCAACTAAGCACCATGCTCACCTTCCTCCTCGCCCTCAGTGGGATGGGGAAGAGAATGAAAAAAAGTAGAACTTGTGGGTTGAGATAAAGACAGTTTAATAGGACAGTAAAGGAAGAGATGATGATGATGATGATGGTGGTGGTGATGATGATGATGATAGTAATAACAGAACATACAAAACAAGTGATGCACAACGCAATTGCTCACCACCCAATGACTGACACCTATCCCATCCCAGAGCAGCGATAACTCCACCTAGCCAACTCCCCCTAGTTTATACACTGAGCATGACATCATATGGTATAGAATATCCCTTTCATCAGTTTGGGTCACCTATCCTGGCTATGCTCCCTCCCAGCTTCTTGTGCACCTCTATATCAATAGAAAAAGGAAGACTAGGGAAAATGTAGGCCCACTGATGAATGAGACAGGTGCCCTAGTGGTGGAAGACACAAAGAAGGCGGAGTTACTGAATGCCTTCTTTTCTTCGGTCTTCACTTCTAAAGCTGTCCCTCACGAATCCCATACCCTGGAGGCAAGGGGGAAGGTCTGGAGAGCGGAAGATTTTCCCTCGGTTGAGGAGGACCGGGTCAGAGACCACTTGGCCAAGCTGGACATTCATAAGTCCATGGGCCTTGGCAGGATGCACCCATGAGGGTTGAAAGAGCTGGCAGATGTTATTGCTAGACTACTCTCCATTGTCTTTGAAAGGTCATGGAACAGGAGAGGTGCCTGAGGACTGGAGGAAGGCTGACATCACTCCGATTTTCAAAAAAGGCAAGAAGGAGGACACAGGGAACTTCAGACCGGTTAGTCTCACCTCTGTCCCTGGGAAGGTAATGGAGCGACTCATTCTGGATGTCATCTCCAAACACGTTGAGGAACAGGAAGTTATTGGAAGTGATCAACATGGATTTACCAAGGGTAAATCATGCTTGAGCAACCTGATAGCTTTCTATGATGTTATAACTGGTTGGCTGGATGAGGGGAGAGTCATAGATGCCATCTACCTTGACTTCAGCAAGGCTTTTGACACTGTATCCCATGACATCCTCATTAGGAAGCTGAGGAAGTACGGGCTAGACGAGGCGACAGTGAAGTGGATCGAGAGTTGGCTGCGGGACAAAACTCAGAGGGTTGCGGTCAGCGGCACAGAGTCTAGTTGGAGGCCTGTAACCAGTGGTGTCCCCCAGGGGTCAATACTCGGTCCAATTTTGTTTAATATATTCATTAATGACCTGGATGAGGGGACAGAGTGTATCCTCAGCAAGTTTGCTGATGATACCAAACTGGGTGGGGTGGCTGACACCCCAGAGGGCCGTGATGCCATCGAGCGTGACCTGGACAGGCTGGAGAGCTGGGCAGAGAAGAACCTAATGAGGTTCAACAAAAGCAAGTGCAAGGTCCTGCACCTGGGGAGGAAGAATGCAAAGCACCAGGTTAGGTTAGGGGCGGACCTGCTGGGAAGTAGCTCGGAGGAGAAGGATCTGGGGGTTGTGGTAGACAGTAAATTCTCCATGGCCCAGAAATGTGCCCTTGTTGCCAAAAAGGCCAATGGAATCCTGGGCTGCATAGGGAAGAGTGTGGCCAGTAGGTCGAGGGAGGTCATTCTCCCCCTCTACTCTGCACTGGTGAGGCCACAACTGCAATACTGTGTCCAGTTTTGGGCTCCCCAGTTCAAGAGGGACAGGGAACTGCTGGAGCGAGTCCAGCGAAGGGCAACTAAGATGATTAAGGGCTTGGAGCATCTGCCTTATGAGGAAAGGCTGAGAGAGCTGGGACTCTTTAGCCTGGAGAAGAGAAGGCTGAGGGGAGACCTTATTATGGCGTACAAGTATCTAAAGGGTGGGTTGAAGGAGGATGGAGCCAGGCTCTTTTCAATGGTTCCCAGTGACAGGACGAGGGGTAATGGGCACAAGTTGGAACACAGGAAGTTCCGTTCAAATACACGGAAACACTTCTTTACGGTGAGGGTGACAGAGCACTGGCACAGGCTGCCCAGGGAGGGTGTGGCGTCCCCTTCTCTGGAGGTTTTCAAGACCTGTCTGGATGCAGTCCTGAGTAATGTGCTCTGGGCAATCCTGCTTTAGCAGGGGAGTTGGACTAGATGATCTCTAGAGGTCCCTTCCAACTCTGAAACTCCGTGATTCCGTGACTCCGTGATTCCTCTGGCAGAGCATGGGAAGATGAAAAGTCCTTGATTTAGTATAAGCACTACTTAGCAACAACTAAAACATCAGTGTGTTATCAACATTATTCTCATACTAAATCCAAAACACAGCACTATATCACTTACTAGGAAGAAAATTAACTCTATACCAGCCAAAAGCAGGACAAAAAGTTTAAACTAATTAACCTGAAAGTATTTTACCGGTTTCTGCTGACTTAGAAAGGTCTGACCCAGGTCTAACTGGACACTGAAAACCTGATTTTACCATCAAAGAATTTACTTCTTTACACTTCTTTACAAGTCTGATTGGGTAATAGTCGGTAAAAAAATTCACCAGGGTATACAAGTACATGAAGAATATTATGTTCCAAAAATCAATGAATACCAAGTAACACATTACTTCCCCAAAGAAAGGTTTATAAATGTTTTATAAGAGACAGACAAATGTTTTTATAACTCACTTTGCATATGGGCAATATCAGAAATATTGATGTCATGCTGTAAAAGGTACAGAGGAATGAGTAAGCAAATGTTACCTGTTGTACTGTATGTTGTACTGTCTTAAATGAGTTCTCACGTGACTTAAAAGCCTACTCTAGCTTCCCTTTCATCATGGCATCAAAATCTCTTCTTTCATTTGCACAAATCTGACAGTTTGTTAATCTAGTGACCAGATGAAGTTTACTTGTTTTTGCCAAGTCCTACCTATTTAACTTCATTTTTATTAAGAAGTTATCTGTATACTCACCCTGCCTTCACAAGAAAAGTATTAACTGTTTACGGCTGGGAAGGCTCACTAGGGCCTGCACATGTACCTTCCGCTCTAAATCTCTCTCATTCACTCAAAATGTGCCTAGCGTTCCTCACCATTAACCCAAGGAATCCACGGATCCTAATTCAGCACCTTGTACTACAGACATTAATTATGTATTTGTATCCAAGACACTTCTGTATGTGATTAATAATTCAATATCAGAACAAGCTTGGCAGCTTGCAAATGAACAAGGAGGTCAGTGTTCAAAAGGCTAGTAGCAACTTCAACAAACAGGAGACCCCACCTGGAGTGCTGCATCCAGCTCTGGAACCCTCAGCACAGGAAACAAAGACATGGGCCTGTTGGAGCAGGTCCAGACGAGGACCACAAAGATGATCAGAGGGATGGAACACCTCTGCTATGAGGAGAGGCTGAGAGAGTTGGGGTTGTTCAGCCTGGAGAAGAGAAGGCTCTGGCAAGACCTTATTACTGCCTTTCAGTACCTAAATGGGGCTCATAAGAAAGATGGGGACAGATGTTTTTGTAGGGCCTGTTGTGACAGGAGAAGGGGTAATGATATGAAAACAAAAGAGGGTAGATTTAGACTAGATTTAAGGAAGAATATTTTTATGCTGAATGTGGTGAGACACTGGCACAGATTTCCCAGAGGCAGGAAATGCCCCATCCCTGGAAACATTCTAGGCCAGGTTGGACGGGGCTCTGAACAACCTGATCCAGTTGAATATGTCCCTGCTCCTTGCAGGGTGGTTTGGACCAGATAACCTTTAAAGGTCCCTTCCCACCCAAACTATTTTATGATTGAATTATTCCACATACAGAAGCCCTAGCAGCCCTATTCAGGTAGAGATTTTGAAATTTCATTTTCTTCTCTGAGCATTATCCATTGTAAACTATTGATATACACCCTGTTAATGACATATGTCAAAGCGTTTTATAATAATTAAACAATTTGAAACACAAAAGAAAATGTAACCTAAATATGTCATGGCAAAGTTAGGGTGTTTGGTTTTTATTTTTTTGTTTTGCTTGGTTTGTTTTTTGTTTTTTTTTTTCTTTCATTTTTGAAGCAATATCAGAGGACTGATCCAAGGCACGCTACAAGGCTTTTCTTTTAAGTAAATTCCTGATCATAGGTAGAAAAAGAGGGGACTAGATCAGGAGCATACACTCCCTTTTCCAAAATCAGTCTAGTCTGTGTTTCTGAAAATCAGGTGCAACTTTCAAGTGAAATTGATTAGTCCTGATTTGAAAGACATCCGAGATGAAGACAGCACACAGTATAATCTCAAAGTGGTGCTTACTTGCACAGTATTTAAGGTCAGAAGGGATTTTAGAAATCACTTTCATATCCCACCAGAGGACATTTTGTCCAGGCACCTCTCCATTGAGACAAGCATCTACACTGTCAGCAACTGTAATTTTCAAATGTCAGGTGTGGATGTAACGGCATGAGGGGATGCAGATTGCCAAAGGAAGACAACTGCATCACTGCAGTGGCCACTATTAATTGCTATCTGAATACAACAACAACAAAAATCTAAAACAAATCTGACCCACGATATGACCAATTGATCAGCTGTGAATAGTTAATGAGAGTTAATTTTGGTTAACATATTTAGATGAGCTATCAGCTATGAATTATCTATGACCGGCAACTATGAACAATTGTATATAAGTGAGCAGATTAAGTGTTTTAGAGGATCACAGAACTAAACCAAATATTAAGTTTTACAGAATGACCAGCCTGTGAATGTCAGAGGGATAGTCAGGAGCAGTCCTATGCTCCTGGGTTTTGTCCAGCTTCATGCACGCCCAAATTTTTCACTCATTTCACTTTTATGCCAGGTTTAACCTGCTGATGCAATAGTTCCTCTTGACGGACACCAGTAATGAGTACAAGAGGAATTAGTCCTGCTCTCCACAGTTAGTGAAACAAAATAAGCATCAAAAGTAGTAAATAAAGTTTCACAAACCTTTGCCCTTTATTCATTTTCAAAGTCCTTCCTTTTTTTTTTTGGTTTTGGCTCAACCAAGGGCCAGCAAAATCATCTGGCTCTAATTACCTTCAGGGGATTTGGAGATGATAAAGCCCTATGGCTCCTACAGAAGCACAGGAATGGAGTTAACCATCTAGAAAGTCTACTGGACCCTATCCTCTTTCCAGTTCTTTTCCTATTTCCAAACAATTTCCAGGGCATTTTTGGACTGAACCTTTTAATTTTCTTCATTACCTGCTCCCCTTCTATTTCTAAGCAAGTCCCAAAAGGATGGTTATACTTTTATTTATTTAAATTATTGTATTCATAATAAGAAGAAATAAAAATATTTTATAATCCCTCCCCACCAAAAGAAAAGCAACCCCCAAAATACAAACAAATTTTCTAAAAAATTAGAAAAATTTAGCATGGGTTTCATGTCCCTCTGAAGGTATTTTAGAGAGCAGCATGCCAACTGTATAAAGGTCTAAGTTGAAGGGCTTAATTATTTATGCTCAACCATTTTCCATAAAGGGAAAACCAGAATGAACTAGGAGCGGGAAAAAAAGAAAAAAAAAATTAATAGCACTGGAAAAATAACAGTTGCTTTAAGTCCATATTGCTGACAGTCTTTAACTAACAAAGATTGTCCTTAGACCTGCTGACCTCATAACAAAGTGAATTTGTCGTGATTTCAGAAATACACTTTGTTATAAAATGCGGGGAGCCTTCCTGCCTCCTCCTCTCCCACTCCCCAGAGGGAGCTGGTAGCTGTAGCTCTTTGTGTTATGCTTCAGTGATCCACACAGCATTTCAATTCCTTCTTTGGTCTTGCAAAGAATATCCTTACACGTTGTATTTTATTGAAGGACGGGAGGAGGAGAAGGAGACTGAAAAGAATGTGAAGAATGGTTGAAGGGAAAAGGGAACAGTACTTGGAATAGCCTTCTGGAAAAAACAAATATAATTTAAAAAAGACACTACATCTGGGAGGCCAGGGAGAGGAACAGTTTACTCTTACTGACAATCAATGAAAAGTTTATTACTATAAAAGTATCTTTATTATAAGCTGGAGGTTTCCAGGCCCTTGGTAGAAAGCTCATCAAGGTCTCTTGGTATTTGTGTACAGGAGAGTAACCACTACTGTCCCCTCCCATTAGGCAAAACAGCCCCCAAACCTGGAGGACAGCACATTCATTACCACATCCATTTGTTTTTAGAAGTGCTTGAATACAGTACATGCCTAATTCGGAGGACCTCTCTTGGCAGGCAATGGATAACACTGTTCTTTTCTACCAAACTCCATGTTATACAGTTGACTTCTACACAAATGCAGAGACGTCCTAGCTCGATTCAGCCTAAATACATGAAAGACAACTGAAGCAAGATTAGTATTACAAACACAAGAGAGGAACACAGGGTAATTTTGAGTTACAATTATCTCAACGAACAGCGATCAGAGTCCGTTAGAGTCAGGAATTTTGCAGGATCTGTGAGAAGTGATTCAAAGGAAATATTCCAAGAAAGACAGTACATTGATATTGCATATTTTTATTATGTATCTGCCTCTGGGAGAAAACCATCTTGTTTTGGCATTTGCATAAAGCAGTAAAAAAATTAATTTAACCTGGTCTTTCTGTTAATGTAACAGTGCAAAGCTACAAAATGAGGAGATCTAAGAAAGTCAATTTTTGTACAATAGAATAACACCTAATAGGCACGAAAATGACCTGTATAATCTACTGTCTGGTCTAGTTATTAAGTTTCCAAGTCAATATGTGTAAAAAAAAGCTTATCTTTTCATAAAGAGGAATCAATTTTTTTGTGTGCTCTGAGCCCTCAGAGGTTAATTAGAAAGCAGAAGGAATGAAAACTAAGTCTCTGGTTTTTTTTTGAGAATGTGTTATTGTTTTTCGTGGGGAATATTTAGCAATGCATCTCAAACTAACTTGCTTAAAGACCACATCTGTGAATAATAGAACTATAAGCCCAAAAACAGTCTTAGGAAAATAGGACAGTTCACAACTTGGGTAGAGCCAGAACTGGTGCAGTGAAAAATGCAAAGTAGGTGAGAATTTACGGGGAAAAGATTAAAGTTGCTAAGAAGTGAAACGCTTTCTGATCTCAGTTCTGTCCCTTACAACTTAAGAAAGCATTTTTCTTTTCAATAGGAAAACTAAATGTTTTCTACAGCTGAAGGTATCGCAGAAAGGTTACTTAATGCTTCTGTAGTTGGTCTCTCTAAAAATCAACTGAAATCGTGAATCTTAGTAAATAAAAAGGGATCAATTTTTTGAAAGAGAAAACACATCCAGAGGCAAGCTGGAAAGACAGCCAAATCCTCTGGGTGTTACCGCTGGTGGCCTGCAGCCATACTACCTTGGGTTATGATCTTAGCGTCTCGAAGGACAAGCAAGGTCAGACTTGGTCAATACTCAGACAGGACACCTACAAAGCAAATCCAGGTGCCGCAAGTCATAGCGCCGCCGAGCCCGTAGCAAGAACCTTCCTTCTGTCTTGAGCATTTAATCACTGCCGCGGGCACGGTCGTAGGGGTCATTCGACTCCTGGAAGCGCTGCCTTCTGAACGGCTATAAAATTGTAGCCCTGACCGCTTGAGGGCATTAAGAAAAATCATGTCAATTCTTAAAGTGCAGAGGCATTAACCTTACCAACCCGTCCACTTTTCAACAGATACTGCATATTTCAGGCTGTTTTCACTGGTTAATAAGTATTTTCCCACCTCTTTTTCTAAAGGAGAGCTTTATTGTTGCTCAGTTCTTTTATATGCACACACACTAAGTAACAAACATACTTTGGGCATCGACTGATTTATAGGTTATTTGCTAGTAAAAACCTGCATATTTTGGTCAGAGGACATAAAAAAAATATCACTAATGATATTCCAGGTTTGCCACAATCTTCATTACAGAATTTTATTTGTTATTTTACTCTGTTAGTATTAATATTTTTCAGCAGTGCTCTGAAAATGCAAATTATTACTACAGTGCGCTCTTAGCACGTTCCCTGGCTCACTTTTTAATCTTCTTTCTATGGTATTTCCTACACTTAAGACTACTTTTCTTTTCCTAATACAGTGGGGACTTTTTTCAGATCTGTCTTCAGAAATCACTTCCTTTCTGAGAATCACCAATGGCAACATTTTTACTAGCTCTACTTAAGTCTTATATTTGTTTCTTGGTCTTATGGGACTGGTTCCCAAAAGCTCCAGAATGGCTTTATCCCACTCCCTTGCAGGAAGGCTCATGTTCCCAAATGCTCAGCAGCCTGAATTCAGATTGCCTATTACAGGACCTAATTTAGGCATCAGAATTGGGAGGTTTTCCAAGTTCAAAGTGGTAATGAACTTGTACAGCCCCAGAAACAAGCCCTGGTCCTTGCTCAAGGGTCACGTTCAGTTATACAAATACGATGCTAAGCAAAGATGGGGAACTATCTAGTCAGAACCCACTGTTAGAAAGTTATGGTTAACTAAGAGGAATCATACACTTACTACATATTTTGAGTATTATGAGAGACCACTACATAGCCTCAATTTCTTCTGAATTAAACTTAACATCGCTTAATTGCACACTGTGACTCGATGTGCTTTCCTCACAGTTTCTAACCTGATACTGACTATAGAAGATGAAGAGAAGGGGAAAGGGGACGATACTTCAGAGCTGTTACGCATAAGGCAAGTCTTATCCTCTTTACAATTCTCTTTTTTGTGTGAAGGTCCTTTTAGGAATAACAGTTATTCCCCCACTGCAGCTGGATTTTTCTACAGAAGTCTAATTTTCCAGATCTGTAAGTTGGTTTTTTTTTTTTGTTTGCTTCCCCAAATGATCCTCAGCTAATTTTCTGTAGAATGGTTGGTTTATCTGTGACTACACCATGAGAACATCATGTGAAACAGTGTGAAATGAATCATTATAGTCAATAGATATGACATCTACTCTTTCTGCCCTCTCTGCCCTCTGTATAAGACCTGTTGCCCTATCACAGAAAGGAACCAGACAGTTTTTACAGTATTTGTTCTTGACAAATCCATACTGACTGTTTGTCCTTTCCTTGTTTCTTTTTTTGTTGTCGCTGTTTTCTTTTTTCTTCTTCTTTTTCTTTTTCTTTTTTTTTTTTTCTTTTCCTTAGACTCTTCCAAATAATTTGTTTTGTTCCATGTCTCAGTCATTTTCCAGGAATCAACAACTGAGCAGCTGTGAACTCTCAGTCTGAGCATGGTTCTTTCTTGTTGAAGTCAACAGAACCGAAACAGGTACATAAGTGTTTTTCTGAGTAGGAATGGACAATGACAACAGAGCAAGTGCCTGTACCAAGCACTCAGGGGGAAATGTCAATATGTTAGGCTTTTTCTCATGAGACTCCCTGCCTGGTGTCTAATACAAAACCATTTCACATCTTTACCAGCAGCTAAGAGAAAGTACTGTCTTTATTGACCATTTTTTTAAATATTGCTGGGATAGAAAAATAATAAGAAAGAGAAGTTACTGTAATAGGGTGGTTTGCAGTCCAACAAGATATTTTATAAATCAAGAAAATAAATGTGGGAATAACAAAGGCTGTGTCTTCAAAAGCAGTGACTCAAAGATGCATTTTGGGTCATCATGTTTCAGCAGGAACACTCAGGAACAGTATGATCCTTGGATATATAAAAAGTAGCAGAGTATCACCCCTGTGACAGTTGGAAACTTCGTTCTAATTTCCCGTCTAAATTTACCCATAGCCGGGATTTGTGCTAGTAAACTTTTCAGCTCTGCTGACAATATGCAAGATATTCCAGTGTCTGGTTTTTTGTTTGTTTGCTTGTATTTTTTTTCTTTCTAAATGACACAAATCGAAACTTGAAATGATACACCACACTAGGCAGCAGTGATGAATAAGCACTAGAAAAGTTTATTGGAAAAGTGGTGGACTCTTCTCCCACCACTTAGCATTTTAAAAATGAAATTATACTATATCTGCCTTAAAACTGCATTTTAACCTAGTGTCTGTGCGCACACACAAAAAGAAAGGAGGGCTGAACAGATGGATGTGATGATCTTTCTGGCTACGGAATTTTTTAATCTATCAATTTTCCAATTACTCACTTCTTTCCAGAGTCTCAGGGAAAACAGGATCATCTGCACTGCCTTCATCACATGTATAAGACTTGAAGATCTGCACAACTCTTTCTTCAGTGCCTTCCTACCAGGGTTACGACACTTATTTCTTTATTTCTTTCACCATCCAAATTTAAAATCTATGTACTTGGAGGCTGATCTCTCTGCCAGCTTTGGGAATTGGCTTGTGTTGGAGGCAGCACATCAGCAAGTGAAGGCACACTCTTTTGTGGCACTGAAAACTGACTTTTTCAGGTGTTTGGCTACTGTCATTCTGTCTGGGCCAAGCTGACATACTGGATCCAGAACATCTCTGCTGTCAATTCTGGGGAAATTTCCTGGCAGAAACGAGAAGGGGGGGTTGCTTTCCTTTGTAACTTGGAGAAGATACCAGCTGCTATGGGCAGACCATACCTGTCACATCCTCACCCGTTCCAAACTTTTCAGGTACTGTAGCATTTACAGACCCACTTGAGTTCTGTCTGTATCATGCATTTTTTGGCTCTAAGGACTCAAATTATTAAGTCTAAATTAAGTCTCTGGCTTGGTGCACTGCACTTTTATGAAGTTGCCAAGAATAAAACATCTGGGAAGGAAGCCTTCTACCCTTTAACTCGGCAAAAGTGAGTTAAAAATAGCGTGTAGAGCTTAACAGCTAATTTTCATCTTTGGGTTTGATAAGCAACCTGATTAAATACATATTTTGTTTAAAATTACAGGAAATATCATGTCACCTGACTAACATAATTTGCAGAATGGGTGCAGTCCACTCCAACAAGTAGAGGAAATTTGTGGGAGCTTCCCTTGAGCGTTATAGTCCCACCCTGAGTACGTGCAATATATCACACAAACGTACCAGTGAAAAACCGGAAGCCCCACGTTACTATTCTTTACATATGGAAAGTTACTATATTATAAAGTACCAGGAGACACCTTTAATAATCTGAAAGACACTGAAAGCCTTCTTTAGCATATTTTTTTTAGTATAACTCTCTTTCCTCCTTCCTTTGGCTAATTAAAAAGAAAAAAACAATCAATCAACCCAACAACACAAATTATTTTCATTTTTATAAACAATGTGTGTTTAGATTTCTAGGTGATGTATAACAACTGACTTCAACAGAGCCGTGATAATTTACACCATTTTAATCTGGCTGCCTTTGCCCTAAATCTTCTACTCTACCATGTTAGTCCTGCAGTCAGATTTGATACCCAGGACTTGTGATCTTCTTATCACACCCCACAGAAAAAGTCTGCCAAGAAAGATCCATTCAAAATTCTGAAATGACAATTTAATAGTGATGATTTTTTTATTATAAATTTGTTATAATAGACCGAATGTTAGAGTAGCAGTATGCTAATCTGAGCAGTATCATGAAATAAAGTACCATTCTTCAGGAAAAGAAAAGCAAGTTGAAAATTAGATACCTTATGATTGCTCAGTTTTATGAAAATAAGTATCAAAAGGATAACCATAAAACTATAACACAGTCACAGAAACATCTACCTGTAATATCCTAGCACTGGGAGAAGTAAAAGAGAGAGGGAAACAGGGAGGAAGAGAAGACAGAGAGGAGGGAAAGAGAGAGAGAGAGGGAGAGAAGGAGAAAGGAAGAAGGGACCAGAAAAGAGCCTGCCTTTACTGGTACCCCACAGAAGATGACTGAAATACATACTGAAGTGCTAAAAATATTGAAATAGATTATGCTGTGCTAAAAAATTCAAAACCTAATGGAAGAAGTGTTAACACTTCATGTTTCCCCTCCTTTCTAGCCCTAGAGAAGGTTTCAGTTTCTTGCTTCATTTTTCCCAAATTGGTGTGAGGTCTCATACTTTATGGGCTAAAGATTAACGCTATTTGTTTTCAGTCTGAATTTATAATAGCAATGCAAATACCCGCTTATACAATGTATTGTGGACCAGAAAGGTGAGTGTAAATTATGGGATTTCACAATCAATATTTCATTTTAATTGACACAGGGAGGCAGCGTATTTTTCCACGCTACAAAGATAACTGAGTGAGAAAAAAAAATGGTTTTTGAATGCTGTGATACTGATAAAGTTCCTCTCTTATTTTACACTTGATTTTTTTTTTTCTTCTTTATCTTCCCTACCTCTGTACATTTTTTAATCTAAAAACACATTCTTTTTATTAGGACATATTGCTGGCAAATATGTTGATAGTCTGAATCATGAAGATGAAAGCGTAAAGAAGCCAGGAATTTTAGACTTGTTTTTGCACCTGGTGTTTTTGCAGCCAGCACTCCACCTGGGACCGATGCTATTATTTTGTCTCTTGAAATTGGGTTACCCTGACTTGCTTGTAGAGACTGGAGGAGGAGGAAGGTGGCAATATTTATTTCGCTCTGGTTTCTGAAGCTACAAGATCATCTTCTGAATTAAGCAGGTTTCCAGTACCTTACACAGTCAAGAACAAGACAAGCATGGCTAGTGTGAGTTGTACCCTGCAGGGTGGGTTTCTAAGAAATCAGATATGAATTTCTCTCTGAGCATCCTTAGCGCTTTAGCTTTGACTGGACGCCCACATTTTAGATGGTTAAAATTGGCTGAGATAAATCTCAGTCGAAATATTTACCTTCACTAAGCCAGATTTTCAGATATGTGTCATTCTGACATAGAACCCCTGAACTTAACTTCGTTTCCTTTGTAAAAAACATAGAGAATCTTTCAGAATTTTAGTAACAAACACAGTTCCATGCCCTAAATATTAGAAATCTCAGAATTATTATTGGCCAACAGAAAGATCAGAAAATTCCAAAATGAGAATGCATGAAACACATCCTGCTCTTTGCAAAGAAAGAAAAACCAGATCCTGGTGCTCCTAATCATCCTGGGGAATGATGACATTATCCCAAGAGTTAAAAAAGTCAACAGAAATACTTATGGAGTAAAATAAAGCTAAGTGACAGGACAGGAAAGCAGAATCTGGACTTTGGGGTTTAAAACGGAATCCTCAAAACTGACAGCTTCTGATATTTGAGCAATGAAAAGTTCACAGCAAATCATGGAGCAGTCAGAGCCAGGGCCTCCCAGTAGGAATGCTCCAGTACAAAATCAATTTGTCCTATTTGCAAGAGTTCAGCGTCTCGTGGTGCTTAGGAGCCTGGTATTTTTCTCATCCGCCAAGAACGTACAATGAGTTACAGGTAAACTGCTTTGGGTCACCTCTTTTGAAGTGCCAAGTACCCTCAGTGCTGTTTTGTAACGAGCAGAACCTGACTGGAATACAGAAGTGGCATTTTTTATGCTCTCCGTGCGGCTTGGAAAACAACAACATGGTCCCCGAGCAGATTGGCAGATAAATGGCACCAGAGCACTCTCTTGGCAATGTGTGTCTCTGTTAGGGCCCGAAACTCTTTGAGCAATTTCAGCTGTCAGGTTGCAGCAGATGAGCCAACCGTTATCCTGCTCAAACCCACAGGCCTGATTAGCACCTGCACTGTCACTCTTGTATCTGCAAGGAAATAACAAACCTGTTCAACAGCTGCGTAGGTGAAAGTATACCCTGTGGTATATCTCAGCATCCTGCTGTTATAGCGAACGCTACTCAGTGAGCATAGCGCAATTCTAATGAACTGCTTAATGTTTCTGTCTTTGGAGATGACTTTCTGATGTCTACAAGAACTTCCAAGTTATTTCTTCCCCACAGGATGCAGTGACATAGGACAGGACCTTCACTTAGTTCTGAATGGGTTTGAACTGGAGTCACAGGAAATATACCTGACTTATGAATAGCAACAGGTGAGGCTAATACATGTGCAATGCTATGATGACATGGCACAGACCATAAGAGGCACATACCGTATGAACCTATGAGCCATATGAACCTTATGAACCTAATGAGGTTCAACAAAAGCAAGTGCAAGGTCCTGCACCTGGGGAGGAAGAATGCTAGGCACCAGTATAGGTTAGGGATGGACCTGCTGGGAAGTAGCTCAGAGGAGAAGGATCTGGAGGTCGTGGTAGACAGTAAATTATTCATGGCCCAGCAATGTGCCCTTGTCGCCAAAAAGGCCAAGGGAATCCTGGGCTGCATAGGGAAGAGTGTGGCCAGTAGGTTGAGGGAGGTTATTCTCCCCCTCTACTCTGCACTGGTGACGCCACAACTGGAATACTGTGTCCAGTTTTGGGCTCCCCAGTTCAAGAGGGACAGGGAAGTGCTGGAGCGAGTCCAGCGAAGGGCAACTAAGATGATTGAGGGATTGGGGCATCTCCCTTATGAGGAAAGGCTGAGAGAGCTGGGACTCTTTAGCCTGGAGAAGAGAAGGCTGAGGGGAGACCTTATTATGGCGTACAAGTATCTAAAGGGTGGGTTGAAGGAGGATGGAGCCAGGCTCTTTTCAATGGTTCCCAGTGACAGGACGAGGGGCAATGGGCACAAGTTAGAACACAGGAAGTTCCGTTCAAATACACGGAAACACTTCTTTACGGTGAGGGTGACAGAGCACTGGCACAGGCTGCCCAGGGAGGGTGTGGAGTCCCCTTCCCTGGAGATTTTCAAGACCCGCCTGGATGCAGTCCTCAGCACAAGAAAGACATGGACGTGTTGGAGCAGGTCCAGAGGAGGGCCACAAAATATCAGAGGGATCGACACCTGCTATGAGGACAGACTGAGAGAGTTGGGGCTGTTCACCCTGGAGAAGACAAGGCTCTGGGGAGACCTTAGTGTGATCTTTCAGTACCTAAATGGGGACTTACAAGAAAGATGGGGACAAAGATTTTAGCAGGGTCTGTTGCGATAAGACAAGGGGTAATGTCTTTAACCTAAAAAAGGGGAGATTCAGATTACATATAAGGGAAAAATTTTTCACACTGAGGGTGGTGAAACCCTGGCCCAGGTTACCCAGAGATGTGGCCGATGCCCCATCCTTGGAAACATTCCAGGTCAGATTGGACAGGGCTCTGAGCA
The DNA here is from genome assembly GCF_965231255.1 of Vanellus vanellus. NCBI lineage: Eukaryota > Metazoa > Chordata > Aves > Charadriiformes > Charadriidae > Vanellus > Vanellus vanellus. The sequence goes on along the minus strand of NC_138905.1, from coordinate 216,884,090 downwards.
ACCTGATCTAGTTGAAGGTGTCCCTGCTCATTGCAGGGGGGTTTAGACTAGCTGATCTTTAAAGGCCCCTTCCAACCCAAACTATTCTATGATTCCGTGAATCTATGATTCTATATCTTCTGAAAAACAGATAAATGTCTGCACATGGTAATACAATAAACTCTGTAGATATAGCAACCCTGTTTCTTACAGCAAAACATTGCTGTAGCGTAGGCAGCTATGGAGTTTCACGGTTACAGCTACACAGAACAATTTGAAAATAAGAAATCTCACTGGAGAGCCTTTAGTGCGGCACCTTCTTTGCATAGTGCTCATATCTCTTCATTGACTGAAGATAGAATTCAATTCACTTTCCTAAATTAGCTGTTTCAGAAAAATAATTAAAGATTTTCTAAGATGAAATCTATGCCTAGATTTTAATATAGTCCAAATAAATAACAACACTGTGAATAACTGTTATGATTAACCTAACTATACTATAGCAACTAAGTTGTATAAATTTACTAGTTTGTAGTTTTCCTTAAGAAAATAGTCCACATATTTCTTACAAAACTCTATTCATGACAGTGAGGTACTAATATATTAGTAAAAGACTTTACAAAATGTGTTAAGGGTTTTTTTCTTTATAAAATGTTCGTAATTACACAAATAATCCACAAATAAATATCTTCTCCTTGAGGTAATACAAACTTTTGGTTTGTTTCATGGGAAGAAAAAAACTGCAGAAGGTGAAAACAATGTTTACATATAACTTTAATTGCTCTTTCAGAGTTTTCAGCTCAGGTTTTCTCTAAATTACTGTGCAGTAAAAGCCATACATGGCCATGGAAATGCCATTTCCATCAGATTTGCAGGAAAATCTCAGATTTAACTCCTACAATGAGAACAGAAAATTACAGTACAATGTCCTTTTTTTTTTTTGTGAACCAAGTTACTAAAGTGACCCTTATTTGATTTCTTTTGTGGTAATTTTAACATTGCTATTATACTCATTTCTAGAATAGGTAACTCATAGTCCCTACATGTCAGAGAGAAACAGGAAAACAGAAACAACCTAAGAAGTTTAACCATTCCATTTGCTTATGTGCTGCAATCCTCTGCAATTCAATACGGGAGTTACCATCTTTGGGCACACAGTAAACACATAAATGCTTGATCAGAAACTCTGGATTCTAGAAACGGTGAAATTAGGAAGCAATGGATATATGTCTTCTGGATACATAAGGGTGTTTTCACAAGGAATTATCCCTCCCAGCGTGGAAATGTTTTTAAGTGAAGCAGAGAAATTTTACGCTCCTCTATGTTTTTCTACATTGCAAGGGCCTGAGCCTCTGTTATTCTCAAGTATTCCCTAATTTACTCAATGTTACATCAAATCAGTCCATGTTTATTTTTATAGAATATTGGAAAGTTGCGCATAGGTACATGTGTTGTAATTCTGGCACTATATGGAATAGTTTCAGAAATAATGTGCGAGCTTGTACTGCTCTAAAAAAATCTCACTAATGGTCTTTCCCATAGTTGTAAAATTGACAAAGTTGACAAAAATGACAAAGAATACTAATATTTAATTTATGCTAAAATAAATTTGCATATAACAAACAACATTTTTTCTTATTACTTAGTAAATTGCACAGTGTGTCTGAAGCCAGGCACGAGCAAAACACACTTTAATTGTCAATTTAAGTGGATTACTGTGATATTGTTTCTAAAACTCAATGTAGATCCTTCTAATAGGACTCATAACAGCGCAGACATACTTTCTTATTTGAGATGAAATTGCCTGTAAACTATTCTGCTCCAAACAAAAGGTTTCTATTTTAGTTCCTTGGTTACTTGACAATGGTGGAACAGTTTGGAAGTCTAGCACATTTATCTCCTAATGGGCATTAGGGTTTTCCATCTTTACAAGCATTAATGCCTGGAGACCCAGCAGGCGCATGCACTGTTTCAAACTGTGATTTTGTTTCTCACCATCTCATGGTGATATATATAAACCACAGCCTTCACCATCTCTACCCAGATTTTTCATAAAGCTTCTCACAAGCTTTACTGATGTTACAGAGATTCAGCTATGACATTTTCCATGTAGGCCTTCTAACCTGTCCTTTTTAAAGGATTTTGATAGCACAAGAGTCAGTAAACCACATTCAGTTTTGACACTGAAGGTTCATTTAAGTACATCTGTATATATATTTTAGATAGGTGTCTAACAGCGGACATGGTAGTACAGACAAATCTTAAATGTCACTTTTCATTCTTTCCATTAGCTCGACAATTCCAGGTTCATCACAGTGTTGCAACAAGAATTTCATTACTATTCTCTACATGGAATAATTCCGAAGTTCCCGAACACCAGGGAGCTCAGGCAATGCCTATCACCAATAACTGACCTCAACAAGAGATTCTACATCTGGAACAACTTCTCAGCTCGTGTCAGAAAGAACAATAAAATAATGACTCCCAAACTTTCCAAAAAGACAAACCACTCCCAATAATATCGCACTTCTCTGCAAAAAGAAGTTCAGATATGAACAATATTTTGAAACTCGGTCAATGATAATAACTACAGTCAAAGCAGTGAACTACAGCAAAACACTTATATCATGTGGTGCTTAGAAAAAACACATCCCTCACCCTTTTCTTAGACTGCACAATAGATCTACAGCACTAAATGAATGCAATCTCTATCAGAAAGGCTTCTTAGGCTCTTCTCCCACCACATAGCTCTGCTCAAACTCAATAAAGTGTTCTCGGAACAAGTTTCACATGAGAACACAGAGAGTTCAGGCCCTTTACTAGCAGAACAATATTTCATATTGGTTTTTATCAGCCTCTTAGATCTTTCAAGTTCTAGATTCTACGTCTCAATATGCGAAACACTAAGAGAAGATCTTATGTTGAAGACAGAAACAGAAAAAAGGTTCTTCAGAATGGTTTTAAGGAACAGTAATGTAACTGAAAATCAACTCCTTCAGAGTCAGGTGATCGGTCATTTGCAGTAATATGGCATAAAAATCCAAGGATTAAGATAAATGGGTAAAGCAAACACAAAGCATGAGCTCTCCCAGCATGGACAATTAGAATTTATCATACACAGTTCATTTACAGTGTGATGGACGAAAAGAAGAAACACATGGGTCTCCAAGGGCTTCCCATAAATTGCATAAATGTTCCAGGCCAGGTATTTTTTTATTTTATTTTATTTTATTTTTTAATCCAGAAGCCCCTGGAAATGTTTTCTTTCCATGGAGTTCTGATTTCTTTAAATTACCTTTTTCATATTGTTAGTGTGGCAGTAGAGAATACCCAGCAATGGGAAGAATCATAGTGCAACTACAGATACACGTGAATGAAGTGTATGATCCTGTTAAACATGTTTCCTCTTCCTCCCTAGTTAAGTCTGTTCATGTGATTTGCTCTCAGGGAAACAGGTAAGAGCAGGTTAAAGAAGTAACTGATTTCCTGTTGCTATTTTGTAAAAGTAAATAGTTTGGCATGAAACAGAATGTTAATTTAAAAACAAAACAAACAAAAAAAAAAACACAAACCAAACCAACCAAACAAACAAAAACCCATATAAACCTTCCCAAACATGTCATAAGATCTCCTCCATCTTTTTGCAAACAGCAGTTTTGCAACTTTTGCCAGTGTCTGGATCACAGGTCTGACAATTAGGGCTTGATTTTTCTGCAAATTCCATCACTTTGTAAAGTTGAGTGGCTCTCTCAAACCAAAACAGTCGTGAATATAAAGGAAGTTGAGCAAAGGAAAGGATGTCGGTGTCTTTGCAACCAGGAGTTCAAGAGAGCCCTGATCGGTTCTCTGCTCCACCATACACTAAGTGGGAGATCTCAGTGAGTCCCTCAGGGCTGGACCCACCAAAGTTCTCAGATATCACACTGCACTTCTTTTCCCAAGACCTTCTGCCACACACTCAGATGTCTTAGTTGGTGCCCCAGCTCCCGTGCAGTCCATAGGAGGAATCATAGATTGTTATGGCTGGAAAAGGCCTTTAAGATCACCAAGTCCAACCATTATCTAACTCTACCAGGCCCACTTCTAAACCATGTCCCTGCACACCACATCTAGATGGCTTTTAAATCCATCCAAGGGTGGCAATTCAACCACCTCCCTGGGCAGCCTGTGCCAGTCTCTGATAACTCTTTCAGTGTAGAAGTTTTTCCTAATGTCTAACCTAAACCTCCCCTGGTGCAACTTGATGCCATTTCCTCTTATCTTATTGGTTGTGACTTGTGAGAAGAGGCCAAGCCCCACCTCACTACACCCTCCTTTCAGGGAGCTGTAGAGAGCAATCGGGTCTCCCCTCAGCCTCTGTTTCTTCAGGCTAAACAACCTCAAGTCCCTCAGCTGCTTCTCATAAGACTTATTCTCAAGACCCTTCACCAGCTTCGTTGCCCTTCTCTGGACACCTCAAAGTCCTTCTTATGCTGCGGCGCCCAAAACTGAACACAATACTCGAGGTGTGGCCTCACCAGGGCTGAGTACAGTGGGACAATCACTTCTCTGGTCCTGCTGGCCACACTATTCTTGATGCAGGCCAGGATGCTGTTGGCCTTCTTGGCCACCTGGGCACACTACTGGCTCATATTCAGTCAGACATCAACCAATACCCCCAGGTCCTTTTCTGCCATGCAGCTTTCCAGCCTCTCCTCCCCAAGAATGAAGACTAATCCAGTCTTTTATACTGGGACCTATAAATCAGTACTACGCCAGAGGCAGTAGCTGGAAGCAGCTGCAGACTTTTGCAGATCCCTCTTTCGGGCAAACGTACAGCCTGCAACGAAAACAATCATAAGAAAAATAGGACACTTTTCTGGAAGCACCTTTCCTGTGCTTTCAAATGCAAACAGCACTGTGCCATGCTCGCCCGGACCGTGCCTCTACGTGGTGAGGATGCCTCAGACACCACCAGATGATTTTGATAGGAACAGACAGTGTAAGGATATCAACAGAGGCATCAGGCTGCTAAGTGCAGGCAAGATGGCAGCAGTTGTGGATAAAATCTGCAGCAGAAATTGAAATATTTGAAGCTTCAATACTGAGAACACAGATGCTGGCTTGTTGTGTAGCTCAGTAAATGCCTCCCCCCCATCATTACTAGTGAAAGGTTTTGCATTGACCTAACAGTGCAGAGTCTGGATTGAGCGCAAGCACAACGGTGCTTGTCTTCGCTTGAGATGATTTGGGTTGTTTTAGCTGTGAAAACAATCCCTGGCGGTCAGGTGAGTATTTTCAAACTTGGTTTTAGCTTAGTTCTGTGAATACTGTATCTGATAAAGGTCTAAATCATGTAGTCACTGAGGAACTGACATGAAACTTTCATGCAAGTTAGGTCTGGGGGAGGATACTCTGGTGGTTTAGCTAATGGGTGAACATAGCCAAACTTCAGTTAGGGACTGGTGAAGAAAGGACACGTAAGCAGATTGTGTTAGAAAATATGCTCAAACTGGGAGAAGGAAGATATTTGTACCATCGATACCAAACCCTTCCCAGGAGAGAGCACAGGATGCTGCTGACTTGCAGTTCCCTCTGCTTGCCAAAGGGCCAGCTGAGCATCCCCGGGACAGATGAAGGGTGAGAACAGCACCAGTTAAAAGGAGTATAAACTAGAAAGTTTTCATATAATGTTTTTAATACTGCTAGGATTGTTCTTTAATAGATTATTTGGAATATTATTGGTATTATCATTATAACTGCGCTACTACAAGTAAGTGGTGCATGCTGATTAGGCTATAACAAAAGCCTGCGTGCAACTGTTTCCTTCAGATGTCTAAGCACATGGGTTGCAATTTTCACGACAGCACAACAGTAACAGAAGAAAACTGTTAATGCCCTATTCTGAGCGCTTCGTTACATTTTTGTCAACCATGTCAACTGCCAGTTTCCGAGGAAGGTTGCTTCCCCATTGCCAGAGGGTTCATGTTCAAGTCAGTCCCATCCTGTGCCCAAGTTTCCCGGCTGGCCGAGGCAGTTTAGCTCACTCCAGACTTCAGCTAAACTGTAGATGGTATGGATTCAGGGCAGTCTGAGCTCAAGATATAGAGAGAAAATAAAGGGATGCCCTTAAGTCCCCCGTACTAGAGCAGTAATCCAATAACTTTCAGGGGTAATATGGAAAAAGTTACTTTAAAGATTCTGTTGTGCCCTGGGACTTGATAATGAAGATTCCATGAATAACAGGAATTTATGAAAGCAAATTAACTTCTCTTACAGGATATTAAAACTTTTAATTAAAGGAGGGGGGAAAAAAAAAGAAAAGAAAGGGGGAGGGGGTGGGAAAGAAACATACCATTCTTAATGTTTACGGGAAAAAAACATCCCTCCCCTTTATTCTTAAAAACTAAACATTGGAAACATGGAATCTGAGATCTCCAAAGACCTGATAAAGAGGAATAGAAAAAAAATAGAGACCGGGTGTCAAAGATGACTAGGTAAAAGATCACATTCACATTTAGCAGAGATCTGAATGATGCTTAGCAACAGATTCAGCTCTTACAGGATGTCAGCGCTCTCCACCTGACCTGACCGGAGCGCATCCGCCTCAGGTCCGGGGTCTAACTCAAGGAATTGCCTAGATTCAGGTGAGGTAGCAAGACAGACAGAAACCATAATGTGCTCTGTTACTTCAGCCATGCTCCATGACCAGGTTGATACTATGCTTGGAGTTGAAACCAAGAAGTATATTTTACCATGAAGCAAGGAATATTGGATCTTCCACGGTTACAGCTGTCAGCCATACTAATTTCAAGATGTTCAGTATTTAGTGAGTGTGTCACTGACTTATTATTATTTAAAGGATCAAGTTTATAGCATTAAAAAGTACACACAGCAATAAAATTGCTTTCGAGGTTGATTTGATACCTCAGCAGAATAGATGTTCGTTCCCTTGAGAACTTGTACAAAGAGACCAAGACTAGATGAAAAGAAAGGATTTAATCAACATTATTTCAGGATAGGAGCTAATTTCCTACAGAGACTGATCCCTTTCATACTATCAGTACATTTCTTTTGTGTAGAAACTTTTCATATCGTTCACATAATCTTTTTCATCTGTGAACTTTCACTGTCATAAAAAAGACCCAGAGAGAAACCTCTGGGTTGGGATTTCCCCCACACACACACCTTCTTTCTCTCTTCTAACCTAATTCATGTCCAAACACTTTTGACTTTAGCAGTTCTGAAGAAATTTATTAAGAAATTGTTACATTTTGAAGGAATGCCAAAAGCGGGTTAAGGATGTTTGTTCTTAGGAGATAAAAGAATCCCAAGAGAATCTTTCAAAGTTTAACATTTTTGGGGAAAATTACTTTTAAACTCAGAAACCTCACATCTTTTAGAATGGCTGGAACGGAGCAGAGAGATGGAATGGGAAGGTACTTGTTTTATTTGCTTACCCTTAATGCTGACATTTCTCCAAGGCAGATGTTTTGAACAAAGGGGGAAAAAGCAGATGAGAAATTAAATTATTCAGCCAAAGAACTGTAGATTTAGGAACTGTGTGTTGAACCCTGAGTTTTCTTAACATTTCGCAGACGTTATCGCTGGATGTGATCCAGCTGTAAGTCAAACTGGTAGAGCGACGTTGCCAGGGAGCTGTGCCCATCTCTCTCAAAAATGGCTGCAAGTACAGGTCTCCCTGTCATTTTGTAACTAAATTTCAGGCCGTAAAACCAAACTTCAGTACTGGATATTGACTTTGAACATTGCATACAAACTCCAGAGTGCGCAACACATAACACAGAAGCAAAGCATAGAGTATTTCACACATGCTCCACTGGTTCTCAATTAAAAAATTTCAAACCCAATTCAGTGTGCCTGTTTTAATCTCCAAGGCTGAGGTACCAAGAATTCACTCCTTCCTTTATGAGCCATCTAGAGAGATGGAAGACAGGGCACAACTTTGAATCAGAAATGGCTTAGTGGGGAAATAGAGAGAGTGTAACTCCTTATCACAAGAAAACAGAGTCAGCCTCAGCCTGGCAATCTTTGGAGCAGAACACTCCTCCTTCTCCTCCCCTTGAACAAATTATGCCACAATAATGAAGGCTAGCTGCGTGACAAGGGAAGGGACGTAATGGAGAGGGATGGGAAAAGCAACTGAAAAAGAATGACGGAATCAAATAAAAGGACAGTATGGTTCCTTTCTGGCAGAGTCTGTGCAGTTCTTAATTTTGTTGTGGTGGTTTAGTCATGTGGGGACGGACGTCTTAAAGAAACTAGACCAGATGAGCACGGGTTATCTGAACACCAGGGTGTACAGCTAGCAACAAAATATATATATAAAGAGCAAACGAGCAAGGATTTTTTCTTTCCTGTACTATAAATGTAAGAGACTTCAAGTGCTTCACTGATTCTACCAGATCTTTGGCACTGTAGATTACAAGATCTCATATTCCTGTTATCTACTGAAATAGGAGCTTTGTTCAGTTTAAAGATAAAATTATACACAGGGATTCCAGTGGCTACTTATTTGACTCACTAAGAACTGAAATTTACTCAAGATAAATTTATGGTCTTCCAAATAAATGGATAAAAATATCTTGCTGTGAAACTTAAGATATTCTTGAATCAAAACAGCAAAGAATAGTAATGTATTGAATATAATTATACTGCTAAATTACATCTTGAATTATTGATGGAATATTGACCCACATAGTGTACCTCTAATAACCAATTCCTAGCATCTACAATTACAAGTTAATACACCCCAACAATGTATTACCAGTAGAGTAAATGAAACTATAAATTCAATCTTTTTATCACCCTATATTTTATTAAAACCATTAGATTATTTTGCCATGTGCAAGGTCAAACTTAAAAGTTATTCAATGTTAGTTTAGTCAAGTTACAGCACATAGAAGAGTTTATCAGACCGTCTTCAACTTTAAAAAATGTAATCTCAACAAATCTATCAGAATTAAGAAAAATAATATGTAGTGGTCTTGACTGAGTTAAGTGTACCACAAAAGCGATAAGATTAGTGAAATGAACACAACACTAACCAACTTAGAGGATTATATTTCTTTAGCATAAAACTTACTCAATTAAAGAAGAAGTGTATCTCTTTCTGGGTTGTTTTTTTTGTTGTTGTGTTGTTGTTATGCTAGCAAGGAAATAAATTTTGTTTACTTTTATTGGCATATAAACATCACAGAATCATAATAACTGCTTCATTAACATCTCCTGATCAGATCCTGATCTGAGCTTGCAAGGTTGCCAACTGGGAAAAACAAAACAAAACAAAGGAAAAATCAGCTATTCACAAAGAAACACCAAGAACCCTGCAACTTTCCAATGTTAAAACCTACTTTTTGATTTATAAATTAACAAGATTGCTCTGGAGTCAGTGAAGAATAATAAACATGATCACAGCATAAAGTACTGTGCAAATGTGAAAATAACTTGCAGACACCAAAGCACTCTAATTAATATACAACTGTGAAGATGTTACTGAAGAATGTGCTTTCATATCTCCGCCTTTGCAAATTACAGAATGGTTTGGGTTGGAAGGGACCTTAAAGATCATTGTGTTCCACCTCCTCTGCCATGGGCAGGGACACCTCCCACTTGACCAGGTTGCTCAAAGCCTCATCCCACCTGGCCTTGAGCACCTCCAGGGCTGTTTATATAAGTGGTTTTATTAGCACTTCCAGGAAAAATTTATATAGTTTTGCATATACATGCATACATATATATGTATATAACTTTATATGTACGTCTTATTTGGAAAATTTTTATTGTATAATTTATTTATATATACCTGACTTTATGTTATTTGCAGATGTTAATGCATTAGGAGCGTTTAGGATTCTGTACTCTAATTGTGGCTCTATTTTTTGAGGTGTGATAAAATTCTATGGTGTCGGGTCGTTAATCATCCAGAGACACTACAGCTCAAAGAATACAAGACACAAATTCAAGAAGGTAAAAATGTCACAGAGAGAAGAAGCTTATACGACTTCACACCCCCAATGAATGTGACATGGACCTAGATGACACTGACTGTGCCTTATTCAAGGGAGTTGGTTCCCAGTCCCTGAGTCCCCCCTTTTTTTTTTTCCTTTTTTTTTTTTTAAATCACAACACTCCACAGCCTATGTTTTAAATAGAGATGATGACTGGAAAAATTCCATTTACTCTGGAATTTCTCAGTATGCCAACTCTGTAACATGTAACAAACCTTGCTTGATTTTGATGAGCATGCAGTTGGCTTCAGACAAGAGTTTATCTTCAATCCAGTGACTGTGTGTACGTCTTTTCCAGCTCGCCACTGCAGCTACCAAGGCTTTCTGACTGCAAGACCAACAATGCAATAGGATTGCAAAAGTCCTGGGACCCAAGAACTGAAACAATTTTTTTTTTTTTCTTTACTTTATAACTTTCCTTCTTTGGATAGCAGTAGTGAAACCGTGCGAGTGGCCTTTTGGCCACTCCACAAGAGCCTGATTAGTTTTATTTCTCATATTCTATGGTGAGCAATGGTGAAATTGGTGAGATTCAGGACAATTCAGTCAGTGGTTGCTGGATTTTGAGATCCACAGCCGTGATGCAGTATATTAGAGCATGAGCAAAGATTATGGGTATTACCTGCCCTTTCAGAAAAGCCACAATTTCTTCTGGTTAATACTTAAATAAAGTGAAACATCACCTCTATGACAATTTTCAACTTTTTGGTCTATTTGGTGAAAAATGGTGTAAAAGATATTTCCAAAGACAAAATGGTTTACAAGGAAGAAATTAGGCTTCCTGGCCATGGTGAACTTCGAGTAGTTTGCTGCCTGCATCTCCACAGCAATACACCATGCACTGTAAATCTTGTGTTCACAGGGACAGAAGTTATACTCCTTACTCAAAAATTCTGTCTATACAATTCAGCTTGTTCTGTGTGTATGTTAAACGTGAAGGCCTTTAGGAAACACAGTCTGTAATTGTGTTTTATATTTTAGTCAAACCAAACAGGGGTGGCCATACATTTTTTATTCAAGAAATTTCTAAGACTAAATTAATTCTAAGGATAAAAAAAACACCTCTTTTCATGTCGATTACATTGCTGTTATGGAAAATGTTCTGAAGGTTACCTTATTTCTAATTAAATGGAGTAAATGAGACAGAATTAAGCCTTTATGGGAGATAAAAACTAGTTCCATAATCAAAACAGGAGCATACAATTCAAAGTAAGGACATTTCGTTTGTATTATTTTTGTATTCTCCAGTATATTTCACAAAAGTCTTTGAGCATCCCAAGACTTCTCCATTTGAAACACATACACACCTGTTTATTTTAAATAATCAGTGGGTTTTATCAAATGCTTAAAGTTAATTACATATTGGAATATTTTTCTGTGCTGGGGAAAGATATCAAAATTTAAGATTCATTCCTAAGATTTGAAACCCCAATGTGAAAAGCATAAGAAGTAATTAAAATTTCAAATTAAAAAGTTTTTAAATTCCAAACTTGTAGTGAATCTGTGCTTCCCTAAGTGTTGGCCCAGCAGGAAAGGCTGGGAGATGATCTTATTTACTTTTATGACACTCTTCACAGAAGCTGTCACATAATGAAGTCCTAACTTTATGGTTTTGGTGTTTGTTCAACTAGAGACTGAACTTTACAGAACTGCCGGTTTATCACTGCTGTGTTTTCTCAGTATTTAGGAGAGCATTCTCCTTCTTTAAGACTTAGCTAAATGATGTGATACACCATGAAATCTCACTGGCATTCACGGGGGGAGGCAGACAAAGTACACAGATGAGTTATTTCTACACAAATAGCAAAACCTATGATCATCCCAAAGTTCTTATGTATATGCTGCAATATTTTATCAGTTCTGAGGAACAAACCTAAACACCTGCTTCTCCTCCAGTTGTAGATTTTCCCCTTGGAACTATTATCCATCATTTCAGAGAAAGCATCCATCATCTCAAAAAACATAAAATAAAAAAGCTGAAGAATACAACATAAATCTCTCCGTATAGTACTTCGCTCATATAAGTGCATGCACAAACACACACGGAGGGTTTGGCCAAACTGTGCGTAATAGATCGCTTCAGGATCAAACAGATGTCTGTATAATAACATTATGCTTTTCTGATCCTCAGGGCCGCCTGTGCACCTTATTGCTCCTGTTGAAGTTATAGTCATTTCTGACACTTGGGATCGTGGCAGTTGTTCTACTTTCCTACAAGAATCCATATAAACAGATAGAGATGGTGGTGATAGTATAGAAAAAATACTCAGTTGGCTTCTTTTAACAGTTTCAAGTTCTCTGCAGTGTCATACAATTTAACCTGGTGTTATTATAAGAACTGATTTAAACTGGGACAGATTCTGGAATGCTGAGTAACACAGAAATAGGAACTAATTATTCTTAATTTTTTATGAGTGTTAGCTCCCAAAAGCTAGCATTTGTCTCAATCTCCCTTTCAGATAACTGGTAAAAAGTTGTCACTTCTTATTTTGAGAGCAATGAAAATAATATATAGTAATGTTTGAAACAGATAAATTACAGTAGAACTTGGTTTAAAGAAAATAAACCACTAAACCAATAAAATATTGAGAGCTGTCGAAGGCATTTCCAAAGAAAGGTATCTTGCAGTTAAATTTCTCCAGTGACCTTCTAGAGTAAAGCTCCATGCTACATAAATCAGAAGAAATCACTTGGATGTTGCGGAATGGTGTGATATATTGTAAGTAGAAAATTATTTATAAAGAGAACCATCTGGAAAAATGCCTTCTGCATGTTTTCCTACAAATAATGGAGAAATTTTGCATCATGATGACAAATAAAGACTTACACTCTCAGTCAGAGCTTTCGGACCTATGATCTCTGTCAACCTCTTCATTTTGTAATAACAAATTGATTTTCAATTGGGAATGAACACTGTTCATTCACTTTGATTTAAAGAATGTGACAAAATCAGAAAACTCAGAAGGTTCTCCTGGGATTTAAAGTAAATAGCTTGATTTATAGCTTTTGAGGCTATCCACAGAAACTTATTCCCGTAATTACCATAATTTTACACATACCTATGTAATGTTGGGGTGGGAGAGTCTTCCAAGGTATTCACTATTCTACTAATTTGGCTGGCTCTCACTGTATTTTCTTGATGTATTTTAGAAGTTAAATTCTTGACAACAGGGAGGGCTTCATAAATCCTGGACTGCAGACATAGAATTCAGGTAACAGTATATGTATTTCTGGTTGCTGAAATCAAGAGAATTTGAACCCCATATCCAAATATAAACAGGTTAGATCCTTCCTAAACTATTGTTCTGATAGGGTGTGTTGAGGCAAAAGAATTCTTTTATAAAAGCTTTTTTTTTGTTAGCTTCTCTACTAAGAGGAGGATGATTTTACATTAGGATTGTAATTAGCATGGTATGGGCCTTTAAAAGAAGGTCCATTCCTACACATCTGGACCAATTAATTACTGCTGCAGGCATAGAAAAATGAATATTCCAAATTGCTTCATGTGATTACAAACCAGAGACAAGAATTCCATCTTGTCTATAGAATAAATAAGAGGAGGCATCAGAGTTGAAAGTTAATAAAACAGAGATGTTCAACAAAACACTGTGCATTTTTTTGTTTCTATCAAATTAGTTGGCTAGATACCTCTAGCTATCTCAGTTTAAAATTTGATAAGATACAAAGACAAGGCAGTTTCTGCCTTGGTGTTGCTAGTCCAGATCAGTTCTGTACTTTCCATATAGATTTAATTTTAGTGAGTTACACTGAAGCAAAAATTGCCTCTGTCTCTAAAAGCATTCTGCAGCACAATACGTATTTCAAGCCAAAAATAACCTTCCCCAAAAATACACCCACCTAGTTTGCAGACGGAGAAAGGCCCAGGTTACAACACAAGAGGTTATTACTGCTGAGACTGTGGCTATTTCTCTACGTGGGCAGATACGAACCTATGAAAGCAACTGCTGGATGCCCTGTTCTCATGCAAATGTCCCCAGCGATAATGGATTGTGCAGCAGATCCTCGGCCAAGGCACAAAGATGTAGCGCAAATCCCCCGCTCTTCTATCATGCTGACATCTGAAGCACCCAGCAGAGAAAAAGAGAAAGTGGCTTGTAAACAAATTACTTCTTCATTTATTATCCGGGAAAAAAAAAAAAAAAAAAGTAATAGAAGAGAGAAGGAATGAAATATTCGGTAGTATTTTGGGGGCCAGCTGTCGCTGCTGTGCGAGGCTTGGCTGATGCTGAATGAGATACAGATCAAGAGCTCAGTTCTTGCCCTACAGTTGCTTCCCTCATGCTGTTTTTAGTTTTTTTTTATAAAAACAATCCTGAGGGGAGAAAAGCAGGATGAAGAGTATAATCTGGGTCCCGACTTTCCAAGGGGATTGTGACACCCTTTTCTTGGGATGTTTCCCGGTTAAGGGAGTGATGGGAAGCCGTGTTTGGTGCTCACTGCTCTGGTTGGAGGGTGTTTCGTGGTGTTCCTGTCCCCAAGGGAATAGCTGGCAGTGGTAGCTCGGAAGGTAGTTGGGGAGTTCAGCTTTCAGCAAGCCGGGCACAGGTGGAAGGTCGGCATTGCGGCTGCCCGAACACGCAGAAATACCCCTTATAAACCCGAGCAGAAAGTCGGCACAGAAATGGGCCATGGGCAGCCAAAAGCATCTTCAGTCAGCCCTTTTCCTTTGGGTCCTCATTTAGCTTCCAACCTCCGCATCCAAATGCTGTTATTTCACACACACCATCTCTACTCTTAAATTGCCGATTTCTTCAGGCAGAGATTTGTATTCGGAGTTCAGAGCTGTGCCAGACCATGTGTGCTGGCCATAAGGTGGCTTTGAAACATACAGGTGTGATTTCAATCTGAAAAAGGAAAAAGGCTATTTACAAAGTTCCCAAACTCTCTAAGAGAGCGGTACAAGCGTAAGCACATTTTGAGCACTACTTAATCTCACGTGGGCACGGGCCAAGTCATGTGAACCACGGCATTGCTTTGCGCGTTCCTCAAAAGGGCTAATTTACATCAGCAAAACATGCAGCCCAAAAGATTAAACCAGGCAAATGTTGCTTGTGGGGTGGGAGATCGCTCCTGCCCCAGCTTTCCGTGTGGTGGCTCCACAGTTGCGGTAGCACACAGTATTCAAAAGTGTATGAAACAACACCCAATATGAGATATTTGATGGCGCTTACGCAGGAATAACTGTCCTTGTAATCAAGGAAGCCTACTAATTTCAAATACCCATTTATCATACCATTAACTTTGTGCCCAGTTTCGTAAAGAGGAAAGCAGCTTTATGAGGGGAACTCACCGCTGAATTAAAGCTCAAATTGTTGTCCGTTGTTCCTTTGCTGCAGTGCATAGGTTCCTGGTGACATTCCGCTAATGAATTTTCTTGATGATTAACTACCCGTTATATGTGGTCATTGTAATGGAAACGTATTAGCTCCTGTTACAAGTGAGGTGGTTGTGTCATTACTACAAGTGACCTGGTTTTGTCTTCTTTTTACCTCCTCCTCCTTTTTCTTTTATGAAGCCAAAGCAAATCAAAGCTTGGGAAAATATCATTAAAATTCAAAAAAATTGCTGAAAAGAGAACACTGCTCTCCTGAGCAATAAGATGTATTTAGATGCAGCTTTTTCATTAGCTGTTGAATTAGGAGAAAAGTGAAAGGCAGACATGGATATAAACCAACTCCTATCTAGACTTTTTACATTATTTTCATTACCATTGTAATTAGACAGAGCACGATCCAGAAGTAAGTCAAAAAGAAAACAAAAAAAATAAAATAAAAAGACCGTGTACACTTTGTAGACATATTTCTCTGAGAACAGGTCTTGTAATTGACTGTGGATGTTCTCTTTCTTTGCCCGTTTTCAATGCAGTTCACATTCTGAGAGTGCTCCGCTGTTGCTTAAACTGCACTGACATCTTGTGGCACTGAATTAGTAGGATCCGAAAAATAAAATTGTAAACCTCCATGAAATACGAGTTACCTTGTTTGCCTTCATGCGAGTGCTGCCCTCTTTAACTCTGCAGTGGGTGAGTGTTTACTTCTTTGCTTGCAATCGAAGGAGGTGTATGCCATGCACGTAGGGCAGTCTAATGTATGGACACCTTTGCATATGTTTTAAAAAATGTATTTACTGTTGCAAATGACGGTATTAATGTGAGAAGTCCTTTACAGCTTTGTGCCACGACTCAGGAGCATTCCCCAGGGCAGTCAACACTGCTTTAAGGCTGCGGCTAATCTCACAAAAACTATCTAAAATTTTGAGACGTCATGACAGAAGAAGATTTTACCCTATAAAACTGGACGTATGTGAAGCCTGTTGACTAAAAAACCCATGTGGGTGAGCATGTACGCTCACCCCCTCTCACACACACGCACCGAGAGAGAATACCATTAATTTCCTAGCTGGTGTTTTATCACCTTGGCAACAGCAAAGCATTTAGAATAACTTCAGGCCTTTTCATCACTGAAAATGAAGACAAGATACTGGCAGCAATCATCAGCTGAATAAAGATCTCCTAGTGGAAGTCCATATACAGAATAGATTATTCGGCAGCAAATTAGGCGCCTGAATATAGTAAACTCCAAAGGAATATGTTTTTCATCTTTTCAAAAGGTGAGGAAATAGTTTGTGATGATCCATTGGAGGTAAAGTGAAAAGCAAACTAATGCTATGTAAAAAGAAGGTTTCAAGGGGAGGAAGCCAAAGTGGGGTTTTTGCCTGTTATTGTATTGTTCCCCCACTGCATGCTCCTAAATCCTGTGAGTATTATCAGAGGTTATACACTCATATGAAAGGAAACCACATCTCCCTAGGAAACCACAAAAAAACAGGCATACACTTAAACACTTAAGCTGAAGCAGAGTTCCCATCGCATTCATGCCTGCGGCACCCATTGCTGCAGCATCTGAAAATCTCTTGTAATAATTTTTTTTTTTTTTTTTAGCTGCGCAAGACCCTTTTGAGATAGAGAAGCATTATTATACTTATTTTACAGTTAGAGAATTGAAGCAGAAGAATGTTAAGTTGGTTGTCTAACAGGAGAGAAAAAGGATGTAGTGAAGTGAGGAATTTAAATGAAGGCATCAAATGAAGGGGAGCTAGCCAGTCTCTGAATTGGCTGGCACGTTGTTGTCCAGCTCAGTTTTTTCCTCCTATTGATTCTTCACATAAACCATCTAAAATATCTGATTAGGTGGCACGTTGTGTGGGATTTGGACAGATGCTGAAAAATGAAATCAAAAGGGATTCCCGTTGGGACACTAAGAAAAAAAAAGAAAAAGGAATACAGACTGACCAAAGTAAAACACAATAGCCTGACTTCTGAAAGCACTTAACTTTGGGAAAAGATTTTTTTTTTTAAAAACATTTTCTGACTTTTACTTACAGTTCTGCTCACATCAACTGTATTTGAACTTTTGTGTGAGGTTTCTGTGTTACAGAAACCACTTTATTTACATGTGTGCTTGCAAAAAACCCAATAATGATGACTAACGGACTTTATCAAACATTGGGACTAAAATTTTACCAAATAAACAGTCACATCCATAATGCCAAATATTGATTGTTTGGGCATGAGCCTTTTCCTCTCCAGAACATGTGATATACCTATTCCGCTACTGTTACTTCCTTGATTTTTGCCATGCTTAGTTTTTAGGCTTGACTGGCTTTTTTGCTTCCATATTCCAGACAGAGCAGCCAGTGAAGGCACACCTGAGCATCTCTGAGAAACACCTTAATGGGACCTGTGGCATTTAATGCAGCATGAGCAATTTTCTCATACAGTTCACCCAAGCGGTTGATAAAGCATCTCTATTGCATGAGAATATGGCATCATCGGAATATGTCTTATAAAACAAGACATTCTATTAAGTAAAAATCCTCTAGGCTACTAAGAAGTTTTCCTTTCCAAAGGATGAAATAAGGAAAATTCTATAAAGACCCCGGGCAATATTTTACCAATGAAATATCAAAATTGTGATAATCTTCGTATATTGGTGTGTTGATTTCCAGAAGTGTGACACACTAAGAATCTTCTCCCAAGACACTATTATATTACTTCTGCATTTCTCCTCTAATGTTTTCATGCCTTTCTGCTACTAAACGTTCTTTATTTCCCTCTATTACTTTTACATCACCTCTGGCTTCCACTTAAATGACTCACCAATGATAATAAGAAACAATGAGATAAAGTTGCACTATATAATCTGCTTTTATAGATTTAACTAAGGTGTTGACAAAACTTTAAGCTAATGACAGAGAAGTTTTACTATTTACAGAAGAGCTTTGACCACTCCCATATATTTAACAGTTTGGCTGGACAAAGGCAAAGCCCTGCATGTGGGAGAGTTTAACACCCGTCCACTTCCAAGTATTATCAATTGGGAATTGACTGTGTAATTGTTCTGCAGAAAAGTCTTGGGGTATGAGCCAGCAGAGTGCCCTGGCAGCAAAGAGGAGCAGCAGCATCCTGGCCTCTGAGAGCAGGAGCAGATCCAGAAGATCCAGGGGAGGAATTATTCCTCTATAGTCAGTACTTGTGACACCACATGTAGCCACTGCATCCATTTTTGAGCACCCAAGTCCAGGAAAGATACTGACAAATCAGAGGCAGTTCTTTCACGGTCCACCGAGATGGTTGAGGCTGGAGCACTTGCTCTGTGTAGACATGCCATGGGAGGGGGCTTGTTCAGCCTTGGAGAAGAGGTGGCTTTGGGGGCACCTAACAGCAACACCACAGCGCCTACAAGGAGGTCATCAGGAAAACAAGACAAGCTCTACACAGCATTGCAGTGCAGGGACAGGAGACATAAGCTTGACTTCATGATGAAGATGAAAAGATTGAGCAGGTTGTCCAGAGGGGCTGTGAGACTTCCATCCCGGGAGGTTTTTTGAAACCCGACTGCACAACGCTGTAAGTAACCTGGTCCAAATTCAACGTGGACTTTGTTTTGAGCGGGATGTTGAAACAGAGACTTTCCAAGGTCCATTCCAAACCGAATGACTCTGTGATTCCATAGATTCAGAATTTTTTGCTTACCTCTCACTAATTGCTTTAAAAATATATGCAATAATACTCAGTATACACATTTGTAACTGCTTGTTGGTATTGTTAAACAGAAATAAGTTGATTTTTTCGGGAAGAGCAAACATATTGAAAAGAATCACTGATGCTTTGGGTAAGATTCACCAAAGTAACTACACATTTCAGCACTGATTCTTTTAGCAAATAACAAGTTTTCAGATAGATGGGCCTCTCCAGAAGGTAGTGCTTTCTTTTGGCGACTTAAATTACTGATAAGTTTAAAAAGTGTAAGGAGATAGAAGCAGCTGTCTACTTTGATTTTGGTTTGGGTTGTTTTTTTGTTTTGGGGTTTTGTTTTGTTTATTTTTTCATTAATAACATGATCATATTCCAACAACTATCTTCAGGAATTATAAAAAATGAGAAAATTCATTTATTTCAGACCTCCCCTGTCTCTTCTTGCAGAAATACAGAAGTAACCAGGCTATAAAAGCAGAGGTGGTAAACTAACTGCAAAGCTGTTCATGCAGAAGAGATTTCAAGGGGCTGTGATTTATTTATAGTTAGAATTTTCTAACTGAAAAGATCCCTTTTGCAAGAAAAGAGATGCCAAAAGCCCAGAAGGAAGGTTGATTTTGCATTGCAAAGCAAACCCAACCAACCTACTTGAGTTCATCTCGGGTCTCGAAAGCCTGCGTTCGTCAATGTGTTTGATGTAGATTCTCGGGAAAAAGTTAAAATCTGTGTTGAGGGGAAACCTCATCCACTTTAGACTTCCACTGAGGTCTGAAATTAGTGGGATATTTTTTATCCTTTATTTCACGTTGAGTAAAATTTTTACGTATTTCTAACTTTCACTACAAATGCTTCTGGAGTGTACTTATTTCACATTGTTACATTGGGTAATTGTTAGCGGTAGCACTGCTCTGCACAGACTGACTTCTCTTTTGTGCTAATTTAACATAATCTTATATTTACACCACTGCCACTCACAAGACAGCTCCTATGAGTTACTTAAAGTGCCTTTAATTCAGCATGCCTCTGAATCCACCGTAATATATGACATTCTGTTTTCAAAGTAAGAGATGAAATTAGGTTGTTAAATATATGATAGGATAAGACATTTGCCATGTACCTTTACTCTGTTTTAACAACATTAATGGCATGAATGTCTCTGCTACTACTAAAGATCTTTAAGCGCTATTATAAGGATGTTTCTAAGAAAGGAAAAAAATCATCATAAGGTCATAGCAAACTGAAGGGACATGCATTAAGCTCTTAATTTATTCCAATTAATATAATATTTCAGATTTACTGTTAAAATAGCATGGGAAACTAAGCTGTTTATGTAAAAACTTCTTGTGTTGGGAATACAAGCATTAGTGGTTTTTAGAGATGTAGTTTTAATGTTTTTTGTGGTTTTCCCCAAGCATTGATTTTATTCTCATTCGGCTCAATCAAAAACAGATTTACTTTGGAATGAAGGCCACAGGCATTGGCAGCTGTGTTTTATTTGGTACCATCTCAAAGATAAAGACTTGAACCTCCAGAGATCTGATGTCCTGAGGAAGCAGTTCAAACATTTACAGTAACGTGTCCCTGGAGAGACCCTTTAGAACAAACTTTTTAAAAAAGTTTTCTCTTTCCCAGTTTGCCACAGTCCAGCTCCGTGCACTACTGCCAACTGATTCTATAGAAGTCTCCTTCTACGCATTTGAATAAAATAGAGAGGGGTTTTATGAATGAATGAAAAAAAAAAAAAAAAACCAATAAAAATTATATTTGGGAATATAATGACTCAAAAGCAAAAAGAGGGTGCAAGAAAAAAAATATACAGTAAAACATAGATGCTTACTGTACTGATTCTCAAGATTAGTCTTGTTACAGTGGACACATAGGTTCCATCAGATTCGAAGACAACTTCTTAGAAGTTGGGAGGAATTTGATGAACTTGGTTAAAATAGACTGGTTTTGCAGGCATGCATGTTTCTTGTCTACTGCGATGTCTTAGAGACAAAAGTGTGACTTCATCTGCTTGTTTTCCCGTAAAGAAAAATATCTTCTTTTGACAGTCATGTTTCCCAAATTAAAGTGTTCTGTGTTAGAAAATGTTTTTAAGCAGCACTCCTAAAACAATGGAACTTTTATAGTGACTAAATTGCATCTTTTCTTTTAATTTTTTTAGTTACGTCATCTTATCTTTTGTACTTATAAAATACAGTGGAGGAGGAGGAGGTTTTGAGACCCGCTGATAGCATAGAAAGTTTTGGCAGATGAGGGTCGTGGGGTGGGTTTTTTTGTTTTGTTTTGGATTTTTGGTGGGGTTTTGTTGGTGGCGTTTTTTTGAGGTATTAGGAGAGTTTCTCAAAATATTACAGTCTGCAAGAGTCAGCCGTGCAATTTCACACAGGTAATGGCAATAAGCACCAGCCAAGCAAGAAACCAATTTGTAAAAGCCTTCACTTTATCACACCACCCTAGAATGATGGTCTATGTAGTAACTACATGAGCCATTCATAATAAATGACCCTGAGGGAAAAGTGATTAATCATATTTGCAGTTGTTAGTTTAGCAAGGTGAAACACATTTCAGTGGAAGAAGATTGCCTTACTGATACATATTTACAGGCATGAATTCAGTGGCCAAAGTACATGGGCATAAAATCTAAAGGGATGCAATTTATTTCGAGAAACTTCTTTGTTAAAGGAAGGCCGTGGAGACTTCTTTTTAAAGCGCAATCAAATGAGCATTGGAAAAGAGTGATCTCTTCTGGCACATACATGGACTGGTCATATGGTCGATATATGCAACAAGCGTAGGATCACACTAAACAGATGGCGCACAAAGCGCTTCCTTTTTTGCTCTACTTCCCAAAGGAGAAAACAATTGACGTACAAGATATGCCATGACATATTGTCACAGTCTGCTCTGCGTTTAGCTGTAACTTTTCATAATACTCTTTACTTGAAATGGGATGCCATAAAAGAGTCTTGGTCTCAAAGGTCCCCCCGCCAAAGTTTCTTAGATTTAAGTTTGTTTTCTTATAGTAATTTTGGCCAAAGTCTTTACTGCTGTCAACTCAGATATCAGCAGATACTGTCTTGGCGTGAGCATCATGGCTACTCTTTCCCAGAAGCCTTTTGCAGTGGTTCTCCACCACTCATCTCGTGCAATGGAAGCATAACGTGAGACACAAATCTACTTGTATATTTAATTCTAAGCAATTAGTGAGAAATATATAACACGTCTCCAACTAGACCTTCTGTTACATATAGTCCCTGGAACTGTTCAGAAAGAGATCTGAGCACCACAACAGTCAACCTGTACTATCAGCTTCAGTGGGAACTGTATTTCCACCCGGTATTCCTGGAAATGTCATATAACTTTCTTATACAGAGGAAGTGGTTGAGGGGAAAGAGCATTGATTTTGTTTATAATCTAGCATAAGCACAATGAGTGATTCGGTAATATTCATGGGCACTCACACTCCATGATAACTTACTTATTAAAGAAAATGGGTTTAATCTCCTGGTGAGATGAGTTACTGACAAAGTTTCCATGACCTTTTAAGAGAAACCACATGCTGATTTTCCCTTCCCAGGGCTATGGAATATGATATGGAATATCATATCAGGGGAATGGCTTTAAAGTGGAAGAGGGCAGGTTCAGATTGAATGTTAGGAAGAAGTTTTTCACTGTGAGGGTGGTGAGGCACTGGCACAGGTTGCCCAGAGAGGTTGTTGAGGCCCCATCCCTGGAGGTGTTCAAGGCCAGGCTGGACGTGGCCTTGGGCAACCTGGTCTAGTGGGAGGTGTCCCTGCCCAGGGCAGGGGGGTTGGAACTCAATGATCTTCAAGGTCCTTTCTAACCCAAACCATTCTATGATTCTATGATCATTCAAGACGCCTGACTGTCTTAGATAATGTACTGAATATTATCCAGTTATCATACAAATTTTTAAAAATATACCACAAACACTTTTAAACAATGTAATTGTTCCCCCAGTGTCTTTAACAAATGAACAGTTTATACAGTTTTATCAAAAAACAAATATCATGATCTTCCCAGTCTTTGTTTCCTTACAATCAAGCATTTCTATCTGTGCAGGTTCTGCCCTGAAGTCCTGTGTACTGAAATACTCTATTTCACTGTCACTTATTGAATACCTCCATCTACATTCCCACCTTATTGGAACTTAATGTGTTTGTTATTTATAGCTCATGCTTGTCTTACTGCATTATGAGATTATTATTTTTTATTATGAATCTTTTCATCGTGTAACAGTAGTATGTGATAAATCAAAGTCCTCTGTTACCAGTCTGTAATTACTACTCCCTAAAATGCTGCCTTTTTACCTGACAAAAATCCTGCATTAAATTTGTTTCTAGTAAGAACCTTTAAGTCATTAGTTTGACTATAGTACTGCAAATGACCAACGAAGAGATTTTTCTCATTTAATCCCAGTCATCAATCCCTTATCTGTAAGTAGGCAGCTTTTCTACTTTCATTGTAAGTCAGTTTAAAGTGTTACAAATACACAGGACAGGATCTGACTGTTGAGTTTTGTTTGGTTTGGTTTGTGTTTTTTTTTTCCTTTTTCTTTGCAGTAAAGCACTTCTGAATGCACAATGAGGTGATTTGTTAAATTTCTAATTTTGTAATTTCAGTGAAAAGGACAGACTGGTTTTGGATGAAGACACTAGTAAGACGATTTCAAGATACTACCAACATGCTCTTAGTCATACTGTTTATTCTCCCTCTGAGATGTTTTGCTTTCTTCCCAATTAAAAATGGAGACAGAAATGGATTATTTTTTTCCCAACTTATGTCTGATTTTTCTATTTAGACTTGGAGGTCTTTATACATAGGAGATCATTATTACATCTATATATTTTAGCCCTTTTATCTGCGTTGGAACCTTTACAGACTCTCTTGATACAAATATATTGTATTAATAATACAAAACCAGAGAGAAAATGCGTCATCACTTAAAATGCAACATATGACAGTGAAATTGATGCAGTTTTATCATTATCTGGCTAGCATCTGTAGAAATTTTTGATTAAAACCAATTAATAGAAATGGTAATCTTGGATGCCTTTCATGCCATCAAAGCAAAGTCAGCGTAACCAAAGAATAAATTTTAATAATTTTACAAATAATACATATTGAAAGTCATTCAAAATAGGATTAAGACATGGCTAAAGAACATCAAAACAGCCGTTTAAATATCAAGTTCAGACTTCTTGCCTTTGCTTTCAAGGTCCTACATAGCTTATTCAGCTTATTAAAGAGAAGGTTGAAAGGTGACCTGACTGCTTTGTTGAAGTATATAAATAATGATACCTATTTGGGAGAAGTTCTGCTTGACAAATGTCCAACAAAACCGGGCCTAAGAGTGGAAGCCGGAAAATTAGAATTTGAGGTAAAATAGTAAAGTTTTGGGGAGTGAGAGAATTTAAGTACTTAATATTTTACCAACATACATTGAGATGGAAGCCTCACCATCCTATTCTTTTCTACAAAAAATCAAGGCAAATGCTGCACCCAGCTTCAAAAAAAGTTGAAAAGACAATGCAGGAAACCACGTGGTCAGCCTCACCCCAGTCTCTGGGAAAACCATGGAGATTAGTCCTTCTGGAACACATTTCAAGGTACATGAAGGAAGAAGTGATCAGGAGCAGTCAGTATAAATTTGCCAAGGATAACTCACAGTTGACCCAACTGGTTGCCTTCTATGACAAAAATGTCTGGATGTCTGGATGAGGAGAGAGCAGTGGCTGTCATTTACCTTGTCTTCAGGGAGGATTTTGACCCTGTCTCCCTCCTTGGAGACTTTCAAGTCTCTTTCTGAGCAACTTGATTTGAATTCAGGGTTGGTCGTGCTTTGAAGGAGAGATTGGACTAGAGATCTCCTGACCTCCCTTCCAGCCTGAGCTATCCTGCGAACCTCAGAAGGATCTTGTTCCACAAGAAGACTGAGATCTAACATGGGCTGAATCACCCTTCTCCAATGCCTGTAAAGGCATTCACTACAGTCTTAATTTCAGGGAGCTCAATGTAGCACCTAAACTTAAGTGGAATGTGCCGAGGCAAATTGGGGTAGTGTGGTTACCATTATCTGGAGCCTCTAAGAATGGATTAGAGTATGTTATGCTTTTCTCCAGCTACTAGTACATTTTCTGTAGTTTATGAGGGGTGAGGATCAAGCTAGACTATGATGACTGCTCGTTGTGGACTTCATAACTCTGTGCATGGCTATATATAGACCAGGATTTCTGGGTTACTTTTAAAGTACTGATGCTACTCGCAGATCTGTTCTAGTTCAAATCTCACAGGGTAGAGTATGACCACAAGGGAAGATTTAAAAATAGGGCAGTGAAAAATATTCTCTTTCCCCAATTTATTTCCATATTAGAGGAGTGACACTATGTACTAAACAATTTTAAACATAGATAAAATATAACTGATTATTACTAGGATTATATTTTCCAATATCTGGTTGTTCTTTTAAACAGACATGAAAGATGTTATGCAAAGAAAAGCAGGAAAAACCCCACACAAATCTTATAATCAAAATGTCTTGCGGGTCTATCATTTCAATTTAGCTTTGTTCTTTCATAACACAGGACAATCATATCAGATTAGGATTCGTTGTCACAAACACTGTATGAGCTGCACCACAATTACCTTGTTACATGAGCATCACAAGGATTGTCGGTTCCTGAGGCAAGAATCCTTCATGCTGTGTCATTGTGCCTTATCATAAATTACACTCATTAACAGTGCATGAATAATGGTGGCTTGCAGTGATGACAAAAGACGTAGATGATTTTACGTTTTATTTAAAACCTTATTGTGTGGAAACCTACCTCCTGCTGGACATCCAAAGTCCTAAAGAATCATATTAAATGGTTTATTTTTCAGCTTTTAGTTGCTCTGGTTCCTGTTTTACAAATGCTTCCTCAATATATTAGAGGGATAAGTCATGAAAAGTCCTGGGCACACAACTGAAAGTGAAGCACCATGAAAGGCAGCAGTAGCTGGGACGAAGGCTCAGGAGTTTTCTTCTAGTCTCTATGCTATTAATCTCAGGCAAGTCATTTTGTCTTTGTGTTCCCACTGGCCCTCCCCTCTGGAGAATGAATTACTTAACGAGATATTGGGACCCTAAATTCAGGTAGGACTTCTGTAATACAATATTATATACTCCTGATTTCCAGTTTCCTAGACGACAACCTGCTGGGGGGGGGGGGGGGGGGGGGAAGCAAAAGAAAACCACCCAAACAAACAAATAACCCCCCATCCGCAACAAAGACCCCAAGCAACAACCAGGATTTGCAAGTATTAAGAGCTTATTTCTTTCAAAGGTTTATGTCTTATCTTGGCAATTCAGATATAGCGATTAACTGCAGGACAGATGAGACAAAAACTGTATGGTTTTCCTGGGCTTCAGAGTACATATTGAGTTCTGAATACTGAACTGCAGCTTGTTTATAAATGTTCTTTGTACTGTCTTCCCAGTATGTTAAATTCCCATCTCCAATTAAATATATACATAGTAAACAGTAGAGTTTACTTAGCTGTTTCATAGAATGTTGTTGGACTAGATTCTCGCTTATAAAACCAGAAATATTATTTACATTTACATTTTAAGTTATTTACAGAAAAGAAACAAGGCATTTATAAAACAACTTCTTTCAAACTAGAATGGATTCTGGATGAATCTGTCATCTGATATTCAACCAGATAAATTTTCTGACTTCACAATATTTAGAGAGACCAGACTTGTGTCTAAAAATCCCAAGAGACAGGATTCTTCGGGTTAGTTAGAAAGGCAGAAAATATTGGTTATTTGACAACTTCTACAAAGGCAGAGAAAGACTTATTCGGGGTTCAGGAGCGTTTACCTCAAATGGCATACTTATTACCCACCTTTTCAAACTGAGGTGCAAAAGACCCATCTTGGGCTCTTTATGATGACTGCAGTCATGGCAATGTGGGACGGAGCCATTATCTCAGAGAACTCTGTCCCAACAACGACTGTGAAGTTTTAGTAGTCCATTAAGTTGTCAAAATGGGGGTCGCATCTACACATCAATTACCCTTGCTTCTTTAAAATTAGGGGGAATACGTACACCAGATAAAGTTGGTATTGTCTCTTGTCCAAAGTGTATTATTTCACTTTGCACTGTAAACTCTATTTCATATATATTGGTCAATAGATTTTTTTGCCATTGCTTTTCATTGGTAAGACTCAGCATTCATTAGCTGCACTTTGCACGTTTTAGGTCTGATACTGCTGACAACTATTCTTTTCACTAGTGTTTGTGGATGTGACAAAGAAGCAGCAGGATACAAAACCTATTTCCACTGCTAAACTAGATTTACAAATGAACACACAGCACTCTACTTGTCTCCTCTGAGTTGCCACTCATTTATTATAACCGTATCATGGGCTGCATCAAAAGTGTGGCCAGTAGGTCAAGGGAGGTGATTCTGCCCCACTACTGCTCTCATGATACCCCACCTGGAACACGTCCATCTCTGGAGTCCCCAACATGAGAAGGACATGGACCTCCTGGAGTGGGTCCAGAGGAGGCCACGAAGATGATCGGTGGGCTGGGCACTTCTGCTATGAGCACAGGCTGAAAGAGTTGGGGTTGTTCAGCCTGGAGAAGAGAAGGCTTTGGGGACACCTTATAGTGGCCTTCCAGTCCCTAAAGGGGGCTACAGGAAAGCTGGAGAGGAGCTTTTTACAAGGTCTTGTAGTGACAGGATGAGGGGGAATGGCTTCAAACTGGAAGAGGAGAGATTCAGATTAGAGATCAGGAAGAAATTTTTCACTGTGAGGGTGGTGAGGCACTGACACAGGTTGCCCATGGAAGTTGTGGACGCCCCATCCCTGGAAGTGTTCAAGGCCAGGTTGGATGGGGCTTTGAGCAACCTGGGCTGGTGGGAGATGTCCTCACCCATGGGAGGGGGATTTGAACTAGGTGATCTTCAAGGTCCCTTCCAACCTAAACCATTCTATCATTCTGCGATTCTATTACATTATTTTCCTTCTTGAATGTACTCTGTAGGGTAGGCAACTGGTTTATGAAGTCATCTTGAGCATCAGAAAGTTGTGTGTAATAATGTTGAATTGATCCTTCTTTAATGTTGTTTTTTTAGCAGGTTAAACTGACATGTTTTATCATCATCCCTACGAAACAGCAGGTTTTGGTGGCAAGAGCATTCCAAAGCTGGTTGTGATAACTAGTGTGATATCTAGGTGATAGAGAATGGGATTAGCAGTCACTGTGTTTATAAAGAAGGGGAAGTCAGATTCCACATAGAGATGCACAGTGAAAGGGCAAGGGGCAATTTTGACCAGTTGAAGCAAGAGAAATTTCAGCTAGCTATAAGGAAAAAATTGTTGACAGTGAGAGTGATGAAGCACTGGAAAAGCTTGCCCAGGTCAGATGTGATATCTGCATCCCTGAAGCCAGGCAAAACTCACCTAGACAAGACATTGTGCAACCCGGTCTGTCTTTGAAGTTAGTTCGGAGCTGAGTACAGCTTTGGAACAAATGGTCTCAAGAAGTCCCTGCCAACCTAAATTTTTTAAATCGGATGCCTGAGTTTCTGTTTACTCACCTGGGAATTACCTGCCCTAAAATTTTATTATTATGAACTGTTAGCAATGAAACTCTTCAAAGCTTTTACAGAAGGGACAAAAACTTAACAAATTATTGGCAAATGGTAGTGATAGATGGAGATGGAGAATATACTCTTCTGGATGAAAATAAGTTAAAAACAAAGAGAAAACTGGACTTGGATGGTACAAGGTTAATACCGGAATACTAAAACTCACCATGACCACAAAAGTAAACCCCTCTGTTTCTGAAAAATATCACAGAAGGCTGTTGAAGTCCTAAGTCTCCCAGTAAAAATAGTTTCAAATCATAGTGTTTTCTTGTTATGCAAATATTTTCTAATCTTTTAAGCTGAAATTCTATCAGTGACGTATCAAAAATTGTAATTTTACTGTTTTCAGCTTACATATGGTGAATTGTTACATATGATACTCAAAATTGTTTTGCAGAGGTTAAGGCATCTGAAGAAAAAACAATCACGCACCCTTTACACAAAA
This sequence comes from Vanellus vanellus, assembly GCF_965231255.1. NCBI lineage: Eukaryota > Metazoa > Chordata > Aves > Charadriiformes > Charadriidae > Vanellus > Vanellus vanellus. The sequence goes on along the minus strand of NC_138905.1, from coordinate 216,854,926 downwards.
AAAGAAAATAAATATAATTTGTGAAAGTCAATCTATTTTGAGACAGTGCAAGTTTCTGTTCTAACGTGAACTTACAGGTGCCTAAAGGAAGATGTAAAAAGTGGATAATGTTCAAATAGAAACTAAGAGAAACCAAAAGTGTATGAATAAACCGATATGAGTAAAACCAGAAAATCACTGTGCCCTGTTTACGAGCAGTTCTAATAGAATAAAGTATTTGGAATCATCCTATTTATCTGAGGTATCAGTGGGGATGGAGAGACAACTCCAGTGAGCAATTCATATCAGAGGTGGAATGAATTGCCCTCTGGAAATGCTTCTCTAACCCCACGAGTTAAGAAAAGACCTTACTCCTCACTTAGGATTTCCACGTTATCTGAGATGAACCGAGGCTTAACTTATCATCTGGAATTTTCTAGCCTTTTTCTAGTTCAAGAGCTGAAATGAGCAGAATAAGCATAAAGCAACTCTACAAATACTAACAAGATAAAAGCCGAAATGGTTACCTAGTTACACAAAAATTGTTCGCAGGAACACTGCGACATTATTTAACAAAATTATGTCATTAAAACTACTTGAGTACAGCTATAACAAAAATGTGAGACACAGCAAGGGCTAGAACCTGGACCTGGCCCTTAACCTATGTCCATACCTATGGGTACATCTCCACCAGTAAATGCAATGGATCAAGGGCCGTTCTCCGCTACGGAGGGCAAGCCCCACAGAACACTTCTCCATGCAGCCGAATTCTTTTCTTTAATAAATGGGAAGATTTCTACCGTGCTGCCAGTTGAGAGCAGCCTGTGGTTTGCAATATTCTTCAGACCATGGTGGACATTTGTTGGGAGCGCACAACAAAGCGTATGCCACAGCCCAGGCCCTTTCCAGCTTAGTAATACAGATGGATCATAGAACCCCGCTTGACAGCAAGTGCTTGTGTAGAGGTTGTAGATGATGCACTGCCACGGATTTCTCTAAATTATGCTGAATGAAATAAAAGTTAAGTGAGATGATCTGTGGCATCTAGCTTTGGGCACCTCCCTACTCGGGACCTAGATGCTGTTCAACTAGATAGCAAGATGTAAGGCTTACTGTCCTCATAGAAATTCCACTTTTGCAACGGAACTTTCTTATTCTGGATTTGGCAACATTTGCTGTTCTTTCCTGAAGTATTTTGTAAGCTGTTTTGCAGGGGAATAGCCTCCTCATATAAAGGTACCACAGCTTCACTGGGACACAGTTCCTGCCTATAAAGTGGAGACGAACACAGTGCAGGCTGGAGAGGCAGAGACCAAGCCAATAACACTGAATTATTCACTGCTTGATTTGATTTCTGGTCAGTGGTATGATTTCCCCAAAATCAACTGTGACATTTCGTACAGCTGCCTCCTCAGCATATAAAATAGGATTCTGCTAACCTGGGACTGCCACAAGGGAAAACGTTTGCCAGCTCTAGCTCTGTACACAATGTAAGAAAAAAAAAAAAAAAATTCAATTCAACTGTGTGATACAGTTCAATCATAACGATTCCCTTTAAGGAAAACAGAAAGAACAATGCATTTAAAAATATATGATGAAGAACCATTCTTGTTATCATTCAGTGATTTCTTATAAACATAATCCTTTCTCAATATGAGTTTAAGATTGCAATCTTATTTTGTACAGATGCTGAACTTAATAGAGAAAAGGTTAAACCCAGCATCTTCCTGATGGCATTTCATGTACGTGTTTTAATAGAGCCACCTGTGTTACCTTCCCTTTTCACTTCAGTTTATTTTTTAACATGCGTATAATTTTATTCTTTTGATTTGGTTGACTGACTCCATCAATTGTTTCACTGGTAAAAGAGCTCTAAAAAGATGAACAAAAGAGTAGAAATTTCAAATAAAAATGTTCCCTAATTGAGGCAATTTCATAGAAGTAGATCTATGTTTTTGGAATAGCGTGCTGCACCTGTTTTGTTTCTCTGACATTCACTTACTACAGAGTACATTTTTCACAGCAAAGTCACGTAATGGTATTGTATGCAAATATTTTGTCAAGAACCCATAGGCAAGTTGATTTGATGGTCTCTCTTTATGTAACATGTTAAACTTTTTTGAATTAACTGCTTGTGACGACAGATACCTCAAATTATAGGTGCAAGAACAGCATAAAGTAACTATTTTTGTACCTTGGTATGGTAACATACAGTATTGTATATTAAACTGTAGAAAAAACTTGGTGAATATCTATGCAGTTTCTCATTTATTGTTAATTATTCAATTTGCTGGGCTTTTTAAAAATTGTTTCAGTTGAATAATAAGATAACGATTTGATGGTCTATATTTTACTTTCCATTACATCAACATTCAACAAAACACAGTAAAAAAAATATAGTGATAGATGGCTAAATCCCTCAGTGCTAACTCCAGTAGAAAATTTGTACTGCAGGTAGTAAGAATAGTTTCAGTAAAATAAATAAATACATTAACATTCAGAAAATGTTGTGTCAACTTTAAAACAGAATGACCCAGCTACCACTGAAGTGGACAGAGAACTTTAATTAGACTTAGATGGAAGATAACCTGGTCCTGAAAAACACCCTGACACCTCGACAACATCTCTAAAAAACATCAGATTTGGAATTCTGCGTATGTACCACAGCACTGACACCACACATATTTCTGCCAGTACAGAGTATGAATTTTAGCAATGACGGATGAACTGCACCACTGAGAGAAGTTATGCGGCCTCGTTTCCAACATGTTCAGAGACACGTTCAATTGACCTAAAACTGAAGTATTTTGCAAACGAAGAAGGTAAAAAGCTAAACCATTTTCCTCTAGCGTGGACACCCATTTGCAGGGGCAAAGATTTGCTTTTGAAACCGTGATTGAATGTTATGTTGGTATTAAATTGAATTGAATTAATGCTTGAATTGAATTGAATGTTATGATGGTATTAAAAGAACAATTCAAGAAAAACAAACATTCAATCATAACAATTTGAAAATATTCAACTATAATAACGTGAAGCAAAAGGACTTACCAATCTTTCAGTAGTATTTTAACGCCAGTTTTCTTAACAGCAATGAGAGCCTGGGGAAAGAGGAAGCAGAGATTTGTCTCAGTTTCTTTACACAGCAGGGTAAGAGTCAGAGGAGGGTTCCAGGGAATCAGATGCCTCAGGTCAGTGGAGTCACCTCTCACACATCAGTACAGCTTCCCCACTCCCCTGTGAGGACACAGATTTACACCAGAAGGGCATCCGACAGCAAGTGTTAGTGCAGATATTCGTGTTCTTTGCAGTCTTTTCTATAGGTGTGTTTAAAATATGTAAGCTGTACATAATCTGTTATGAAACCACACTAAACTACCCAAAATTAGATTTCTTAAATTTCTGTGAGATATTATAATGATTGTTGGCGAATTTCTTATAATCATAGGACATGTGGGGCAAGTCAGGTATCTTGATTCAAGTTCTACTCTTTGGCAAGTCCTTTATTGTACGTAATTCCTACTTTTATTTATCAGCAAAATTCAACAAAAGTATATTAAACACAGTTAAACTCTTTCAGTTTTGTTCAGTACCAAAGTGTTCAACGGGACTATCATGAACATAAAGACCACTTGAATTGATGCCATACACTGAAACACATCGGCATGTAAAGACAGAAATATATACACACGAGTATGTATATATACACACAAATGCATGCATGTGTAAGTACATGCATTATTTTAGATTTATACATGTATGTTTTCACTTATATATGGATAGATATTTGTTCACATTCATTTACATAAATACACGTTAGCCAGTAGGAAGTGTTTACCTTAAAAAAAGAAAGTAAAAAAAAAAATAATTTCTGTCTTAATGCTTACTTTAAGCATTTGAAACTGTATTGAAAACAGACCTAAGTAGAAACTTTGCAGCACATTTTTGAATTCTAAACTCAGAAATTAATTACAGAAAAATGAATCAACTCAGGGGTTAAACAATGAAAGTCACTAAATTGATATACAAGGTTATGAAACAATTCCCACTGACTTTAACAATTGAAGATCCAAGTCCTCTTTTTTAGGAAAAATAAACAATATTTAAACTGTAGGTTCTTTAGGAAAAGTTATTTTTCCGTAGATGGAATCTTGCCATAAATGAGGATATTTTAATGAATGTCATACTGTATTCAGTGATCACAAAACACGAACTCCAGATGTTTAACTCTTCTCTGAAAAGTGGTATATTTGGTCATAATTAAATTCTGCCCCCCAAAATAGTAAGTTGTTTGTAGTAACAGAGTGAGCTATTCCTGGCTCATAGGATATACGCAAAGCTACTGGGTCTAATGTCTCCTTCACATTTCTATAGGCATCATCCAGCTCTCCCCAAAACTGTTTGAGTCTGGTAATTCTCCTTATTGGGAAATGAATTACAGTAACAATAATAAAAATAAGATTCCAAGAAGTTGGTGGGCATTAGTGCATTAGTAATGCACAGACATCCCAGAGAGAATCAAGCTGTTTCTCTGATTTTTCAGATCTTCTATTAAAAGACTGATCAACTTAACCAAAATTGATGTGTCATATATAAGAAACAGTAGCTAAACTCGACTTGGCTTTAGGCTGCACTGAGATTTTTAAATTATCTGAAACAAAATTAATGAGGCCAATGAAGACATTCAATGTTATCAGTCTAAAATGCCAATTATTTCTAAATGCAATGGTCAAATAAGCTTCTTCAAATCCATTCTTTCAGAGTATAAATGCTGTTAAATAAGAAGATGAAATGTTCTATATGGGGGGGGGGGCGTGGAGAGTTAAACAACCATCACCAAAAACATTATGATATATTAAATAACGAAAACAGTAAAAAAAGACACTCCACACAATGTGATCTCAGCTTTTTTTCTTTAATACCCCTCACTGCATCGGGCCCGTACTCTGTGTATGGAGGCGTATACCTTATCTGCAGAAATCCCACTCAGTCTCCTTCACAAGCAGATAATGACGGGAAATATTCCTAACAGCATTACTCATTCACAGACACTGGTAAGTACTATGAGATTTTATTCCAACATCATTTTATGCTTTTGTGGTTCAGAACTTTAATAAATTACATTGTATTCCTCGTAGGAGGCTCTATGGGATAAGAATGTCAAATAAATATCTACTTAAACTGTATGTTTTCAAGCTCTTTCCTTCAAACAAGCTGATCACATCATCCAAACAGACAGACAAATGTAGCAAATTCATGTAAATAATAAGTTTTTTTCTGGCTACTTACCAACCTAATAGCTAAACTTTGATTAACTATTACTAGTGGCGGCTTATTCTAATCAGGGTCAGAGGCACTAAATTTAAGGACAACTTCATTCTCGGGAGGTTTTTATGCTGCTGTTTGGTTTATCCCTACTATCCATTATGTTTTGATTTCAGAACCTACTCTGAGGATGCACCTGCTTACGAGATGGTTGTGGATGAGTGTCATTATTAGTCTAAATTTCACTGCAACTCACACCAAAGAGTTCTCTCCGTTTTTACCCTCACTACATTGTTGTTTGCAAAGAAAACTAATTTGTCAGCCTGGCTAACCACACACTGAAACTAATGGGGAAGGAAGAGCATCAAACAGAGGGAAGAACCATCTCATACAACAGAGCAACTACGAATGGAGGCGTGAAAGGCAGAGAGAACCTCCACAAAAATTAAGAAAAGTAAATAGTATTGATGGAAAGCCGGTTTATGTTGTGGAATATTTCCCAAAAGGCAGCTGATCATCCATGTGGAGTTTTTGAAAGCAGGGCAGAAAAGAGCCTTATAAAGTTTTATAGACACAATCTTGTTCCCCCAAAAGGCCACTAAATGTCCAAATAGTGTTGGGGTTTTTTTTTTGTCTCTGACTTTTTTTGGTCTATTACAAACAAAATTAAGGCTAAAAACTAGAAATTCTTTTGACTGGCAGAATTAGCTCCTGCTTTCAGATCATGAAGAGTCTGTGTTTAGCTGAGTAGCAGTAAGCCCATGGAAATGGTGGTTACTGAAGTACTTCTTGATTATTATTATTATTATTATTATTATTATTATAATTAAATGTAACTCAGGGGAAATGAGATGTGAATTCCCACCATTTTAAACTTCTGTATTGTGTCTCCCATTTAGCTATTAGCAGTAGCTGTTACTCTGTCTATTCATATGGACATATTTTCCCAATATACCATTATCATTACTGAGATACTCAGGTCAAACTTTGCCACCTAATGTTACCTTCCTCTGGAAGAAGAACAAATGCTAGTTTTTCACCAAGAATTATGAAAATTATATTTTTCCTGTAAGTTTACAATTGTTAAAATAGTTTCTGTTAAAGTCAAATATGATTTAGGACCAAGTTGATGACACGAGCTGCTTAGATAAAATAGTAGGAGCATCAAAAATGTGTTATGAAGAAGGTCCAAAAAAGGGAAGTTGCATTTGACCCATTGCAATGATGAGGAAACAGGCAGCTGGCTGGATTAAGCACATTTAAGATTCATAAATCACAAAGAAGGACATTTTGGAGGAGTCTGCCATGTGCAGGAGAGTTTTTTTGAAAAGGCAGGAGCACAACACCAACCAAAAGTGGTGCGTCAGAGTCATGCGGCAATACAGGTTCCACTCCAGCTTTTTTTTTTCCGCTCTGGTTTTCTCTACTGTAGCATCAGCAGCACCAGAGTTTAAGTGAATTAGCCACACCTAAGAAACATTTAAATTGAGAAATTGGTGGTTTTACAGTTAGAATATGCTACATTTCAGTTTGAATATGTTACATTTCAGTTTGAATATGTTACATTTCAGTTTGCCCATACAGCCTTGAATCAGTCTCATTGTGCATACTTATTATGAAAGTCCTTAATTACACTACCTGAGCCTCATTCAGTTCACAGAATAAACAACAAGGGTAAGCAAACACAACTACTTTTGTACTGGGACTTTTTTTCTACATAAACTGATTATTGCTGTTTTCAGATGCCGTGTGTCCAACACATTGCTATGCAGACATAAGAACACATGATCTGTTTTTCTGGTTATTCTGAAATTCCAAGAAATTTTGGTGATGGTGGGAAAGTTTTTAGCGCTCATTCGCTTCCTAAATTATGTAGTCCGGAGATTATCTGCTTGAAATTGGGAGACCAAATGGCTGGGTTTCACTTCACCTACCTTTAGCCACGTAAAACTTAGGCTGTTAGTATAAACCAGGCTTCTAATTTCTTTCTATAAGCAACGGAGAGAGATAACCACTTCCAGACTCATTCAGTCCTAAAATAGGCACCTAAGATTAATGAAGGACTGTCTGAACAATCCTGTCTCACTTAACCGACCTCATGACTGGCTTAGACAAGACCCTTAACGTTTATGTGGTTAATAAGACATGATTGATTCTACCTCAAAATACACAGATCTCACTTTCCTTCCATGTTCTACCATGTGTTCGTAAGGGAGCATTAAGTGTCCTGATGAAAATGGATGGCAGGCATTTTCATAAGGGTAGCGCAATAGATGTGCTCATAAAGCCATGCAGGAAAAGTGAGGACGTCCCGGTCCATTTGTCAGCAAGGGGCACGGCTATTCCGCTATAGCAGTTATTTGGTGTTAGAATTAAGACTGAATAATCACGTCCACATGCAATTATTAGTAATCAGCCAGCCAATGATCCTGATGTAAGTCTATTGTAGGCTCTCAGTGGTGTAGAAACAAATGTGTAAAACTAAAATGCAAATGTATCAGTGCATAATAAGTAAAAGGAGGGTTTCTGCATATTACTCCTAATATACATATGTAATTGGCAGCCTATTACTAGCTAATTAGGAATAATGATAAACTGTTTAACAAAAACAAACCTCGGATTTCAGAGGGGGAAAGAAAAAAAGTGTCTAGCTGTGAATTTTGCTAAAATCTCAGTTGGTTTCCAAAGATACAGGTCAAAAAGCATGCAGATTGCATCAGGCGATTCATGCATAACCACAGCCCTGTGCCACTAAGTTGCTTCACCGGGCACTGGAGGTGGCAGCTGTGGCTGTGCCACCAGCCGGGAGCCCTCAGGAGAGGCCAGCATAGGGATAGGGACAGGCTGCCAACATTTTGACGCTTCCAAGACGGTAACACATGTAGAATCATAGAATCATAGAATGGTTTAGGTTGGAAAGGACCTTGGAGATCATCCAGTTCCAACACCCCTGCCATAGGCGGGGACACCTCCCACTAGACCAAGCCGCCCAAGGCCACGTCCAGCCTGGCCTTCAACACCTCCAGGGATGGGGCCTCAACAACCTCTCTGGGCAACCTGTGCCAGTGCCTTACCTTCAGTATGATTGTTTTGACAAAACTGCACCTGAGTAAAATAAAAGTTATTTCTTAGATGTCTGAGATCCATATACTGGCAGTCATCGAAGGGGCATTCAAGAACCTTTTGCGTTAAGTCTCCAGTTATAACTGAAAATTATATTGTGCGAGGATGCGTCTGCCCAAACCCAGATATTGCATTTAATGTGTGATGAAGTATACAGAGTGTTTTTTTCAGTCTTTTGTAACATATTACAAGTTTTGATGTGATTCATTTAATCAGCAGTGGGACTTGTTCTTCAAATCAAAATATTGACCTAGAAACATCCCAGCCAGAAAGGTGTGAAAGAAGCAAATGATAAAACGTATGCTATTTGCATTTGTTAATACAGGAGTAACATATTTCAAACTGAGGCAGTTTGAAGACTACAGCAAGAATGGGGAAATGCAAAATGAAAATCAGCTGAAAATATCTGATTTGATGCAAGACATTATTTCTGCTTGGCACCTATGAGTTCACAAGGAATATCTTATGTAAACAACAGAGTGGAGGAAAAAAATAAAATAACATGTTGGGACCTACTAATAAAGGAGCAGCACCTTATCAAGGCACAACACAAGAGTCTAAGGACACAGAAATTCAGATTTTCTTAAGCCAACGTGTCATATCTGATCAAATCTCCCTTATAGCTTTGTTTATGTGTTGGTATGCAAATATTTGTGGGCACATACCTCCACGCAGAGATCGCCCTCCCCTTCTCCATTGAACCAGTAAGTGGGAGGACATTGTCCTCCCTGCCAACAGCGCTGATAACAGAGTGGCAGCAGCCCCCAGTTGACATGGAGCAGATGCTGTGACGCGTACAATGGTATTTATCTCACTTAGCTTTTGACGGCCTCAGAGAAGACACCTCCATTTGGGAAAATCACCTGGGCCTCCATCACTATCACTGGAGAGAAACAGACACTTTCAGAGCTTGACTACCTCATCCTTAAATAGATGTTTCTCACCTTGGGCTTATACAAATCTGTTCCCACTTTTATTTTGAATCTCTCTACCACGTTTCCCCATCTAGAAGAGCAGCTGCATCTCCTGCAATGCAGCAGACACAAACGGATGGGGACTGCCAAAAACTTGCTATTTTCTTACATTGATTTTTTTTCTGACAAAAGAAAAAATGGTTTTGTTATCCTCAGTAGCGTTGTCAGGTTTTTTCGCAGTCCTTAATTCAGTAATCAGCTATGATCCCACAGCAAACACTTTTGTATTTTGCGTGACAGCCTCCTCAACAAAAGTAACTCTCATTATCAAAATCATTTTTAAAGGACTTGAAGTAGAACTTCATGTTGAATTTCCATCCTTTTACTAGTTGTTTCGTTAGACCTCGTTAAACCTTTAGTTCTTTCGTGCACGAAATCTGGTTTTGTGCCTTGAAGCAGCGATGTTACCTTGCCAATGGAAGTATTGGTTACACCTTTTTCCTTCCTCTTTTGCAAGCGTTCAAGGAAAAGATGCAAATAACTTAGAAAGAAAACATTTACTGAGCAGTAAGGCCTGCTTGAAGTAGTTTTTTTTTTTTTCTGAGTGAGATTAATACTCAAACCCAGGGATTTCTATGTGTTGTTTCATGGCAGTAAAAGCTTTCAAGCAGATGTGTTTGCTGTTTTGATTGCTTTGATTATTTTTCTTAAGGTTTTCTTTTTTTTTGGCTAATGCTTTGAGATAGATGTCTAATTTATATTTTATGTTTTTATGTCTAAATGCCACAGTTTCACCCAGTAAGCTTAGATGGAGCCCCATTAATTGTGTTTAGCAAAATCATTATACCAGAAAGGCACCCAATCTTGATTTAAAATCGGTGAGATGGAGAGAATTTACCACCTATCTCAACACCTTTTTTTTTAGTGCCCTATGGCAGTCACTTGTAAATCTGTACAACTAAACTCCAGTTCTACCTTGTGCAGCATCATCTTCTATCCATTGTTTCCTTTTGTACCTCTTGCATACATTGCATTGCCAATCAAGCAAAAGTTTAGTGTGAAGACTGTCAGTAACTTTCCTGTCTTCAGTTTCAGAAAAACAGTAAAAATGGGACTATAGAAAATTTGATGAGTTTCTTTTTTAATTCTTAAAATTATTGCTGGTTGTTTGTTTTTGTTTTTGTTTTTTTACCAGAGCCGCTCAAAATTTCTCCTTTATTAATTCCACTTTTGAGGAAAGGAAAGCTGCTGATAGCAAAGGTTCCTATAGAAAAACCACACAGGGGAGAATTCTTATGAGATTCCTGAAGCATTACTGGCAGAACTGCTGGGATGCCCGTCCTCTCTCTACTCTCCACGATACCCTTCCGTTCAGATTTAGGAAAACAAATAACCCCTTGAAAATCATCTCCTTTACTTATGTAAAGTCAGTAGCCTATATTCTGATAATACAAACATGTTTACTCATTGATTTGTTCACAGTGTTCATGAATAAAGTCCAGGGGCCACTTTTGAGAACAGTGATGCACTGTTTCATTGTCTATCACAGATGGTACAAAGCTTCTCTTGCTAAAAAGCCTTTATCTAGATACGCAAGACAAAATTGAGGTATGTTATCTACATTTTGGGAGAATGGGTAATGAAAGAATTAAGCACCTCACCCACTTCACACTGAAGTAGAGCAAGTCACTTGTTTTTTATTCTCCTGCCCCATTGCTGTAGTATTTGAGCACTTTAGAATCTTCAGATGTGATTAGAGCGTGGCCAGCAGGTTATCCTCCCCCTCTACTCTGCCCTGGTGAGGCCACATCTGGAGTACTATGTCCATTTCTGGGCTTCTCAGTTCAAGAAGGACAGGGAACTGCTGGAGAGGGTCCAGCAAAGGGCTACAAAGATGATGAGGGGATTGGAGCATCTGTCTTATGAGGAAAGGCTGAGGGACTTGGGGCTTTTTAGTCTGGAGAAGAGAAGTCTGAGGGGAGGATCTTATCAATGCTCATAAATATTTAAAGAGAGGGTGCCAGGGGGATGGGAACAGTCTTTTTTTTCAGTGGTGCCCAGTGACAGGACAAGAGGGAATGAGCACAAACTTGAACATAGGAAGCTCCATCTAAACATGAGGAGGAACTTCTTTCCTGTGAGGGTGGCAGAGGACTGGCACAGGCTGCCCAGAGAGGTGGGGGAGTCTCCCACTCTGGAGACATTCCAAACCCGCCTGGACGCTGTCCTGTGCCACTGCTGTAGGTGCCCCTGCCCTGGCGGGGGGTTGGACTAAGATGATCTCCAGAGGTCCCTTCCAACCCTGACCATTCTGTGATTCTGTATCTACTCAGTTCATGTGTTTGGTGGAGAAGTACAATTGTCCTCATTTTTACAGAGAAAGAAAAGTGGGAGAGAGCAAAAGCAAGCAAGCCAAAGTCTGGGCCAGTTGTCTGAACAAGAAACTGCTTTCTGAGATGTGAATTTTTGCCAAGTTTCTACAGTGACCTTAAAAAAAAAAAATCTTGCTGAGCTGCTCCAGGATATTAGCTATTACTGTACATAGTACACCTCAAAAGACTGGAACAAATACCTTCTTCGTTTGCTTTGCGTTACCCCCGTTGTTAAAAACTGGCAGTTGTATAGCTAAATTCATAAATCTCAGTAACTACAAATGTATCTCAAGGTCAGAGTTACTACAATAACCCATTCATTTTGTTTTCCTTTCACTAAATCCATTATCTGAACAAATCATTAGGTGACCTTTTTAGTTACAGCAATTCAATAAAACTTACATTAGATGGAGTTTCAGGAACATTAGTCTAATGTGCTTTAAAAGATCACCTTCTCTGAGCAATATAATAAGTTTGTGTGAAAAGCATAAAGCATGTAATATGTAATAAAATCTGGCCTTTAATGAACCATCTAGAAAAAACTGACTTGTGTTATAATTCAACAGAAAATCTCCCTTAATTAATGGATAAGAAGCCAACAGTAGCTGCTGAATGTTACTTTTGATTATAATTTCAGCTTGGTTTTCTTTTTAAAATATATGCTGCTGATTTATGCTGCTCAAGAAATTATAGTTTAAATGACCTTGGTTACAGGAGTAATATGCTATGAAAAGCCATACTTAGGGCTAATTAAAAGGTCTTTCTGATTACCAGTTAGTATCAATTGCACTAAGATACTGCATAATTTTCCCAAGCGGTAGTCAGGATTGTAAATTTAATAAACTGGCTTAGATGTCAGATGGCCCCTTATTTTCAACAGATACAAGACTGGAAAATACCTTGTGGCCAGGCAGATAAACAATAAATAAAACATAGGTCAAACTATGGAGCAGGAAATTTGTATCAGGGCAGATTGCACAGGCTCACTAAAATCCGTGATTGCCGTTAAGAATACAAGACATTACATCGGATTCTCTTTGCATCTAAAACAGGAATAATCACTTAAAACGCAGCTGGAATTATCTACATCTTGCGGTGGCAAGAAGAAAGCGGAGTTTAACTTTCCTTTCTAACCAGTCTAGAGAGGTCTGTATGCGGAAAGAAAAGCAATAATAACTTTCCACCGGTGCCGCATCAGCAATCAGTCATTTCTGCTGCAGATGTATGTGCACAGGGACATAAGCCAATTTGAGTAAAGGTCAGGACACATCAAAATATCAAACTAAGTCCCTCTCGCTACTAGGGTTTATTGAGCTCACTTGCGTTCATTCAGCGGGCATTTCATTTAGCTCCGTATTTTTGCAAGTACTTGTGTGCCTGTCACCCACTGACCCAGCTGGATGATGGTAAACTTCTCTTGGTTCCTAATCCGCAGAAGAACGGTAGTAATTATTTCCTTTTAGATAGATGCTATGAAAATCCATACAAATGGGTATGTTATTGAACTGTTTTACAATTTACAAATAAAAAAAAAAAAACCAAACATTTTAATTGCAATATTACAGTTCATTTAATACTACAACAATAGACAGGTGGCATGTAAAGAAATAATCCAAAACCAACAACTAAACACTCGAGTTATTTTTCAGGTTGCACCTTTAGTGACTAGATTTGGTAAAGCACACTGTAAATTTGGGTATATCATTGGGTCATATTGCTTCCAGCAACACATTTTTTTCTTTTATGGTTCTGTGGTGAAGCCAATCACATACTTTATATGTCGTCATTTGACCTCACCCATACGCCACTTCCAAATTACCAAACAGTGTATTTAGATAGCAATGTTATATCCCTTTGAATACCTTATCAATAACTTCACAGTATTTTCTGCTAATTTTTTATATACCAGATTCCTTTGGAAATTCTAAGAATGAGAGGAACGTGGGTTCTTCTTATCCATGAGCTTGATGGTCCAAATCAAAGAATGCCTAGTTCATTAGCCAGTAGTTATTAATTTAAAAAAAAAAAAGTATAAGGAATTATCTTTTTTCAGTTAGAGATCTAGTTCATAATCTTTTACTGCCCTAAGAAAACTTTGATGTGTGGCTTCTCAGATGCCCTTTTATGGCATTTTTCCCTTCTAGATAATGTTCTTTTCTTCTAAGTTTATTTGTTATTATCATGCAAATTACTGAAATATGTTAGATGTGCTATTAATCTTGCCTTCTTGTTCTGTGTAATTTAAGAGTTTAAATAACTGATTATTAAAGAGCTGTTTAAAATACGCTGCAGTGCATATTGATAGACATTAACCAGTGATGTATGGTTATTTTTCTGGAATGAAGACTTGCCAATCCACATATGTAATCCAAAAAAGCATTTGCTTTATCAGCTGCTTCCTATATGCTTTCCCAGATCATAGACAACTGAGCATAAGATTAATTTCCAATGTCTTATTATCTAAGCTATCTCTATTTTCCATTAATGCTTAAAATATTAATATAATTTCATATCTATCCCTTTTATCTCATTAGACAGTTAATACCTCATAGTCAAAAGTTGTGGTTTTTTTTTTTTTTCCTCCTTGTTCCTAATAATAGCAATTTAAATTAGAAAAATAATGGTCTTTAACTATTTTCTAAGTCAACCATTTTTCCCTTGCTAGATAAATTCTTTAAGATTATTAATTTGTGCAGACAACAATAATGAAAAGCTGCACCATTTTAATTATATTTATTCTCCCTAGGCAACTAGGCAGTTAATTGTTTGAATTACTAACTTAAAAAGAAATGTTAAGTAACAGGAATGCCAGCATTGCCAACGACTTCAGTGGGAGCAGTACTGAGTTCATAATTGGCTCTTTAATTGCAAAATTCACTCACAAGCCCTGTGAGCTTTTTAAATTCCACTTAAATCTTTAAAAGTGTTTAATGGGTCTGACGCATTGTACAGGTTTGAAGGTGGCCTTCCAAATTTCCCCCACACAAAGCGTATTTGACAGGATTTGAAAAATGTTTTTGTGCTGCTTTTGGTGGAATAGATGTTCTCCTGCCGCATTTCTGAAAGGTGGGAAACACCCTCCGCGGTCATGAGCACTGCAACGTGTCGCAGGTTGGGGATGGCAATCGGTTAACGGTACAAACAGCTTTCCAGTCTTCATGTCGCTGAGACAGACTGCAACACAGCATATGCTTTTGTACTCTTCTATCTGGGACTTTTAAAGGCGGTTGCCACACAGCAATAATTCAGTGCTAGTTTTGCAATTCTTTATATTCATGCATAATATTTTTTTTTTTTTTAATTGTAGGATCTTCTCCCACTTTCTCTTAGCAAACTGATCCTGTGGCCCCAGAAAAATAAAAAAACAAAACAACTTTACTGGTTTTATTGAATAATTGTTGAGATAACTGCAGAGGTACCTGTGCATTTCTGCTTTGCGTTAAATCATCCACAGGACTGAGCTGCCGTTTGCCTTAGAAACCACAGGTGCTTTTGGACACAGGTCAACCATTTGGTACTTCTTTGTGGAGTTTCGTAGAAGCTGCTTGGAAATTCTTTGCAACCAACTCTTCCTTTAGAAAACTCTGATCATCAAAACTAAAATTTTACAATTCCATTTTTAACCTTTTGAGATTTATCTTTTTTTTTTTTAATCAAAGATTTTTCTATGGCTATGCTGGAATTTCTGTTAAAGAGGAAAGCCTGAGAATAACACCCTAGTTTCACAATAATTTAGTAATTTTGCACCAATAAGTTATAGATATACAAAACTGTTATATTCCCTGATATAAATCTGACAAATAGGATTTCTGATGTCCTAGGCAAGTGTTGTGAACAAGTGGTTACTAAGAAAGTATTCTGCTCATTATTTTTTCTGGAAAAAAACAATAAACCTTTAGAAGAAAATTGAGAAAAATTACAAAATTTCAAAAGTGAGGTAAAAAATCACATATGTACTTATAGTTCAACTGTCATAACACCATATCTTGATTGAAATAAATCAGAATTAGTACAGTAAAAATTATCAATAAAAGCTATCACTTTAACAATTAAATTAAAGGCTGTATCTTTTAAAAATATTCTTGAAAGAAAAATTCAGGTATTATCTTCCAACTGCAACCAAACTCCCTGGAAAGAACAATTAGTTTGTCCAAAATGAATCCAACCTCCTAAAAATTTCTAAAATATTTTTCCTCAAACCCTACTTTTGTCATTGGAATAAATTAGACACGCACATGTTTATGAGAATGCATTGATAATTTAAGTGCTACATATAGTTGCACGTAGAACAGAGATGCCAAACAAACGTTACAATCCTCAAAGACTTTGCAATCGTTGATCTGAAGTGCGAAATGCTTGGCAACTTAAAGGATGAAGCTGTGTTTACTAATTTTCTAGCTGGGAGGTTAAATAGGAAGGAACCAACTCTGAAACATATGCAAGCAGTCTGGCTTACCCACTTTTGTAAGTCCCCAAACAGCTGGCGTGGAGAAAACCTACTGTTGTGTGTTGCGGAGCCATTGATGGGGATGAGGAGAAACAAAGTCAGTAATAGTTTTCAAAGATGTCTCTTGTAACTGTATGAAATAAAGCTCTTCAGGAAAAATCTCTGTGTGGTCTGGCCTTTTACTAGGAACAAGAATGATTAGGGTTTTTAACAGATGCCATGGTGACTAACTATCCATACAGGCTGATGGAAATTAATTTCTGAAGTCCATGTTAATAAGCGAATAGTCTTTAGAGAGGCTGAGAACACCCATTTATATGAACATCAAAGAAAGAGAAAAGCCTGATGTAAGTGGCAGAGAAAAAATGAAGCATGAAGAGATGATTGTGATGGATATATAGGGAGAATATATGTAATTTACAAGTTTGAAGGCAAACTAGGGGATCTGGGATTTGATATATGCATCTCAGTTGTACGTGTAGAGACAACCACATGGAAAAAAACAGGAGGCACCACAGTATGGTGACAGTCATTTGACTGACCTGATCGGGGTCAAGCCAGTAGCAAAGGACATAGTATTGACACAGGAAAGTGCAGCAGAGACCCAGCATGGGGGTTTACTTTAGAAAAATGGGATCTTAACACTTGTCAGTCTAATTAAGACTCGTCAGTCTCTGAGAGACTTAGATTGGATCATTGGGCCAACATCAATGGTATGAGTTTCAACAAGGGCAAGTGCCAGGTCCTGCACTTGGGCCACAATAACCCCATGCAGCGCTACAGGCTTGGGGAAGTGGGGCTGGAAAGCTGCCTGGCAGAAAGAGACCTGGGGGTTCTAATTGACAAGCGGCTGAATACGAGCCAGCAGTGTGCCCAGGTGGCCAAGAAAGCCAACGGCATCCTGGCTGGTCTTAGAAATAGCGTGGCCAGCAGAAGTAGGGAGGTGATTGTGCCCCTGTACTCAGCACTGGTGTGACCACACCTCGAGTATTGTGTCCAGTTTTGGGCACCTCAATACAATATCGAGGTGCTGGAGCGAGTGAAGAGGAGGGCAACGAAACTGGTGAAGGGCCTAGCAGACAAATCATATGAAGAGCGTTTGAAGGAGCTGGGACTGCTTAGTTTGAGGAGGAGGAGGCTGAGGGGAGACCTCATCGCTCTCTACAACTATTTGAAAGGACACTGTAGAGAGGTTGGTGCTGGTCTCTTCTCACAGGTAATTAATGACAGAACAAGAGGGAATGGCTTCAAGCTCCAACAGGGTAGATTTAGACTGAACATTAGGAAAGAATTTTTCACAGAAAGAGTGGTCGGGCATTGGAATAGACAGCTCAGGGAGGTGGTTGAGTCACCATCCCTGGATGTGTTTAAGAGACGTTTGGATGTGGTGTTGGGGGATATGGTGTAGGGGAGAACTTTGTAGAGTAGGGTAGATGGTTGAACTCGATGATCCCAAGGGTCTCTTCCAACCTAGACAATTCTATGATTCTATGATTCTATGATTCTAATTCATGAGAAGACCTCCACCAAATTTCACGCAGGGAAGGCCAGACCCCAAACGTTTTGGGCCATCTGTACTTTGTGACATAATCCTAATGAAGACAAATACAGACATGTATTGCACTTCTGACTCACTGAAAGAGTGCAGGTGGTTTGCGGTGTTTTTTTTGGGGGGGGGTTGGGCTTTTTTGTGTTTGTTGCTGTTGTTATTTAAAAAAAAAAAAGAAAAAAAAACCAACAAAACCACCACCAGCTGCAAAGCAGCAATTTCACTTCTGTGACCTCCGTTCCAGACCCTCTGGCTAAAGTTATGCCACCCAGATCAAAAGTGCAACTCCTGCAATTTATTTCCCTCCTTAAATCTAAGTACATTCTGCAGCACACAGCAATGAAAACATTTTTTTATGTAACACTCCATTACATTCAACAGCCTCTGTCTTTATGCTTGCCAAATGGTACGTTCCGTCTTGGTTCCCTTCTGTCTTTCTCTCTAGATGCTGCTCTCTACCTTCCCATCCCAAAGTTTGCTGTCTACGCATGCTTTGATTATGATAATTTCTATGATTCTGTTCATCTTTTGTACCATACTAAAATATGAGCTGTTGACAACTAGTCCAAGATTACTATCGTTACCTCATAGCAGGTATGTGTATCTAGAGTCTGCTGATTTACACCTTTCCTATCTCCTGAGGTTTTAAGAAAACAGAATTAAACAAGAAATATCAGAGACAAGAAGTTTAGACAATATTTCTCCCACTCAAGACATACTTCATAGCTTTGCTCTTCAGTTATCACTGTCTAGAGAATCATGTCTTCCTGTGTTCACTTGCTCAAATACAAATACCAAGGTTTCTAAAATGTCAGGACACGACTGGCTATTTTATTACTGACAGCACATAAGCGCTTATTTATTATCTTATAGCAGTATTTCCACACCTGAATTTAATACTGGTGGCAAAAGCAGCAACAAAGCTTTTAATTCACAACATCAAGAATGCCATTTGAACAAGGTGTATCTGAATTAGGTAGAATAACAGATTAATTTAGATTGGTAGGAAACTACAATGTCACCTATTCCAACCTTTGCTCAAAGTAGAGCTAATTTCAACTTTAGATGGAGTTACTCAGGGCCTTTTCCACTTCAGTTCTGAATTATTTCCGCAGCTGGAGATGCACAACCTCTGCGGGCAATTCCCTTGCTGTGATTTGTGCCTATTGCTTCTTAACATTTCACTGTGTCTCCCTCAGAGCCTGGCTCTGTTTTCTCTCTGACCCTCCTTTCGGCATTTGAAGACAGTGATAAACCTTACCCTTTACCACCTGTTTTTCAGACTGAACAAACCTGGCTCCCTCAGCCACTCCTTGTACCTCATGTACATCATGCACATTGCCCTCCAGCCAACTGGACTTGCACCAGTACTCCGGATGCAGCCTCACAAGCATCAAACAGAGAAAAATAATAATTTCCTGCAACCAGCTGGCTATGCTTTTGCTAATACAGACCACCATGCAGTTAGTTCTCATCACCAAGGGCCCCGTGTGAGTTGTATTCAATGTGTTGTCCACCAGAATTCCCAGGTCTTTTTAGTGGAGCTGCTTTCTAGACAGTTTTCTTCCAGTCTGTATTGTTGTATGGGGTTAACTCCATCCCAGATACAGAACTTCACATTTACTTTTGTTAAATTTCATGAGGTTTCTGTCAGCCCGTTCCTAAAGCTTGTCAAGATTGCTCTGAAGAGCAGCCCTGCCCTCCAGCGTATTAACCGGTCACCCCAATTTGATGTGGTCCATGAGCTTGCTGAGACTGGTTTCTGTCCCATGGCCTCGGTCACCGATGGTGAGTGACAGACCAGTATCAGCCCCAGAGGGCTGCCACTTGTAACTGGCCACCAGCAAGACTTTGAATCCCTAATTACTACCCTCTATCCAACCTGCTTTTTGTCTCTTGCTCATTTGCTCATTAAGAAATGCAAAATGGCACTAAATTGCTATAATTGCTTTTTTGATTGTCACTATGTTGATCTTTCTTGCTTTAAGTCTGGATTGCTATTTACCTTGGTCACAATTCTGACTTTTGAGTTTTAAATTCCTGACACATATTTAAACATTTATGTCTACGGGAAAGGTAGGGGGAAAAAGAAAGTTCCATCTTACTAATTGGCTCCTGAAGAGAAATTAGAGAACAAACATCACTTTGCACTTCCCTCTTTCCCACTCCCTAATGCTAATGTATTAACCCTAAGAGTTTCCGCTATTTTCTTTGCAGCTCTAGCAACGCCTTGTTTACCTGCTTCATAATGATAACCTGCTGCTTTTCTTCATCAGGTTGTCTCATCTGGAACAGAGCACACATACTGCTTATTTTAATTAAGGATAACTGAAGTACTATGCATTCGCTATTTGATCCAACCTGCTAACAATGAGCGCGGTTGACCCTGAGGTTGCGTAGCTCACGCAGCACAGCTTCAGGGCAGCGCGTCTGCCTCCAAAAGGGAGGAGAAAGACAGGTCTGAGACAGAGGGAGCAACGGCCTAAGTGTGGAATAAAAACTTACGGGACTGGGTAAACAAGGTCATGCTAGATCACGACATATTTTTAGAAAGCTTTACGTGAACAGCCGGGTATTAATGTTTTCATTCAAAAGGTGCCGCATTACAGCTCCCGAGCTTAGTAGTAAATAACTCTTTCATCCAAAGTGCTTTTCTTTTTCCTTTTCTCCTCCATCCAGAGAGATTCAAGGTCCATTTCTTGAATTACAGCATGAAGGGCATTAAATTATCAGTCAAAACTAACAGTCAGTACATGGAAAGTTACATTTTGCAGGAAGGGATATCACACGAGATTATAAGAAATTTCTTTGAGTGCTCTTTTATGTGTACCCATGCAAAATTTCAATGTCCACTGAGGGCTTTACAAAGCTGCTCAAAAATCTCCCAAAGGCTGCCTTCCATAGGCCTGTAGCATATTTACACTCCCCCACTCTCCCACCACGAGGATCAGGCACAACAACCCACCCTGTTCAGTATCCCACATTTGTAAATCAAGACACGGAGAGTCTTATTTACACGTTAAAGCAGAAGAAAGTATTTTCAGCCTTAAATGGGGCTGTTGTCTGCTGCGTGGACGTGATTTGGACTACAATTTTCACTGCAGTCAGTGGCAAAAACTCCTGTCTTCAACAACAACGGGTTGACATGTTATTTCTCACTACCACCGCCAATGCCAACTGTCCCTCGCAGAAGTGAGGCACCATACCAGTCCTTCATAAACATTTCCTTTCCACCTTCGAGTAGGAAACCTAAAATAACCTGGTTCAAGTAAAAGTGCTAATAATTTCCTGAGGGAAAAACAAACAAACAAACAAACAATCAAACAAAGCTTCAGTAGCTGTTGGTTGCCCAAGTTTCAGCTCACAAACCGTTCGCAGGGGTGTAGCGACGAGCTGCTGGATACCCAATGGAATGGAGATACGCACATGCTACCACTGGCACAGTTTTATGGGTAATTGTGACAACACAGTATCTTGTGAGCTGATCATGTCAGACAATCTTAGTTAGTCATTGACAACAGAATTCTGACCTGAATTCCTGTTTTTCCTAAAACAGGCATCATTTTCCTAGGAGTTTACAGTTGTTCATCAAATGTTCCCATTGCGATGGTGTAGTCAGCATTTTAATTATTTTTTTTATTAATACTGGACTCTTTTCTAGATAAGTCTACAAGGATTATCTTAAAATGCCACCTGCTCCAATGTTGGGAGTGAAGTTTCTGTTTGTGAGTTGCTCACTGCTGTCTGTAGCATCTTTCTCTGCGCTCTAGGGTTACAGGGTGAAGAAAACAAACATGGTTCTAGGGCAACTGGAGGAGAACGTCCTCATATCTTTCACTGAACAGGATGAAGAAGCAGGGGACTTCATCTTGAAAGCCAGTTCTGAACAACTTTACTGTAGAGCTCACCACAAACCATCACTTCAGTATTCAATTTCAGTACAAAATAATGGGGAAAACATTTTAGTCCTTAGATGGAGTAGAAAACCATCATATAAAACTGAGTAATTTAAATTTTGCCTCTGAAAAACGGTCATAGGAACGCTACAAGAATAACGAATCCACGACCAGAATGTTCCCTGGACGATGATTATATCGGTGTTACGAAGAAGTCAAAGGAGAGTCACAAAAAGTGACTCAGGAATTGGAAAACAGCCACTTAGAAAGTGAAATTTCAGGAGTACATCTTATTAAGCTAGGAAGTGAATCAGTCATTGCACGGTGTTAGTGTTAAAAAAGATATCTGATTATGGTGACAGGTCTTTCAGTCTTGCTGACAGAACTGTAACAAGGGTCAATAGCTAAAAGATGCAATTATTCTAGCAGTGAGAATACTTAGATCAGATTATCAGGACAGTGGTGGCTTTGGCTTTTCCTGGAATTATTAAAGACAGATTGATTATGTTCATAAAAGGAATGCAGAGATTATAGAAACTGGATTAAAACATACAGACTGTTTAAATGACAGATGGATGATACCTTGACCAGAGATCATACGTAATGTTGATTATATGAATCAGAAGATTTTTGTGCATTTGTTGAACGGCATCACTTTTTGTTCCAGTTTTTCTACAGGACGTATGGAAGAATTTGGCCCATGGTGGACAGGCATGGTTTTGTCCGCCCCTAGTTATTGTACTCCATGTAATTTAAATTAGTTTAAGTTGAATGTGGGTTAGACCTGAACCTTAAAATTCATAAATGTCTGATATTTAGAAGAGTATTTAATCAAGGGACTATCCTCAAGCACATATTTAAGAGTTCAGAATTAGTCTGGAGGTAACGGTAGAAAAATCAGAGATAGTCATAGACAGTCAAGCGCTTGGCTCGAATAGTGACATTGACAGTGACAAGGTGACGCTTCAGTATGAGCCATTACCCAGTCTTGGACAAAGGAAAATCATTAGGAGAGGAAAAGCAAAAGAAACCTCAATGGAAAATACATAGGTCTCTCTCCTTTTCATCAAAAAACATTTCAAAACAAAGAAAAATAAAAGCCAGTCATTTCTGGGCTAAACGGGTAGTATTTTTTCCCTAATCTAAGATGTGAAATCAAACAGCTCTCTGCAGTCTGATAATTAATCAACCGATATACTAGAAGTTTTTGCTCCTTTTTTTTTTTTTTTTTTTTTCTTTCCTGTATTTTTCAGGAGAAAACCTGAAAGGTTTCCCTAAGGTATAATCACATAAGAATTTTGGATACGATGCAAGATGTCACCAAGCCACGCTGTTCATCAGCGTCTGTCAGACAGGTTCCTGCGCTCCAGCCAAACTGTGTGTTCACGCAAGGACTATTTAATCTGCCCTGGTCCGCGTCCAGTTACTGCCAACTACCTTCAGACCAAGAGTATTTGTGTTGTCCAGCATTGCAGTTTATCTGGAAAGAGAGTAATGCATTAAACTCCTTCATCCAAATGCACAAAGAAGCCTCAAACTGCCCATCTAGCCCACTGAATGTAGAAACAAGGCTTTCATATCACTCGATAGCCACTAACTTGCATTAATTTAAGGAGTGATAGCTAGCAATTTACACTACCAAGCATTAGGAGGGGGATGATGAATAATCTGACTGCAGTTCTAAGGGGAATTTCTCCATTCGGGAAAAAAAAAAAAAAAAGAAAAAAATTATTCACACCAGAATTTGGCAGGACATTAGAGTTAATCACCACTATTCTTCATATAATCTTTAATGATCATAAACAGTCAGGACCTCCAATTTACATCTCATTTACAAGATGGCATCTTTTAGCAGCATGGGACTTCCTAACACTCTCAACTACTAAATGATTAAAGACTTATTCTTGCAGAACCTAGATTTTCTCAGTCTAACCTTACTTACATCTGCTGCAATTACAATACGAAGACGCTTAGCCTGTACTTACGGAAAAACAAAGATGTGTTTACACTTCATGAGTTGTTTTGGTTTTTTTTTTTTTCCTTCAAGAGGCTAAAATGGAATGTTACGAGGGAGAACAGCATCCTCTTCTTTCCTTCTGGTAAAATATGACAAAACGCACCGTGCTAGTGTCTCTCTATGAAGCGCTCTCCAAAGAAGCAGATGAACAGACCAGATGCACGCAGCTTGTCTGATACCTTGCTGCTTCAATAATTTTCATTACAGTAATTGTTGCTTAATGCTGGTCTAATTTGTTGCTCAAAGGAAACAATTTTGGTTTCCTTTAATGCCATTACAGTGATGCCTGCACTTTTCCCGAAAGACCCAGGACCTCTCCTACCCGCAGAGCAGCTTGGAGGTGAAGCTGACTTTACAAGCCTGAAAGAAAGCAGAAGGTGAAGGAGACATCCGAGCGTGGGGTCCCCGTGAGAAGCCACGAAAGCGGGGATAGCTGTAAGCCTGCGCGGCTCGTGCTGTGCGTCAGCAGACACCAGCGACTGGCAACTGTTGGCGTAGCAGTCGTGTATTTACACAGAAAGTGAGTCCTTTACGTCGACAGCCCGATTTGATTAACGGTAGCCAGTGGCTGGAATGTTATTCGCATAAAATACGCTTTGCACTGAAAGTAATTCCAGGTACAAGACAGGCACATAATTTGCAAATATTGCTTGTGAGGTTATTTTTCTTAGGAAAGCATATATTGCAAGGGTAAAAACACACACATATAGCGTCTGTGTATACATCCTCCCTCCCAATTTAAGCTCTCTGCAGATGGTCAAAGGCCATCTTGTCACTACTGAAGTCTTCCATTTCAGCTCACGGCATGAGAATTTTTAAGATCCTAGTTGTGTGATTTGAGGACCAAGCAGGATTTTGGAAAACTCACCTGCAAGGCTCAGGGCTTTGTCACTCCACAACATCCCCTAGAGATTCCCTGTCAGTGTTTGCTGCAGACAAAGGCTAGTGCGACTAACCCCAAAAATGAAGGAATCCCTCAATATGCTCATAGGACTTTTTTTTTTTCCTGAAAGCTTTTGCATCCTCTGTCTCGGGTGGAAGATTCGCTTTTGAGCAACAGATTCTCCCCTCAAAACTAAACCCATACCTTATACATATTTACTAATACAAATATACTAAATTTACTAATATACATAGTTACAAAATATACTAAACCCGTATCTTCTACCTATTTATAGCCCAGTAGTGTCGCCTTTCCCTCTCTTACTGCTGTGCTCCTGTCACGCAGCATTGCTGAGGAGTTAAAGGTGAGAACAAGAGAGGACAACATATCAGTTAGCAAGAACATCGGATGTTGGAAAGCTGCTTTGCTGCACGCCGGTGGGACAGCTCTCCCCTGATACATGATTTGCACCAACCGGCCGCTGGCCTTTAGGGCAAAAGGGAAATCTGAGTTTATCAGGTGAGAAAACTGGGCACAGGAGGAAGAAAAAAGCAAAAAGGCAGGTCCTGAAAAGGAAGCGTTGTCGGACGCCACAGCTCCTGGGGACAGCCCGGAGAAGCACGGTGTGCTTCCTGCTAGCGGGCAGTTTTCCTCTTCGTTTTTAAGCTCAGAAAGTTATGAAAAGCTTTAGTGGCAGGAAGGTCCACCAGCAGCTATTAAACCTGAGGGTCTGGGTAAAGTTTCCAAAGTCTTGTTCATTACCAAAGATATGGGATGGGGATGAGATCAACCTCTGATCATCTTAGCGCACGACTGTGTAAGGATTTGTATGTTCTCATTAGGAATGAAAACTCATCCCAAAATCAGAGGTAAACGCACTGACACTTTATTTGATTTTCACTAAGAAATTGGCCCGCAAAGCACCGATTTTACGGAGGTGCTGTCCAGGCACGCAGTATTCTTGAACGATGTAAAAACCCCACAACTCCTCAAATCCAATCAGGGCCTTTATGCACTATTAGAATGCAGAACAAGTGGAAACTAATAAAATAGATAATACTGAATTAAACTGTTGCCGCCACATGAATGAACAGTCACATGTACTGGCTCAAATAGTGTGGTTTGGGTCATTTGAGATCTCTCATACGAAACATTTTCTCTGCTGTTAACCAGATGCATGTTTACTTCAGTGCTTTCCTGTGCACCAGATTAACTACATGAGAGTGATAAATATGAATGTTATTTTAAAAGATTAATTTCTTCAACCTATAAAAGCCACGAACTTCAAACTTAATGCAGGCTTGACAATCTGTCACTTTACAGGCTTGCCCTTTCCCCCATTCCCAAAAGAAAAGTGCTGTCTCATATTTAGATATGGGATTTATCCAGCTTTCTTAAAATGTTGGGAGAATATTTCCATTATATAAATAGCATTTTCCTATACAAATATTGGTCATTCCTTGGTTCAGTGCCCAGAAAAGATATCCCCTGTAGCGCTCCGATCTGCTTAACAGGTGCTCTTTTAAGCACTCTGCCCTCTTTCATCACGCAGTAACCTTCAGTAAATCAGGATAATTTACAATGTAAGTTCTGCTCTCGGAAACCTGCTGCTGTAACAGAAAATTCCAATGCGATGTGGCAAAATTCTGTTAACTGCAGTGCAACAATGTGAATCACCAAATTTGAAATGAATGAGCCTTGTAATGCCTCAGGTATAACATTTTAGTGGCTGCAGAGTCTGACATTACATGCATTTTGAGTATCTGTAATCCTATAGTTATCCTAACAGCAAAGAACCTCTGCTCCATAACAGTATCTACACAGAGGAAATTATTAAAATGCACTGCACATACACACCAAAAAAAATCAGCTTCTCGACTGCATCTCTCTGTTACACACCTGTAATACGTAATTGATGGAATCAGTCTTTATGTGACCCATTTATTCTGGATTTTCCTGCTAAGATCTTCAGCAGCTTTCATATTTAAAGATCTCAACTATTCAAGAAATGAGAAGGACTCCATGGGGTAGGGGTTTCTCTCGAACAAACACATTCCTGGGAGGAACAAGTACACCGAAGACATTGGAATTGGAGCTGGCATAAATGAAAGCACTGTAAAGCAATTAAATTCCATGAAGACTAGAAACTATTTTGTCTAGAGGAGAACTGGGAAATTCCCATCAGTTCTGTAACCTATACAAAGCTCAGCTTTTGCCTATTCTTCCGTGAAATAATTTTAGCCCACAGTTTCTCTGGGCAATACCATTCCATTGATGTGAAATTTGTATTTAAGGACAAAACAGAATTGTGCCACTTCAAAAGATGCCCAAGGCACAGTTAGAATTATTAACATTTCTACTTTCGGAGCAAGCTTGGAGTAACGGAAGTGCTTTTATAGCCATACACGGTGTTTGGATTTGGAATCTAACACCCAAACCCCAACTAAATGCCGGGAACTGTATGAAGTGCCTAAGGTGACCCTGGAGCTGTACGAAGATACAGTCAGAGTATCAGAGAATCAGTCACAGTCAAAGGAGGATTCAGCCCACCTATTCTCTCTCCTAATTGTATACAGAGTCTAGAGTCACTGCATGCCGTATAAGGTATCTCAGTTTTTGTAGTTAGTGGTGTTTTCCTCTTCAGAAAAGGCTCTTGGCTCTTAGGATTGAAGTTAGGCAGATGTGAACTTCAAATGTCCAAAACTGATATCAGAAATATGCTATGCAGTGGTCATCTAATGTTGGCAACATCTGGAATTGGTGAGAAACCTCCCTTAGTTTGAGTTTAGGTGAATAGGTAAGAGGGAAGAAAGAGCAACTGCCCTCCAAGTTGCATAATCTGCTTCTTTTCCATCCTAAACAAAAATTTTCTTTATCATGTGGGCTTCAAAGAGCTAAACCAAAGTGTATGGCAAGCAAAAGTCTGTTTAGATTTGTTTTAGCTCTCAGCAGGGTGCTAAAACCACACCTGTTTTGCCTAACAGAACTTTAATAGGGACACCTCACTCTAACTTTTTATTTCCCCAGATAAAAGTAATCCTGCATATACTGCTTCTTCCTAAAACAGAGCTGGGCTGAGTGGACTATGCCAACACTAAAAATGACGGCACTCTGGACTCAGGGGTGTCCCTGCTGGTGTAATAGGGATTTACTCCCTATTTCACTGTGCTTTGTTACTGAGAGTTGGAAGACACCATGTATGTAAAAAATGGTGAAAATGAAATGGAAGATGACAAATATCAGATACAGTGCAATTAATGCACAGGACAAGAATTCCAGTATCATTTCCACCCAGGATAAAATACCGGAACTAAAAAAAAAAATACAGTTATTTGTTGCAGCTCCAGGTAAAAAGCAACAACTACATAGTAGGAATTGTCCCTGCTCACCTTCTCCATGAATGGGGACTCGACATGGGGAAGGCTCCATTTCATCTCATTTATTGTTGTTGTGCCCCCACATACTGCTAACAGTGTAATAAAGAAGGACTAGTTTATAACTGCTATTTTACAGAAACATTATTTGAAAAAAAGAGTAAAAAAAAATTAATTGCGTATTAACCTGTGCTAACAATGTTCAAATGACGTGTTTGAACCGAGTGACCCATTTTGCAGCTCTTCACAAATTCAATGTTATATTTCAGATGCATGAAGAGACTCCTCAAAGCTGTTTTGTAGCCAAATCCCAGTACTAAACTTGCAATTTCAATCATTAAATTAGAATAAATGCCCAGGAAACAAGTGAATAAATGATAGAAGAAGTCCCAGACCATCTGAGTCTCTGGAAACTCTTGCTGTACGCAGTGGGTGTTTGATCAGGACCCAGATCAATTAGCATCACAACTCCCAGATCAGCATAGAAATTTCACCGAAGAAGATGCACAGCAGGCAATATTTGTGTCAGTCATCTTCACTCACCTGCTGACTCTTCTTAGCCCTGCTATTTTTATATGTGATTTTCATTAAGTCACATCATTGGAAACTAATCAGTTTGGTGTATTTGCACTTTAAGTTCCCTCTTTCCTCAAAACCCTGCAATGAACACAAAGAACATCACGGGTAGCCTTTTAGCCGTCCCAGTGCCAGCCATAAGGAGAGATGGATGACTTCTATACTCCTGAACAGGGCTCATCTCTGACCCAGTCGCCACTCTCCTTAGTGTGCATAATTGCTGTTTATACAATGATTTTTCTGAAAGTCGTCTTTGATCTTGACAGATAGAGGAAGCTCACAGGCACTTATCATCTTAGGTGCTGCATCTGCTCATTGGCAAACTCTTTCAAACTCTATAGTTTGTCGAGATTGCATTTACGGATGGGGACTTACAAGGAAAACCCGTCCCCATGCACACTTGCTGTAACACAGAGGTAACGATTCCCTCTTCCTCCCCGACACACCCTCTCGGGGGGTGGATTCAGCTGTGTTCAGTTTTGGGTGCCGCAGTATAAGAAAGACATTGAGGTGTCCAGAGAAGGGCAACGAAGCTGGTGAAGGGTCTTGAGAATAAGTCTTATGAGGGGCGGCTGAGGGAACTGGTGTTGTTTAGTCTGAAGAAGAGGAGGCTGAGGGGAGACCTTATCGCTCTCTACAGCTCCCTGAAAGGAAGGTATAGAGAGGTGGGGGTCGGTCACTTCTCCCAGGTTACAACCCATAGGACAAGAGGAAATGGCGTCAAGTTGTGCCAGGAGAGGTTTAGGTTAGACACTAGAAAAATCTTCTACACTGAAAGGGTTATCAGAGACTGGCACAGGCTGCCCAGGGAAGTGGTTGAGTCACCATCCTTGGATGGATTTAAAAGATACGCTGCTCGGGGACGTGGTTTAGAAGTGGGCCCAACAGAGTTAGATAAGGGTTGGACTTGATGACCTTAAAGGTCTTTTCCAGCCATAATGATTCTATGATTCAATCAAAACAAAGCCATACCAAAGGATAATAGTGAGGGAACTCACAGAGCTTGTACGGGTCAGAGACCAGGCTCTAAGAGCACACACCGACTTTGCTTGCTGAAACGATTTCATGGCTTGAGCTGCTTTATGGTGAAAACTATTTTATTTCACCCATATCTACTAAATCCTTACAACTATGACAGGCAAGCTGTTAACACTCTGCCATCCTTCATCTTAAACCAAGACACAGACACCCATTTGAAGAGTAATACATTTTAATATTTCTCATTTGAAAATGTATATTTACCGATATTTCAATATCAACTTCTGCAACTAATTTGGAAAAAAAAAATATATACAGAGTTATGATTTGTTTTTTTTTTTTTCTGGGATAGAACCAGATTTCATGAGTGTTATACAGCTAATGACTTACCTGACAAGATAGCTAGATGGTGCTAAAGCATACTTGTTGCAATATAGTTTTACTGCTGGTTACATGTTTTGAAATAGGGTGTTTTATCTCTAGGATTGCATATAACCACAGTATTTATGTACACTTTCATACAACACCATCCTGAAAAAAGTCCTGGTGAGTCTGGAAATCTTTTTTATTCCTATACTAAAAATGAGATATTTGAGATGGAGAAATATAGGGATTGTCATCAATCAGAAGATTTCTTGAGTCACAGGTGAGTATGATAACCACAGGACTATCTGCCTTTTCTAAAGTTTGCCCACCACTGAAATAGATCTGCCTCTGAGTGAAATCCATCAGTTCATCCGTGAACCAGGTTAAACAGAAATTTAGATCTGAAGAAAATGGAAATTCAGGAATTAAATGGATTGCATGCTATAAAAATCTTGGCATCTGAAACATACAATAAGCATGTTATGAGCACTTTGTGCATAATAGATATTTAAAAGTAAAAATTACTAAAAAATAAAAAATATAACGTCTAACCTTTTTTTAATACTGTAATCACTTAAGGTAGAAGTGGAGAATGAATTTGTAAAAAAACACAGATTAATTACAGACGACATTGCCTTTTCAATATTAAACTTCCCTTGTTGAAATTCTACCAAGTAGAAAAGTTTGATTTTGCCCCTATTAGAGGTTTTCTCGGGGAAGGCTGCTTATAATTTAAATTAAGTAATTAATCTGAAAGTGAAAAATGTTTGAAATAATAAAATAAATTTATTTACATACACTTCATTCATTCTTGTCAGGAATTTTTTTTTTGCTAAACCCATAGTAACCTGCTCCTCATGGTCACCAAATTAAGCCAGACTCATTACTTACATCACCTGCTGCAAAGCTGCTCTACATTAATGAATTAGACTCGTTTTCTTTCTCCTGTATTTTCAAATGTCTTTTTTTTTATAAATAGGAACAGAAAAATCTGCTATTTGAGAGAACTCAATTCCCTTTGAGAGCAACGTGAATAAGTGACCATAACTTCATATCTGACCTGGGGTGTACAGCATGAAAACCAGCTCAGGTCACCTGCGCTGAGCAGTGACCTCTTCCACATGTGACTCCTATCTGCAGGTGTCCATCACAGGAAAGATTACGCCTGGAAATTCATGGACGTGCCCGTTCCACACCGCTGTCCTCTGCAGCCCCGCCTGTTTTAAGTGAGGGTTGGAGGCCTGAGATGTAGGAGCAGCTTGTTGCTCCTAAGAAACCTACTGAGCTTGACAGTGAAGAGTCCCACACAGTGGTCTCTGGTTGCAAACCATTCCCTGAGATCTGCAGACAGCCTGTCATGTTGAGCAAGGACTTTTGTGACCTGGTTGTACTACTCTTGTTTTTCAATAAAAAGCAAGCTTTTATTTGTCAGACCAGTGAGGAAACGCCCCAAAACCTACAATACTGCTTTGCCTGACCCCTAATTCTTGAAAGAAATATCTGTTTTCAGAAGGGATATGCTTATACTGAGCTGATTTCTGTGCCCATCTACCAAGGTTCGGCTGGAACAGACGGAGCAGAAGACCAGCTAAGGAATTTACATATAACTCTTATTCACATAGGCAGTTTGATCAGTATATACCCAACTTTAGGGGCACAACGTCTTTCACAGGTCATCCTTTTCTCCTGTATTTTGTGTTTTCAGACACCTCCTTGCCTAAAGTGCAGGGATTGTACCCTTCATCACAGCAACACTCTTGAATCTGCTCTTCTGCTTTCCTTCCTGGTTGTGAGGATCTGTGGGGCTTCTAGTACATCTCAATCAATACAAGCACTACGGTGACCAATGACCTGGACCACTTGCTCAGTGTAACAGAGAGGCAGAGAGGAAGAAAAGCACACAGCACAACAGACTGCTGAGGAAGGATTTGCTATTGCTCTCTCTTAATAAGATGTGAAATCCCTTTCTATTTATCTTGTTCTTCACACACACAGGTACCTGTGAAGATGGAAGAGCTTACAACCAACAGAGAAGGGGACGCAGCAATTTCTAAACCACCTAGTGAAGTATTTTTGCTTTTGCAGTGGATAATAGCAGATGCTTCAGGGAAAGATGCTAGTGTGGTATGAAATTATGGAACCTGCCCCGCTAGGAAGAACGCGTGCTATATTTCAGACTTTCATAAAAACATAGAATAGTTTGGATCGGAAGGGACCTTTAAAGATCGTCTAGTCCAACCTCCCCTGCAACGAGCAGTGTCATTTTCAACTACAACAGGTTGCTCAGAGCCCCATTCAACCTGGCCTGGAATGTTTCCAGGGATGGGACACCTACACCCTCTCTGGGAAACCTGGGCCAGGGTTTCACGACTCTCATTGTAAAAAAGTTTGTCCTAATATCTAGTTTGAATGTACCCTCTTCCAGTTTAAAGCCATTCCCCTCATCCTATCGCTACATGCCCTAGTAAAAAGTCCTTCCCCAGCTCTCCTGTAGGCCCCCTTTAGGGACTGGAAGGCCGCAATAAGATCTCCCCAGAACCTTCTCTTCTCCAGGCTGAACAGCCCCAACTCTCTCAGCCTGTGCTGATAGGAGAGGTGCTCCAGCCCTCTGATCATCTTCATGGCCTCCTCTGGACCCTCTCCAACAGGTCCATGTTTTTTTATGTTGGCAGCCCCAGTGCTGGACGCAGTTCTCCAGGTGGGGTGTCACCAGAACAGAGTAGATGGGCAAACTTTCTTGTTTTGTTTTTTTTTTTTTTTTTGGTTGGTTGTGTTTTTTTCCCATGTTTTTAAGTCCTTGTTTCATTTTCCCATAAAAATGTCTAAATCTTCATAGTTTCCTGTTAAACTCTTCAGGTCTCTGGACAGTTTCCTACAAGCAGGTACAGACAGCTGCTTCCCAGGTTCACTTGTTCTCCTTGCCAGAGATGTATGAACCAGATCCAACCCAGAGACCTTTCAAACATGCTTAATGACCTTGCTCTCTCAGCAGGCCTCATTAGCACCGGTACTGCCTGGCTGCTGGACCAGAATGGCCTCGTGCCCAGCTGGGCTGGACAATGGACAAAGCAGAGTGTCTCAATTTGGCCAAAACAACAGGTAAAGTTCCCTATTCTTTCCCCTGTGGAGCAGACATTTTCTTTCATGAATGTCAAGAAATGCCACATTCAGGGCAGAAAGCAAAGCTAGAAAATAAAACCCAGAGAATTTTTCAGCAAGGGTATCCACTCAATCACCTGAGCTTCGAACAGAAGGGACTGGAAATACAGATGGCGATTTCTCCTTTCAGTTCCTGCAGAGATTTGGGCTCCAGGCTATGGATTTCAGAAGGCGATTTCCACAGGTGATGAAATGCTCTCCTTGTCAAAACAAGGCTTTTTTTTTTTTTTTTTTTTTTCACAGATGATTAGCTGGCAATTTGGCTAGCAGATGCTGAGTGAGAGGATCTCACAAATCAGCAAATCCTGCCTTCCCCCCAGTCCACACCTGTTTTACTATCACTGTGATGAGTGCTGAAGTTGAATGTGATTAAATTTAAATACCTCCCTCAGGTGTTTATGAAAAAAAAAAAAAAAAAAAAAAAGAAAAGCAAAACAACACCGTTTTGGAGAAGTAATGCTCTAGCTCAGAAAGGGGCGAATTGAGCAGCAGGAAAACAGCAGCTTGGCTTTTTAAAAGTTTATTTGCTCCTACTGTTTATACCCTACCTGAAGCTGCATCACCCTGGGTTTCTGACATCTCCGTTGGTGATTTTTTAAAAGGCTATGATATTGGACCGCATCAAAGTCGCAATTTTTGTGTTTTCGTGCAAGCTTGTCCCTAGCAAGAAAGGAAGGACACAAGCCATAGCGCCCTTTAGAAAATAAGCAGCAAATAAGACTTCTGTTTTCCAAACATTTACATAGCTATTGGGTTGTTTTCCTACTAAAGGCTTATTTTGGAAAGATTCAAATTCAGATTTTTTTCCACAGATGCTAACATTTTATTCCAATCTGAATTTCAGTTGCAAAAAATGACTGTTACTCAATAGCATATAAATTTTAACTTATCAGCGTGGCTCTCCCTATACCTATATCAGAAAAGCATATGGACTTAGAAGCCATACATACCCTAGCTCCTAAATCCTAGCAGCATACTCAGTAAAAGTATCTTAGTTCCTTTACATGTTGCTAATGTGATATCATTAATTACTAAAGTAACTTCAAGCTACTCTATATTTATTATAAACAATCAATGTGTGGTTACCATGTTTCACTCTGGATCCATTTTATTTACCTGTAAAGTTTATGTCTATGAAATGAAAAAGATTGGGAAAACTTCCAGAAGCTCAAACTACACCATTTTTTTTCTTCCTAAGCAAATATAACAAGTCTATTCTCCTCTGCTCTCCTGATTTCATTACACAGATATCAGTGGAGTTACAGTGGTATTAGATTGGAGTAACCAAGTGGTGAATTAGGTGCTGTACATTCCGTTACAGCAGCATAAAGCAGGCGCAATGTTCATATGGTTCTCAGTTAACATGATCACTGAAAGAGAAAATATATTCATCCTAGTAGTTTAAAAATATCTAACTAGAGAAAGCAGTCTCATACTTATTTCCCATCAGTGGCACCTGCATACACTTCGCATTTGAGAAATAAAAGATAAAGTTTGTAAGGTTGCCATCACAGTGAGCTCACTCTGTTGCATGATTTATATCACTGTATTTTCAGATGACACTGTACTGCATTAGCTTTGGCACACCACGAACGCATGCTTGATTTGAAATAATTTGCTCAGCATTTCGGTCAGCTCAGTGCTGGACTCATATTTATGGTTAAATTCATTTGCACCTTCAAATTTGTCCCCATGTGCAGATGGATTCACCTCCTGCTTTATCAGGAATCACATGTAAACTTGTGTGACAAACCCTGGTGCAAACCCTGCTTGTCAAATCTCAGGCCATGTACTCAGTGCTTCTCCTGCCTTTCTGCTGACTGCTTTTTTGGTCCTGTGGATTACAGGTTGCAAATACATCTCCTGTCGTTTTGTAACCGTTCCAGAGCTTACATGGTTCTGGTCATCTCCCGACTTTACATTCTTCCTCATTAGTTTCTCCTTTAGAGTTCAAGGTGTTTTGTTTTTTTTCCCATCCTCTCCTCTATTTTGTAATTTTGATTGTATTTTGTATTTTCACAATTTCCATTGTTATTTTGTTGCCAAGTTCTCAGTAACTTACTTGCATATTCCTGACCGGAGGCAGATGTGTGATCTCCATGAGGCATATGGCTGCATTTTCTTAATCTGAAATTTCTGCAAACCGCATGATGCCTCTTTGTGACTCCAGGCACGAGAGAAGGTCAAAATAAACAACAGTGGCTAAGAACAAGAGTAAGACTCTTTATGTAAGAGTTATTCAGCTGGAGAGTGGCAGATAAGTAAAATTTTTTTCATAGGAAAAGAATGATTAAAATTGTTACAGTATTGTGTTTATAAATTTCTATCTAAATATTTGTAAGATGCCCAGTAAACAAATTGTCTGATAGAAATGAATAAGCAAATAACAGAGCCGCTTGGAAATTTTCCATCAGTGAGAAATGCAGCTTCTATACAATAATCGTTTTTTGTGGAAAAATGTCCGTGAAATTGGCATTTTCCGTTAGGAAAGAGTCTAAAGTTCTGCTTATTAAACTGACTGAATCAGTAAATAAAAGGATTAACTAGGTAGCTATCTACCAGTATCATGGTCTACTGATCTGAAGTTCAAGATGAGGTAATCAGTAAAGACGATGCTTCTTTCTTTTTTCTTTTTTTTTAATCTTACACCTGAAATAGGTGAAGAGTGAAGAGCATATAACAACTTTGAATGAATTGCCGGGCTGAGCTGTCTGATCAAGCCACAACAACTGGGTCTGTAATTTGCTGTTGCCTCTTTTTTTCTCTTTCTACATTGGCTCCAGAAATCCAGAGAAAAAGCGCCTTGCAACCGGTAACCTGTAACTGGTAACCTGGAAACCTTTACCTGGGCTCACCTACAATCCATTACAACTATGTATTGCGCGTACTTTTTGACAATGCCACACTGAGGCATAAAAGAAATTAAGAAAAATTCTTTATGGAGTAGTTAAGGGAGCTTTGCTTATCCACTGTGGACAGACTCAGGCTCTTTCTGCCGTTGTCCCAAACCAACTGGGTGGCAGCCAAGTCTAAAAACCACACCTGCAACAGTGTGGTGCTGTGCTTGAGCTAATAAACTTTCTCTCTCAGCAAGATAAATTTGCCCAAACACAGTTATTTACTAAGACATCTGTACAGCATCTACGTAGCTGAACCGGATCCATCTGCGGGGAAAAACTGGTCCTTGGGTAAGCATGGGTTAAAACATAACTAGTTATGGATTCCCGTCTTAAACCACTGGTCCCTGGTGAGAGAAGCCCGAAAACAAAGACATTTTTTACCACGGAGACATCCATGCTCACCAGAAATTTTACGCGTACACCCCTGGGAAAATCTTTCTAATCATTGTTTCCCTCGCGCAGACTTACAGGTCTTTTCCAGTCTAGGAGATGCTGTGATTCTGTGATTCTGTGACAGTGCCCACGCCGTCGCCAAGCATTGGCCACACGGCTCTCTGGACTAGGAAGCACACACAGGACCGTGAGACGTACTGTGCCTGTCCTTGGAGATCCCACCGGGTAAAAAGTATTACAGCTGTCAGGTATACAAAGCCTCCTTCACCCCTGCTCTAGTGTTTGTTTTTTTTTTTTTTAAGATTCTTTATATTTATAAGCTCCTGGTTCGAGGTTATTGTTAATTGCCATGCAAGAACACAATAGCTTCTGGTTATCTTGAAACACAGGCAGAAAGAGATCACATCTGCTTGCGGCTAACTCTGTAGGCAAACCTCAAAGTTGCTGTGTGCAAAGTACATAAGTAGGAGCCTGAAAGAGCGAGGAAAGGAAGATGTCCCAGCTGCCCTACAGTCAATGCCGCCCGTGCTTTCTCCCATTGGCATACAACTTCAGCACCCCATGCAGCATACATCCATGCTTTTACTCTTCCCTTGGCAACCTACTCCTCTTCCTGCACTACTTTATCGGACAGACTTCCCCCTACAGCAGACGGTAATCAGTAGTGTTTAATGAGTTACATGGTAATCATCAGGAGAGAAGGTGATAGAGGCCCGTCATGTCCAGAAGCTACAGCTGCAAAATATCCTTCTAGCAAAAAAACCACAGAGACGTGAGAGGAAAGCATCTTCCTGTACCCCATAACACTTCTGGTAATCTTTGAACAACAGCAGACTAAAGCATTGTTGACAGCTCAGCAACCCTCTCTTTTCTCAGCGTTTTCTTTCGGTAAATCCGTTATTTACAGTGTTTGTACAGACAGAATGGTATTTTTTTTTTCCCCTGATAATAAATACACAAAATAACACTCTCTCATCAATCTGGCTAAGTCTGCTCATCCTGCTTTCAGCTGCACAGTGACCTTTTCATGCTGACTGAGTAATGTGTCCCTTACATGGTTTGTAACAGATATAGATCGCTTGCCTTCTCTTTCTGCTTGATGACATACTGATTAATAGCACCCTGAGAACTAGCTCCTTGTGATCAATTAATCATCTGTCATAATTGTTCAGTAGCTAAATAATTATTAATTTTGGGTGCTTGCGATAGTGAAGGTTGACAGTGTTAGAAAGGAGAACATGTTCTCTTTGCTTCGCTGGGGACTTGGGTCTAAAAACCTCATAGAAATAGATACGCGTCAAGGCATTTTATCCTTCTGTAATTTGGATTCTAATAGCTCCTTTCAGGGAATATATCAAAGTATTCATTAGATGTCAGCAGCTGAGGGAAATTGATAATGGGGAAGGAATGTCTTTCTTGGGAACACTGATGGTTTCAAGGCTGTCCCAGCCAACCCCAGCTCTGCTGCCCTACTTCAATAGTAGGATTCATGAGTAAAATTATTTATCTTCACTTATTACTCAATGACCTATGTGCCAAGAATGAATCAGATTTATTATCTCCTATTAGTTACCAGTGAGCACAGATCAGTATTTGAAAACACCTGACTCATCAGAGGTAACAACGGTGTAGTAGGTCTTGACATAGTCCCCTACTCCAATACTATCCTCTTCTTGGCCTATAGGGAGTCTCACCTGGGAATGTGGGAGGACTCAATGAGTCCCTTTTTGGCTCTAGATCTATAATTTGACCCGTCACTGGATAGCATGTTAGGGACTTAATAAGAAAAGAGAATTTTGGTTCAGCATCATTACGTATCTAAGGGCTCAGAAGATAATAGCCAAGTACAGTATGAATGAATGGAGAAGCATGCCATAGGAAAATTGACTTTACCACATTTTGCTAAACTCTTAGGATCCAGACTGATCTAAAAGTGTGATAGTATTATGTAAATATTACGATCCCTGAAGCAATGACACCACATCTTAAAGATTGAAACCCCTCAAAATTATTTCCGTACATAGAGGTCTTACATTTAGAAGTTTCCTTTAGAATTTGTGAAAGCCAAGATTATTGTTCTGGTCTTTGAATTCATTAAAATAAATCCAAACACAAAATCTAAAATTTACTTATTAAGAAAAGCCATTACATCACCAATTCTTCACTTCTTGTTTGAATATATACCCTAAGTGCAGGGTTTGCCAGCAGAGGCGAGTAGGGTTTCTGAATAAGAACTGTGGCAATGTAAATTCTGGAAACAGTATTCTTAGTGCTGACCCCTAGTGCTATTCCAAAGGACTGCTGATCCTTTGGAAGTTACGTATAGCAATATTAGATTTTGGAGGTGGGGTACTGTTTCCTTACGCTACTCTGCATTCCTGACAAGGAAATGAGTTGCAGCGTGACTCATCTCAAAAGGAAACAATGCTCAGCTAGCAGTTTTCTGATATGAAAGACACGTTTCATAAAATGAAGAGACAAGTGATCTGAGATCCGCACTTCTAATTCACAAGACCTCTGGTTTCTTTAGTGTTCTCCAACTGTTTGAGACAAAAACCAACCAACCAAACAAAACAAACCTGGGATGAAACTTAGACATTTTGGGTGTGATTTGGGCATTGACATTGGACTAAACAATCTTGAGAGTACGTCAGGAAAATAATTTTTTTTTTCCTTCAGTTAAAAGAAGTGCTAAATCCATCTGTAAAACATACAGAAAAACATAACAGAAGAGAGGTAAAGTAAACATTGTAATATTCATGAATGTTGTGCCTAAACTTTGGAAAGACCATGAAATGTTCTTGGGCACACATAGCAGCATTCCATCTCTTCCCAAATTCTCAAGATTAATCTTCAGCTGTTGTAACTTCAAACAAGGACTGAGTTATTTTAAGGATAACAAGTTATTTATATCTTCCTGCATTTGAAGAGTTTCTCCCATGAAAACTCAGATGCCTGTGGTGGCATTTTAAATGAAACCATGATTGCACAGTTACGTAGGCAATGATACTTGAAAAAGAATCAAATTTTGGAGCTCTTTGAATGACCAATCCATTTGGATAGGCATCTAATTACACAGAACAGGGTCCCAGAAGGTGCAGTGGTTTCCATTCTCTTGAATGAGAACCTTTGGCTCTCAAGACCTTGGAAATGCAGCATTAATGAACAGAACAAATCGTCTCTTCTCTGAAAACCTATCCGATGGTGATTATTTCAGTACCAGCACATAGCATGACTTCTATAGTATTTCCTCAGTAAGTTATGTGAGTTGGAAAATAGCTGCTTTATGAGAAATGAGTAACAGTGTTGTTAAACTGCCCTCTCAAATGATAGTGGTTAATTTTGTGTTTAATGATAACTCACGAATGTAAAAGCAATGTGGAAGCCAAATATTTACGTTATGTTGTGGTACCTCTTGAATAAATGACTGTTCTTACAGACCAGCTTGAGGATTACATGTGTGCTGATGCCAAGATTTACCAAAAATAAGTCAGCATGATTAATGGTCTTTGACCAAAGAAGTTAATGATGCGCTTTCATAAAAGGTTAACTCTCAAAAACTGTGGGCCTAGCTGGCTGAGACTGTTTCTTTTCTGTATATTTACCTCTGATAGCTGACATTTCTATTGCCGCACACTACTACAGAATGGATTCCCCTGCAAAATATGAAACTGGAGTCAAAACAATATTTAAAATATTAAAATAATATTTTAAATTTAAATATTTAAAATTCATTTGGGGCAGATTTGTTCAGGTTTTGACCAATCTCTCGATTTTATTACAGCAGCTTCCTCCTTTTTTCCTCTGAATTCCTTTCTTCCTTTTCTCTCAATTGTTTTCACCTATAAATTTACAGGCAGATGTTGGTATGTTATGCTGAAACTATATAAATTAATTAGTAATTTAGTCTACATTTGCTGAGACTAGATAAGCTGTCACAACAAAATTACCCTACTGGTCTGTGGAATTTACAGAAGGAAGAAAAAAAAAAAAAAAAAAGAAAATAAAACTGTCCTGGTTTGTACAAAGTTTCTACAGAGCCTTAAAATAAATAGATTGTATAAGTCATGCTGCTCCTCTTTATCTTCAGAATTTGCTTCATCTTTATTAAAAGGTAAACCAAAGCCAGCCTCAAATCCTGAAGATTTTAGGCTTTTGGGACCTCGCAGAACATTGCAGCTCTTAGACTAGTAATGTGCTTGTAAGCAAGATTTTCAGTTTTCCATTTCTGATCTTACCTTTGATCTGTGTAACTCAGAAGAAATCCTGGGAAGGGAGGGAAAGTACTTAGAACAGATACAGGATGCATCTCATTTCCTCTTACAGGCGCAGAGGCACCTTAAATACCGCTTGCTAGGAAAGAGTGAACAGTTGAATTGTACCCTGGAAAAGCCCTTTAGGCCACTTTGCTTCTGACTTAAATATTTGTCTTGAGTGGTTTGACTCCCCTTCATTATAATGTCATACTCTCCCAACATTTGGGATGATAGTTAACTGCTCAGAAGCAGGCGGAAGTGTGCAACTTTAGATATTTCACCTAAGGATCTTCAGTGAATGTGCCTTTTCCTCTGATAAATATAACTTGATGGGTAAGATAGATTTCACCTCTTTAAACAGTTTTCCAACATATATTAATAACTGATTGTTATAGTTGATGCTGACTGTAAATTATATTGGTGTTTTCAAGGGAAAATTTCCCTGGGAAATTTTTTTTTTTTTTTTTCCCCCAGGAAAATGAACATATTGTTTGCTACAAGTTTCAGGTCACTCTTTCTTACCAAACTGGTGTTCAGTGACATAGTGCTGTGTGGCATTCTGAGATGGTGAAGTATGGGCATAGCAAGGTACACCTAATTTAAAACTCAGTAGGTTTATATGAGATTGTTTTATTGCATTTGCCATATTGGCTCATCAAATAACATACAAGTGATTGTGTAAATCTAGCAGCTAATATTTTTATAGATATGTTTATGGGTCACTTAAACATTCCCACAGCTTAGTCTTCATAGGTTGTTTGGATTCCATTTCAGAGTAGAATTATGCTGTACTGCTTGTGCTGTAGGCATAAAATCCTTTTAAACTCTCTCAGATACTTTATGCACTAGATTATTTATTTACTTACTTATTGTCAGTTAGGATCTTTTCAGGCTTACTTGTTCTGTACAATTTACCCATCTGTATGAACGCTGATGCTTCAACATTACCTTAGCATCTGATGGTCACAATTATTTATTATTCTTACCATGTATTTTGATAGCTAGTCCTAAGACCTTCTTTTCATGCAATTTGTGTCAA
Organism: Vanellus vanellus; assembly: GCF_965231255.1. NCBI lineage: Eukaryota > Metazoa > Chordata > Aves > Charadriiformes > Charadriidae > Vanellus > Vanellus vanellus. The sequence goes on along the minus strand of NC_138905.1, from coordinate 216,813,440 downwards.
CAGAGAAATATCAAATATTTCTCAAGGTCAGAACTCAAATCACATTGTGTCTGCAGGGTAAGGCTTACAGAGGGGGCTAATATCGTTTAGTAGACTAATAGATAGATATGGAAGAAACAGACTAGAACTTGGACACACAAATCACTCCTCAGAGGACTGTGACTGTCACAACACCATGTTCCACTTAAAAAAAAAAAAAAAAACACAATCATTCAGCAAAATGTATTATGCAGATACTATGTTAAGTTTTCAGTATGGTCAGGGCAGAATTCCCAAAGTTAATTCTCTCAGGAAAACTTGTTCCCATTGTTATTTACAGAGCTTGAGCTTTCTGCAGATCTTCTTGCCAATAAAAACATTTTTTGCCAGAAAGCTAGCATAGTGACAATAAACAAGGTTGGAAAGTACATTAAAAAAACAGCTCAAACTCCTATTTACCCAGCATTAATAAATGCCCAGGTGGTTTGAATCTCCTTTGCATTGCTAAATCAGTGCAGCAAATGACAGAGGACAAGAGGGGAAAATGAAAGACATTTCCACAGGAGTAAAAGAGTACACAAGACTTAATTATCTCCCGACAAGAATAAGTGGACATGACTAGGTAGCTATATTCTGTAATGTTGCAGATTTGCAGCACTGTCAGGACTAATTGCACATTTTACTCTTTCTTGAGTCTTATTTTAAGCCTTTGTGGAAGTGGGGTGTCACAAGTAAGGAGTCCTACTTAACATCTTCATGATTGAAGAGAGAACTTCAGACACAAAAACAGTCTTGGGCATCTCTTTGTGACTTGGGTGGGTTGTAGCCACTTATGCTTAAATCTGTAATCCCAAACCTTTTGAATAGGTGTTGCCCAATCCTGGAGATCCCCATGTTTCACAGACCCATAGTCACCTGCTTTTAAGCATATGCAAAAATACCATGGTTTTACAGGACTGAATTTGACACTACTTTTGCATAAGTTTTATGATTGATTATAAGGACTTGATTATTAAAAAAAAAGAGAAAACAATGTTGTATTATCAAAGCTCAGAGAAGGCACACAATTATGAAATATTATTTCATAGCTTAAAATAACAAGGTTTTTTGTATGTGGGTTTGGTTTTTTTTTGAAACCTCACATTCATATTTCTTCATTCCTCAAGAATGCAAGTGTTCAGATTTTGCTCAAACAATTTAAAAGTAAAACAGGTCTTCCTGGATGATAGCATAATGATTCTGTGTTAAAACCTCCATTCTAATCTTCTCATTTGTGCCAGTATTATTGTCTAACAATAATATTCAATATTTTGGACTACTGATATAATGAGATACTTCTGACGATCTGGACCATCTGAAGGAAAAACCTCACAATAAAAACCTTTCAAACTTTGCTATAAATATGTTGTATAATGACAGGTGGGCTATACTATCACCTTTAATTAGTTTAGCTTGATTATTGCCTCCTCAGTCAGATAGAAGTTGATGGTAACATTTCAGGATTAATGAGTGAACTGATGATAAAATACAGAAGTAAAGCAGGCTCCAGCTGAGCGGTGCACAAGAGGCTGCCAGGCTGTCAGAATCTGTCAGATTCAGACTTCTAATAAATAAAGAGCATTTCTAGATAGCTTTATAAAGGGGTAGTTCATCTCAAAAGGGATAAATGGTAGGACAACTGCTCTGAGAATTCACCATGAATCCATGCATCAAATAGGCGCATGTGAAGCTTTATTATACCTGACCTTGCTGCTGCAGTCGATTGAATAACTCAGTCTGGAGAGGCTTTGGGTTTGGATGAGGGCTAGCTGGCTGCAATCCCATCTAGATAAGTGTAGATATAGATATCGGATGTATTGGTGGGTGGGGAGGAGGCGGTAGGAAAAGGCAGGTGTAATTGAAGACAAATCAAACAAGGTGTTTGTCATAGCTGTTTTCCTTATAGGTAAGATCCTGATCATCACCTTCCAGAAAAAAAGGTGTAAAAAGAGAGAAGTAACATAGGCCAGGGTTGGGAAGCCTCTTGAATATTGCTAATTATTTTATGTTTCATTTAGCAAAAAAAAGGCAAAGTGGAGGTATAATTCCTCTCTATAGCTATATCAATGGGATAAACAACAGGGAAGGAGATGAGAGATGTGATACGGAGAAGAAAAACTGATGTAAGAACAAATCACTGTGAAATGACTATAAATAAATATAGGTTGAAAATTAGATAGTCTAAGCATTGGAAGACTGATTTTAGAACAAGCTTCCGATCACAGTATTAGAAGTAAAAATAAAATTAGCAAGGTTTAAAATGGAGCTCAGTTAGTTTGTATGGAGTATGGTACAGTCTAAGGTAGCAAGGAATAGGATCCTGACTCATTAATTTCTTGTCAGCCCTATGTTTCTAAATGATAACCTCTTAAAACATAAAGAGTAGAGAAAACCAAGCCCTCCCTGTCCATAACATGATTCAATCAGAGATGTCTCCTACACATCGAGATGGGAGAGAAAACTACTTCCTATGAGTGTCTCCTGAGAGATCCCAAAATGATGGTCCCATCAGTCCCTACAGTCTGCAGTTAGAAACTCATCTGAAAGAAAACCAACAAAATGAAAGCTCAAGGCCCAAAACCTGACCGAAGTAGCAAAGTTTGGGGGTTTTGGTTGGGGTTGGTTGGGTTTTTTTCAGTCTGAAGTGGATATACTCTAGGGAAAGAAGGAGGGGTACAGAGGGAGAAAGGGAACATGGTACGAGAATAGGCACTGCTTGTCATATTACAGATATTTTGTATGGCAACGGCTTGCAGGCTATAAATCTACAGTCTTACTTGACCATAAGACAGACTATATGTAATCTGCACATATAGATTTTGTATGATTGTTAAATGCGTTCTATTGTTAGATCACAAGAAGAGCCAACAGCTTCCTTCAGCTTTCTCCACCACTGTCTCAATTCCTTTTCTAGTTATGCCACACTGGAGCAGGGTTTGGTTCTTATTGTGCTTACCCTCTTCATAGAATCATAGAATCATAGAATGGTTTAGGTTGGAAAGGACCTTCAAGATCATCCAGTTCCAACCCCCCTGCCATAGGCAGGGACACCTCCCACTAGACCAGGTTGCCCAAGGCCACGTCCAGCCTGGCCTTGAACACCTCCAGGGATGGGGCCTCAACAACCTCTCTGGGCAACCTGTGCCAGTGCCTCACCACCCTCACAGTGAAAAACTTCTTCCTAATGTTCAATCTGAACCTGCCCTCTTCCGATTTAAAGCCATTCCCCCTCGTCCTATCGCTACATGCCCGAGTAATAAGTCCTTCCCCAGCTCTCCTGTGGGCCCCCTTTAAGGACTGGAAGTTCACCCTGGAGCCTTCCCTTCTCCAGGCTGAACAGCCCCAATTCCTTCAGCCTCTCCTCATAGGAGAGGTGCTCCAGCCCTCAGATCGTCCTCGTGGCTCTCCTCTGGACACTCCTCTTGTACGTGAAGGATGTATGCAAATAACTGGGAAAGGCTTTTATCAGTCACTTTGAGATAAGCTTTTTCGTCACAACAATAAGATTAAAAATAGTATGGGTACAAAACATGGGTACAAAACATCCTGAACCTTCACTGGCAGCTGCAATTGCTGCTCTTGGACAAATAAAGCATAGTAAGTTTTACTCACCATAATAACAAGGAAACTAATAGCCCCCCAAAGAGCTGCAACAACAGAAAGGAAGAAAATCACAGCCAATGATGTTTGGATATGCCCTTGACTTAGAGATATATAGGGCTGTCACATACTTTCAAACACCATGTCCCCCAGAAGACCTGATAACTGGAAGAATATTCCTATGTGACCTGTTCCTCCTGTCACCCACAGCTCTTGTGACTGCCCAGGTAAAGTCAGACACCCAGCCTTTAGGAGGACCAGCAGTAGATTCCACATATCAAAACTCAACCATAGTCCCGAATCACTGGCTTTCCTGAAGAACTGAAAGTGCTAGGCAGGTATTACGCAGCTGCCATGCCAGTCTGCATTCAGCTTCTTGCTCCAAATTTTATTTTAGGAACCTCGCTGAAACAGCATTTGATTCATTGTATCTGTGTTCAATCTGAAGTAAAGATTTCCCTTGCCGTGATTGAATTGGATTCAATAAGATCACATGTTTGGGGGGTTTAATTATGACCACATTGGTTACCTCTTGCACATGTATATGAAATATGCCAGTTTAAAAAAAAAAAAAAAAAAAAAAAAGAAAACTTAGCAAATCATACTTTATAGACTACCAGGTGAATATATGATGTTACTGAAAGGGTTTTAGTTGATGTTGATTGACTAAGGAGGAAAATAGAGCTGTTTGGTCTTCCCTTCCTTTTCTAATATAGTTTCAAGCAACATTTTCATTTTAAAGTCTGCCTCACTTTTAAGACTTAGAGAAACATTTATGGAAGTTACTAATTACTAAGGAGGACAAAATGGTAGAATAAACTAGGGGCAAATGAAAATGAGTGTTTTTGTTGGCACGAAGGTTTCAGGTCCTGAATACACCTGTTTAGATATTCACATGTGAGGTAGGTTTCAGTGTTCCTTTTACAATCAATGGAGACCAACAATATACTCCATATGCAGTTAACCAGACACTAAGAGTAAATTTGGGGTGAACAGAATTCATTTCCAAGGTTCAATTAATTTATTGGCTAGATCCCCATAACTCACATGTTGATACTTAACTGTACATGTCTTAACCTGAACCTGAATCCCACCCAAAGTTTCTTTTGGAAAACTTTGTCCATAATGAATCCAAATTCATGCACGTTAACGTCAGAAATGAGGAAGATCAGATTTAATCACATGCTGCTTGTCTTCTTCCTCAGCCTGCCCCTCAAGACTGTTGAGATTTCTGGGTGTATCTCCATCCAGGTGGAAAAGAGACAGTGGGTCAGTACCCAGTAAATGAAATTGGATAAGGAAGAAATATCAGAAGCTAAAAGAAATCTGGGTGGAAGAAAATTTTGAAACTACTGAGCTCAAACCTAAGGACTTTCCCAATATCATCATCTTAGGACCAAAGAGGACTTTCAGATTTTGGATAGCAGGTATAATTCGTTCAGTAGTGGGGAGAAACAAGTTGAAAGGTGTAGCTCTCCACAAGGAGAAACTATAGATCTAAGTAGGGTGGAAGAAGAGTTCATTCATGTGTTGCCTCTTGCTGCATAGCAGACCAATACTCCCCCGCAGTGGCTGACCCAGTGAAAGTTCCTCCTTCTCTGGTTATGTGAGAGCATTCCTATCAGTTTTAAACTATGTACTGTGTACTACGTACTTCCCCATTGTCAAGTAATTTAACTGCTTGGTTTGCTCTTGCGTTATTGTCTACATTGCATTCTTTCAGTCCCTGGCTCTCTTTTGGAGTGAACTGACTAGTTCTTTCTGGGGTAACACCTGGATGAGATTCTAGATATAGTTTTCCCCAAAGACCACCCTTAGTAGACAATACAAATGAGCCCACATCCTATCCAGGCTTATCCATCCTGAAACAATGCCAGCAGGTTTTATAACCTTAAGCATCCCTACACAGCTTTATATCATGCAACACACATCCTTGGCATCATCCAATGTCACAACGCAGCCCTCACTTTGTTTCAAGTACTTAGAGACACAAACATGCACAAAAGGAGATACCCGAGCAAAGAGCTTTGCAGATTGGACATGACCATCCTGCTTTCTAAGAGTGTATTCCCGAGTGGTGTCAATGCAAGCTGCTCTCTTTATTTACACCAGCACTACTTCATGGAGTAGGTTGAAAAGAAGACATATCCATTTTATTTAGGGCAGCAGGTACTGAGCCTCCAAAGTCCTTTTTTTTTTTTTTTTTTCATTCTTGTTTAGTAATTCTCTGCAGCAAAAATCTCAGTCCAAGACCTTGACGTGACCCATGATGAACAACGAGGTGTATGATATTTTGGACTACCCTCAGGGCTGAGCTGCATGGTTTTTAATTGGGTCAAGGCAGACTTATAATAGACTTTAATGCCTTTTCTATTTTGTTCCTACTGCCATGATAGTGGCTCAGTTTGATAACGCAATTTCAGAGCATTATCATGTAAGTAACTTTCATATTGAATTAGCAAATTATGTAACAACAGGATAAGGAAACTAATGCATGCTAGACATCTCTTACAATTAGCGTCTGCATCTTTTCACCACAAAATGACATCTGTGACCTTTCTTTTCCCTTTTCAGTACAATCAGTCAGTATGAAAAGCTCTGCTCTGCTGTTAAAAATAGATCGCCCACCTATTAAATGTTGTGCGGCAGAACATGCTTGTGGGCCTTGCAGCAAAGAAAGAAAGTAACAGTGGTTACTTATCTTGCATTTCTGTTTTCTTTGAAATATGTGCGGAATTATATAGGCAAATATATTTCTGTGCTCCTGTTGTCTGTGTTAACCAGACACTGTGCATCCATAACGATGAATACGGGATCTGGGCACTGCCATAGCACACACGGCGGCACTGCTTGCTCCAAATCTGAGCCGCGCACTTGACTGCCTTTGTCCAATTACCAAGTGATACTGGATTTATGTCACCTTTGCATTGGCTGAAAGACAACAGGGAATATCTCATCCGGTAAGAAGCTGCATGGCAGAAGTTACCCTGCAGGTATTTTTTTAAGGGGCAGACTGGGTTTAAGGCAGAGGGGATGCTTTTAAGTGCGTTAGTAATGCCAGACGTCCTGTACTGTTCAGCGCTCACCTGTCCTGAACTGACCTTTAAAGATGCTTTCACCAGTTTGACCTATGAGTCAGGTCATCCGCAAGCCCTTTAAGTTCTTCCTTAAAATTCATCTGTGGCAAGGACAGGAAAATAGCTAGCGATTGTACTCAAGCGCTCCAAGCATCTTCCTCTCTATCCAGAGAAACAAAGTCCAATGTACTCGGAACGTGCAGGTATTGAAGCCTAGAGTTAGAGCCAAGCTGACTTGAAAATTAACCCATTCAGGGAAGAGTCAAATTTCCTTCTTTTGCATGATAAGTGAGCTACCTCAAAACATATTCAGCTTTCTCACTTGCCTCTGAGTACATACACATTTATTTTAAGACTGCCACGTTATTTTCTTTAGTCAATTAATAAGCCATTTTATAACTACATCTGCCTATTTGTTCACCCGCTGTATCTCCCAACCAGACATATTGTAGTTATGAAAACTTTTCACTTACAGGTGTGATAATTTCTCAAGGAGGGTCACCTCTGGGTGCTGGTAACATTACTCTGTTGGTTATTCTATTAGATTAATTACTACACTAATCATCTCTTACAATATTTGCTGAATACTTTTGACCATCAGACATGTTTCAAGGATTCGTTTATATGTTTAATCTTTGATTTGGTGTGATGCCTGCCAGGTACTGGAACAGGTGGAACTGGAACAGATTGCCCAGAGAGGCTGTTGAGGCCCCATCCCTGGAGGTGTTCAAGGCCAGGCTGGACGTGGCTTTGGGCGACCTGGTCTGGTGGGAGGTGTCCCTGCCTATGGCAGTGGGGTTGGAACTGGATGATCTTCAAGGTCCTTTCCCACCTAAACCATTCTATGATTCTATGATTCTGTGTATGGCATATAGTTTGGCTAAAGATTATTGACAGACTGTTGACTACTGTGATTTGTCACAGCTCCAGTAGTTTGCATAGAGCTGTTGGCACAGAATATAAGTGACACTAATTGAGCTTGTGTGATATGCTCACAAGTGTGAAAGTAATGGCATTTAATAAAGAATAATATGGATTTTTTTGGTAACTGTCGCACAATGTAGAGAAATGTCTTGGATTCTCTAAAGTTTACGGCAAAAATACCACTTCCTTCCCCAACGTCAGGACTTTTGTCAAACTATTTTTCTGTTTGTCGTATCCGGTAAGGAGTAAATGGCCTTATTATAGTGTTACTCACTGACATATGGGTCACATTGTACAAAAAATGAAACAGGAAGAGTAACTGTCAAATATAGACGTAGGACACATGACAAGCATAGCAAGAAAAGAAAAAAAAGCTATCTGGTATGCATCCGAACAAGGCAAAAGAAGGTATCTGATAATTCCATAAGTGGTTGTTCATTCATAAAGAATGGAATATTTTTTGTTTTTATTTCACCCACCAGCACCTGCTTTTCTGTTCCTTTACCTTTGAGGGCTTGTGCCCAGTGCTGCTGTACAGCTGTGGGTGCCGACGGTGTAATCACAGCACACTGCGCTTCATGTTGATTTTCCAAACAGATCAAGCAGGGGCAGCAACACCGCATTGGTGTGATGTGTCCGGGCAAATCTAGAAAATATCAACCAGAGACCAAGGAACCGGGAAGTAGGTGTTCTCTGTCTCTGCAGGATCTGACCCTACCCTGAAGACTCCATTCAAAAGTAGAAAAGTACTATAGTCCTTTTTTACACAGAGTAAAAAAAAAAAAAAAATCAGCAAAAAGATTTCTAAGTTTTTCTACTGCCAAAATACCACTGGATGGGAATTTGCATACAGATAACCATAAAAAAGGATTGTACACAACCCACTGAAACATGAGAAATCTGTGACAAAGGCACACTAACATGCAACACCTTCACCACACGGTCATTTTTCCTTTCTGAGAAGTATATCTGCCTCATTTTTAAACCATAAGCACAACCACTAAACCCCCGACACCAACCTCCACTGTGGGCAGAGTTGCAAACCCTAAATCACCTAAATGATACAGAAAGCACATTTAATCCTTGGAGGGCAGGGTTTCTCCACACAGGTGTTATTTACATTTGGCTCTTAAAGACGGGGAATGAAGGAATTAACCTCGTGGTTAAAAGGGGAAAGGAGTGAATGCTCGGGAGCGAATGTTACGTTCGATGCTTTGGTCGCCAAATGCCTAGCTATATCCAGAAGGAAACAAACTATAATGAGACTGTGCCTGTGATGCTGTGGAGAAAGCCTGAATTTTTGAAGTCATAACCTGACTGTCACTTATTTGTCTTGCTCCATGCTCACTGAACTAAAAGCCGGCAAAATACAGATCAAGAACAGATTTCGTAATAAGCTCTTAACAGTAAAGACACCTCTTTGCATTTCTTCCTTGGAGAACCTGGCAAACAAAGAACGGTGTTACGAAATAGTAAACTGGTTTAAGTAGCTTCAGAAGCTAAGCAGTAGAGTTTTGCCTCGTGAACCTCTTGTACAGGGAGAGCAGCTGTAATTTAATGGATTAAACTTGAATTTAGGAGATTGCGAGCTCCGGCTTGCTGAGTGAATCTGCCCCTCAGCAACAACACGAGTTTGTGCTGGAGGCTGGAGCCTCTCTGAACCTCAGCGACCTGGCTTATCTGTACAACGTGGAAAGCAAAGCTGTTATCTAAGAGCTCAGCAGGTGTACGAGGCAACAGGAAATCTAAATTATTAACAGAACTGGGTCTGGTCAGAGATTTTCCTTATCACATCTTTCTTTCCCCTCCTGCATTTGAATATATGACAGTTGCATTTAATGAGGGGTAAAAAAAAAAAAAAAAAAAAAAGAAAAAAAAAGTTCTCCTAGAACACAAATTTTTGGTTTGGGGATTCTTGGGATTTTTAACCATCTTCTGTTTTGGTCTGAAAGACAAACAGGAGTTCAGGACTTCCCTAGGGAGCTGCTTCTTAAGTACACTCCTCTCTGGCTTGTTTCGATTTTATTTTCACAGTAGTCAACTTTTCACTTAGAATTCCTATTTTTCTACTCAGTTTTTAGCCTGCCCTGTTAGTGCTCCAGGTTTTCTAAGGACCTTCTGCTTCCCAAAATTCTTAGTTTTTATATTCACACATAATAACAAAGGAGAGACTTTGCTTGTAGCCCACTTTAGGAGTTATAATTAAGAATAATTACACAATATCAGCAATAGGGGAGATTTGCATTTACCCTACAGTACTAAGCCTCAGCAGATGTATGTATCCCTAGTACAGTGCTTTTCTTCAAGGCTGTACTAAACACCCACATTTCTTTGCAGTTTCATGGAAAATTTTGCCCTATCTTAGCTGTCTTAAAGTCTATGGCTTCTCAACTTCCCTTTCAGTAATAGTAACAAATTACTTCTGTGGTTTAACTGAAACTATAGTCCAGTTGTTTTTTTTTCAGCATCACCAGAAATAATTGGACCCCCCCAAATGAAAAAAGTATTCAGATGGAAAGAAGGAAGATTGTTGTGTCTTTTTATCTCTAATCTCCCGCAAATCCATTTGTATCACAGTCACTTTCTCACTCTATATAACCACCTTCTTGCAAAACTACCTGTAACTCCACTGACTGAAAACAAGAAATAAAAAGCTACACCAGAGTACGAGAGGAATGGATGTTGCCCACCAGGAAAGAAATTAGCTGTGCACATTGCTAATCTTGTGACCATGTAGGATTCTACTGCGCACGTTGAGTTTGACGCTGGTGAACAAGAACTTATTACTCAGAGACTGAGGGCTGGAATGGGGAGTGGAGTTTCCATCAGTGTATGTGGCTATGATGACAAATTAGTCTGTTCCTCTGCATATCACTTGGGGCACAATTTCACTAAAGAACACCTGTGTCAAAAAAATACAACCTCGTGTTGAGTTACAGCATAGCTTAAAAGACCTCAGATGGTAGTTCATCCATCACAACTTAATGTAGTTTGCTCCAGGGGGTTAGTTACACTTGCAGATAAAATAAGGACCTTGTTCCTAGTCTAATTTTGTATTTCTTCACCTCCCAGGTACTGTATCTCATTGAGCTTCTCTCTACTAGTTTCAAGATTCTTTTCCTACCGGAGAACTTTTCCGTATGCAGAGGATACTCTTGACTTTCTTTTTGGTAAGATTCGTAGTATGAGTTACTTCAGTCTTTCAGTCTTCTACAGAAATGTTCTAGTGAGAAGTTCCTGACGTTTAGTCAACCAGCCTCCCTTTTGAACCTTTCCTCTCCCTGGTCTTTCTACTCCAAATTAATTCCACTCCAAGTCAGACGTCTTCAGAGCACATCGAAGAACCATAGGGAACAGGAATTTACCACCACCACCCTTAGGTACCGTCATTCCATCTGTTCACCATGTTCTTCTCTCAGTTTTTGGACATCCAAAATTTCACAGATGGAAAAGAGCTGGTTGAAGGGAAACCTCACAATTTTTCACATTTTTATTTTAAAATTTGAGTTTTATTGTGCACGTTTCCATCAAAAAGTTGGCATATGAAAATATACAGCACACACAGGCTGAGACATATAGCTGAAGAGCACAGAGTTTATTTATTTGTGCGGATTTTTTAAGCTGCCTGATATACATAGTACTCAAAAAAAGTTTCTCTCTCAAGACTCTTTGCGGACTTTGTTGAAAGGCAAGAAAATCAACTGTTTATATAGCAACATCACTTCATTCCAGGCATGGGCTGAAGCACACACTTATTTAACAGTAAATCTGCTTCTATGAAATGTAGGTGAAGAAAATAAAAATAAACAATAAAATATTCTGCATCTACACAGCAAATTCTGTGCACTGCTTTCAAACAACCTTGGAGTGGAGGATAGAAAAAACTTTATTACTGCAGGACAATGAAGCACAGAGATGGTTAATGAGTTATCAGAAGCCCCACAGATAAAAGACCTAAACTGAGATGAACTAAGGGTATGAGTCCCTCTTGCCCTATTTATGCTGCTTTTTTCACAGAACCTCCTAAACCTTGTGAGGATCAGAGCTAGTTTAATTCATTTTAAATTCAGTCCGGAAAGAAGTTATTCCATAGCAACTTTTGTTGAATAATGTATTTGGATGAAGACTGCTCAACCAGTTCTATGAATGTACAATGTTTGAAACTGCATGTGAATACGCATTGTAAGAAGCTCAAGTATTAAAAGAAGTAGTTCATGGGGTGTTCACAGCAAGCATTCAGTTACCAAGCCACATGACAGCAAGGTATATGATCACAACAACATCAGTTCAATGCAAAAAGTGATTTTCTAAAGAAATCATGAAAGTTGGTTTATAGATAACCATGCTGTTTTGGCTGTCAACTTTTAAATAATGAGCTATAATACCAAAAAAAAACCCCCAAGCCTCTGGTGGGACAAAGTGCCTTGAGTGAGCTATTTGACTCCTAATATTTTGATATGAGATTTAACAATTTAACTATTGAAAGTTCAAGAGCTTTCAACCTGCTCATCCAGAAGCTTAAAGGATACAGTGGACTTAATCACCAAATTAAAATATGGAATTATATTTAGTTAATGCTTCGGAAATAGGTGAAGAAAATATTCTGCACATTCATTAATGTTAAATTATTTGTACTTTGTTTCACTAACTTTTTCCTCAAAGTATGGGTGTATTAGAACAAAGTCAGCACCAGAGGCTTTCCTATTATTCGTGTTTGCCCTAATTTGTGTGACATTCTTCTTAGAGTTCGCCCCTCAAAGTGAGGAAGGAATTGGGCAAGAATTTCCTGCGCTAGGGTGACTTAAAGGAAGACATGCAACACTCTGAATTAATGATTAATTTTTAATTTATTACAGGCTGAGTATTCAAACAAGAAGCAGTGATCCCTAAAGACAATGCAGGTAATCTTGGATATTTAGCTGCTGCAGTTGAGTAACAGCAGTGTGATCTTAAATAGAAAACCAGGAACATGCAAGGAAAGGGAAAAAGCCAGAACCCGGATGCCATTTACATGCACACGTCCTGGAATCACTGGAGTTTAAGGCTTACCTCTTTCTGGTAAGTTTGAGGACAGAGATAATTAACTGGGTAGATGACATCAACATGCACTGATAAAAGAGAAGAACATCCCAATGGCGTTGGGATGCAAAATGATACGGAGAGCTGAGAAACCTCAATATCTGCCACCCTGAATTCTGAGACATGATTCATTACTGAAGTAAAAAAATAATTAAAAAGAAGTAAAAGATAAAATAAGCTAAAGTATAATGAGAAGAAACGACAGAATAGACCAGCAATGCTCCCAGAGGTAATTTGGGAATCATCCAAAGGCTCTCAGTCTTGCTCAGAACAGCAGTTTGGAGCTGGAGCTATTCACACAGAAGACGTTCAAACAGAAGGTGAACCAAAGACTGTTAAGTATCTTGTCCCTTAGCCTGGTAATGCATGCAGACTTTTTTCTGTGGTCAGCAAGAAAAGCAAGGTATTTCTGAAAGCTTCCACAGGGCCAGCTTGAAATTTTAAACTTTTCCCATTGACTCTGGAAAGCAAATCAAATCACCTCCATGCCAATGAGATGCAGCAGACCAAGGAACTGGAAAGAAGGAGAAGTTTTAATAGATTTCTGAGTTTTCATTCACTTTCAAAAAGCTGAAGTTTCTTTTGAGAAAATGTGCTTTGGAGCTGATTTTTGGAATAATTGCAGACTGGTTGTAGTAAGTGCTAGGAGACGGGGAACCTAAGATCTTAGCTCTGCACAGTTTCAGGGAATTTGAGACAAGAGATATTATATGTCAGCAAGGGATACTTTTGGGAGAACTTCTTTCTGTTCCTCTTGCTTGAGCAGAGTCATGGCACAAGAAAAACGCACAAGTTCATGCAGTTGTAAAAAAAGAATGAAAATCAGACTGGCTGCAGCTGTGGTCCAAACATGACTTAAAAATGACCAAAAAAAAATTTAGACTTTGTCTTTTCTCTGTTCTTACTGAATTTAGCTGAGAGATAAGTACCTAATTTTTCAGCAGGGACAGGTAATTGCTCTGCATGTCCAATAGGGATATGTAGACCAAATCAGGAGTGGTCAACATGGATTCACCAAAGGGAAGTCATGCTTGACCAATCTGATAGCCTTCCATGATGACATGACCAGCTGGGTAGATAAGGGGAAAGCAGTGGACATTGTCTACCTCAACTTCAGCAAGGCTTTTGACACTGTCTCCCTTAACACCCTCATAGGCGAGCTTAGGAAGTGGGGGTTAGATGAGTGGACAGTGAGGGGAATTGAGAACTGGCTGAATGGCAGAGCTCAGAGGGTTATGATCAGCAGGTCAGAGCTGGAGGCCTATAACTAGCGGTGTTCTCCAGGGGTCATTACTGGGTCCGGGCCTGTTCAACAAATTTATCAAGGACCTGGATGAGGGGACAGAGTGTACTCTCAGCAAGTTTGCTGATGACACAAAACTGGGAGGAGTGGCTGACACACCACAAGGCTGTGCTGCCATTCAGCAAGACCCAGACAGGCTGGAAAGCTGGGCGGAGAGAAACCTAATGAAGTTCAACAAAAGCAAGTGTAGGGTCTGGCACCTAGGCAGGAATAACCCCATACACCAGTACAGGTTAGGGGTTGACCTGCTGGAAAGCAGCTCTGCAGAGAGGGACCTGGGAGTCCTGGTGGTCAACAACAAGTTGACCATGAACCAGCATTGTACACTTGTGGCCAAGAAGGCAAATGGTCTGGGGTGCATCAAAAAGAGCATGGCCAGCAGGTCAAGGGAGGACATCCTCCCCCTCTACCCTGCCCTGGTGAGGTCACATCTGGAGTACTGTGTCCAGTTCTGGGATCCCCAGTTCAAGAAGGACAGGGAACTACTGGAGAGAGTCCAGTGGAGGGCTACGAAGATGATCAAGGGAATGGAGCACCTCTCTTACAAGGAAATGCTGAGAGACTTGTGTCTGTTTAACCTGGAGAACAGAAGACTGAGAGGGTATCTCATCAGTACTTATCAATATCTAAAGAGTGGGTGTCAAGAGGATGGGGCCAGACTTATTCCAGTGGTGCCCAGCGACAGGGCAATGGGCACAAACTGGAACACAGGAAATTCCATCTCAACATGAGGAGGAACTTCCTTACTTTGAGGGTGGCAGAGCACTGGCACAGGCTGCCCAGAGAGGTGGTGGAGTCTCCTTCTCTGGAGACATTCAAAACCCGCCTGGACACCATCCTGTGCAACTGCTGTAGGTGATCCTGTTTTGGCAGGATGATCTCCGAAGGTCCCTTCCAGTCCCTGCTGTTCTGTGATTCTGTGATTCTGTACTAGCATTGCTTGACAGAGAAAGCCCTGGGTATCTCAAGCAGGAGGAATACGATTTCTTTGTCCATTGACATTCAAATTACACCTATATAGTATCTTTGATGACTGAATCTCTGTCGGTTGAAGGCGTATAAAAGTTCATAATGTATATCTTATGATTTATCAAATGAGGTCAAGAAATACCGATTCAGAGTTCCTGTTATACATCTTTCTTGGGGGGATTCGGAAGTTACTCAGGAAAAAGTTGATTTCCTTCTGTTCTGATTCCTTCTGTTAATTATGGTAGATAGACTATTGTTGTCTTCTTTAAGAGAGTGACCAAGTCTATAAATATATATAAATATATAAATATAGTCTATAAATATATAAATATAGTCTATAAATATAAACTTAGGATGCAAGTACTTCAAATCATTTTAGTCTTAAACATACATCTTATATATGCAGTGTTTGAATAATCTTCCACATTGCCGTTTACATATGTGCAGCTACATTTTTTAAAATTTCTTATCTTAATCCTAGGTAATGAAAATATTTGGATGGTCATCTCTTCTTTAGAAGGGAAACAAACAGCGTAAACATAGAAACAAACAAGAATGTTTGAGGGACTAACAGGTGAGCTTTAAAATCAAATAAAGGAAGGAGAAATGAAAGAGAATTTAAGAACAATCTTAAAGTAGACGGGAAAAATGAGAAAGAAAATAGAAAGATAGCAGTCTGTAAAAGAAAAATGGATCAGCGTGTGGGGTAAGAGAAAGCAAGTGATGGGGAAAGAACAACAAAGCAGAAGTGACTGAAGTAGGATTTGAAAGGGAAACTTCAAACACCTCAAGGTCTCAGCATGTGGGCTTTTTTATTACTTTTTTTTTAAACACTTTCACAAGGAAACAGAGGAATTTTGTTTGCAATGTTGTCATAAAAGAGAAAGTATAAATCGGCCCAAACCAACAAGTTGTCTTGTATTGTGTGCTTATTAGAATAAAGTAAATCTGGGAATGAACCCAGCTTGATTTCACTAGTATGCATTTACAATAACAACAACAGTAGCAGAAAAAACAGCCAAGGTTTTTAGAGAAAGAGGTAAGAAAGAGGGGTGCTAAATGAAGAATTAAAGATTTTTCTTCTTCTCGAAAAGAAAAAAGGCAGAGTCCAAAAGAGAGGGAAAAAAATAGAAGAAGATATAAAGCTAGAAAAAAAATGAAATGCAAATATTACTCGGGGGGGGGTGGGGGATGAATGGAGTGGAAGAGGATAAAAAGAACTACTCTAATCATCTACCAATCCATTTTTTAATTTATGAATTCACTCATCCATCTTAATCTCATCACAATATCACATCTGAGTGCCTAAAGGCCAGAGAGGGTTTAATTTCACCCCTCCTCCCCAACAGGCAACCGAGGGACGATGATATCAAGTCATTATTCCTGCTTAGCACTTTGCCGCTGCTTTTCCTATGAGAGGAAGAAAATTGATCTGCAATGGAGCATTCGGTGCATGGATCCCAGTTCAGCAATATCTGTTTTTTTGGAAGGGTGCACCACTGCCCCGGGCTGTTTACCCAAACTGTGAAAAGAGACCAGCCAAAGTAGACGGCATGGATCTGTGTAACTTCTCCTCGCTTCTCTCCTTTCTCTAAAGCCCCCACAAATCACATTGCAGCTGCCATCCATACTACTGCTCGTTTTTTTGGTGATAAAATGTTGTCCCTGCCCTTTTACACACAGGTAGGCTGAACACTAGAGAAGGGATATGGCCTCTCAGGGTCGAAAAGAGCAAAGTTTTAGGAATGAGGCAAAACCCTCTGACCTCTGAAGTGCTTATGAGTGTCAAGAATTCTGGTTTTAAGAGTGCCTATGTTCTTTTTCATCATATGTTGCCCAGTATTTGATATTCATTATGATTATTTCGGCCAATGTAAAATTCTTTTCAGTCGTTGCAAAAGCATAGGAGAAATGGCAGTTTGAAAATAATGAAGCATTTAGCTAAAAGTGATATTAACATGCAGTTACTTTATTTTTCGTAATACTCATGGATAGTCAAAACCGGTTGCGCATTCATTCAGAAACCAAATTCTTTTTACCTTTTTTCTCTTTTTTTCTTTTCTTAATAACCATTAAGACCCAGGGTTTGCCTGACAGATTCATGAACAGCATTATTTATACACCTAACTAAGCTCCAATGACCTCCCATACAGATGTCCTCAAACAAGAAACAAACAGGATAAGAAATATTGAGGGGAAGAGGGATTAGCTTTGAGAAGTATTTTGTAACATTGAAGACACTGTCCTTGTGATATTAATGGAACGAAGGTTAGCATTACGATAGGGAAGACAATAAATAAATAGAGATAAAAGTAATCCCAGGTTATAATCCTATTATAAACTCTTCCACAAGGTAGAACATTTCTCCAGACCTTTCAAGAAGGTGGGAGGTCATATTTCAAGAAAAGATAGGTACAGTGTGGCATCTTCATTGACACTTATTTTACTTTTGAGATTAACCAAAATTAATCAGACTAAAATTAGCACCATGGTGCTGTCAGATGCAAAGAAGGTCAAAGGCTTCATGATCAGTGTTATAAAACTGGCAACGGAGAAAATTAGAGCTTTAGTGGCATTTATAAGAACATCTGTTCTGGGATCCCTGGAGCCGGCAGTGCTGCTTTGTGTATCTGCAGAGAGGTAATAAGCACCATGAAGGACATCAAAATATCAGAAAGAAAAACTAAGACTCCATGGTTAGCAGAAGAGAGATCTTAATACTAGAGATATCAGAGTTCATAACCATCATCCAGCTGCTGATTTGGTCAGGTACAGCCTGTGATTAATCCAGGCAGAAGGAAAGACTTGACAAAGCAGAGCAGCAGCTGAAACCCAGAATGTCTGTGGTAGCTCTCCTCTCTGATTCTTGTGCCGGAAGAACGGTAGGGAGATATTTGCCAGTTTCATGAAGATGCTACCGAGGCTGCAATCAGAAATCCCTTAATTTCTGCCCAACAAAAATACCGCTTTTCCTGGAAAAAAAATTGTGATGAATTCTCACCTAGAAAAGAGAGTGCCATGGCACTAAAAAAATAAAAAACTGTAGGACCAACCAGGCTTAGTTTTCATGTAGTCACTGTGAACAACTGCACTAATCAGTTTTTTCATCATCCGTACAATGATCTTGGTGCTGCCATAGCTACTGGCCTTATATGAGCTGCAGACGGCATTTTCCCATTCATGTTGTCTACATTCCCTGTAACTTGCAAAGTTGCAAGGGAACTGTACTGGTGAACTGAGTCTTATTTTCAATCACCATATAAACACTTCTTAAACAATGAAATCTCAACGAATTTCTTTATTTCTTTTTCTTTTTCTTTTTTTTTTTGTGCAAAAATAGTATTTTCCAAAACATTAATCCTATTTATTTCTCTGCTTTCTGGGATAAACTAGATATAGAAACAAGCCTGCTATAATGTGGTGCATGATATTTTGTTGTAAAATAAAGCTTTTTTAATACGTACCGGAAAAAAGAAGACTAGGTCTGCAGAGAATACAGATAATGATTTTAGGAAGGGAAAGGTTGAAATCCAAAGAGCAGGGCAAGATCAGAAAATAAATGGGAAACTGTGTCTACCGTGGAAGAAGACATGAAAATAAATTGAAGCTTGGAGGAAGGATGGGAAGGGAAAGGACAAAACTAATAATTTATTTACCAATTCAGTCATTTAAAATTCTAATTTATGTACCCACGTATCTCACTCTCTGCTGTGTGTAACAAAACTTTCATCAATACAATATAAAGACATCAAGTGCTTGAGCTTTGTCCTCCTCTTCCCCAGTAGCACTGAAGGATGTTTTATTAATCATTGCTCCTGCTTCAGAGCTCCCCCTCCTGAAGGTGAGGAGGCAGTGAAAAAGCTGACGAGGGATCGTTATTTTCATACTTGGTTCTGATCTCTTTCCTTCAGACTGCCACCAGAAATGGGTTTGGAAATCCCTAAAGAGAAATGTGCTCATTGGAGAAATGAATTTTACCAGAGCTTCCTCATCAGGTGAAAAAAAAATCAAACACCATAACCACCACCACCACCCCACCCAAAAAAAAAAGAAAAAAAAAAAAATCAACACCAAAGAATCCCTCATTTCTTTCAGGAGGCTTTCTTTTCATGATGTTGCCAGCTGGATAAAGGACCAGAAGAGCTATGGCTGTGTGACTCCTCTAATCTTGGTCCACGTTGGCAGGGCGCACAGCTGTAGAGCAGGGTGGTGCTGCGGCGTGAGCACGGCGGTTCCCATCTGCTTCCCTGCAGAACTACACTGGCAGGGCTCTCAAGGGACTTTGGCGTCTCTCTGGACGCAGAACACACAGCACTGGACGTTACGGTGGTCTTAGTTTTACGGTACGTTGTACTGCGGCTCCAAATGCTGCTTTTATGAGTTTAATCATCTTCCTCTCCTGCTCTGCAGTTTGACCCCACTGTTTACACTCGCTAATAATATCACTTCATATTGCACAGTGCATTCATTTATTAATATATATTTCATTGTAAAAAATAGTTTAGTATATTGGTTTCAAACATTATATTCTCTCCTTACCTAATGTGGTTAAATAGCGATTTCAAAGTATTCTATAAAGGTATTACTCCAATGTTTCAAATACTGGCGCTGATACACTCCAAGGCAAAGCGAATCACCCTCTTCATTAGTTTTATAGATGGGATTGAAACTCTCACCACAGTGATTTATAATCTAGTATCACCTAAATGCCTGCAGAGAGGATATACAGCATAAAAATACTCGAGCTAAGCTGAGAATTTCAGAGTAAAGTCATCTAACACGTTATTTGATGTGACATGGCAGGATTTGTTGAGGAACATATTTATTCAACTGCATGTGAAACTTTATAGTAACATAAAATATTAAAAAAGACCAAACTTAGAAACAACTCACAACTACTCAAAGCAGCAGTAAATCGTATAAAAAGGCAAATTTGTGATCAGAATGGTCAATTCAACAAAGAGGAGATTTTCTACAGCAGACAGGTAGATCTATGTACCTACATCTGTTTACATTGTAATCACTGCCTTAGTAATCCAAAACGAATGAGTGTAAAATATGTTTTGATTAAAAGGATCCATTTTAAAGAGGTATTTAACCATTACATTGCTGTATACATACTAGAATCTTAACACAAATAAACCTGATTCAGAATATAATTTGATTAGATTAATTGGCTGTATGTTTCCATATTTTAATTTTCCCTCAGATTATCTTTCAGCTAGTTTTTCATGTTTAGAAGAATATTCTGTTCATATGTCCCACCAGCTATGGCTTGTACAGTATCCGTTTCATCCAATTTTAAGCTTCTCAGGTGAAAGATCCTTAAGCAGAGAACTGCTATTTGTGAGCTCTTTAAATTTCGTCTCTGGTTTAGCCCCATTTTCTTCAATTGAAACATTATCATAAAACTGTCAGTCTTAAACTGATAATCTGAAATCACAAAGCATGCTGTACTTGATGTATTATTTAAGTTCTATTTTTTTTTACATTTCAGTGCCTTCTTATTCTCACGCTTTATTACATAAATTCCAGGGAGCAAGAGCGGTGTAGAAAAAAAGGCAAAAATGCATGTTATTTCAGATGTTCTGAAATGTTAAGGAAGTCTAATCACAGAAATCTCTGAAAGATGAAAGTTACCGACTAAGAAAAAAAGACAGTGAAACAATACGTGTATAAAAGTCTTGATTCCAGATCTGTTACAGGAGAATATTTCTCTCAAGCTATAATATGAAGCATAGAGCCATGTTTTCCAAACAGCACTTAAGAAGCTGGCAAAACATCCTGAATGCCAATTTCCGTTTTGAATTGACTATGATCAGGATGATAGAGTGTACGGAAGAATACGCTCCAGCTACAACTAAGGAAACCGCAACTTTTACATCTTTACTTTGAGAAGTCGACAGCATCAACAGAATTTGAGCTGCAGAACTGGAGAGATACAGGATCAGGAAAGAAATAATGGATTTAAGGGCAGTTAGGTGAATATCTATCAAAGGATCCCTAAAAGTATCTATATAACATTGCATCTTTGTCTGTTTCCACAGAGAAGTAATTAATAGGGCTGAGGTTGCCACAGATAGTATTAGATGAAAAAAGCAACCTACAAAGTAAAGAAGAAGCAGGTAGAGATGCGAACTGTCCCTGTCAGTGTGATGTGTTGTGCTATTTTCTCTACAGTTCCCTGTTGAGCTGCAGAGGTAAGTGCTGGGTGTAATCCATAGTAAAGGAAAAGAAGTCACAGAAAAGATCACCAACGATCCTAGAAGCAGCCATGGGACCATCCCAGATATTCTGAGCTTGATTTGCAGCAACAGCCGTTGGGTGACATTGATTATTTTTACACAGTAGAGTACATAGAGCCAGGTACTGAACCACAGACTGGCATGGTTTACGAACATCCATACAGCACCAAAAGCTTTGTACACAGAAGCCAACTTAAATTCATCTGCAAAGTAAAGACTGAATGTGCATCAGCATGGTCATCTGCAAGATAAATCTTGATGTGCTTAGAAAGATCAGGATCATATCGGCGGAAGAAATTTATTTTTGCTTTTGATCCAGTTAATGATATTAACAGCTGTAATAAATCCATTTCCAATAACTCCAACAACAACTTCAATAGCCACAGTACTTATTGAGAGGATAAGAACTGGTGGCAACATCTTGCTGCTTTTTTTCACCTGTGCCTGATAAGCTTGTGGAGCTGTGCAAGAGGTTGAGCAGACCTGGTGGGGTCTGACTAGCTCCAGCTCCAGCCTGCTCACCTTATGTCTAGGAACAAAAAGACATTTGGAGATGACAGCGGAAAATGATTGTTGATGTTCTTCCTTAATGTGCAAATCAGAGAAGGATTTAATAATTAATTCCAACCATTTACATGCATAAGATTTGCTTATGTTTTTCCCTAGGGATGTGGGGTAGCCAGCTGTATTAACCTCCCCATCTTTTGTCCAATTGTCTGTATTCCCACCTAGAATGACAGAGAGCTTTGTGGCTCTCTGGTTACAACCGTAACCACGTGGAAAGGGATGCATCGTGCAACGCAACACAGGCAGCAGCATATGACGAGAGTTAGCAAGAGGTCTTATATCACAACCATTATCTTTCATACTGCTTTGAAGGTCTGTTAATTATAACTACACCAGGTAGTTGCAACCATTTTAACGTGACGAATATTGTACAGCCTCCAGCCCTGTTTTAGCAGAGGACTCTAGGCAACAGGGCGGTATTTGCCCGAGGGTTACTGCTCCATATAGCTGTCCGCTTATTACATGTTAGATCTCGTATTGGTCACATATATGGGATCAAAAGATGACAGGGATCAGTTCTATGATGAGCAGTGATGACAGGTTAGTGAAGCAGAGCCCTGCTAAAAGCCCTGCCTTCTCCAGTTGCTTTCACTGTCCCGGCCTCTGCCCCACCTGCACGCTCCAGAGAAGATTTTTCCTCTAGGCAGCAGATCTAGACCTGTTCTGCTTTATGGAGTGGAAGTCTATCATCCATCTACACACCTAAGTCAGCCGTGGCTAGATGCTGTAATGGGCACAGCGGTCCAGCACAGAGGGTGGGCCCGTTAATCTGCATCCTTTATTAGTGCTTATTTATAGAATCATAGAATCACAGAATGATTTGGGTCAGAAGGGACCTTAAAGATCATCTGGTCCCAGCTCCTCTGCCAGGGCCAGGGACACCTCCCACAAGACCAGGTTGCCATTTCCGTTATAAAGAAATAGGTCTGGATTTACAAAACAATTTGTCCTCATCTTCTCAACCCCAGGCCCATTAATCCGATCTGTGAATACAGGATTGGCACATTAATATTGTCAATACATTCTTTCTTGAATCAGAGAAATACAAAACAAAAAATGAAGACTTTGACAACAGGGCAAGAAGCAGCTGAGATCATTTGGCTGCTGTAAAAAGTCTGGAAGTTCTTTGGCATTAATATATTTATCATTTCGTGGGAAAGTTGACCCTTACTTCTGGAGTCCACTTCTCAAAAGAGTAAAATGACTCGAAGTAAAAGTTAGACCAAGATTCTAATCTGAATATGCTAAAAACTGTCGATTTAATTTACTGCTTACCATTATGTCCAACTTCAAGGTTTTGTTGAATTGTTCAGAAAATAAACAGCTAACTTAAATTGGTATATTTCTTCATTAACTTATTGAAACAAAAAGGTGGATGTAAAATCTCCGTAGCTTTTTTTTTTCTGTCATTCTTATTAAATTTATATTTCAATTCAGGTCCTAGTAATCACAAGGACTAGGAGCTTTGTTTTCTGTTTTCCTTCAAAAAAGAGCTTACTTTCTTCATCATAACAATGCAAAATAAATAAAAAGAAATAAACAACAAAACAACAAAACAAAAACAACACTGAGACACATCTACAAAATATTGTATATTGGCTCCACATTTTAAAAATCCCAAGGGAAAAAACAAACTAACAAATCTAAACTAAGGATACAGTGGTATGTTTACTTTTTCTATCATGTTCTTCACCAAAAGTATTCAAAATAGTGGAAAAGTCACATCTTACTAAGGAAAAAAGTGATAAAGGAAGTGTAACTCAACGCCTACAGTGTATTTTAAAGTTATATGCATAAATCTTCCTGTACACAGAATATGCATTACATAATTACAGTAGTCAGTTACCTCAAAAATGTAGTCATTAAGTTACTCAAGGGAACATGACAATAACACTTGCATTTTATGCACTTATAAAAAAAAACAGCACTGCAATTATAAAGTAGAAGAATCTACAATGGAAGATGTAATATAGAAAAATGCATGACTAAAATGAATTCTTTACCTTTCCAACAAAGTTACAAAATTCTATTCTGTCTTCATATACACTATCAAAAATGAGAATTTCAAGCAAAACAATATCTAATCTTTACCTACCCATTTCATTTTCCTCTAAGCAAGGCCAAAAATGGGAGCAACTACTTGAGACACAGAAGAACATTCCTGCCTTGAAGACTCCCACCTGTTCCTTGAGAAAGAAGCCATCACACAACCTGTGCACCCTGGTAGCATTTAAGTCTTCACAACTCAGGTGAAGGAAGCAGCCTGTCCCTCAGTGCTCTGTCAGGGACCCACTTCTAATGTGCTCTGCTCTGCAATGGCTTCTATATAAATATTTCTCTTGCTTTTGTCTCCCACTAGCTCAAGAACTTCCTGGTGGACTGTACTGGTACTATCATATTCAGAGATTCTCCAGAACATAGTGAGTCTACTCACAGATGCTGTGACACACACCTGCAAGCACCAAGACGCAAAAGGACAATTTATGGGGAGACAGCAACCAAGACATGACCACCTCTGATGCTGGCTCTAATTTGACCCCAGACACAGTGACCAGGTTGTCCACTGAAGAACATCATGGTATGAAGCTCCTTGAAGTTTCTTGCCCTTTCCTAACCTCACAATTTAGTTGCAACATGCTTTTGCCGAAAGCTGACTGAGGATACTGAAGGGTGGTGGTAGTCTGAGCACCCCGCACAAGTGAACCATGTCTAAAGGGCATATACACTGCAGACAAGCCAGACCAGAAGGTTTTTACTGTGTACCACAAATCTGTGTACTTTAGGTGTCATCCTCAATATGCTGAACTGTGATGGCAGTGTAAAATGAGACAGGAATGGCATGGCTTGTGGTGGGACACTGTGAAAGTGTGACTAGCACCCTTCAGTCTGGGAACCTTCTCTGAAGAAATCCCTGACAGCAACCTGAGATGTAGAAGTGATCTTATGGATTATCCTCACGCTGTTGCAAAGAAAAAAAAAAAAACCTACGAGGTGGTTTGTTTTGTTTCGTCTCCATTCTAACAAGTCTCAAATTTCTAAATTTATAACAGTGATTTATAAATATACAGATTTGGAGGTGAATGGAGTCTATAGTACCGAAAGACACTGTGTATCAAAATTTTAATGCTGTAGTCACAGAAGTTTAACATTTCAGAGAATACTTTATATCATGAAAAATCATCAGATTAATCTATTTTTATTTGGGATAAATTATGATTAATGACAATTACTGCAAACTTTTAGAAATTAACTACTACTTAGATTGTAGGATTCTTGAATTCTAAATTACGTAGTCAGAAGATGTCAATTTAAGTTTAACAACAAACCCAGAAATCGATATTTTTAAAAACACTTACATAAGCATATGTCCTCGGGTATGTGAAATCAGACATACAGATTCACTTTGGTCTCCACAATAAGACCAGCAGCAATCGGTGTGAAGTGAGGATTGTAAGGAAGAAAATTACTTATTCTGCGAAGTACAAGGAAAGATATAAAAGGTTGTCCTAGTTTGAGCGACACAGGATTAATTTCTCTTTCAGTAATTTTACTTTTCAGTAAGGTCTTTTCTAATGCTATGGAAAACTACATTTTTAGAAGACTCTAGTGTCTGAATTTGTGAAAATATTTACTTTATAGCCAGTTATAGTATGTGAGTTTCAAGGTCTCGGTGTTTTCGAGCTTGCCAGGTGCGGGAACGTGGAGGAGCAAGACCTGCACACTTGACCCAAGCTGCCAACAGGATTATTTCATACCAAGAACGTCACATTCAATATAAATTAGAAAATTTTCTGAGGAGTTTTTTTTCTTCTATGATGGAGAACTTCTTGCCCCAGTGCTGAACCCCTGAGCCCTTCCCTTCCCCACGAAGCCGCAGCGCTCTCAGTGTCCGACATTTGCTGTCCACCCCCGGGAGAGCACAGCTTCCTATGGATAGAGTGGGCTGAGTGTAATCCTTTCATATTTTATATTGGTATCGGGATCAATATTGGTTCTTTAGTATTATTAGTGTTAATTATTTAGTATTAGTCTATTAAATCTGTTTGCATTTCAACCTTCTGGTTTCCTTGTTTTTTTCCTGATTCCCCTTCCCTGGTGGAGAGAGGTCATCCAGTGATAGAATAATTGTCTAAATGACATTAGATTGTTTTGGGTTCTTCAAACCATAACAAGGATTTGCACAACACAGGCACAATGTTGTCACATTAAGGCTTTTTCATAGACTTCCTTTTTGAGCTACAGAATTAATGGTCATGATCAGACTAGGTTTAATTGACAGAGGAGACACAAGAGACCCTAGAATATGTCAGAGTTCCTTGAATTTATCCTCTGGTGAATTTATAAAAGCAGCTGAACCACAGAGTAAAGCAGAGACTAGAAATTCTTAAAAATAATCATAGTACAATGTTAGCGTGACACAAATAGTAAATACTGAAGTGTCTGAATTTATACAATATTTTCCCTTGCAAGATAAATCTCACTGTACTCAGAGAAGTCAGGTTCATCCTACAGTACAACAGCTTTCCTCTTTTGATTCATGCATTCTAATTAACAACAGTAATAAATACACTTCTCACAATCCCTACAATGACTTTTATCGTTGAAGTAGTTAGAGACATTATTACAGCACAGCAAACAGTTTCTGACTCTTGTAAAACACTGCCTGTTCGGCTCATACAAAGATCCACAAAACACCAATTAACTGGTATCTGGTTAATCTTTTGGCATTTTACTCGGAGCAAGAAGCGTATGAATATGATACTGGAAGATTTATTTCCGGTATTGTTCAGGAAGATGCGTATCTTGGAAATGTCGCTGATGAATCATCCAACTACAGCCACTGTTTCACAATTTTTAGTGAGAAGTAATTGTCTATGGCTGGATTGGGGATAGGAAAAATTAGAACATGTTCAATGGGACTGACTTCTTCTTCTCATAGAGTTGTTGCTGTTATTTTTGGAAGCAAGAGCTTGGATTTTGGTGTGACATCACTTCATTATACACACTCATCTCTCTGCATGCTAAGAGATGTGTTTTTTGGTGTTCTCGTCAACACCAATAAAAATTTGGATCCAATTTCAAAATTTCTAATGTGATAGCTCCAGCACATTCAGAAAAAAAAAAAAAAACAAAAAAAAAAAAACAAAAAAAAAAAACGAAACACAACATGTTAGAGGCAGACATCTAGAAAGTCTGTGCAGCTGAACTCCCTTCCCATCTGAGAGCCAGGGCTCCCGTCTCATGGAGACATAGACAAGTAAAGGCTGGTCCATGACCCAGAGTGAGATGAGGATGACATCATGAATCATGAAATGAGGATGAGGATGACATCATCACGGGGAAGCAGTCCCAAGCCTGGAAATTTAAATTTAACCTTAATATTCTAGTCTTGCAACAGCAGAGCTGGCCGTTAGTCCAGAGCGCTCTGGATCACCAACCTAACTGCAGTGCCTGCATCCTGCAGTCTCCCTCCTGCCTCCTGCCTAAAAGCAAGAGAATACCCAGCTGCAATCTTGGAATTTCCTTTGGGGATTATACTTGCAGAGAAAAATCTTGGAAGAATTTAAAATTTTACCCTCATCATACTGACATTATAGTGTTGGGTTTGACAAATGTTAACCATTTGCTGACTACTAGGGTGTTATTCTACCACAACTGAATTAGAGGACTTGCAAAACAGGCCAAAAACTCAAGAAGGAATGTTAATGTGACAGTACACATTCCATTTCTTAATGAAGGGAGTCAAGGACATGACAATAACTTATTATTGTTTGCTCATACTCTGTGATGGAAAAAAAATAAAGGAGAAATATTTTATTTTGAGTTGGAGGAAGGACACTGCTTCCCGGGCCATCATAGTAAATTTAATTTCATTGGAATAAGTGGCTACAAGAGCCTCATGACATTTGTTCACCTCTGTATCATGAGCTCCTTAGCAAATAAGGTTTTTACAGCCCATAGTAAATTGTACACAGCATTTATAACGCATTGTATCGAGTCCAGCTCTGATTGAAATCTCTGAGCACTGGCGTAACATAGAGAAGTACTACTGCTACTAAGAAATTATGGGAAAATAATTGACTAAAGCAAAGCATGGGAGCACGTTTCCTGTATAAGATGCAGAAACAGGCCTACAAAAGAAAACTTGAAAAGAAAATTCTATAGGAGAACCATCGACATCTGGGTTTAAGAAGTGTGCCCAGAAGCAGCATTCTTGGCTCTCTTACAGGCTGTTTGCGTCTGTGACACTTTCCAAAATGGTTTATCAAGTGTTCCTCACATATTTGACAAGATATAGAAGGCTTGTGAACCTTAATAAAATATCCTGCATCTGGTAAACAACAATAAATTATGCTGTCATTTAACACATTCATTGACTTTATAATGTACAAAGAAATAATGTTGCAAAATATCTCAAGAAATGTGAAAGGGTGATAATCTTTTTTACCATTAATTTGCAAGTTGTCTTGCCGCTGTCATTATTGTATTGGGGATAATGTACTGTTAATTGCAGTACAACACAATTTTATTTTCTTTTTTAAGAAGGCCATTGTCAAAATAGAATATCCACGAGACACAACTAATGGCAAGAGCCCTCTAAAATACTTGTGAGAGGTCAAAAAGATCAAACGATTTAACACAGATTAAAAGGAAGGTGTAACTACTGTTTTAGGGAAGTAAGTATGCATGTACACCCCAAAAGGAAGGAGCAGGAGGTAGAAGCAAACTAATGACTATTATTAGTTGCTTCTTGCCATGAACAAAAAGAGTTTAATGTATACATTCATCAATTCAAGGCAGATGAGTTTATGGTTTATACCATGCAAAATATAAATGGAAATCTGTTCACTCCCCAAGTAACGCTGGATGTTACCTGCACCACTGCCTCTCATTTCCTCCTTTCATTACCCTCTAGTTTATGTCATCCTCTGCCTAAGAGCATCACTTTTAATACACTGGAGATATTGATATAATTCCCTCCCAAATCCGCTTTCCCAAAACCTTGCCCATATCATAGAATCACAGATTGGTTTAGGTTGAAAGGGACCTTGAAGACCATCTAGTTCCACCCCCCTGCCATGGGCAGGGACACCTCCCACCAGCCCAGGTTGCTCCAAGCCCCGTCCAGCCTGGCCTTGAACACCTCCAGGGATGCGGCAGCCACAGCTTCTCTGGGCAACCTGGGCCAGTCTCACTACCTCCTACTGAAAAATTTCTTCCTAATATCTAATCTAAATCTCCCCTCTTCCATTTTGAAACCATTACCCCTCATCCTATCACTACGTGCCCTTGTAAGAGACCAGTGTAAAGACCAGAAGATTGCTCACCTTTCCTCTACCTAATTCAGCTGATGAAGGAACTAGCTTCTCGCCTCTACTTATGCCTTCCTCAGTGGCACATAAAGGGCTACTCAAAGCTTTCTTTACTGACCCTAGAGATGAATATTGTGTAAGCTGGGTCAATAATAAAGCCTTTTGTTTTCATCTCCTTATCAACATTGTGAATTATTGCTGTCTGCAGCCTTAGTTACAACCTTATCTGATCTTTGTTAGTATGACCAGAAGAGCTCCTCTGGGCTGAGTTTGTTTCATAGTATATTGCACGGCATCAGTTGGAAAGCTTAATAAGTTGTAAGTTATAACAAACATTGCTCTTCAGGGAAAGCTTTTCAATGAAAGCATATTGACCCTCTGTTTTCAGTTTCAACAACAGATGTATTTTTCTTGCCCTTATTAAAATAAGTAAAGATTTTAAATCATGACTGAGTAATTTAAACTTCTTAGTTTGTCATTTTCATGGAGGTTCCCCTTGCACTCATCTGAAGACTTGCAAAAATTTCAGTGATCATGCACAACACCTAGAAGAAAAATCTCTAATTACCTCAGTCAGAACAACAGACCTTGGTAACCTGCCTTGCCTGGGGAACATGATGACATTTTAAGCTTTGAAAAACCCAGTGTTGAATCACCAGGAGGACTGCAACTTAAATGTTTTTTTCTTGTTAAGCAAGGGAAGAAAGAGCGGGAAAAAAATAATGATGTCAGGAAGTTGATAGGAAAAGAAAATCAAAAGGAAGCTAAGGTGTGTTCAATATTCCTCTTTTTAGGCTACCAGCAATAAAATTAAATGTCTGGATCACAGGACACAACAACAAAAAAGATGCATGTACAGAAATAGACAAGTCCCAAACTATTTTTCAAAGATGTAGCAAACCCAATTTTAGCGTATGAGTTCCGGGAAGATCAGACATCTCAAGAAAATAACTTTTCAGTCCATTCAGGGACCTGCAGAGCTGTAACTGCTCCTTGTCTCACATGCGTGGACAGTCTTTCACAATGTCAGAAGCCACCTTGTCACCACTCTTACTGCTTATCACAAACACTTTGGAAGACCTCTTCTCCATACCCTAGTGTCACTAGGCTTTAAAATAACCACTGACCAGTATCTACTTTCCAGGAATCTACTATGAAGTTGGTTGGTAGACCTTCCCCAATCCTGCCATTTCTTGGTATTTAGAGAGTCACTACATCCAAAGGAATGGAGTTCTTCGCTGAGTCAGATTACTCAACAATCACACTTTCTATAAAACAAGATTGAAGAGATAAAATACATTTGGTTTACTCTATTAAGGAACAGGTTAAAATATTACACTAAAATGAGACACAAAGTTGCAAAATTATAGAACAATTATCAAGCTTGTGTTTGACAATATACTCTCCTTAATTGGTCCAGATTCTCAATGGATTTAGGAGATTTTCCTTTCTTCTTTTTTCCTGTTCCAGAGATACTTTATCCTAAAGTCTGTCTGGCTAATCTGCTGTTAAAATTAGAACTGCTTTTCATGTATTTGTTAATAAGCCCGAAGGGTTAGAAAACTGCTACACACTTCTCTTTCCCCAAACCATAGCTGCCATTAGATTTTATGGTTAGTGCACTCCTTTCCACCCAGCTGGATTTTCCTGTTCAACAGTTGTCAAAGACTCCAGTGAAACTTCATGCAAACTGGTCATTGTACTAAGCTCAGCTTACATTTTGTGCTTAGCTTCACCCAGAGAATAAGTATACATTTTTAATACAGGTGCCAGACTTTTACATTGGAGCAAATTTTCTGTGTTCCTTATTCTATCTTGTGTTAGGTTTCAGATATCCTGCCGTCGCCAGCAGTCATCTGTTTTGTGACCCCAGTTCAGAAATGCCATTCTTAAAAGTTGTCCTTATTCACGACAGCCTTTTTAGCATACACCTGATATTAAGATTGCTTTTAGACTACCAAGACTTAAAGATAAGCACAATCCTTATGACTGATTTTTATTATGACTTGAACTATTTTACTTAATCACAGTCCATATAGATAAAGTGGATGAAACAGAACGCATCTCTTCACTTTCCCTACCACTCCAACCCTCTTCCTTCACTGTCTATTCCCGAATCATAAAACAAGCACTCAGGAGTGATTGCAATAAAAATAATGTCATTTAAAAGAAGATACATCTGGAGTGCTAAAAAAACCTTTCAGCACCTTACAGTGCAGCGGTGGAGTGAACATAGGAGACATACTGAAAAGTTAAACCACCTTCAAAAATTCCTGCCCCCTCCAAAATACTATTGAATAACATGTAGTTTTCTTAAGTGTACTCCGTATTGTGGGAACAGTGGGCACTGAATTAAGTTAGTAACTGCCATCCAGTGTAGGACGGGGTTTCAATGTCCATGTCTACATATGCCTAAGTGCTAAGTGGTTAAATCATAGAATTATAGAATCATTTCGCTTGGAAAAGACCTTTAAGATCAAGTCCAACCATAAACCTAACACTGCCAAGCCCCACTAAATCTCAATGTCTGTATCTGCGCTGTTGTCTACTATCTCAAAGATCTCAAACAAAGATCTGGTCAGAATAGTCGCTGGAACCTGCAGAGAGATTCAGTTCGCCCAAAGTAGGCACCCAAAGGCAGATCAACAGAGATCTTCTGCACAGTCTATTAACTGTTATGATGAAAGGCAGAAGAGATGTCTACCGCCACCAAGGGTGCCCAGGCATCCAAGACATCTGTACAGTTATGCAACAGGACTTCACAAAGATCCACCTCTTTTGCTGCAGCAACTGGAAACAACACAGGATCCTTTCATATGTAGACATTCAAATTAACTCCCACTCTGAGTCTAAAGGCCATTGGCTGATGTGACCTCCGGTAGCTGCCAGGTATCTGTCAAACTCTGAGGAGTATCTGTCAGCTGTATACTGATGTCTAGAAATACCTGTGTCTGATGGCAATAGATTACTGCATTTGGCCAGTGAAGGAAGCCCCAGTGCCCAGAAATAAATCACTTTTCTTTTGTCATTGGATATATTTGAACCAGAGATGGACTTAGGAGCCAAGAGTTAGAAAAGCTATCAGAAGAAAAAAATGAAATCTGCTCTTATGTAAACTATATTAAATAGTGTATCTAAGAAACTAAGCTTATCTATAACCTGGGGTAGTTTGTTTTTTTTTTCTTCCTTTCTTTTTCATCATACTGGATTTTAAATGTTTAAAATATACATGTTGATATTAGAAAGTTGTCCTCAGTTTCCTAATGCGTCTGGAATACAAGTTTACCTCATGACAGTATTTTTTAATATTTAGGTAAAGTAGTTTCACTTAAGCTGTTTTATATATAATTTTGTATTTTAAAGAATGGTCTTTCCAATCCTTTTAGGAATGCTCCTGTATTCTTTCTAAGCAATAATGAAATCCAGCGAATAGAAATCTTGATGTTTCCTGTTGCAATGGATCTATTAGATGAAAGTACTCAGTGAAAAAAAATTTTATGTGGTGTTATTAAAGATTGTAACATCAGGATGCTACATAGGTAAACTTAAATAAATATTTTTTAATTATAAAATTTTAAGCACCTACTTTTTCCAACTCTATACCTTTAATGTAAATTTGCCTTTAAGTGCATGTAAGTATTAAGACCATAATACCATTTGCAGGCAGTCAACATTTCAGCACCATTAGCAACCAGCCTCACACTGGTACAATGCTGGATTCACTTGTGTTTGTGTAACCACTGTGCCATTTTGACAGCCAACTGCAATTCAAATCCCTTTGTCAATGCTCTACACCACCTGTGATGCAAATTTGGATTAATCCTGTTTTTCATTGCTTACTTACACTTTTTGAGTAATGTAAGTGACACATGTCACAGCAAATCATACTCAACGTGGAAGTCAGCAATATTTCTGGCACTTCCTCTAGGAAAGAAAAAATGTTATCTATTCAGAAAGATTCACACTAGAGTCGTTCCTCGTACCTCTTCATGGCCAGTGTGAAGAAAGCAAAAGTCCATATTCTGATTATCTTTTTATGATAAACACCATTTAAGTTACAGCTTCTGCATAGTGCTGGAGTTGGGTTCATTTGGCTTTTTTAGTCTGGGTTCCCAGCCGTAGAGAAAATAATAAATAATCTCCAATTCAATCTCTTATTTATTTTGCAGTAAGTAGATGTCACATTGGTGTGAGCATCGCTTGGGGTAGCACAGCACAATGAAATCCATTACCAACATGCCTGAGTCCAGATATTATTTCTCAACATCCTATCAGCTTTTTAAATTTGCATTAATGAAATGTTACTTTGTGCGATTACTATAGCGGGGGGCGAATGATGCATGAAATAAAAAGCTGTCAAATCCTTGAGAAAGTGCTCAGCACAATGACACTTGTCTGCTTACTGTATTCAAAGAGTTCAAATGATATTCTTCTCAAGTGAGAAGCACTGAAACAAATGATAATCACTTCATAGGATTTAATTGGAACATATTCAAAATCATGAAAATCTTGTGCGTTTTTTTTCCCTGTGTTTTAAGCTAAAATAAAAGAAATACAGGGTCCATTTATACTGTTAGGAATTAATTTCTGAATATGGATTCTTCCTGGGAAAGTTGTAGTCAGGCTTTAATAAAATGAAGTAATAACTAAACTCTTCAATGTGGGAAAATAGACAATTCTGGTGAATAGGACCTGTAGGTATATAAAAATCTTACATGAAGAAGGTGAATAAGGTTGTCGATTTACTGTCTTTTCCAGTACAGGAAATAGGTGGCATCAAATGAAAGAGGAGTTAAAAGCAAGAAAAAGAAGGTGTTTTTCCACATAACACAAAGGGAAGATGAGAGACTCCTTGTCAGAAGATACTACGAGTGCTGAAAGTCTGCATGGATACTCCGGATGAATGGACAAGCCCATAGGAATGAAATCAGTTGTGTGTTACTTAAATACATAAAAAACATTTCTGGTTCACATAGTCCCTGTAAAAGTTGAATGCCCGGGGAAATATCGGAAGAAAGCAGAATTTATATTTGCGCAGTTTACGCAATCTTCCCTAGGCTCTCTGCTGCCATCAAAGGGACAGATGGACCTTTGGTCCCAACCAGTGTGACTGAATTAACGTCAGTGAGTTACGCTGCCTCATGATGTCTTTTCATTGAACATTTTATGAATTATGATAATTATTTCACGGTTTTGATTACATCCAACCACAAAATATAGCCCCTGTGCCACAGCTATAATAATTTGAATTAGTGCAGTACCTGGATCCTAGAAAAGAATTGAATCCCTTTGTGCCAGAGGTTGTAAATACATGCACAGCAATAAGAGCAATTTTGTCCCATGTAACATAAGGCGAAAATTAGTTCCAACCACAATTTTACTGGATCCAGAATAGCCTCCCAAATGAAACAATTTTGTCAATTCAGAAGGTTTCGTATCGCTGTTTCAACTCATAACTCTTCATATCCAGTAATAAAGCAGAAGCACAAATTTGATTCAGTGGTATCACTTTCACATGACTAACGCAGTAAAATACAGTGGACTTATTCTTGTGCAGTGTAGTAAACAAGAGAATAAAGCTCAATTCAGAAATGGAAATTAGTTATTCACTTCACTCCCACTTAGAAATAACTGTTATAAGTGTTTTTATTACAGAACACCTCATTCTTGTTTTAGACCCTGACTATCATTTCCAACGATGTTCAACTATTTTGCATTTAGCTTTACTATGCAGACTTGATTAAATAGAAGAAAGTGAAGTTTGGCTTTCCCTGGGAAAAACAAACCACTTAAAAATCTCTCCAGGATCTTTGCTACAGATTTCCTTTTACCTGACTTCAACTTTACAAAATCATTATTATTTAGGATGAGAAGAAAGGAGGAACGCCCCCAAAATATTGACAGTTTTTGTCAAATTCTGAATATCAGAAACTAATTCGCTTTAATGAATGGACAGGTTTGATTGTCAAGATCTCCTCAGTGCACATAGGTTACACATCAATGATTTATTAATTTAAAGTGGAATAAGGGCACATTTCAGTGATACAGCTGAGACAGTGCAGTATCTCCCCATGGCAGAGAACGGGCCATCCTGCTCCTACCAGCTGCTGCCAGTTTGCCTGTGTCAAATCTGGTGCCCAGTGGTCTCCATCATGAGTTTTTTTGTTTCACTGAGCTGACAGAAAATGAACACGCCAAAATAAGTGTGAGTATTGTGCAAGCTTAGCAGATTAAATCAGCCCAGTGAAAGCATGAAGATGAGCACCAGAGGCAGCTCCTACGTGGCACAGATGGGAGAAGAGTTGGGGAGGGTCTGGGAGGAGAGAGGGCAAAACGGGGCTGCTCTGTACATTCGCAGCCAATTATTAGATGGACACAATTGCACCACACAAATATACAAAAGCACAGTTTTGGCAGGTTTCAACACAATCCTCACAGTTTTCCATAAACAATTTCATGCGCTAATTAACTATTTTATCTTAGGATCCCATGGGGTCCAGTGAAGGAATGTGCTCCATGGTGTAGATCCAGCCAGTCTGCTCTGGATGAAGACACCAGGTCATGTTGGTTATTTTGCCATAGGGTCAGGGATCTTTCCATGTGTACTAAGCAGCTTAGGCCAATATATTCGTCTTCTGGATGGATTAAAAATAACTTCCTCTGTAAAGAATCTTTTAAAACGCTGTTTTAACTCTAACCCTCAGCAGTCTGTTATCCAAGATTCATCTTCCATCTATTCTACAATAAAAGTTGGTCCAATATGGGGTCCAAATTTAAAGGGTATTTACACAGGTTTTCAAACAGTGTTATTTCACCAGTTCAGTGGTTTAATATTGGCTTCTGTTAACAAAATATATATCAGAAGTTACAGAAATGCCATTTCTCACCTTATTTCTGTCACTCTTAGACAGACGTATAGTGATTTAAGGGGTAACTTTTCTATGTGTATTGTGCGGAGATTTGAATCAACTCAAAATTTATGGACTGAGAGCTTCTAGGCTTGTTTTGTGAGAGACTAACAGCATTTCTGATATAAGCTATAGGTGTCACAAATCCAGATGATTGTTTGAAACTCAGACAGCCAGTACATTATATCTTTTTTTTTTTTTAGTCCGTTTCTGCCCCTTGATCATGAATATGATTCCATCACATCTCTTTCATTCAGGAAAAGCTCATGTCTGATTATATGGTAGTTGGCATCGCTGATCGAATCACAGCAGCCACATTCTCCTCAACTGCCACTCCCCTCTCTGGCTGAGCCAGAGTCAATATGATGACTAAGGGCAGTAAAACTAATTTTCTCATTCTGCTGTGCTTCACCAGGCTGCCTTGTTTATTTTTAAGTCCCTCCTCCATATGGTGCCACGCTCTTGTCCCCATATTTCAGTGTCTTCCAGGGGAGCATCCGTCCACTTATCTGATACTACGTTGCCCCCTAGTGCCAAATAACTTCACCTGTCTCTTGCTTCACTCCATCCAGCTCCTGCTGTGCTAACTTCTTTTCCTGCAACATTCCCAATTATTTAGTTGTGGGTTGTTTTTATTTGTTTGTTTGTTTTGTTTTCGTTCTGGTTTGGTTTAGTTTTTATGTGCTGGAAAAATGGTCCTTAACCCTGTCCCTCTGGGATATTAGTTGAGCCAGGCTCATTTTGGCTCCAGTCTGCAAGAAGAGCCCAAGTTTCTGTGCTGCTCTCAGCCACTGCTATTTTTATACGACGGGCTGAGTTCACCCAGGCTGCATTTCCGCCACAGGGCTGAGTTATTGCAGAAATCAGCAGTGACTTTGCCTCCATCAGCATGGCAGCAGGTGGCAAACGATACCTGGTATGTAGAAAATTCATTGGAAAATGGGAGGCACAGCAAGGGTTTGGGAGAAAGATGCTAATCTAATCTCATCCTTTAAACAGCCCCCTGCGCTTTGCTGTACTAATATCGGTGCTGCAGAGGTCATTGGCAAGACTTTCCCCTACGCACTGAGAGAAGGGTTTGGAAATGCGAATGGAGCTGCTCTCCTGAGGGTCTGGGAAGAGGAGCTCTCACCCTAAGACTTGGTGGGTGTCTCATGTTGCAAAGATTGAGCAACTCCTGAGTCTCCTGAGCAGAAGAAAGGGAAGAGGGTGGATGAGCAATTTTTCTTAACCAAGCAAAAAGATTTGTAGTCTGAACGTACTTACAGCACTGAGCCTGAAGAGGAGGAGGCAGCTGCAAACTCCTCACCTCTTCCCTGCTGGGAAGTAGTTCTGAGGAGAAGGATCTGGGGGTCATAGTAGACAGTAAATTATCCATGAGCCAGCAATGTGTCCTTGTTGCCAAAAAGGCCAATGGAATCCTGGGCTGCATAGGGAAGAGTGTGGCCAGTAGGTCGAGGGAGGTCATTCTCCCCCTCTACTCTGCACTGGTGAGGCCACAACTGCAATACTGTGTCCAGTTTTGGGCTCCCCAGTTCAAGAGGGACAGGGAACTGCTGGGGCAAGTCCAGTGAAGGGCAACTAAGATGATGAAGGGCTTGGAGCATCTCCCTTATGAGGAAAGGCTGAGAGAGCTGGGACTCTTTAGCCTGGAGAAGAGAAGGCTGAGGGGAGACCTTATTATGGCGTACAAGTAT
Organism: Vanellus vanellus; assembly: GCF_965231255.1. NCBI lineage: Eukaryota > Metazoa > Chordata > Aves > Charadriiformes > Charadriidae > Vanellus > Vanellus vanellus. Next base: position 216,775,740 of record NC_138905.1, on the reverse strand, counting down.
CTAAAGGGTGGGTTGAAGGAGGATGGAGCCAGGCTCTTTTCAATGGTTCCAAGTGACAGGACGAGGGGCAATGGGCACAAGTTAGAACGTAGGAAGTTCCGTTCAAATACACGGAAACAGTTCTTTACGGTGAGGGTGACAGAGCACTGGCACAGGCTGCCCAGGGAGGTTGTGGAATCCCCTTCCCTGGAGATTTTCAAGACCCGCCTGGATGCAGTCCTGAGTAATGTGCTCCGGGCAATCCTGCTTTAGCAGGGGAGTTGGACTAGATGATCTCTAGAGGTCCCTTCCAACTCTGAAAACTCTGTGAATACAGAAGGACCATGTCCCATGTGCTCCTCATGCTCCTTGGCGTATGGGACTTTCAGAGTCACTCTCAATGGTCTCTGGAGGGAGAAGGGAAGGCCCCAGCATGCTACCATGGCACCTGAAGTTATATGTGTGTTTAAAAAGGCATATATAAACTTGCAGACACTGGAGGCAGAAAGGAGAGCGTCATCTGTAGTTCCTGACAAACTTGCTGGGATGGGTTAGACCCTAACTTTGGCTTTATCTGAGTTAATCCAGGCCCCTTCCTCTTAATGACCATATAACAGACTTTTACAAAAACAGCAATCTCCAGTGTTCGTGGGAAATGCTGTGGCAGGAGCTGATCACTATTCCTCGCACATAAAGAAATAATTCTGATTTTACGCTAAGCTGGCCATTTGAACTGATTGTTTCACTCAGGGCTCTAATTCAGCATAATTCTGTGTGTTAAGATAATTGTCTTTGCTTTGGTTTTGCTTAATTTAGTTTCCAAAGGCACTAACTTCTAGTGAGACCTCCAGAAGCCATGTCACCAATACACGCGACCTGTCTGGACTACACAATCCCTCTGAAAAATGGTTATATGGGCTCTGAGAAGTTGACATGAAAACTCAGATGACAGAAAAGCCCATAGATTAAAAATGTTTCTGTTATGTTAAATGATTATTAAGCACCCCCAAAACAGAGGCAATACTATAAAAGCCATTTCATTGTCTTTCATTAATACCACCACTACAAATACAGCAGCATTAGATATTTATTCCAAACTGTGCCATTCAATTAATAAGACAGTATTTGTTCTTGCTTGGCTTGGACTGGCTGTTTTCCTTCTGTTCTGCAATCTCCTTTTAGACCCACTGTGATACGAAATCCCTTCATAAGCTGTGAGGTTAGCGGTGAGCATTACCAGAAATCATTATATACATTAACATGCCAGTCCCATTCTAGCGTGGAATCAGCGCAATGGACAGCATGTGAATTTCTGAATACTGAACAAATGGCGAGCGAGATATTCCCAGATTTTCAGGAACAGGCTCTGGATCTTTTCACATGACCCAACGAGCAATCTTCTCAGTGAGCTGCAGCAAGTTAGTCTTCACTATAGGTACTGTTTTGTTGGCTTTTTTTACTTGTTTGTTGGTTGGTTTTGGTTGTTTGTTTTTTGTTTTTTTTTTTTGAAAATAGATTTCTTAGTGTCTTATTGGTTTGTTATTGGCTTAGTCTGAGGGAAAAGGACAGACGTATAGTCCAGCTAAGACTTTCTAGGACTGTGGAAGAGTTGCTTACGTGTACTAATAATCGTAAGTCACCACGTGATGCAAATGGGCAGCATCCATCCCCATCACTGGAGGACAAGGAACAGCTGCCCTCCACACAAGGTCTTGAAAACCATATACAGTGCATTTTCTAAGAAAAGTTTGACTACAATATAGGATGGCCTTATACACAGCTTCTCTGTTCCTTGTTACTTTTCTTCATTACAACACTAATGTCACCTACTCCCAGTAATCTGGCCAGCCTTCTGGTTTCAGAAATCTATATACGACTGTAAAGTTTCTAAGATAAAAGGTGCCCATAGCAGCCCTGATAAAAATATGTGACTGGAAACGACATAAGCTGTTGCCGATTTCTAAATGTTTCAGCTGGTTAGCTGCATACCATTATTCTCAATGCCACAACATTTACTGCTACTCCTGAAGGAGATGCCGTGTGGGGTTGCCAAAGATGCAGTCAGAGAACAGCACCATTAGTGATGCCGCATGGATGTGACCGGAGAAGTAATTCAACATTTTGAAGTCACCAGACCATAGTTCTTTTGGAAGAAAACTGGATGGTGGCAACAGCAAAGAAACAAAAATATCCCATCCCATTGTCTGGAAGGGAGACAAACATTTTCACAAACACAGGAATTAATATGGAAGTTTTGTAGAACTGGGGCTTAAGCAGATTTGTTTCCCCAAACAGATTCATCCATCCTTAATCAGCAGCCCCAGATGTCCCTGCTGGGAAAGTCTGCATCTCTTTTTTCTGCTTGTCCCTGGCTGTGCTGAACTGGCATTTCCAAAAGTAATCACCTCAGGAACACGCAGAAATACTAAGAATTGCTAATTCAGTGCCAGCTACGCTGATTCACCAAGCTGAAAGTGCCGGTTCAGCTCAGCAAGAGCCGCGGGGTGACAAGGAAAACCAGGACTTCGCCACGAGGGACAGGCGACTCGGCGGCTGGGTGGGAAGGGGGGGTTGGCTGCTTATGAAAGGCAGATCGGAGACACTGGCTCAGGCTACACCTTAGAAAAGTGCAATGTCAAAGATAGCAAACTTTTTATGTGCACGTGCATGCGCAGTGATCGCTATGGACACACCTCATGATGCAACACAGCAATAAGCAGCTGAACAATTAATGTTTTTATTTACTGAAAAATTATTTTCCGTGGCAATATTCTAATATTTCTTGAAATAACATGTTGATTTGCTATTGGCGGGCTTGACTGAATTTTACCTATGGTTCAGAAGCAGTGATGTATTAGAGTAAGAAAGCAGTTTACAGTGCTAAACTCAAATTGCATTACAGCCGAGGGGTATGTAATCATGAAACTGAAATATTGTCTCTTTTCCATGGTACTTTACCATTACAAGAAGTCACTCCTACCCTTTGCAATAAGCTAAGTTATTTCAAGATGGCCCTTTGCAACTGATAAACATACAAGTCCTCTCACAGTGACTTAATATCTGTTCTTCTGTTGTTGCTTCCTGTATATTAAAATCAAAATAATCCATAGATGAAGTACTGTTGATATCTACTCTTTGCCTAACATTATGTGCAACACTAAGATACATTATCTTTCATCTTGAAGGATCTCAAGGTGCAGTCCTGTCTGTTATTGAAATTACTTATTCTCCACTGAAACTCAGCTGTCATCGAGAGAAAAAAAAAACAACAGTACTTGTTAATTCATTCTGCTCATACCTCTGTGTGAGCTACAGGGAGCTTCTCTAATTCTGAGCTTTTATCAGCACTGTCTATGCATTATTATTTTATTAAGGTTGAACTGGGTAAGCACTAATACCTTACACAAAAATCTGATATCCTTTTATTCATTAAGAGTGAGTCATTTTACATTTCCTATTACTAACATCTTTCCAGCACTTAGATGTGGTTAACAATTGCAGTGTGGCTTCACAGTGCATCTAACGTGATGAAAAGGCAGTAGAATAGCAGCAGGTATCTCTGACATTGACCGTTAACAGCATTTGTACAGTTTTGCCTCAGATATCCTTGTGTTAGATCCAGTTCCACAAGCAGAGTACATTAATTTTGCCCAGCGAATTAATACACACGTCAGTTAAGTTGAGTATCTCCTCTTTTCTGCTCAAGGGGCTTCTGGGAGCAGTCCTGCAGCGAAAGCGGGCTGGGAGAACCCTCTCAGCTATATAATAGCGCGTATCATGGCGCACGGCCAATTATCCACTCCTTTGCAGCTGCGTGGTGGGGTTTACACATCTGTAAAGTGGGCATAAACCACTGCAAAATCGTTTTGTCTAGGTGAAATGGCTAAATAAAGCCCAAGAATATGGTCTACTTGTTATCCCAGCTAATTGTAGTTAATACGCATAAGGCAGTTTTGCTTTCATCTACATCCACCGACTGCCATTAATCTCAAGGGGAAATGGGCAGTGCTGCCCATGAGGTTTATACGGCCGCAGCAGGCAAATACATTAAATCAAATTGCAGCTCAGAAATACGCTGGTATCGTCTGCTCTTATTTCTATTGTTTAAGCGTGATCTGCACAGTTATTATCACCTCACAGAGGCTCACACACCGCATCGTGAAATTTGCATGAAAACAACAGCTGTCAAACAACAGTAATTGCAAGAAAGTACCAGGGTGAAAAGAGGCAGCTATGAATTCTCTTTGGCAAAATTAGCGAATTCATCAGAATTAGCTTCTGCATGACCAAATGGGATAGAATCACATCTACAAGCATGCGGGTCCTCCAAGTACATAAAAGTTAGCATTAATTAAAATGCTTATTTTCCATCTGTACTTTGCAATCCATTTCTATCCAGTCTGCTCCATGTGTGCACTCCAGCAGAAACTTTGCAGTCCAGGCATTTCCATAAAGATCCTCTTTTTCAGTAACAAAATGGGGCACACAAAGACCACTTTCAGCGGGGAGCGGGGGAAATCGTCACTGTGGGTGCAAGTAGCCATTTGCGTGCTTCCAAGCCAGTTATGCGGAGGATCAGCTAAAATACCTCAAGGACCACCAAACTCTTGGCAGTGACCGTTGGGGATGTTATGCACATATGATCAGTCACGGAGGAATCCGTCCTTGGCGTCCCCGCAAAAGTAGAGATTGTGACAGAGCAAACAAAGTACGTACAAACGGACCCTGATGTTCTGCGCTTGTGCTGGTAGCTTAAACGCAACAACAGATGTGGCCAGGTGGGCATGGATTCCTTTCATCACACATTTATTTATTTAGTTATTCACAATTGAGGTATCTGCATTACAATCCATCAGTGAGTTCAGGCCTCAGTGGGTAATATCAAGTTGGTTTGGGTTTTGGTTGTTTTTTAGTTGTTTTTTTTTTCAGTTTGCATGGCTTGTAATATTTACATGCTTATATCTGCGATTTATAGTGGTTTGGGATTTAAACACAACATTTAATTAAAACACACTAAGCTGTTGGAAGAGGTAAAAGGCAAGGACTTAAAATGTATATCTAATAGCAGCTACAAAATTTTGGAATATCACTGATAATTATTTTATACTAAATTCTGCATCTGCTATTGTTTCGTTATACTTATTGAATATCCTTTTATTACTATTTATTTTTTCTTTATAATTCTAGTTTATTATACGTATTACAGTTATTATCTTCTAATACTATAGAATCATCACAATTTTCAAATCGCTCAATAGTCCAGACCACCCTGGGGACCAGCACCTGATATCCCTACTCAAGCTTGAATTCAGGCTGCCATCTTCTTTTCTGGCTGAAAAAAAAAAAAAAAAAAAAGAGTCCTCCAGGGAAAGACAGGGGATAATAGTATCTCCCTGGTGTGACTGCCACAAAGAGAGATGGGGATAGGTGGAGGTGACTACACAAATGTAGCGCACCTTAACTCTCTTTCCATGACCCTCAGATGTTGCTGCTTTGCCCTTCAATTCTTTTCCAGACTCCTTCTGTCAACGGGACTTAACTCCATGGATTAATTAAGCTTGATAAAAATTGTTTTTGCGAAGCAAACAGGTCTTGGACCCAGAATTTGGTCAGGACCAAAAGGCAACACAACTTTCATTCCTCAAAAGGGTGGTGTCCTTTCTGGAATGGCTGAGCTTATTCCCACCTTAGCAAAATCCCCAAAACTGACTTAATAGCTTTCACCTAAATATTGTCACATGAAGCACTTTGTACCAAACAGCTGAACTTCCACAAACCACATGTAGTTAGTGTCTTATTTTAAGTGAAATTAAAGAAAGAAAAAAAAATCATAAAACTGTATTTTAAGACATAGTACACCTAAAAAGCCTTCCTGAATTCCCTGCAAGCAGCAGCAGCTGTGTCCATGCCTGAAATTTAATACTCTGGATTTGTTTAAAACCCGTCCCAATTTAAATCCTTTTACTTTACAATATTCTAATCTTCCCTGTTTTAGACAGTCCTGCTTCCTCTTATGTTTTAATTGCTCCTCTTCTGTGCAATAAAAAAACAAAAACGTGATAGTTAAGCTCCCGTGTCTACCTCTGCTAATCCAGCAGCCGGCCTGTAATTTCAATGAGCCCTATGTGCCCGTCTCCTAGCTCTCCAATTAATTTCTTTTTCACTCAGCACCCATGGGAAAAAAAAAAAAACCAAACAACCAAACAACACAGTCCTCATGCCCAGGCCAAGGTGGCACAATCAGTCCCAAGAAAACTCATTTTATCTTTATTGTAGTTTACTTCAGGCAGTGAGGACTTGAACCAAAGCTATGATCCTCGACGCCTCGACGTGGCCTTGGGCGACCTGGTCTAGGGGGAGGTGTCCCTGCCTGTGGCAGGGCAGTTGGAAATTGATGATCTTCAAGGTCCTTTCCAACCTAAACCATTCTATGATTTCATGATGCCAAAGGCAGGCGCACAGCTCTAGCAAGCAGTGAGGTGCTCAGTACCTGTGCCAGCTAAGAATGATACATGGGCGAGGAGCGGGGTTGTTCCGCGAGCAACGTTAAAGTGGGGTTTGATCATCTGATCAAAGAGTGCTGTAAATCAACGTAGGCTTTAATGTAGTGAATATAAAGTTTTGTTCCTTCACGAAGGGAAGTGACTCGCTCTATGTAGGGCAAAGCTGTTTATAACATACAGCGCACCGTTTGAATTGTCAGTTTGCACTCTGGGCCGGGATGTCTCAAAACAGCTAAAAAGCACGTACAAATAAATTTAAAAATAATCTTTCTGCTGTGAGGGAGCTGTCTGGTTTAGATGCTTAGGTAGGAATGGGAATGGGAAGTCTTTGTTTCTACAAAAAAAACATTAAGCTTTAGTTTTCACAGGATCTAGTTTTTCATTGACCTCTGCCACTGCAATTAGGAGACCCTCATGACATGTGTGGTCCATTTAAGCACCTAAAGACTTCCAAGAAGAGGCTATCTTATCTCTGCTGATCATCCAGGTCAAGAGAGCTTGCTGGTTTTTGTGGTAGACCTCTAAGATCTGTTGCAGGAGTTGAACACTACAAATCCCTTCCTCTCCCTCTTGACTAAAGGCGAAGGTTATAGTAACTGGTGTAGACAGAGTAGATAGAGCTGCCACATTTAGCCATATTTGACCTCCTCAGAGTGCACGAGTCTGGCTGCTAACGTAGCCAGGTAAGATGGGTATCAAAAGGTGAGAGGTGGGAGTCTGTGGGGGTGACTACTGTACAATGTTGGGGTGTCCCAAAGCTGGATGCCAGACCCTCGCTTAGATTCAGAGCAGGGTTTGGCATGAGACAATTTACCCATGCCCACGCAGAGAGCCTTAATATGGCAGAGGAACCACACATCCAAATTTCCTATGTCAGTGGTAACGACTAACAGGTTACATAAACCCTTAATGTGGTGCATCGTGCTCACACGCGCTCTGCTTTTCTCAGTCAACCTGAATCCTGCGACACAAAGCAAAACACAGTCAGGTTCTGTGAAAGAAAACCTTGTTCAGGGTCCTCCTACAGGCCTTGGCTTTCTCCATAGCATGAAAGTTGTGCATGTGGCACCATGTGCTAGAGCTCTAATTCCCAGTGTTATGACCAAGGTCTGTCTCAGTCCATGCAGGAACTACCCAGATCACTTCAGCTGCCTTACTGCTGTCCCACCAGTGTGGGAGCAATTGTTTAGAAAAGCAGAGCATAAAAATACATTTTTGCTTTTAATGTAGAAAAAAAAAACATTCTAAAAGGTGAATGACACAGACTCCATATACAGAATAAGAGAGGTGGACTATCAAGGAAAAGAACCACAAAAATGGTTTGGACACTAAGTTTCAAACAAAATCAGTGAATCTCTCTACTGAACATAAGCTCTTTTATTGCAGCAGAGTTTACTTTGATATTAAACCCTCTTCAGGTCATGCATGTGTGAATGAAATGAAACAGAAAAAAAACTATCCCAAACCCAAAAGCAGCTTAATATCTGCTTTTGGAATCAACATCTCTATTCTCCATGTGTTATTTCTGCTTCTAAAGACGCAGAATAATATGGCTCATTTTAGAAATCTCAATAGATAACCAAATAAAGCAAAGAAGATGAAGAAGAAAAAAAAAATAAAGAAGCTTCTACATTGTACTTTGTGTCACTAAAGCCTAATTTTGTAATTCTAATTTTGATGGTCTCACTAAGATTTATAATTTACGTAGAAAATCCATGGACATGTTTTTTACCAAGTGTCTAGTAATTTGGGGTTTTCAGAAAGGACTGACAGCGAAGCACATCTTTACCGAAAAGCAGTTATGTCACAGAAGTCTGCTCAGTTCTGTGAATCCGGCACACACATTTGCATCTGCAGACCCTAAGCCCCACCAACTTTCAATGTATTTACCTCTAAAGTGCCAGACACTAAGGAAATGGAACCAGTTTTACTTTGAGGGTGCAAAAGTGAGTCCTGAATAATATGCCTATGAGTGGAACAAGAAATGTGTGTCGAGTTAGGAAGGGATGCCAGTTCCTTAAATATTGATTTTAGCTTTAAACATCTGCTGGTGTGCACATAACTGGAGTTTCTCAGAAGCCAAAGCCCTCTGATTTAGTTTGAAGGTCCAGTCACTTTATCCAATGCACAAATAAACCAAATCTTAATGGCCTATTATTGGCTGTGTACTTAGCCTGGATCAGCTCCAGAATTTGCTTATCTAATTATTGTAGCCAAAATAAAGTGTGAATACAAGCTTTACAATAATTTATTATGGATCTATTCCAGCTTCTCCTGAAGTCAGTGACTCTCTTTTCGACTGACTTTCGCTAGTCCTAAATTAGCATGTAGGACAAATACAGTAGGAACAAAACAGGAGAAAAAATTACTTACGTTTCTACGGTTTGCAAATACTTTTGGCAAGTTCTCAAGTCAGTGAAAACTTTTTCATTAAAAGTACTCCTGCCCGTCCGTCTTGGTGTGGCAAGAGATGTGGAATTTAGGTTATAGATGGGATATAAGGATGAAATTCAAGTTTGTCCTATAGTCATGATTGTGGTGCAACTGTGTATTGAGGCTGTGCTTGTGTGTAAATCCAGTTCGTTATCTCACTGGTGGAACAACGAGCAATTTCAACGCTGGACCAACTTGAGAGAAGGGGATGGACTGAACATCTAGCCACTGTCTTCACAAAGCACATGACTAACTGTTACAGGAGCTCTCCTATGGCAATTTTGGGCAGTCACGACAAATTCTCTTGGCAGTTCATGTCTGTGCCTCAACAAGTTTGTTTCTTTCCAGTGTGTTGATTGATACCCCGGTGAAGAAACAACAATCCCAGAGACTGCCCAGGGTGTTCCTCCTCCAGAGCTAACCGACCTGTACATTGACAATATACTTGTAAATACTCAGTAGGAACTTCTAAATATGCAAAAATCATCATGCAGGATAGTCTCTCGTGCATAGTTAAGATCATCAGGAGATGGTTGGCAGATAGCTTAAGAAAATCAACAGCCATAGATTGGGCATGTGATGGAATGGTGGCACAGGAGCTCAGGCCAGCTGGATACGGGAATTCAGCAGAACAGTGTTTTGGGGAGTTTTGTTCAACCCTGCTGGAGATACCATTGCAAAGACACAACCGAGACTCCCATCACCACCCAGACAGTGGCTGACCGTCCTGTTCAAGAGACTTTATTCCTCATGCAAGCATTGTCCTGTGTGAAGATGCCAATACATTGTGAGGGGCTTAGCAACATTCTCTTGATGGGCGTCTGTGCAACGCCTAAACACTCTTGTCTTGACGTGCACGCCTTCAGTGCGTGTTATGTACCGACACATCAGCCTGGGTTTGGTCACGTAGGAAGTCACATTTGCCTTGCTCAACAGTGTTTCTCTTACAGAAATCCATACAAAATCTCCGATGAAGTGCAGCAATCTCTCTCAGTCAGCCCTGCTGTGAAATCAAGAGCTGAGGCACAGAAGAGCTGCAAATGGAGGAGTAGTATAGAGGGTTACTGCTGTAACCCAGGACTAGATTGTGTAAGTGGACAGTTCGCGGTTGGTTAAAAAAGTGAATGAGAATATGGCCTTTTTGAAACACCAGAAGAAAACTGGGAACTTTATTTTTATCAGTTTCATTTGGCTAATTTCATATTGGACTGAATTATCTAATTTAATATGAGTCTGTTCTATTCTGTATTAACTATTTCTTTTAGTAGTTTGGTTCACAAGCAACATTTTAATGAGTTTTAACAGAAGTTGTATTAGGTCCATAATGACTACATAGTATAGACTTAAGGGAAAGTATTACAAAGCATAAGTGACCATGTGCAAGACCTACAGTGAATAAGAGCCTCTAATCTTTGCAAGATTGATCCAAATGATTTTTCTCTATTCAATGTTAACTGTTTTTTTTTTCCTGTTTTTTTGCTAATTGGACGGGGACTCATTAACAAATCTTTTCCTGTGGAGCCTATTTACTCTTCGGTATTGTGTGTTTTATAGAATCATATAAAACATGTCAAAGTTTTCCTAAAAGGGAAATGGACATCATTAATACAACAGAAATCCACAGAATATTGTTCACAAAAGGTGTACAAATTAAATGCCATAAATGTTAAATAATTAACAACGAGGGAAAACAACAGCCTCTTTTTTTTCTCAGCCTTCTATCAGATGCTGATAAGAGGCAGGCAATGAATTCAAAGAACAAAAGACCCATTTAGAAAATGTCCTGGCACTCACCATCTTGAGATTATAACTGGGACAAATCAATGCAGAGGAACACAAAAGGACAATTAGATAATGGCCAAGCACCCAGGTATTTTTCTATAAATACAGAAAATGAACATATATTGGGACTATTAAGAACTTCCGAAAACAGTTACAGCCTTGTTGCTTTCTGATACACGGAACACCAGCTCCCTGTTTAAGAAATAAATGTGCCCTCCCTCGTCTTTTGGAAGAAAATTGCACAAAGCACCTTCCATTTCATGCACGTCAGAAATACAAAATATGTCAGTCACGCAGGTTTACCTATGACTTCCCCAGCCCTTCCGCTTGGCGGTGTTTCCTTCATTATGCCTCTAATTACAACAAAAAGCAAACTCTCAACCCTCCTCTGCAGGGAACGTGGGAAAACAAAAAATCTACGGCACCATCTCCTCTGGATTGGCCAGTATGGTTGGGTGGTTGGAAGGGAGGGTTGTACTTTCAGGTGATATTTCTTCTCCAGTGTTTGTCAACCAGAATACTGATGTCAAGATGATCTGTCCCTCTAAGTTGAAGTATCGTTTGATGCTACTCCTGGGATAAAGCAGCTTAACCTTTTTCTCTAGACTGACTGAAGGCATAAGGTAGCCCTTGGTACCTATGGCACAATATTTCTGATTTAGGAGTTTTAAAACACACATTGCAAAGTGTAACCCAGCTCCAGAATCAGTGGCAGCACAGCCATGCCAGTAGGATACTGGACCCTGGGTATTAAATATGTCTCAGCGTTCATTGGCACATACAGTACCAGGTTGACGTGGCTGTTCCCTGTCTGGTCCCAGGGCTAGCTCTTAATATCCGTATGGCTTTGTGCAGCTCCCTGATCCCTGATAAAACAATCCATTCGGAGTTCAGGACTGCGTGTTTCAATCTGATGTCTAGACATACGCTTAAACTACACCACATAAAAAGTTAATATAAAAAAGCTCTAGGGAAAGACGCATTAATATCGTGGCACCAACGGTGTATTTCTTCTGAATTCCCACTACCTGAAACATACCTTTAAAACAATTACTACGTGCATGCACTAATATATACAGAAACACGCTGTTATATATGAATATAATGCAATACAATATATATAGCCAGTATACATACACATATTCTTTATTCAGAATTTTAGTGCATTTGTATGAGGTATTTAGGGAGGTTTTGGTAAAAAAAGCACCAAGGAGTATTCAGTCAATCTAGAAATTTCCTAGCTTTACATATATTATATCATTTTAGGTTGGACTGGCTGGTCCCCAAAAATATGTATTTATTTAATAACATATTCAAAGCAGAAAAAGAAGCTAGCTGTGGACATGCACATATATCAATAGCAATTTGCATCACAACCTGCACATGGAAACTGGTATAGAGGGTTTCCTATATTTCACGGTCTGGATCATTGTAGGTGATAGGAAGTGTCATCTGTGTAAGCAGAGATTTTCTGCATCCACATCCGTTTGATCCATTGTCTGTTCCCTCATGAGACTGAAGTTATGGACAGAGCTGTATCTGTTTTCCCTCCACAGCCCCTGGGTACGAATTCATGAAGCATTCTCTCTTGCACAGATTGGCTGCTCAGATTGTTCTCTGAGGACAGGATTTAGACTCAGCTGAACTTTTCATGCAGCGTGCAATTTATAAAAAAGAATTGGCTTTCAAAATAAATTATGGCTCTATGTTAGAAAAATAGAAATATGGCTAGCTCCTATCTGGCCTGCCTATATATCGGTATGGCTTCTCTGGGTATTTCTCCTGGATTAAATGGCCCTCTGTGTGTGTAAAATGCTGGAATAGATATTACAAGTGAGAGGTACATTATATCTAGTAAGAGACAGGAAATCTGATTACGATGGAGACAGAAACACATATAAAGGCGACCAAGAAAAACTGCATGCAAAAGTTATACACAGAGCTCTCACCTAATATGGGAAGTTTGACCTTCCTCTTTGAAAACTATGTTTTTTTTCTCAAAATCAATGATGAAAAAAAATCTTAAAACAGCTGTCTTATCCTATCAATGAAGATATAAAAGTATAAGATACATTTACGTTGTTGAATTGTTTAGAGCAGGGACTTTTAGCTGTAAGACCTGTTGCATAGACTAACCTCATCCATAGAACATAACATTTGCACCTGGATCTCCTCTGATCACTTTTTGTAGGATTGTTCAAAGTGTTTGAAATAATCTGAGAGTGTTGTTGGAGGCCACATATGTAGGGTTTTCACAATATGAATCTGGGGTCATGCACTGTGTGTGATAAGGAGGAGGCTGGACTAGATGACCTGAAGATAATTCCAACCTGAATTGTCCTCTGATCTCATGATTCTATGAGGTATGCCAGAATGACCTTGGGATGTTTGAAAGTATAAATGAGGACTCCACATGATGAAGGGAGACAAATTCAGTGCAGGTTTGTTTTGTGGGGTTTTTTTTCCAGGTTCCTTTTGGTAATGGTTCTGGGTGCATCTTATTCTATGAATAATGTCTTAGCATCATCTTGGACAGGCTGGTAGGCAAAGACCTAACAGTTAATTACTGCTCCAATGTTTGAGCTAGCATCTTTACTCTTTATATAGCATGGTAGGTGCAAGCATGGAGACTGCATTTCCATTGCTTAAACAAAAAGGCAATATAAATAATACTATTCTCAGCGTAATGTTCTTGGTGAATAATACTATTCTCAGCGTAATGTTCTTGGTGTTCTTACAGCATCATAAAAGGCAAGATAATCTAATGGTTCTTTCAGGCCTGTAACGCTGTGAAACTATTAATAGAAAATTTAATATACAGAATGTTCAAAGTAGCTAAAATTATGTTAATATATTACTTTGTTCTCATGTAACACCAAATACACTATACTGCCAGTTCTTTGATGACCACAAATTTTAGGTACTTCAAAGAAAAACAAGTCGTTGTTACTGTCATTTTCATTCCGTTCTTCTTTCCATTTATCTGTCCTTAAATTTTATATTTTTTTTTAAATTAATATTGTTTTTTTTTCTACCAATGTCTGTCAAAAGATGGCACTTTTGTCTAAAAGGAAAATGAGGTACAACAGAAGTCACTGTTAAAAAATATGTCCTAAAAATACAAAGAAGAGAGAAATGTTCAAGAGAGATTTTTGCTTATTATCTGCTACAAAATAGGAAGGAAAAGTTATCTATTTGAAGGATAAAAAGAAAGTTTCTCAATTCTGAGAAAAGAGCATAAACATTTTCAACACAATCATCTGACTTACAAGCAAAAGTCCTAAGAGAACTAACTGAAATAGATTTCTGTGATCAAGTTGTTCATTTGTAATGGTATATCGGTAAATTTTAATTGGTAAATTGGTAAATTGGGAGGGAGGTCAGGTCAGGTCCTACAAGGTCAGCTTGGAAGGGGGGTCTGAGCAACCTGATCTAGTTGAAGATGCAGGTGATGAGAAGATGCTGACTAGATGACCTTTAAAGGTCTCTTCCAACCCAAAATATTCTATGATTCTATGGATGATAATAATCAATATAATTACCTTGTCTGAAGAGAAGTAAATCAGGGAACTATGAACTTGCTTATCTGGTTTCAATACATTGGATAAAGTTGTGCTTAATTCTTGATTCTACCAATAAAGTACTAGAGGTTTAAAAAATTCTTAATGCTTGTGAGCGTTATGAACAGCATCTTTCATGGAGGAGAGGTTTTGTTGCATCAATCTGTTACAAAGCTGGCTGAGTAAATAAACTAAGTATTCTGCACTACAGTTTCTCTGCAGCTTTCAGATAATATGACACAACATTTGTATTTAAAAATAAAAAAGAACCCGAACTATAGTATATTTTAGGGAATTACTCACTGCTTAATAGATCAACATTGTTTATCCAACCTTTGATCCCCAATTCCACTAGTCAAGTGCAGCTTTGACAGAAGAGACTTTCTGTAAAGTGTACCAAGACAATTCTAGCAGGTCTTCTAAATAGTTGGGATTTAGTCCAACCATGTGGAAGATTTTGTGTCAACAGCCCATCAACAGAAAAGGTAATCTTTGCTTATGACATATGCAGGGGTTGTAAATCTTTGCAAACCAATTGAAAGAAGGGCAGATGACTGTTTCAGAATATACTGATATACTCCAAACTCAATGAAAAGTGGTTTAATTTACTTAAGTGAATAGGAACTGAAAAAAAAAAAAAGCCGGGGAATTGTGGAAGAAATTAATATATAGAAGTCCGATCTAAGATATACAGTGCACAATGGCAGGAAAGTTTAGCCAAACAACTTCACTCTTGAGATTAAGCACAATTTCTTATCAATGTGGGAAAATGGTTACTATGGGTAGATGCTGATCTTATTTTCAGTCAGGAACCATGCATTGAAATGATGTTTCTTTGGGCAATTTGTGCATTAACTCATCTCTTTCATGGCAGTTCTTTTGGAGATCTGTTAAATTCTATCTGGACTTGCTAAGATTGCAGTTGCCTTTCTCACCTCTTAACTCTCACACTGTCTTTATGAAAATGCTGATTACCCTTATACTGCCTTCTCCCAGTGGCATATGCCAAGTCCAGACTCTCTACCAGATCACACTGCTGTTGGTTAGATTGACTCTATACGTTAAGGGCTTTGTGGTGAAGAGTGGTTGAGTGGAATAGAAGTATCCAGTATTGGTTGTAGTTGATGGAATGGAATGGGGTTTTGTTTAGCTCTGTTTATTTTAAAAAAACTCACAACACAACAACTTCTTTCGTTGATGACTATGTCTTGTGCAGATGTCTTCAGTCAGAATAACAACCTGATTTGGGGTCAGGAAGGATCTTTCTGATCAAACTGTCCAAAATCCTAAACATTTTTGTTGTAGGGCACTTTGCCTGCTGATGTCTTTGACTTTATGAATTCATATGAATTTATGAACACCACAGAGACTTGAGAGCAGGAGCTGATGGGAACACGCCCAAGCAAGAAACCATACTATATATTTCATACACTTATCAGGCTCAATCTGCAAAGCTGTTGTGTTTTGTGTCACTTTTAGTGTCCCTAGACTACCCAAAAAATCCATTTCTGAAGAAGCCATAGTAAGAATCACAGAATCATAGAAAATTTAAAGTTTGAGAGGATATCTGGAGGTCATTTAATCCAACTCATCATCGGGGTCAATGAGATCAGGTTGCTCCGATCTCCGTCTATTCATGCTTTGAATATCTCATGAATGAAAATCCCACAGGCTCTCTCAGCCACTGTTCTAATGTTTGAACATTGTAATGATGAAACACAAAGTCTTTATACGGTTAATACATCATTCTTGAACATACATCATCAGAATTGTACTCTGTACTTGAGATGAAATCTCCTTAGGTTCTTATACAATTATTCTTCTGTAATCTGTATCAAAAAACTACCTGTCTAGTTTAGGAGCATGTTTGACTTTTTCATAGTTGGATCATATTGAAACTTAATAGTCTCTCATTGATGAACTCATATGACCAGGGCTCTTCTCTTGCAGCTCTTTCTAACTAATGTATTCCTAGATGATAGTGGACAGGTTTGAAAGGAGACTTCCAAGTGTGTTTTATACTGTCCCCTTGCACTTTATGAATTTCATCCTGTTCGTATTACTTCTGCTCTCAAGGTCATTTAGTTCTTTCACTATGATGAAGCAATACTTTTCTGTCCTCCAAATGATGCTTCTCAATTTTTGCTTCTATGCCAAGATCATAAATAAAAACATTAAACACAACTGTTCCCAAAATTGATTTTTGAGAAATGTCAGTAGCAGCATCCTTCTAGGCTATTGCTTCCCCTTCACCTGATCTCTCAGTCAACACCCCACTTATATAGTTTCTGCACTAAGTACTGTCAACTTAATCTTAAATAATGGTTTCACATGTGAAATAACAGTTTCACATGTGCTTCCATGCCAAATTATTTTCTGTATTTATCGGTATATTTCTTTTGCTTATTAATCAATTTTCATTAAAAGCCATCCGCTATGATATAGTCCAACCCCAATTAGCATAATGCATTGCCTCTCATTTTTTACTATGCAATGTGTCATTTTTACTGCAAAATGATTGAATCGCTGGCTTGCTAGTTTGTAGTTTCTTATCTTATTATATTATGGAAAAGCTGTAACAAAAAAAGTCCATGGACTCAATATGCAGATACTTGATATATCAGAAGTAAACCTACTGATCCAGTAGTGACTTCCAGACTAAATTCTGTGAAAGTGTGAGAGAAAAGCCAAGAAAGCATTTGCAAAGATGCTGAACACATGGTTAAGCCTTCTTATGCACAACAAAACAGGACAAAAGTTTTTGTGGTATCTTGAAATTTTTATTTGGAAACTAGCAGGTATTGGTATATGAGTGCATTTTAAATAAAAAAAAAGTTAAAGAAAACTTCAGTAGAAGGCTGGGTTTCTTTTTCAAAAGCTGTCTCTTAGCTTTCACTGCTTCCTAATCATTTTGTATTTCAGCTTCAGACCATACCTACACTTCCTCCACAGCTCAGCAAAATAAACCTGCCAAAATACAGTCACAAAATACTTGAACAAAGGAAAAACACCTTGCTGCTGCACTTTCTCTGTTTCAGAAAACAGATTAACGTCAGTTGAACAGAATCACTGTTAGATGAGCGAGCAAAAGGACCGGGTTTCTTTTACATTCTCAAGACCATAACTTTGTAAGGCTGACGTGCTAACATTTTGCCCCAGTTTATCGTACATGCTGTTAACATTCCCTGCTGAATCTTCAAGATCAAGAGGTACAAAAGTAAGAGGAAAGGAAGCACTTTGTCTTGTCGCATCTATGCCTCTGTTTCATATGTTCAAGTATAGCCAAGCGAATGAGCAACAGGACTAAATTAATTTTCCTTTTATTCTGATTGTGAAATTTCCATGATCAGATTGTAAGTTTATTGAAAAGAATCTTCAGTCTTGGAAACATGTATGCTTAACTTTAAGCTCTTTAATAGCCCTAGCGAAGCCAGAAATTCTTGCAATACTGTGGTCTAAACGTATGTGTATGTTTAGCTCAGAGATCTGTTATAGTAATGTCTTTGGTGTAGAACTCCTGTTCACTAAATTACCCGCTAAATTCAATAATGTAGCTCATGCTATTGTCACACAATGACCTAGACGCATAGCCAGTGTAGCTTTAATTGCAAATCGCCTATTTTCCTCCAAAACACTCCAATTTGTGATTAAGATTATGCTTATTTGCCATGTAAGTAACCACGGTCTGAATCTGTTTCTGGTTATTTAACTCATACAACTAACCAGATAACTACATAAACTCCACGGCAGGCAGAAGCTGTCATGCATATATATATAGCATATATACACCCTGCAGGGAATCTGACCTTCAGTACAATGAAAGTACACGAAGTGCAAATCCCACCAAGCCGTAAGGCTGATCTGTATCTCAAGAACAGAAGAACACTGACGGACTCACACACTGAAGTGTTACGGTACAGATTACGCCTGAGAGGCTGTGAATACAAAAATTGGAATTCGCTATTTGAATATTCAAACACTATATTCACTTTCTCACGTATCCCCCTATTAAACTCTCACGCCCAGAACAGCCCTGGAAAGCGAACTGGGATTGCCTTTTGAATTTGAAGAACGTTCCCTCCCCATATTATCCCTAAAGCACACCTTCCTCTCCATCACCTATTTTCCACTCAGCCCTAATTATTCTTTTTCTTTGACCAAAGTGAGGGCAGGACGAGCTTCCCACATCCCTTTCTTCTAAAGTAGTATGTTTTGCTTCACTTCTCACCGAAGGAAAGAGGGAGAGAGAGAGAGAGACAATTTCAAGGAGATAATGCATTTGACCTCTCTGTTAATATTCCAAGCGCTGGTCAGGAAGGTTAGGAGCAAACATCAGCTTTCTTTCACACCTCTTAGCTCATTCCACAAATTAATAACATCATACTGGGAGCAGCCTAGACCCTGAGTAATGAATGTTAGCCGTAGTTCCTGCTGGCTGCTTCCGAGGATGCATTTATTTTTCTCATTATCTTACACACAATCTCCCAGCTATTGTCTGCTACCCCTGCTCACTCAGGAAACCTCAGAAAGTGCTAAAGATGTCAAGAAGCAATAAGCCTCATTTATTTTTATGGCCTTCATCAGCACTTTCTTTTTTGCTTAAAGGCCTATAATAGAATCCACTGATTAGAATCAGCACCATATCAGAATATAGATATGATAGCCCTTTTCTGAAGGTGAATGGGCTACTGAAGGGCACTTTCTCCATTTGATACTTCTAGAGGATACTGAAGCTAAACAAAATTAATTGTGTTATTTCTTTTTTTTCTTCTTCTTCTCGTTACCTTCCCAGACATTTGGAAACTGATTAACTAAAACGTTAAGGAAGATGATCATAAAAAGTCCAACTAATTAAAAGAAAATTAGTCAACTGAAACAATACCACAAGGTAAGCAGTTGGATTTGATAGCTATTAATAAAATGGCATAAATGAATAGAGAGAAACTAACATTTGTTAAGGGCCATATTTATCACAAAACTAAACCAAGAATCAAATAATTGACTTCTATTAGACTTTTCTCACTTCACTTCATGCATGTAATAGTTACAGGCCAATGCTTGATAAACAAGTTCTCTGTACTGGTCTTTGTACAAGTCTGACCTGAAAAATGTCCCAATTTCAAACCCCAGGTACACAAATCTCACCTAAATATTTTTAAAAAAGAAGAATTAGTATCTCCTAATGCACATCTATTCTCCACAGACTATCATAACGAGTGAAGGCTAGCAGACTTCCAGACCAGTTCTAGCCAACAATTTCACATTATTAAAAACTTAGCAGTAATTTTTGCATTAGAATTATTAGCACAAGAAAAAGGACAGAGGTAAGACTGCACAAAAAAGGATGTGGGGGATGTTTACAGTGCAACCACTATTCTTTATGAAATTCTTGCATTCTTACACCTATATGCAATGTTAAACGATTTTTTTACATCTTTAAAGAAATTTCACCCAAAGACTTCCTCAACGATAGATAGCAATATCCACACAAGCTGTTTATATGGAACAAACAGTGTACTTTCAGTATACGCCTCTTATTCTGCTTTAACTTTCTTTGAGAGGCAATACCTCCGGGTCACGTTGTTTCCAATCTGTTCTGAGTAAATCCGTGGTGTGCAGATTTACTGGCAGCACAGGGAAGTTTTTTGAGTATCGTCTCATTTCTGAAGAAGTAAGGTTGAGGCTAGTACAGGGACTATTATTTTAAGAGTAATGTTTCTCTTCTTCAAAGAAAAGAGACATTCTGGATGTGAAAAACTGAAAAGAAATCTTCTGTGCTAGGACCGCCATGTAGAGGTGTACAAACCTAAATCCGATGAGCTATTTAAGTATGCCACTTGCCTCTCATATATACAGCACTGTATAGTGTATTTTCACAGCCATTTTGCCTGGGTTATCAGGGTAAGAGGAAAAGTTGTTGCAGAAGAATAATGAAAGAGCAATCTTATGTGACATGAACGGATTTACTAGACTTTCACAGAGATTGCTTCGCATTGTGGAACTTGGATAATGATGTGAAGTCTCTGTGCTGGAGGAATGATTTGCTATCCCTAGTGGGAGTGGCGACTCGCCTGGCTATCATGGGGCACAGATAAGGAGGGAGCCCTGTGTAGGCAGGACAGTCCTGCTTTCCATCAGAAAGTAAAGATAACAGACTCTCTGTAGTTCTTTGTTCCTTCGGAAGGCTATCATGCCCAATGACTGACCTCTGCCTTAGTACCTGTGAAATGCATGTTAAAGCATGAATATGCTTTAACATAACCCCTGAATATGCTCATAATTTGGGGGATAAAAGAAGGAGAAAATGACTGTTAAATAGGGAGAGACGAATCTTGACATCAGACAGACCGGTCGGCTGCTTTCTCTTCCTCCACCCCAGGCAGGGACGTCTTTCTGGGTACACATTGCGCCTTTCACCCTCTGGTGAATGTTACCCCCAGGCTGTCGTATTATTATTATTTTTGCTAGCAATATTAATCTTAATTAGTAACGCTATTGTAGTCAGTGAATTTATCAACGGCAATCTCGAATCTGTTCTGTTGCACTCAATAAAATAACCAATTTCAATTTTTGTGAACCTGACTCAGTGAAAGTCCTTTGCTGAGGCTCTGACAAATAAATCAGTGAAAGTCCCAGGACTCTGACAGATAAATACCAAAACTACATTCCTTTTAACATGACACACATTAAGACCAAGATTCAGAAACTGTACAGAAATCACGTTCCCAAAAGAGAAAACTCACATACACACATCCTAAATCCATCAAACTGTGAAAAACAGAATAAAAATGCGTTACTGTACTTAGATCACCGAGTGCCAGTTTTCATTCAAACAGAGCTAATCATCTATGAAAAGAAAGAAAAAAAGCTGTTTCTTGATGCCCAGGACTGTTTAAAAAACTGTGGGTTATACCCAGGTTTTGTTGTACTAAAATTCATCTCTAACTGAAATGGGCTTTCATAATTTTCCTGTGTTCCTTATAGATAACCAGGTCTTCCCTTTCTAGATGTGACTCAGGAGATCATGCCTAATTACATGCAAAAAGTCAATAAAATAGTATTTAAGAAGTTACTAAATTGTGCTGGGGTGAAACAAACCGTAAAAAAAAAAAAAAGGGAAATCGGTAAATGCAGTCACTCTTCATGAAAGAAGTAAGTAGAAGCTGTACTCAGCACGATAGCACAAGGGGACCATTTCTCTCAAAACCTTGTTTGTCCTCCACGACAGCTTTCACAAAGGGATAAGGAATATTTCCAGCTGGCTAATGGAAGGGGTCAAGCATACACGATTTCCTGGTTCCAAGGAAGCAGCCCATAAAGAGGTCTGCCCACATCCCTGGCATGGAGATAAGAAGACCGGATAAAAGACTCTGAACATCACGTGTGGATGCCTCAGCCGTCAGATGCACATGTAGAAACGCAGACCTACATGCACGCACGCACACGCAGAGACACCATTACTGTGCATAGACAATGATGAAGAAATACAGTCCCATGGGACTGTAAAAAACCTGGGTGGGTTTTCAGGGTTTATTACCTATGACAAACTTGAGCCCTTTAGCAAAGGCTAAAATCTCCTACCGAGATTTTAGCTACCGAGATTTTACACTACCGAGCCGAGCCTCTAGAAATAGCTCCTCTTTCCTTTCTCATGAGGGTTGGGTCACTCAGGTCTATCGAGTCTACTGAACTCTCGCCCTCAGCTGACAGTTTCTTCTGGCCTTTTATTCTGCTTTTTGGTATGGTTTATACTTCTGCTGGTGCCCTCCAGCGTGGGATTTTTGAAGATGTTGGGAGAGATCATGTTTATGTCTAAAGAGTCACGATTCCCCTCTTTCTTCCCAATCTCACAGCTGTAGTGCTGGCCACTTGGAAAGTGAAGATCATGTTCTTCCAAGTTCATTGCTCATCAGTACAGCCAAGTGGGTCTTGAGAGCAACCCCAAAGCACTCCTGAAAAGACTGACAGCACGCAGTGTAACTGGCTGGAACAGTGAATTCATCCTTATTATGCACACATGGTGCATTTGGGGGAATTGTAATAGAAGAAATCTTTGTCCCCTGCTGTGTTGCATACATGGCTACACCAGAAGTGTGCTGCTATTGTGACCAGTCTACTTGAGTCCACAGCAAAATTTAAATGCAGACTTTGGGTGTTAAAACCACTCACCTTTCCCGAACGAGCTACAGTTCATTAGTTGGGAGTATTAAGAAGCTCGTAAACATCCTGCATGGATGACCCACCTAATGGAAACGAGAAGCCAAACTTTCAGTGCGAGATACTGTTTTATTAGGAAAAACAAGCAGTGCAGCTTGATGCGCTGCAATAGCGCTAAACAGAAAACTCTTTGAACACTTTGGACTAGTAATTTTCTATTTCTCTGTAAGGATGTTACCCACGATTTTCACAAAATTTGCAGAGATTTGGATCATTTCTGCTCAAATGGAACTTTTTTTTTTTGCTTTTTTACAAGTTTCTTTCCAGATAGGTGACTGGGGAGTAATCATAAACACATTGTGACCAGAGTTCATACTTTTACTGGTCGTGGATAAAAAACTCACTAAATTCTTACTACCCCTCCCTAGCAAATGCTTTCCTGTGCAGACAGATAGACAGACAGATAAAAAGACAGTTTTACTGATGTGTTTAAGCTAATAATAAATTTAAAAGATTGAATATTTTAAAATATAAGTGCAGGTGAAATAAAACTGATTGAAATATGGCATATTCCAAGTTCCTCATAAAGTATAAGCAAGAGATTTTTGATCTGTAAAATAAGCCCTGTGGTTCCACACTCTTGAAGGAAAATTAATAAATAAAGGTGTGAGATTCAGGAGCAGTGATTTTTAAAAACTGTACAAAGGACCCAGATTGCATGTAAATCACCTGAAAACACAGCACTACAACTGGTGTCAGCCGTCTCTTTCGTATTCAGAACCATTAATCTCTTGGACATGACAAATCTTTTTAGCAGAAAGGAATAAATTCGAGATAATAAGTTTTAAAGTAATGAATAACTCTTTCCTATGAAGTGCTTTAATGACTCTCCTTGTCAGAATTCAGATTTTATTATTAACTCTACGGAATGGCAGCAGCCTGAAGAGATACAGTTACAAATCAATTTCACTGCTCCTTCATAACGAGTCACTAATTGACCTCAATTTCTGATGGAGTCACATATTTCCTCCCATACTTTATTTTAATGATGTGTATATCAAGGGTTTAGTGACTGGTCATAAAGGAATTTATTTTAACACTGTGTTGCCTTGTATAGGCTTTTAATGGCAGAAATATAAATCATTTTGAAAGCATTAACTTTAATGGCTGGGATGTATTTTTGAAACCCTTTTATAGTTAAGATGATCATCATTTTGTTAAAATATGTTTGATTTATCTACTTTGAAATAAGAAAGAATTATAGCGAAGAAAGAACTTTCCAATCCTCCGTATAACACTAATGATTACAGACTAGAAAATATTTTACTCTGCTTTCATGGCATCTTAAAAAAAATGGCATTAGAAGTAAAAAATGGCTTTGGTAAAACACTGTTTATTACATCCTGTGTAATTATGAAGTACATCCTTACAAAATTTCAAGGTATTTGGGTAGTGAATAGCCAAAATTTATTTTTAAAATTCCATTGCATCAGATTTTTTTCTGATTTTTATCTGCCAGAAGCTCAAACACACTTTTCCACATGTCATTGGGTGTTCAGCATACTATAAAATGAAAGTACCTGGCCTTTCCTAAACCAGAGAAAATCTAATGCAAATCCAGATGTTTTGAATAGAGTTATTGTACCAGTCGCATCTGAGTCTATAAGGTAAAAGAGCCGATATTTGAAAGATACAGGCTTTCAGAAGTCATTTGAGGGTGTGTATTCACTTTAGTCCTCCTTTTGGGCATGACTTACAACAAAGAGGGGGAGAATGAAGGGGTTGGCAAAGAATAAGGAGACTGCAGGTCCATTTACTTATCTGGCGAAGCCTTGCACCTGTTGGCCGTGGATTGTCTCCATAGGTCTGGGGAACATTAGCAGGAGACATCCATTAGTGTGTGCGTCCGCTAGATGATATATTGTCGTACTGGAGCAGATGTGGTGCTCGAAAAGTACCTGTTTCAGTTTGTGTTGGTCTGCATGGCTATACAACGTATGAGCATGTGTGTGTGTGTGCGCGTGCACTGGGGACATGCTCAGCCTTGCTGCTGGATGGACCTGGGGACACAGCACCAACCGGGCTTTAGGGGACTGGTACAGAAGGAACAGCCATGGTCTGTAGAGGACCAGGAGGAGGAATTGCTGGGATGCTGAAGCGCACCAAGGTAGCAGAAAGTACAGCTGAAGCATATGTTATGAGAGCGGAGCAAAAGTATCATTGCAAGATGTCATTTGCTTGCAATTGCTATACATTGTGTCACGTAAAGAAAGCAAGGGAAGCAAAATTGTACTAAATACTCGAATTCAAGCCTAATTTCTGAACACATATCAAATACCCTAATTCAGCCACGAACTTTCAGTGCTGATCATTTTTTACTT
Organism: Vanellus vanellus; assembly: GCF_965231255.1. Classification (NCBI taxonomy): domain Eukaryota; kingdom Metazoa; phylum Chordata; class Aves; order Charadriiformes; family Charadriidae; genus Vanellus; species Vanellus vanellus. The sequence goes on along the minus strand of NC_138905.1, from coordinate 216,750,945 downwards.
CTATTGCAAGGAAAGACCGATTCTATGGATCATAAAAATTTCAATCTTGTATTACATGAAGTCAGACATATAATGATATATTTTAACCATCAAATCTATGCAATTACTGTTGCAGCTCAGTTGTTTTGACTATGTAAGTGTAATGAGGAATAACCAATTCCTAAAATGAGGGAGGAAAAATCCCAACACACCACAAAACACCTCCAAAGCCAAGTGCAAATATCACTGACATACAGGCATCGTTAGAAAACAGTATTAACCCCTTCAACATCCTTTCATCTCATAGTGACATCAAAACATATCTTAGTGTCATCCAGATAAACAGAACAATATTTGTTCACATAAAAATTGAGAGATAGAGGTCCTTTCTTTTCAGCCTGTTTTTTCTGTGTTTGCCCACCATGTTTTAACTCTGTTTTCAGTGATGGTAGTCAATGATAAGGAAGGAAGTAAATGAGATTCCTTATTTCACTTGTGAATTACATAATATTATTGTGTTTGTTGTTACAAAGCTGTCTATCTTTTTCTAAGAATTAAAAAAAAAAAGAAAAAAGAAAAAAGTAGTGGTAGCTAATAGACTGGGAGATAATTCAAGCTTGAGTGCCATACGGACAGATTTAAGATGCAGTAACTTAGTGAAAAAATGGGAAAAAAATGTAAAGAAAAAGAAAGAATAAGAAAGACATATAAATCCCTCATTATTTGTGCCAGAACTTCTATTCCTAAATTAATACAAGTCAGTGTGAAATAATGCAACAGCTGCAGCAGAGGAACATGAGGAAAAGCTAAGAATTGCCACTGGAAAAAAAGGAAGAAATAAATATGAAAGCTCTTTGACTTTAAAGCATCCTATGAGGGTAAAAACTCTACTCACTAAAAAATTATTGGGCCGTTTTCACATAAATGCCTCTATTTTTTACAGGACAAAGCATGGAAAGAACAGTTTTCTCAAGCGTAGTAAACCTCTTCTCACTTTTTCTTATGATACTCTGTCAAAGGGTACCCCACTTCACACACCTCTGGGATAGCAGGACAAAATAAAACAGAGGCTCTGTTACCTGACAGTGATGTTTGGCAACGTGGAGGAACAGCCATGGTTTAACCCAACACAAGCAAACCGAAGTCAAGAACTGGCCTGTACTGAATCTCGTAATCATGTTTTGAATAAGTTATTTAAAGTCATAAATGCAGTAGGTGTTTGCTCCTAGCTGTATTAAACTCCAGCTTAGATCTCTCGCTGCACAATATGAAGCATTGAAAAACCTAAAAATGTGTCAAGCTTTTCCCAGGTTGCAGCCAGCCTGGAGCAACCACTTATGTTCTGTCATCACGGGAATTTAAAAAGCTTTCGACATGTCACGTCTCTACTGAAAGTTGTAGTGCAATCAAACCTTAATTGTGAAGAAAATCAGGTCCAAAGTGTGCCATTTCACAGCTTTAAGTATCTTCTAAAGATGCTTCAAGGGCCTACAATTAACCTGAGACGCAGTCAGGTGAGGCTGATATTTAGGTAAGTATTATGTTAATTATATATTCACATACATACATCTACATATGTACATCACTAAGTGCTTTTCATGTTGCTTTTTTTCTGCAGAGGTAAACTTTGTCTCCCTTTCCTTTTCTGTACCAGCTTGCCCATGTAATGAAAAAAAAAGGGTGTCTGAACAGCATTGTTTCATACACACATCCACACATCACTTGTATGTGTGCTTGTGTGCGTGCGTAAAATAAAACCAAGAGGAGCACACCTTGTCTGAAGCATTCTTAGGTGTACTACATCATTAACAAGAACATAGGCTGTATTATGCAAAAAAGCAGTAGTTTGCCTCTATTTTTCCTCCTTATATATTAAAAATGTATTAAAATGTTTAAATTGCAAGCTCAAATCACAGAAATAATGTATAACATAAACTTGAGCTCAGCTCCCCTAAGTGTGTGCATTTGCATGATCTCAAGTTACACGTTCAGAGATTTATTGCCCATAGGACTTTGCCTCATTTAAATAATAGCCAGTTATTTCCAGTTTCTCTGTGAATCTCATTTGGTGTATGTGCCAGACATTATTTAACATAAACAATTTAGATCTTGCAACAGTTCAGCATCATTAGTTTCTTAATGGGTGCAGGGTTGGATGACAGACAGCAGGAGAAAGGGATGGTGTAGGCAGGGTGATGCTAGCGTGGCCAAAGCGATGGAGATGCAGAAGAGCACTGAGGAGAGCATGAAGGGTTTCATGGGAATGGAATGGAATGGAATGGAATGGAATGGAATGGAATGGAATAGAATAGAATAGAATAGAATAGAATAGAATAGAATAGAATAGAATAGAATAGAATAGAATAGAATAGAATATTTTCAGTTGGAAGGGCCCTACAAGGAGCACCTAGTTCAACTGCCTGACCACTTCAGGGGTGACCAAAAGTTAAAGCATATCATTAAGGGCATTGCCCAAATGCCTCTGAAACACTGACAGGTTTGGGGCATTGACCACCGCTCTAGGAAGCCTGTTCCTAGACCACCCTCTCAGTAAAGAAATGCTTCCTCATGTCCAGTCTAAACCTCCCCTGATGCAGCTTTGGGCCACTGAAAAGAGTGACTTTTTACAAAGGTGTGTAGTGATAGGACGAGGGGGAACAGCTTTTAACTGGAAGAGGGGAGATTTAGATGAGATATCAGGAAGAAATTTTTCACTGTGAGGGTGGTGAGGCACTGGCCCAGATTGCCCAGAGAAGCTGTGGCTGCCCCATCCCTGGAGGTGTTCAAGGCCGGGCTGGACGGGGCTTTGAGCAACCTGGGCTGGTGGGAGGTGTCCCTGCCTGTGGCAGGGGGGTTGGAACTCAATGATCTTTAAGGTCCCTTCCAACTCAAGCCATTCTATGATTCCCACATATCCTGTCACTGGATACCAGGGAGAAGATATCAGCACCTCCCTCTTCACATCTCCTCCTTAAGAAGCTGTAGAAGCAATGAGCAGATCCTGGCTGAAGCAGGGAAAACAGCTCCTAAAAGCAGCCATGTGGAGTGATGTATCATTCTTCTGTGTTTGAAGATGACATTGGGATGTGGAAAGTTCATATGTGCTTCAGTAAAGACAGTTTTCCTTTAAGCATTTTTCAATACACAAAAACACAAATGGATGCTCCCATAAAGTTGCAAAATACATTCTATTTATGTATTTTAGACTGTGATTTCAGAACTTGTGGGTTTTGCAGGTCTGACTCGTGACTTTTGAATACATAGAGGTTACTTGCTGCAAGGTATGTGCTTTCTGTTCACACCAGTTCAGATGACAAATTGACATTAACAGTTTCTGTAGCACTAGAATTTCCCATGACCAAAGTTCCTAGCACGAGAACCATTTGTTCACTTAAACAGCACTGTTCCTGAATATTTAAGGCACATTAATACCAACCTAAATAGTTATGTCAAGTGCAGCTGAACATATTTAAATTAAGTAAAATGTGAGTTTATACCTATAAATTATAATCTTAAGTAAAATACTTTCTGGAGACCTTTAAATATTTTATTACTTAATTACATGAGAAATTAAATTATATCTTTTTTTTTTTTTCCTAATTCCTGTATTCCAAAATTAAGGTAATAGTTTTCATCTTTTGTCTTGCTGTCCATTTCCTAAGGATTTGCAAGCTTTTAAGAATCTTAGTTAACATGTTTGGGATTTTGGTGTGTGTTTGTTTGCATGTTTTTTTAATTTAGATAATCATCAGAGGTAGTATTTTTGTGGGACTTTTTTCCAGTGTCTTTCTACAGTACAGTTGTTGATATGCATCATGTCAATGTAATTTGTATTATATTTCATAGCTTTGATATTTGCCTCAAAATCAAGAAAATATAATTTGAGAGGGGAATATAAGATATGGGATGCACAGCCTTGTAAACAAATCTCTGCTGTCTTGGAGATGATGATTAGTCTGGCCAAACAGTCTATAAGCACAGTGGGTGGGATTCATTTCAGTTTTATACACCTGTGACATAGTTCTTGAAGCCTTCCTTCATCGTCAGGGCAGTGAAACAGGCACTTGGAGAGAATGTTTCACCTGTCTTCTGCAGACAGCTACATTAGAATGAGCTGAAGCACATCTTACAAATCTCCACAGAAGAGGAGATTCCTGGGAGAATGTCTGCGATGTAGACATCTGCATTATAGTTAGACAAGATGAATTCTACCCAGCATCCCTAGAGTGTTTTTGGATTTTAAAGATTTCTTGTGTCTGAAAAAAAAACAAAAACAAAAAAAAAAACAACACCCCCTACCAAAACCAGTCTGCTTCTAAAAATGTAAACCCCAAAATAATTTCAAAAACCTACTGAGTTTCCCAACTACAGGGACTTAGAAAATTTTCCATTGTAACCTCTAAATTGCAGGTGCAATCCATGGCATGAATGGAGAACAAGTCTTATGAGGAGTGGCTGAGGGAACTGGGGTTGTTTAGTCTGCAGAAAAGGTGCCTGATGGGAGACCTTATCGCTCTCTACAGTGCCCTGAAAGGAGGTTGTAGAGAGGTCAGTGTTGACCTCCCAAGTAACAGGTAATAGGACAAGAGGAATGGGCCGCAAGTTACACCAGGGAAGGTTTAGGATGGATAGTAGGAAAAAGTTCTGCACCAAAAGGGTTGTCAAACATTGGAACAGGCTGCCCGGGGAAGTGGTGGAGTCACCATCCCTGGAGGTATTTAAAAGACAGGTAGACATGGTGCTTGGGGACATGGCTTAGTGGTGGATTTGGCAGTGTTAGGTTGATGGTTGGACTTGATGATCTTAAGGGCCCCTTTCAACCTAGAGGATTCTATGACTCTATGATTCCATGAATTACAAGTGCATCACTTGTCAGTGCCCAGGATCATTTTGGATCAATTTATAGATCAACCTATACTTAAAAGGCAGTACTGAGCATCGGGATCCACAGAAAGCTGCACTAACCATTAGACCTTCCCTTAAAGCCTGTGGCTTTCATACAGTATGAACCTTGTGTTACTGAACCATTCAGCCTGGTAATTCAGTAACCTCATGCAAATTTAGAGCCAGTTGGACATCCCTCAGTTTCTGCAGCTACCAATTTGCATCAGCTCACAAAGGAGCTGCCTGGTCTCCTGATTCTCTGCAAAAAGCACTGCTTGATACTACCGCAGAGGTGGGACCATCCTGTGGGGAAGGAAGGGGCAGCTCCGTGAAGGTACTTCTTTGGGGAGTTTTTTGACTTTTTTGTAAGCCACGTCACCAAAGACCACCCCTAGATTATTTTCTGAAGACACTGTTCATTCTTCTTTCCAAAACATTGCAATTGTCGGATGAAACACATGAAGGAGCTGGAGCTGGGTCAGGGCAAAGAGAGAGAAAGCTCTCCTTCTCGTTCATAGCCCCCGATCATGGTGCCTTGGTTGTACACCAACCATCGTGAAATGTCTTGAAAACATCCCTGGACAAAAGCAAGGTATGAAGGCACTACCTGCTCCCACAAATATCGCTTCAAGAACACCTCCTGTGTAAGCGGACTTCAGACATGGAGTTGGAGAAACTAAAATCTTAACACAAAAAAATAAATCCCTATAATTGGTGACAGGATGAAAAATAAATCCAGCTCATCTTTAAACATATTCTTTAGCTGAGCATCACTTAGAAATCTAGCTGCAACATATATGTTTAGGTTTCTGCCAAATATTGGCCACATGTGTTATACAAACTTCTTATTTTAGCCAAACAGACCACAAGAAAAGGATGGTCTTGCATGTCAAGGGTACTGCAGACTATTTGATTCTACCTACAAAGAAACCCATGGACACTTTTTAAATCTACCTCTTCAGGTACAGCAGACGTGCCCGGGAACACGCCTGGCACTGAGGCTGACTGACACAGAAGAGCCCAGATTTTACTGTGCTAGTAACATCTCAGCCTGCAGACAGAGAGTCTGCATGGAAAGTGCCTCCTGGGTAAAGTCCCTGGAAGGATCCTGCTTCCAAACTCTGCTCAGAAGCTATTTTAAGGAGCACAAGCTGGCAAGGGCAAAAAGCCTAAGAGGAGCTGCTTGAGCAATTTCGCAGTCCACACAGTCACGTTCCAGTGCCTGGCAATGTTCTCCAGCGCTGTTTAATTTACTGCCATAGATACACCATCTTTCATCCTAAAAGGTGAATCTATCTTCCATCATCGGGGTGTTCCTGGCATACCACGGGAGGAAGTTAGAGGATGAATGCTCTGTAAAGCATAAGAGTCGCAAAGAGGAAGAGCCCCCCCCAGGACTTTCTGCAATGGAAGCTTTACCGAAGGCAATAACGAGCATTGTCCTCACGTTCATTGTCCAGTCTCATTAGGAAAAAAAAACATGATGATATCTTGCAGATGCTTGTATAACTGGAAATGCTACCCAGACTGTATTACAACTTCACTAAAATTTGTATTATACTGAACACCTAGCTCAGCCCTATGGCACTCTAAGTGGACAAATTTTAACAACATCTCCAAAATAACATATTCTGTAAGTAACATACTGATACCAAAGGCCTAAAAGGTCATACCAATATCATAGTCGCTGTCTTCTCATATTTCCCCATCACACTCGTGCTTATCACAGAGAAGAAAGAAAAGAAAATCACTTTTTATAACAATTCCTGAAGGTTAAAACATTGGTTTAGAGACCAAAGAAAAGAGATAAGATGGAGTTTCAAAGTTGCAGGGCAACAAAGAAGAAGCATTTATATACACTGACAACTCCTTTGTACAAAAGGAGTTCAGCACATGCCTCAGCTGGTCATAGCTCCAGCTACAGCACAAGAAGCAGATATATATTTTTAGCTAGCTTACTTCACATAAAAACTGTGTAGATTTGTTTGGTCTGCACAAAATGGATTCCTAAATTTATTTGATGCAATAATTTCTGAAGAAGTTGCATGTTCTCCCACAGGCGCCATCACTTTTCATCCATCATATTTCTCAGTTTAAGTGTTCTTTGGTATTTTTTTGTATAAACAGGAAAAAAAAAATGGATTTAGGCAATTCCCATGAACTTTTTACTATTAGTGTAAAAGCAGACTCTAAAAGTTGATTTCTATCTTGTTAGACAGTAGCCATCCTAAGGTAAAATCCAGCAACTGCTTCATTGTCTGTGCAAGAAACTGAAAGTTAAAAAGAAAGGTAATGAACATTAGGAGAAAACCAAATCAAAAAACCACATAAGGATAATGTACTGCATCATCTATGTCTGAAAATAATATTGCTAGTAATTCTTTGCAGATTAGTTTCTGGAATACCTATCTCCACCCTTTCACCTCCCTTCCTTCCTTCCTTTTAAAATGTAATTATGGAATTAAATGCTGAAATTATAGGAAGAAATATACCAAGTGACCAAAAGCAATTGGTTGATGGATGTTTGAAGATCTCAACAAAATTAGTGTTCAATAGGAGAGCTGAGTCTATCCATGTGCGTCATATTGTAGCCAAGCAGCGCTGGTTTATATCAACGTGGGTAATAAAATATCAGACAATTTTCCTGTGCAACAGGGCTGATCTATCACAAATGGAATCTTAACACGATTGTATTTGTTCTGCTGAGGCAGAAAACTTCATTGGGAAGTGCAGAAGGAAAGTTAGGGTGCAAAAATCTTGGTCTAAACTGTGAGACCAAGAGGTGCTCCTCACCTCCCGGGGCTGGATGTCCATCTGGTAACCCCCAACTGGCATGCTGGGGACATGGAGGGTGTGGGCCAGTCCCCCCACTCTCCATCTTCCTCTGTCCCACCACCTTTCCGTCAGAATGTGGCTTGGGCATGTGAGACATGCAGGAGTCAAGAGCACACCAAAGAGGTCCCCGAGCTGGGCAGCTGAGGCTAACACCAAACACACACCACAGAGCACGCTCCCCATGCTGCTGTACTGGATTTCCGTGGCAAGCTTTTGGGAGTGGGGAGCTACAGGCTTGGCTTCTGCTAGAAGCTTCCCTCATGTCCGACAGAGCCAGTGCCAGCTGGCTCCAAGAGAGACCCACCATCGGCCAAGGCGAAGCCCAACAGCAATAGTGGTAGCACCTCTGGGGTAATATATTTAAGAAGGGGGGGAAAAAAACCATGGAACTGTAGCTGGGGAAAGAGGAGTGAGAATACATGAGAGCAACAACTTTGCAGACACCAAGGTCAGTGAAGAAGGAGGGGAGGAGGTGCTCCAGGTGCTGGAGCAGATATCCCCTGCAGCCCATGAAGACCACGGTGAGGCAGGCTGTCCCCCTGCAGCCCATGGAGGCACACAGTGGAGCAGATATCCACCTGCAGCCTGTGGAGGACCCCACACTGGAGCAGGTGGATGCCCAAAGGAGGCTGTGACCCCATGGAGAGCCCAAGCTGGAGCAGACTCCTGGCAGGACCTGTGGCCCCATGAGGGACCCACACTGGAGCAGTCTGTTCCTGAAGGACTGCACCCCATGGAAGGGACCCACACTGGATCTGTTCATGAAGAACTGCAGCACATGGGAAGGACCCACGTTGGAGAAGTTTGTGGAGGACTGTCTCTAGTGTGAGGGACCCCACGATGGAGCAGGGGAAGAGTGCAAGGAGTCTTCCCCCTGAGGAGGAAGGAGGAGTAGAGATAATGTATTATGTCCTCCGGGGGGGACGAGGTGGAGAAATTGGGAGTGAAGCTGAGCCCGGGAAGAAGAGAGGCATGGAGGGTAGGTGTTTTAAGATTTAGGTTTTATTTCTCAACATCCTACTCTGATTTTATTGGTAATCAATTAAATTATTTTTCCCAAGTCGAGTCTGTTTTGCCTGTGACAGTAACTGGTGAGTGATCTCCCTGTCCTTATCTTGACCCACCACCCTTTTGTTATATTTTCTCTCCCCTGTTCTTCTGAGGACGGGGGTGATAAAGTGGCTTTGGTGGGCACCTGGCATCCAGCCATTCTGTGTTTGAAACATTCTTTTCTCCTGAACATCAAATAACTATTGTATTCACTTTGTTCTGGTTATTTCACTCTTTATGACAGTCTTGCTCCATGAACACTGCAATGAGAGCCCAATAATGAGATTTAAACAGTCATATACGCCTTTTCTTCTCTGTGCTCAGGCAGGACCTTGTACGCTCTCATGTAACCATTTGTCTGACTTTAGGCCGGATCTCCAGCACAAATGGTTAAATCTTTTGAGTAGAAAGTATTTTTCTTCTCTTTGATATGCTATCTTAATCGCATTACTAGTCCTCTAAAAACAGTAACTTTGTCTTTGCAGGGTCTTTGGACATTAAAACTGGAAAGGGATTTTTTGGACTATCAAAAAATCAAAAGGATTTTCATTCACTTATGGAAAAAAGTTGCCTATCTATGCAAAAGAAAAGAGGTTGTGCCAAACATCTAGAACTGAAACAAGCCTGTGACACTGATGAAAATAAAGCTTCAGAGACATGATGAAGCATTTAGGATGCTTAACAAAAGTGAGACCCTGTGGTTTTGCCTGCCATGACTCCAAAAGACCTCATAATTGAAGATTTAAGCACCTGTTTTTGCATGCTTTTTCAAATGTGTGACATGGAGCAGGCACAAAGTTTTGATACATAACAGTGCATAAGTGATAAGAAAACAGTAAAGAATGCTTATTACTTTATTTCTTTAATAGTTAAGACTGTTAAGGAAGACTACACTTTTATTACTTTTACAATACAGGTTTTGTAGCAATCTAAAACTTTCTTTAATGTTTTGACTTTTTGAATAATGACACAGGAAAAAAAAATCCTCCAACTAAAATTTTTAATGGCTGCATTTTGGCAGCTGTCTTTTCAGACTGTATTACTACAACATGTCAGCTACAGGCAGTCTCATTACTCGGGAGTACAGGAGATTATCTGACTAGCAGCCTCTGTGTCTGAAAGGTCTCCCTCTTTGAATTGCAGGCAAGCAGGAACGTGTAAACTTCTGCGGTCTCCTGAAGACTGAGCAGAGCGCTCGGTTTCAAAGTTGCCATCCAAAGTTTGAGCCCCCTTTAAAAGAGAGAGCACTGGCCAGATCTGGGGGCGAGATGTTGGACAGAGCTGTGCGGCAGACTCGCTGCGAGCAGCTTTGCAGAAACCGCCTGCTGCCACCTCCCCGCCGCACCATGGAGAATTTTCAGGGCTGTCAGTCGGCATCCTCATTTGCATTACTCACAGATGTCCCTGAAAAGCCATGTATCATGGGACCATTTTTATGACACAGGATGTGAAATGAATGTTCTGTGATTTTATATTAAACATCTGCAGATTTTCCTAGCTATCTAGATTTCAAGAAATCCTGCTTGCATTTACAAGTTAGTTTAGTGCGTTTGAATTCTTGAAGAGCACTGAAGATCTTTATATCTTGCAAGAACATAAACCACCATAAATCAAGTGGAATGTACAACTCATTCTTTTGCCACATCGAAGATGATCAGGAATAGCAGGAGAGAAATTAGAAGAATCATTGCGATACATTCTGACAAAACCAGAAACAGAACAGCCCTATAGTTTTCAAATTACTATACAGATTTATTAATCTTAATTTTTGTTGTCTTTGTAGCAAATGTTAATGTTTAGAAGTCCTAGTCTCTTTCTTAATTGACATGAGTACGGTTTCCATATCTTCAGCCAGGAAACAAACTTAAACCTATCCTTAATATATGGACCCAAGGAATTAATGTTGGTACATTCATGTCAGTGATTTTGGAGAAGAAAAACTCTTCAGGGTCCACATACTTTGTCTTAAACTATATATTTTAAAGGCAAGTCCTCAAAAATTTCCCCATTTTCCTTCCAGGTTCCCTGCTCATGTTTATGTATTCAGATTATGCCAAGATAATTTTTTTATAGTTCAATAAACTTCCAATATTCAGAGATATGTTGCAATGGGACTTAAAGATTGTATTATTCATATTATTTGTAGTTAGGCACAATACTTACCAACCTAAAACTCGAGGCACATTAGTGCTGTTTTGTTATGCCAAAAAAAGCTCTGGTGACTGCCATAATTTGACTATAGGTGTAAGAACCACTCATTAAAATCTAATGTCAGACTCAAAGCTAGCACAAACTTTCATTATGCAAACATAAAAACGACTGGAAGAGCTAATGAAGGCAGAAGGATACCCCTGATGTCAATAGAAAACAATCTACTTCTAACACAGTCCTTCTGGGAATTTCCCCATCTACAGTAAAGATTTTGTTTAATGATGTCCTAGTACTTGTTAAGCTGACGAATCATGAAAGCACAGTAAAATAATATGGTGAATCTCAGACATAACTAATTTCTTCAATTAATAATATACTTAACGATTGCTATTGTCCTTGTTCTTCTCAAATTGAACACTCAGTTTCAGCCAGTATTTTATAGTCATTCTATACTAACAACTAACAGAGTAAAGGAAACTGATTGATGGATTTAATGTTCCTTTCATATGACTGATTTACATTCCACAGAGTTAATTCTTCTGCTTTCTTTAAATCTAAAGTCAGATGCCGTCATAGTTTAAATAGACATCCATGAAAAAAAGATAGAGTATAGGCAGATTTGGGTGGTGTTCCAAGCTCTGCTCTTTGCCTGCCGATGACCTTAAACCAATCATCTCACCTCCAAATTATCAATTTTTATCAGTAAAATGAGAATATAGCCAAGTAAGTACAGAAACGACCCCAAGACATCATCCTGTTCATCTTTTCATTTTGAGAAAACTTCAATTTTACTTAGAAACTCTCCAACAGATGTTTACTTAAACTGTTGTTTATCCTGTTTAAGTTTAAGTTTAAGCTAGTTTGGGCTAGATGAGGTGACAGTGAGGTGGACTGAGAGTTGGCTGCGGGACAGAACTCAGAGGGTTGTGATCAGCGGCACAAAGTCTAGTTGGAGGCCTGTAACCAGTGGTGTCCCCCAGGGGTCAATACTCAGTCCAATTTTGTTTAATATATTCATTAATGATCTGGATGAGGGGACAGAGTGTATCCTCAGCAAGTGTGCTGATGATACCAAACTGGGTGGGGTGGCTGACACCCCAGAGGGCCGTGCTGCCATCCAGCGTGACCTGGACAGACTGGAGAGCTGGGCAGAGAAGAACCTAATGAGGTTCAACAAAACCAAGTGCAAGGTCCTGCACCTGGGGAGGAAGAATGCTAGGCACCAGTACAGGTTAGGGGCGGACCTGCTGGGAAGTAGCTCAGAGGAGAAGGATCTGGGGGTTGTGGTAGACAGTAAATTATCCATGGCCCAGCAATGTGCCCTTGTTGCCAAAAAGGCCAATGGAATCCTGGGCTGCATAGGGAAGAGTGTGGCCAGTAGGTGGAGGGAGGTCATTCTCCCCCTCTACTCTGCACTGGTGAGGCCACAACTGGAATACTGTGTCCAGTTTTGGGCTCCCCAGTTCAAGAGGGACAGGGAACTGCTGGAGCGAGTCCAGCGAAGAGCAACTAAGATGATTAAGGGCTTGGAGCATCTGCCTTATGAGGAAAGGCTGAGAGAGCTGGGACTCTTTAGCCTGGAGAAGAGAAGGCTGAGGGGAGACCTTATTATGGCGTACAAGTATCTAAAGGGTGGGTTGAAGGAGGATGGAGCCAGGCTCTTTTCAATGGCTCCCAGTGACAGGACGAGGGGCAATGGGCACAAGTTAGAACACAGGAAGTTCCGTTCAAATACACGGAAACACTTCTTTACGGTTCAGGTGACAGAGCACTGGAACATGCTGCCCAGGGAGGGTGTGGAGTCCCGTTCCCTGGAGATTTTCAAGACCCGCCTGGATGCAGTCCTGAGTAATGTGCTCCGGGCAATCCTGCTTTGGCAGGGGAGTTGGACTAGATGATCTCTAGAGGTCCCTTCCAACTCTGATGATTCTGTGATTCTGTGATTCTGTGATCCTACAAGGCTAAAAGCTTCCAAAACCTCCTTTGATAATCTGGTGATGATGGGACTTATTGTCTGCTGGTAAAAGTGGTGTGAAAGTCACTAATTAAAGTAACTCTATAGTCATAGGTGTCATGATAAAGTTTATTGTATGAAGTGCACTGACCCAAGTGACAACTGTTGAATGTTAGAAAGATCAAAGACTTTGGAAAAGAATCCCAAAGTATTCATTATCAGCTGCAGACTTTATTATCTTGTTTTTATTCTTCCTCAGTTGCCGAAAAAACTGAGGAAAATAACGAATTAAAGGACATGGTGAGTTTAAGAGTAACATCAGTTTATTCCGCTACAGATTGTGATCTTGGCAATAAGGCGTCACTAATCCACATCTGTTCAGGATAGGAATATAATGATGATGGAAATGCTTTGCTCATGTCTCTGTTTGATATTTGCCTTGGGAATGTGAGAGTACATTTGCATATTCTAGGAGGACCATAATGTGAATAAAGAATAGTTTTCCACTAAGCAGAGTTGTAAAATAAAGCTTAATAAGGGGAAGACGTTTCCAAGCCATAGCACCTATCAGCATGCAAGTGAGCTACTATTTTAAGGAAAGGTGTAAAACACGTGTTCAAGCTATCAAACTATCACATGCTTAATCTGAAACTTTATTAGAAATCTAGCATAAATTGCCTTTCTGATGAGATAAGGCATGACCTCCATCTCCTGAGAGCCCAAAATTAATTCATCGACAGCCACATATCTTGCAATTATTGCTGTAAGAGGCTGCAATTTAGGGAACATTACACTTTGTGATAGTCAGCATGAAAAATTAATCTGAGCTTTTAAAAAACATTTAAGATAAATCAGTGCAGAACCAAAATATTAAAAAATACTAACATTGTTTTCTTAAGGATACTTGCCGATTATTATAAGGATTTCACAAAATAGTGATGCTTTTCATTGTTTTTGCAAAAAAATCTGAATACTGTGGAAAAAAAAAGATAGCATGAGTCACAAAAGCAAAAGCCAAGAATGCCTGATACTTCTTCTAGTGCAGAATTTCTTTGTGGCTTTTATATAAGTCCTGGTTTGATGAATAGTTAAACACTATCTGATGGCATGGAAGAATTAAACTAAAATCATATGCTGAAGCACTAGGGTCTACCTTCTTCACTCTAATTACAGCAGCTTTATGATGAATATTTGCAGAATCAATATGAAAGTACACCCCTATGTGTTGTTAAATGTCAGCTTTTCCCATAAACTAGAATTTAAGTCTCAGTTTAGTTAAGTACTTAGGCATTTACATAACTTTAAGCAAGAGCACTCCCACTGACTACATAGCAAGAGGCAAGCTAATCAAGTTTAAATATTAACTAAAACCTGTCCTGAAATGGGTAATAATAGATTGCACGGCTTGCACAGTAGATTTTTTATTGGTAATCTCCAGTCACTTCGCAAAAGAGAAAAGTACAATTATGACTGTTACAGATGAGAAAAGTCACACAAAGAGGCAAAGAGATTTGTCCAAGGTTGTTTCTAGGGCATTAGTAGAATTGTGGAAGAATGTCAGACCAATGCGTAAGACCCAGGTCAGTTGTCCATCCAACAGGCCATGATGCTTAATAAAATTATAACAAAATCAACACCACACATCTCTTATTTTATCCTAAAATTACTTTTTTGGTAGAGTACTACATTGTGAGAGCAAAATTTCAGCCAAGAGCAAGAATATACACCATATGTAATCATACTTTGTCTACTATATATAGAAATATAACTTCTGATTAGTGATTATGTATATTAAATATAACCCCTAAACTATGAGAGATTTGATCAATATCTCAGTAAGGATACAGGAAACCCAAATGGACTGAAGATCTAGTTAAAACAGATTTCTTGCTCTTATTATCCTATCCTTTCTAACTGTCTAGACTCTCAAAGTCCCAGTGAGATAGAGAAATAGTGTTATTGCTTTTCAAATACGTAGTTATTTAATTTTTACAGAAGACAACTAAATTACTTAGGAAAAAAAAAAATTGTGTCCTAGAAATTCAGTGTAGGAAATGTAGATCCCTGTAACTGCTCTGCTCATGTTAGACTTCTTTTGGATTTCATGAAGGAAGAATAGTACTCTATGGCACAATATGTCCCATCCTAAAATCAATCGGAGTGACAGACCCATAAAAAGACTTATTTCTCCCAACTGAACACAAAGCACGCTTAAGGTGAAAATGTAGAAATCTCTGCTGTATAAATCTAAAAGTAGGGGTGATAACACACCCTGCTGTTACAGATAGTTCAGACAAGATGAAATCTCAAAGGTTTTCCACAAATAGAGGTTTCTAAAAAGCTTTGGCAATAGGTTTATAGATTCATTTATAGGAATGTGTAAGGTCACAAAGGAACTTTGAGATAGAACCCAAAAACTGAGTCCTAAGTACCAGGCTAATATCATCTTTGCCACAAGATGAACCCAAGACTTGTTTCCTCCCACAGTGAATGGCCTTTTCTCTCTCTATAGCCCTATTTGAAATGCAGAAGGTTGAACGTCATTGTTTAATTTTCTGCTCAGATTTTGACTTCAACTACAGAACTTGCTAATAATAATATTAGCAGGTCTATGTAGTGATGGCTTGAAGTGGAGGAGAATGAAAGAACCCTAGTTCTCCAACCTAATTCTCCATAATCAATGGCTAAGTTGTTGACCAGGGCAAACAAAGGAGGTAAGGATACTTACCCTTTTTTTTAAAGGCAGGTTGTGAAGTCTGAACTTTACTCTCTGTGCACAGAGCAATAGAGCTCTGTATTTACCATTAATTCACTAGAGCAGTTTTATACTTAATTCCCAGGATAGGGGGGAAACAATAACTACACAATCCAATATATCTGCTGAAGTCTATGTAACAAACACATTCAATCATTCCAGAACATGAATATCAAACTACGCAGCAGAGATGACCTGTGTCTGATGGATCAGTTGAATGGTTCTTAGCAGGCTTGTGTCTAGCTCCCAGGTCCACTGCAAGCACGTATCTGATGCTTTAGGAAGGTGTAAAGGATACATCAACACTACACACTAGAGCACGGTGCAAAATGTATCTTTATACCACTAAAGAGAAACCCAGATGACACCATTTTTTACCTTAGTTTCATGTTCTAACATGTGGTTTCCCTTAGCAAGGTTTATCAGGACACCGTGTCCTGAGTAGAGAACAGACTTCTTGAATCACCCTAATCATATTAGCAGACCTTATACACCACCTGAAATAACCATCTTGGGCTTAGATCTAAGGTAGTCTCGCTGGCACTTGTTCAGCAGTGTCTGCACACCGGTTCATTTGTTCTAGAAATGTCGTTTGACTTTCCTCACTTCAGCTCCCCAGCCTGCTTGTAAAAGGGTAGCATCTCAGCATCCAAAAGGTATTGTCAAAATAAACCTGGAGGGTTAAATGCACTTAGGAGCTGAGATAATGGAGTCTGTATAAATACCTAAAATAAATACTTGAAAAATAAATGTGAATCTCTCACAGAAAATGTTATCGAAGCAAAAACTGTACTTATAATTACCAGGAGTTACTTTAATCTATTCCTTCAAAAAATTAAGTATGTCATTTTTATATAGTTCAAAACCTTCTGCTTGTAAAGATTCCCTAACACAAGTTATTGAAGAAAAGGGAATTAATTGATTTTTAAATCAATGAATAACAAAATAAACTTAAATTCAAAAGATATAAATATGGACATAATGCAATCAATGGAAACTGTTATTTGGCTAATTAAAATCCTTCAGTGATCCCCAAGGATTTTCTATCTCTAAAAATTCTGACATATATACACATACATATATACACAATATAGACATATGTGTAGATTAGAAATTAAAAATCCTGTTTTAAATGACAAAACAGACTAAAACCTCTTACTGGAATTGTGTTTCAGAGTTTTATTTCTCTCTAAAGGACATGTCACAATATATTATCACAAATACTGAGGTGGGGTTTTTTTTGGTGAAAAGCCAGTGTTTTCTTGCACTTTTAAAAAGGGTAGGAAAAAAAACAACAACAGAAAGAAAAACAAAAACATCCCTGTTGAAATCAGCTTTGGTTTCACAATGAAGCTGGATAAACTCTGGAACAGTTCCCAGAGGGGTTGTGGAAGCTACGTCCTTGGAGATTTTCATTATTTGACTGGATGAGTCCCTGAGAAACCTGATTTTACTCTGAAAGCAGCAGAGCTTCAAAAAGAAGCTTGGACAGAGTGTTTTCTAGAGGTTCCTTCCACCCTAAATTATTCTATGATCATTCTTATTCTGTGATTTTCCCCCTGGTGCTCAGGTTCAATACCTCTTAACAATTTGTAATCGAGCCAATGAATTTAAAATAACTGTAACTGAGGATCATGTTTCTAATATCCTCTAAAGGCAGAATAGATCCACAAAGATTTATTTTTTTAAAGAGAGAAACAAGACATACAGAAGGCAAATGAATGCAAAGAGCACAGAGGACAAAAGCAAAGATGGCAGTCATAGATATGAGTGTGTGGAATGGGAAGATATGTGGAAAATGGGATTAAAAGGAGTCATCTGTATGTAAACAAGCAGCAGATCAGGCCAAGCCCCACACCTGATTACTGACACCTGAATTATCATATTTTCCAGATGACCTTGATCTATGACATGTGTGAGTATGTGGGATGAAGATGGGGAGTGACTCTTTATCAGGGAGTGCAGTGATAGGACAAGGTGTAATGGCTTTAAACTGAAAGAGGAGAGATTGAGATTAGATATTAGGAAGAAATTCTTTACTGTGAGGGTGGTGAGGCACTGGAACAAATTGCCCAGAGAAGCTGTGGCTGCCCCATCCCTGGAGGTGTTCAAGGCCAGGCTGGATGGGGCTTGGAGCAACCTGGGCTGGTGGGAGGTGTCCCTGCCCATGGCAGAGGGGTTGGAACTCAATGATCTTTAAGGTCCCTTCCAACTCTAACCATTCTATGATCCTGTGACTCGCTGGTGAAGTCAAGCAGGATTAGTTAGAGGGTAGCAGGAGACTACTCTTGGAAACTCGCAAGACCAGAGCTGAGGGCTGGAAAAGGGATGCAAAATCTGGGCATAGATTCAGAAAGGACTTATGATCTGGTCTATTTTCAAGAGCAGAGAAATAGGGTCAGCTGTCTGTCTTGTCCATGTCTGTGCAAGTGTCATAAGTGTTTATGCGGGTGACAATGAAGGCACCAGTCCCTGTCTGTGTTTGTCTGTGTGGCTGAACGTGTGCGTATTGCATATCTTGGCATCTCTAGAACACAGGATCAGCCTTGCTTGTATCCAAACCTGCAAACAGGTGCACATAAACTGAGGTGGAGAAATCCCCTGGGTCTTAAAAGTCCACAGATTTGCCTTCCCTTAGCTACGGTACTGGGAAATAGAAGGAAGATCGTTTGTTGTTTGTTTCGACTGATACAAACTTCTGATAGAAAATTATGCAGCCTTTTAAAAGCAGTAGCGTGCATGCTATGTATGTTCCAGTAGTCCGGCCCACATCTCTGGTGAGACCTGATGTTTTCACAGCGTGGTCCGCTGTGGCACCCGCAACTTGTCTTTTTCCTGTTAACAAGACACCTGACTGACACCACTTGCAGCCAGAGTCAATATTCAAGGTCTTGCAAGTTGCTTCTGTTAGCAAGAAAACACACTTCAATGACTGTAAAAACTAATGAAGCTTGCCTTCCTCAAGACTTGTCTCCTATATTTCTTGCAAGACGCTTCAAACTTGCCACGTTTTCTCAAGAATCTATGTACTCCAATACAGTATCACAGTATCACAGTATGCTAGGGATTGGAAGGGACCTCAAAAGATCATCTAGTCCAATCCCCCTGTCGGAGCAGGAACACCTAGATGAGGTTGCACAGGAAGGCGTCCAGGCGAGTTTTGAATGTCTCCAGAGAAGGAGACTCCACAACCTCCCTGGGCAGCCTGTTCCAGTGCTCTGTCACCCTCACTGAGAAGAAGTTTCTTCTCAAATTTGAGTGGAAAATACTTCCAAGTTTATCCCCGAGTCCAGCACATCTAATAGCTGCAGTCCTCACCTGGGCCCCATGCCAATACAGAACTTCATTGACGTTGATTGGCTATCTTGACCTTGCCAAATATGTATATATGTGTATATGGTTGATTTCTCACTGCTTTTTTACTAAATGGGGCCATGACACAGCCTCCTATTCGACTGCTGATTTTCATGAAACTGGTAAAAATCAGTATCTTAATGAACTAACTTTCTATCACATTTGTTTGACAATGACCAAAGAACTTAGAAGTTACTGGGGTGAGAAGGAAAGGGAGGCAAAAAGGCAGGCACACAGAAAAATTAATTACTTTTTTTTTTTTTTTCCCAAAAGATAACAGGCCAGTGCTGACAGAGTACGGTTGTTCTTTTATACAATCTTATTTATTGATTAAAAATGTCCACAAAATTCTTCTTATTGAAATACATGAAGTTTGTTTGTTTTTTTTTCAGATTCAAGTATCATTTTGGGCCTCTCTTCCCACAGACTCAAATATGCCCTAGTTAATTTTTTTACATTTCCCGCTTAGTGGATGAGGGAAAAGTTGTGGATGTTATCTACCTGGATTTTTGCAAAGCTTTTGACACCGTTTCCCACAGCATTCTCCTGGAGAAACTGGCTGCTCATGGCCTGGACAGGTGTACTCTTCGCTGGGTAAAAAACTGACTGGATGGCCGTGCCCAGAGAGTGGTGGTGAATGGAGTTAAATCCAGTTGGTGTCTGGTCACAAGTGGTGTTCCCCAGGGATCGGTGCTGGGGCCCGTTCTCTTTAATATCTTTATCAATAATCTGGATGAGGGGATCAAATGCACCCTCAGTAAATTTGCAGATGACACTAAACTAGGCGGGTGTGTTGATCTGCTTGAGGGTACATTGGCTCTGCAGAGGGATCTGGGCAGGGACAGACCGATGGGCCGAGGCCAATGGTATGAGGTTCAACAATGCCAAGTGACGGGTCCTGCACTTGGGTCACTACAACCTCGTGCAGCGCTACAGGATTGGGGCGGAGTGGCTGGAAAGCTGCCCAGCAGAAAAGGACTGGGGGGGTGTTGGTGGACAGCTGGCTGAATATGAGCCAGCAGTGTTCCCAGGCAGCCAAGAAGGCCAACAGTGTCCTGGCCTGTGTCAGGAATAGTGTGGTGAGCCGGACTGGGGCAGTGATCATCCCCCTGTACTTGGCACTGGTGAGGCCCCACCTCGAGTACTGCATTCAGTTTTGGGCCCCTCACTACAAGAAGGACATTGAGGTGTTGGAGCATGTCCAGAGAAGGGCTACAAAGCTGATGAGGGGTCTGGAGGGCAAGTCTTATGAGGAGCAGCTGAGGGAACTGGGGTTGTTTAGCTTGGAGAAGAGGAGGCTGAGGGGAGATCTTACTGTTCTCTACAACTACCTGAACAGAGGTTGTAGAGAGGTGGGGGCTGACCTCTTCTCCCTGGTGACAAGTGATAGGATGAGAGGAAATAGGTTTCAGTTATGTCAGGGGAGGTTTAGATTGGATATTAGGAAACATTTTTTCACTGAAAGGGTTATTAAACATTGGAATAGGCTGCCCAGGGAGGTGGTGGATTCACCATCCCTGGAGGTGTTTAAACAAAAGGTAGATGTGGTACTTGGGGACATGGTTTAGAAGTGGTTTTGTCACGGTGGGTTAATGGCTGGACTTGATGATCTTAAAGGTCCCTTCCAACCTCATCAATTCTATAATGTTATGATTCTATGTATACAATTTCATAAGCAAGTTTCTTCATAACTGTGAATTCACTTAGACTTGTCTTACCTGTAGAATGACATTATGGAAGTTTTCATCACCCATTTGTATAGATTGCTTTCTCCTCCAGAGTTAAACAATTCATCCAGTCTACCTTGTTCATCTGGTGTAGCGTCCTTGTCTGCGCTGACATTTGAGACATGAGCTGAAAGAAATTTCTGAGCAGAGGAAGGGAATGCTCTGTTTTCTATACTATACTTTCCCAAGCAGTATTGAAAGTTATCACTTAGGGACCTCAGAAGTCGGAATACCTCACGATCCATAAACATACACACTGTGTTGTTAATTCACAAACACTGTCAGACAAGCTCACACACCAAATTAGTGATGCCATAATCTTTGCTACAAAATAGCTGATCTGCTCTTATTTGCAGAGAGATATTCAATTTTTGGTAGAATACCTCCAATAAAAAGTTAATGAGTTTGAACCTACTTTCTAAAATGGACTGATACAGTCACAGGATTTGATATTATAGTGTTTAGTTTTTAATTTGTATTTTAAGAAGATGTGAAAATGTTTACCTTCTTCATATAAAAAAGAGGTGCCTCTTTTTGTTCACATATACATTGAAGATTGGAAAAAGGCTGTACAAGACAGTCATGCTCTGTTAAGGTTATTAGGAAGCAGTTCTGAGAGAATCCCTGATGACTGTGAATCAAATGTTCTGTTCTCAGGCATGCATGCAGAGAAAATAGAAAGATACATTTCAAACTTAACTGGAGACCCTTACCAGCCCAGTGTCTGCTGAAGAGACAACAAATGGAAACAAAAAACAATTCATGAGGTTTCTGGACTATGTTGATGAAAAGTTCTTAACACAGGTGATTAAGAAGCAGATGAGGAGAGATGCTCTGCAAGACCCCATAACTACTGCCAGGAAGAATTGGTTGGGAATGTGAAGGCTGGGGCAGAAGTGGCTGCAGTGACCATGAGATGGTGGTGTTTGGGATCCTCAGAAGTGTGAACGAGGCAAATAGTAGGATCACAGTCCTGGACTTCAGCAAAACACACTATTCAGAGACTATTCAGAGAACTGCTTCAAAGAATCCTATAGGGCACAATCCTGGAGAGAAGAAAGATCGAGGAGTGTTTGTTGATATTTAAGCAACCACTTCAAGCTCAAGAGCAGTCCATCCTGATGAGCAGGAGGTCAAACAAAGACAGCAGGAAGTCTTCATGAATAAACAAATTTCTCCTGGACTCAAGGACTAAACTCATGCATTAAGGGGAAGTTTAAAAGAGATGGAAACAGGAGCAGGTGACCCAGGAGGAATATGGAAACACTGTCTGAACATACAGGAATGTGGCTGGGAAAGCCAGAGCTCACTTGGAGCTGAATCTGATGAGAGACATGAATGGCAACAAAAAAGGACTTCTACACATATAGCAGCAGCAAAAGGAAGACTAGGGAAAATGTGAGCTAACTGCGGAATGGGGAAAGGCACGAACAGAACAGAACAGAGTAGAATAGAATAGAATAGAATAGAATAGAATAGAATAGAATAGAATAGAATAGAATAGAATAGAATAGAATTGAATATTTTCAGTTGGAAGGGCCCTACAAGGATCACCTACTCCAACTGCCTGACCACTTCAGGGCTGACCAAATGTTAAAGCATGTCATTAAGGGCATTGTCCAAATGCCTCAAACACTGACAGGTTTGGGGCATTGACCATTGACCACTTCTCTAAGAAGCCTGTTCCAGTGTGTGACCACTGTCTCGGTAAACAAATGCTTCCTAATGTTCTCCCCTGGTGCAGCTCTGAACCATTCCCACACGTCCTGTCACTGGATCCCAGGCAGAAGAGCTCAGCACCTCCCTCTCCACATCCCCTCCTCAGGGAGCTGTAGGAGCAATGAGGTCGCCCCTCGGCCTCAATTCTCCAAACTAGACAAACCCAGAGCCCTTACCCACTCCACATTGGACATGCCTCCCAGCCTTTTCACCAGCTGTGTTGCCCTCCTCTGGATTCATTCAAAGACCTTCACATCTTTCTGAAATTGTGGGACCCAGAACAGCACACGGTACTCCAAATGAGGTGGCACCAACTCTGAATACAGCAGGACAATCCCCTGTCTTGACTGGCTGTTTATACTGTGTTTGATGCCCCCCAGGATGAGGTTTGCCCTCTTGGCAGCCAGGGCATGCTGCTGACTCCTGTTCAGCCTGCTGTCAACCAGCACCTCCAGATCCCTTTCTCCAGGGCTACTCTTCAGCCACTCCTCCTCTCTCACCTACTGACAAAGGACACCAAAAAGGACAAAGAAAAGGCCATGCCTTGGTCTGCACTGGTAAAAGCGGCCTTCAGAAGGGAAGGAGTGGAGCAAGGAAGATTTAATTTTGTTGAGAAGGATCAGATTAGGGAACATTTACATTAACAGGACATGTGCAAGAACTTAAGTGCTGATGGAGCTGGCAAGCGCCATTGCAAAGCTACCTTTGACTGTCTTTGAAAGTTCATGACAAATGGAGGAAGATCTTGAAGACTGGAAGAAAGCAAATACCACCCTGTCGCTCACCTCTGAGACTTTGCACAGGTCTGATCACATGGAGGTCACTCAGTCATTCTTCTCTGACCCTCACAAAAAACTGAGCACCCTATGAAAGAGGACAGTACAGAGAAATTATGGGTTTTGAGCCGAAAGTCAATGTCCGCACCTGTGCAGTTATCTCCTACCACTAATTGAGGCAGCTCTTAACATCGTAATTTGGCTCTTTGTACCTTCTTGTAAACTGTTTCCTGTTTGAATACATTTTATCTGCTTTGATTTTCACCTTGATGTTATGCTTTCTCTTAAGCTTTCTTTTCAGTTAGAAGGGGAAAAGAGGAAAGATCACTCTAGTGCTCATTCCAAGGGACACTATTGACAATGTGAAAGGGATTTTGATGCACACAGAGGCAATAAAATCATTATATCCCTTCTCCATTGTCCACATTGCAGTTATTCAATATGCAGAGAAACCTGCCAAGAGGTAATGAGGTGACCTTCATGGTCTTCATCTTCATTACAACAGTACAGTCCAGTTTGCACCCACACATAGAGACATACAGGTCTGCATGGAGGTATTTTCTTAAAAATGCACCAACTGCAGAAGAGAGGGGTGGAGAGTTGTTTGGTTTGCTTATTATTATTATTATTATTATTATTATTATTATTATTATTATTATTATTATTATTATTATGATGTTTTATTTTGTTTTATTTTCTCTTAGATATTCCCTTCCATCATAATTTCCTCTACAGAGGAACTCCAGAGTGACTAAACATACAGTGGAGCTAGCAGGTTGAGAAATGCAACACACAGGAGAAAACACTTTGTCAAGAAATCAGGCTCTGCTCCTTAGCTACTCAAAGGGGCAAAATGATAGTCCCTTTACGGCTGGACAATTCTTTATTGCAGCCACCAGAGCTACTTGGAACAGGGCAGAAGATGCTCCAATTAAAAACTCAGTGGAAATATGGCTATAGAAAGTGTCTAATCACTCCCCTTCTCCCTCATGCAGACTGCAGCAAAGCCAAATTACCATCAAAAAAAAACCCCAACCAGACAAACAAAACCCTAACCCCCCAAAAACAAACAAACAAACAAAAATACACAAAGAAAAAAAAAAAAAAGACACAAACAAGCAAACCTAAGCACAGCCATACAATTTGGTCCTTAAGCAGAGAAATTGTATTAGCACTGTATCACTATGCTGTTGCATACATAATTCAAGTGTGAAATGCCTTTAAATGCAATTTAATTAGCCATGCTACAGCTTAAGGTTGCTTGGTACATAACAAAGTCAGGCAGCTTCAGAATTTCCATGTCCCTAGGTATTGCCTCCACCGAGCCTGAAACTATTTACTTGTCATAGAAACTCACATACCATAGCGGATGCTAAATAGGTATTCAGAGGGATTATTACTCCAGATAGCGTAAAGGAAAAAAGAGGTAAAGGAGGAATTTGCACCAGAGAATGAAATTTGTCATTTTTGCAAAATATTTGTTACTGTTCAGAGAGTTCAGCATTTTGTCTGCTGCTTTTTTGTGCATCTTACCTCGTGTGAATCCTGCTAAATGAGTTATGTTAAACAGCCTTTTATGCTGTCTCAGAAATCCCCCAAACAAAAACAAAGGCAAACATCTGCTTTGAGAAACAAATAAGATGCCAAATAACTTCCCCAAAATTGACTTTTTGGTTCTCTTCAGTGCTTTAACATAATATATACATGTGTGCCTAAATATATATATATATACATATATATATACACTCTTTCATATATGCACACTCTTTTTTTAATTTTTTTTTTATAGGTTATGTCCTGACACATTTAGCAAGAATTTTATACAACTATATAGAGTCCTTTTTAATAAAGTCTAAAGTTTTGTTGATATGTATTCAAGTATAATGAAATGCCATCCAGCATGACCTGGACAGGCTGGAGAGCTGGGCAGAGAAGAACCTAATGAGGTTCAACAAAAGCAAGTGCAAGGTCCTGCACCTGGGGAGGAAGAATGCAAAGCACCAGTACAGGTTAGGGGCGGACCTGCTGGGAAGTAGCTCAGAGGAGAAGGATCTGGGGGTCGTGGTAGACAGTAAATTATCCATGGCCCAGCAATGTGCCCTTGTTGCCAAAAAGGCCAATGGCATCCTGGGCTGCATAGGGAAGAGTGTGGCCAGTAGGTCGAGGGAGGTCATTCTCCCCCTCTACTCTGCACTGGTGAGGCCACAACTGGAATACTGTGTCCAGTTTTGGGCTCCCCAGTTCAAGAGGGACAGGGAACTGCTGGAGCGAGTCCAGCGAAGGGCAACTAAGATGATTGAGGGATTGGAGCATCTGCCTTATGAGGAAAGGCTGAGAGAGCTGGGACTCTTTAGCCTGGAGAAGAGAAGGCTGAGGGGAGACCTTATTATGGCGTACAAGTATCTAAAGGGTGGGTTGAAGGAGGATGGAGCCAGGCTCTTTTCAATGGTTCCCAGTGACAGGACGAGGGGCAATGGGCACAAGTTAGAACAGAGGAAGTTCCGTTCAAATACACGGAAACACTTCTTTACGGTGAGGGTGACAGAGCACTGGCACAGGCTGCCCAGGGAGGTGGTGGAGTCCCCTTCTCTGGAGATTTTCAAGACCCGCCTGGATGCAGTCCTGAGTAATGTGCTCTGGGCAATCCTGCTTTGGCAGGGGAGTTGGACTAGATGATCTCTAAAGGTCCCTTCCAACTCTGAAAATTCTGTGATTCTGTGATTCTGTGAAATTTTTGCCTTTATGGGAAAATGCCATCGGTTCTTTTTTTTTTCTTCGCAGGCAAATATCTGCTGAGATACATTGCCAACAAAAGCCCATGGATTAACTTTACTTAGGAATTAAAAAAAAATAAATATTTCTTAACAAAGAGAAAAAGTCTGACTAACTATGGATAGTAAGGTCTCACTATATAATAAAAAAAAATAAAAAAACCCCAAAAACTAAAACAAACAACAACTACGTTTTTACCTTGTTACTTTTAATAATTTTGATTTTCCTGGTGACACTATGCTGTCACCTACTGGTTACAGGGTGACTTTTTAAAGTAGAGTCATTTGAAGGAAAATAAGAAGCAATAGGATTTGCTTTGAAAGATCTGGAACAACTTTTCAGCTAGTGAAAATTAATACATTTTTCCTTAAAGTCAGTGGAATTTGGCTGGTTTACAGCAGCTGAGTGGCTAATGCTGGCTGCAGGAGAGAAGCTTTGGTCTGCTCTACCACTAAAGCCCTTGGAGTGTTTCTCATCTTAAAATCCATCATGAGGTATAAGCTTTCATGTTAAAATGGCTCACATCCACAGATTTTTTCCTGCTGTGCATCACTATTTCTTTAATGCGTGGAATAAAGCCCATCTTGGGACTGTTTACTAAAGTGCTGTCTTTGTTCATCAACAGCAGAGTTAAAGACTACAACCTCTGCATACTTCTTTCACAGTTGCCCCACTGCTTTGCCAACCACTTTGCTTTGCCTTTCTTTTTATTTGAGTGTCCTCTGCTACGTAGGGTCATCCTGACTGGCTGTCACCTGCCTGTTCCAGCCCTGACATTCAGCCAAGAGCTCTCCTTTGCTTGTTCAGCTCATGGGGTGATTGTGTGCTTGTGCCATATGCTTCTCATTACTGGGCAGTCCTACCTCGTGTTCAGCATGGTCCTGTGCTGATGGTCTGGACTGACTGCCTTCTGGGAAGAGGACTGTGAATCAGCCCGTATAAATTCCTGTTGCTCCAGAGTTTCCATGTAGAATCATAGAATCATAGAATTGCTGAGGTTGGAAGGGACTTTTAGGATCATCAAGTCCAACCATTAACCTACCCTGACAAAACCACTTCTAAACCATGTCCTTAAGTACCACATCTACCCTTTCTTTTTTAAACACCTCCAGGGATGGAGAATCCACAACCTCCCTGGGCAGCCTGTTCCAATGTTTAATAATCCTTTCAGTGAAAAAGTGTTTCCTAATATCCAATCTAAACCTCCCCTGACATAACTTGAACCCATTTCCTCTCATCCTATCACTTGTCACCAGGGAGAAGAGGTCAGCCCCCACCTCTCTACAACCTCCTTTCAGGTAGTTGTAGAGGGTGATAAGATCTCCCCTCAGCCTCCTCTTCTCCAGGCTGAACAACCCCAGTTCCTTCAGCTGCTCCTCATAAGACTTGTCCTCCAGACCCCTCACCAGTCCTATGTACATGGGACTTCCTGAGCAAAGCAAGGGGAAGGGGTTCAGCCAAAGCTCCTGACTACGGCTACAGGAAAGAAAACCAAAAGTTGCGTGGCCAATAATAGGCCAACAGTTACAGAGTTTGCAGCTACTCTGAGAAGCTGTATTGTATATTTGCTGTACATGATCCTGCTCAGCTGCTGTACGTTGTGACCCACATCTCTGGCAACCTGCCATTGCCAAAAAAGACCTAGAGGGGACACTGATACTGAAGTCACCTTATGGAATTACATGTGTCCATCCTCCTATCTTCTGGGCTTTTGTCCCATCTGTTATTACTCCAGTTGCTCTTTCCTCCTGTTACTGGCTTCTCAAAAAGGTATTTACACTGGAATGTAGGAAATGGACATTCCTTTTTCTGTTCTTTTCACAAACATGCATCTATCACTAGAGATTTTTTTATCCCATCGCACACTTCCCTACCACAGTGTTTATCAACTTCCTGGCTTCCTGGACATTTCTCTAGAAAGCTGCTTTCCAGTTGCCCCGTATTGATGGCAGTACCACACATGGAGAGTAGCTGAAGAAACAGTGTTTCCAACACAGCAGCAGGGCAAAAAAGATGTAGTATTAGAATAGTTTATCTAGCTGTCAGCTTCATTAACATGATGAGCTTTGAGCCAACACAAAATGCTAGGTACACCTGCCAAGTCACGCATACTTCCAAAAGAAAAAATATTTAAGGCATTAAAATAATTCATCTCCTTTTGTGTTACTCAAAAATTCTATTTATTTTTCAGCACACTTTATGTTACTCCTAAGGTGTAATAAAATAAAACTTAAGCCCAAAATAGAGCTATAATCTGTACAGAAATTGCATGGCAATGATTCTCCTTCATCAGCCAAATACCTGTGGTTCGCTACCTTTTTTTTGCCATCTGGGGTATGATTTCCTGGTTTATACATTTAAACAGAATCTGTCTCTGTCTTTGGGGGCACACCTTAGGGAACCAACTCTTTAAAGCAGTGACAGAAATGTACACACAATTGTAACCATTTTTAGATAGAACATCGGGGATTAAATATGAAGGAAGCAAAGAAACACAGCTTGTGGCTTGATGTATACCAGTTTATCCCGCCTTTCATGTGTGTGCAATGGGTGGACATTTAGAAAAGAAGGAGAAAAAAATCTGGAACACAGAAAGCGATCAAAATTCCTGGCAAGTCACTTTGCCTGGACAAATTAGAGACTTCTCGGGTGAGGACCACGCTCTATTTTTGTGGTGTAGCCCTTTTTCACTTTCTGGCTCATATCTTTCATTGCAACATGTTCAGAAATTATTCTTTTTTTAAAAAAAAAGGGGGTCAATCTGCTATTGCTCTTCCACAATTCACCCTTAAGACATATTTCTTTGCTAAAATACTTCATAAAATGCATCCTCCAACTTTAAAATTGGGGTCTTCCATCTATCTTCCTCTCTGTTCTTCAAGAGTAACAAGAAATCAGTCTAAAAGCATTTTGCAAAGAGAAAGGCTAAGAAAAGAGTTGGTCTATCTGAGCAAGAAAAACAGCTACTAACTGGAGATGTTTGAAAGGCCAATGTGTTTGATGAAGTCAAGTTCTCTATGGAGAGGTAATGTCTTCTACAGTTCTGATGAATCAATCTGAACCGATGATTCTACAGTTTTTTATACTTTTATTTCCATTTCTCTTCTCAAGTCAGCTACAGTCCAGAGGCTGTCACAATTAATAGTAATGACAAAGAGCCAGGACCCTGCATATGAAAGGATCGGGTTTTGGTTTGGTTCTGTTGGGTTATTAACAATTATTCCTCGTATATTGAATGATCTTTGCTGATGACATCTCAGAGCATTTGAGAATTTAGCAAAACTAGGATAAGCATTGGAGTACTGGGAAAGGTTAAGCATGATCCCTAGCTTCAAAAAGGGAAGAAAACAGGAAAAGTCGGAAAAAAATACAAAACTCACAGCTTACCTTCAAATCACATAAAATATTTGCACAAAGACAATTTCCACTTCGTTTTGATGAGGTCTTGAATGGAAGCCACGGATTAGGTCCATGAATGACTTCAAGACCAATCAGAAAGCCCAGCTATAAAAATTCATTAGCAAGGTTCAATTGCATTCCCAGGTTTATGTCCTAAGGGATGCATATCTGGCTATAAATACCTCAACAAAATAGCTAACCTATTTGTGAATAAGATCTGGGACACTATCCTAATTCTACCCTTGACTTTGGGAAGGTAACATCTACTTTTTTCTCTGTGTTCTTTGCTTGGATCTTTGTAAGAGAGGGACCTAACAGCTCATCTAGGAGTTCTTCACTTCTGCTCAGCAGAAGGGAAAAGCCTCTACATATCAGCATCTTACATGTGTCAGCCAATCTCAGAATGCCTTAAGAAACTCTGGTCTTTATTTTGATATAACAATATTTGTATCAGTTTTGCTGCGAATCCAGAAATGAACATCCTACCAAAGGAATAATAAAAGCAATATTTCCATCTTCATTCCATCTCTATGTCTACACAATAAAAAGAAAATTGCATCAATCAATCAATCTAATACTTTGTATCAGAAAAGGTACAGAGTTATTATTTTGTTAAAAATACAATACATGTATCAATTGCATTTACAGCAGAGTGAAAGTACATGAAAGGCAATAAATGGTCAATTCATGCTCACAAATTCAACTAACCAAACCAGAACTATAAATAATGGATAGAGCGACTCTGCCGTCTTCTGTCAGAGTACAACAGTTAGTGTACTCATAAGGTTGTGCTGAATCATAGAATCAAAGAATGGCTAGAGTTGAAAGTGACTTTAAAGATCATCTAATTCCAGAAAAAAATGGAAAACACACACCACGTTCAATTTTGTGCAAACATTTACAGGGATCAAGATGGACTTCAAGTTTCAGAACAAGCCCCAAATCTTGGAAAGACCCATTCTTTTAACACAGGATACCGGTTTGAAATGCTTGCTCTAAACTGAGCCTTTTGTATTTACACATTTTACCAACATTTCTTTAAATGAAGTATGTTTTCTGAGCACAGTGCCAGATTGCAATGGTGGGTTTTTTTAGCACATCTATTGACCTGCTACATAATTTCTAATGGGGTTACATCAAACTGCCCTAATAAGAGAGAAAAACATGTTGTTCTTGATTTTTAGCTGAAGATTCGGAGTTCCCAAAGGCAAATTGCTAGATCTAGCAAAACAGTCAGCAACTACAAAATTTTTCTTCAAGTGCCCTGTTCCTGGAGCAGAATCTCTGGAGTATCAGTCACTCAAAGCCCTTACACTGTGCATTAGGGGTGTGAAATTCCCCTTAACAGAGCTCACAGCCCCCAGCACACTCAAGGTACTCAAAATACTAGCCTATAACCAACTTAGTCACGGGCCAGCTAAAATCTGCAGCTGTTCGCTAGGGAAAAGTTGAAAAAAATGAACAAGTCCTAAATACCATTTTTCAGCAGCCACAATCTGATCAAGTTGTTAAACTTCATGGAAGAAGTACTGCATGAAGTACTACAGTCTCTTTTACTGAGGAACTCAAAACTAGATCACCTTAATGGGTACTTCTGGCTTTTATAGTCCATAAATCTGTTATATGAGAACAAAAATGTTTTAGCTCACATCACCTGATAAAATGCTGAAGTCCTTCTATTAGCTCAGAGTCTTTGGACCAGGAGTTTTTGTGAGTGAAATGAAAGATGGATGGATTTTTACTGAGGCAATGACCAGGTTTAAAACTAAAGAAATGTTTATGTTTGAGACAGGTAATGTGAATAAGGGTTTAGCCTTTAAAGTTTAAAGCTCAAAGTTCTGTGTAGAAGGGATAGAGAATAGCTATATTTTCATTTTGAAGTTATGGCATATTGTGCTTTAAAAAAAAAATTAGGGAAAAAAAGACAGCATTTAATAATTTCTAGATTATTTAAAAAGAAACTGATGTGCAGGCATGAAACTTTAAGAAAGAGAGTAAAGAAATTTGCTATTGAAGAGCTTCAAAACTATTGTAATAATGAGTCTGAAAGCCTTTAGTCTAGAGAATGGTGTATCTAAGAAAAGGATGCTGCTTCATGATTGTCAGACAATGCTGAAAAATCCAAATGTCTTCACTACTGTGTTGGCAGCTAAACATAAAGCTCAGAAATGCTGATTTACTGAGAGCAGGTCACTGAGAGAAATGGTGGCCACTTTGTTGGACTGACCCAAACCCAAGACTTCTGATTCACAAAACATATCGAGGTTTGAAATTTGAGAAGGCTTTATTCACCTTTGCAAGGAAACAAGCCTTTAGACAAGAAGAAAGGGAGAGAGAGAGGGAGACCTCAGAATGGACCATATTGAGCAGCAGAGCCCCAAGGTAGTTTCTATGATGCCTGATGCAGAGCAGGACTTGGTCTTGGAAACATGCAAAACCGGATTTCAGAATAGAAATGGATTTCAGAATAGAAAAAGTTATCCAAACAAACACACACTCACAAAGTGCCCAGTCCAACAAAACTCTTTTTTTCTTGTATTTAGGGTAATCTGAATAAACCCCTCTTGGAAAAATGGCTTGGATAACAACAGATTATATGATAAGACTCTGAGTGTACACAGCATATATGAATGCAGAATCTGAAACTGTCTGACAAGGTGTTTTCCCCAAAACTGATAACACTGAGAGGAAATTAAAATGACAAAGTTTGCACAAATCTACCACCAACCGTATTAAACCAGATTACCAAGGGACTCTCCAAGCAAAGAAGGAGCCCACTTGAAAAAACATGTAAAAGAAGCCCAAAAATTTGTGACTGTGGGGAGGTACATTGGAGTATGAACAGAGTGGCAGCCAAGTCAAGCTTGAAACTTCCAGAATTTATTCCATTGCCATCACGTCCTCCACCCGAGGCCTGAAGGAGCATCCTCCCTGCCAGATGCCGTGAAGAGCCTGCATCCCGTTGGTGGGCTGACAGTAGAGGGGCAACAAGCAGGGACCTGGGGTGTGAGGGTGTCGGTGCATGAGGTAGGGTTTCTTATCAGCAGGTGGATGAGCAGATTGTCAAAGGAGCGCAGGTGCACCCTGGAGCACCCGTGACATCTACAGAAGGGGGGGAGCAAGTAGGAGACGTGCTTCCAATGTCTGCTTGCAACCTGCGCCTTCAGTGGGGTTGCACGCACATAACTCTGCGTGTGATTACAACTTACAAGCCTTAGTAATAGAATGATGTTTTGAAATTTGTAGGTGCTCGTTAACATTTTGTAAGCGTCTGGTAATGTGGTATATTGCTGGTATTGATCCTGAATGTATAGTTCACTGATTGCCAGTTAATTACTTGTTGCTAATATATCGATACAGCACTTCGACCCTGATTTAATACAAACCACATGAGTTGAGTGGTTTTGACTGCATCACCGATCTTCGAAGTGCACAAAGCAGTCAGTGCTGTGACATGACAGCCTTAACAATCTGCTTCCCCCACCCCTGCAGTTTTGATCTCTCCCAGGAGGTTAAATGTACTTATCTTTGTTGTTAAAAAATGACTGCTGGTTTACTTGCCTGTCTTAAGTCCTTTGGCAAACACCTCTCAGAAAAAGGTATTTCAACCCTTTCTGAAAGTTATAGCATACTAAACCAGATCCACTTTAGTCTTTTTCTTCTGTTCTGGTGCAACAGAAAATAAGACACTGTGGGAAATTCAGACCACTGTGCAAGTAGTGTGCAGTTTGCCATAACCTTATAAGAAGAGTTAACCCACTGCAGAAGGCAATGTAACATGCATTTCTTCTCTAGAAATTATTCTTCGCAGAGTTTCCACCATCTTCTTTTTCAGAACCTGAATAAAGTTCCGCTTTCAACAGCGTTGAGACCAGTCAAGAATAAACACACTCGTGGAGAGCTGCTGAGCACCTGCATCTCTTTCAAAGGATCTGTGGCAACTCAGTATTACAGGAAGAGAGGACGTTTCTTTAGGATATTAATTTAAACTAGTCAAGTTCATTAAAAGTATCGGCTATAATTTTCTATCTGCTACGGATCAAAGGTGTAGCTCTTTTTAAAAAAATTGATATTGGAGTCCATGTGCCTGTTTAATTCTGTTGGCTTTTGCCCAACCGTTTTTCTGGCACCACACCATTTTTCTGTAAGCAAAATATAAAGAAGATGTAGATCTGCACACAAAGAAATGGCAGCTTTCTGACAGCAGTTTTCATTCTCTGCACCAGATCTACTGCACTCAGCACTTCTCTTGGAAAAAAAAAAAAAAAAAACAACAGGCGGTCAAAGGGCTGATGCATAGAGAACTGACACTATTTGGTAAAGCCTCTGAATTAATAAAACCTTAATATTCGTCAATGAATCTAATACTCTGATCGCAATATTACTTCTAATGTTCTTTTTTTTGTTCAGTTGCTTCATTGCACATCATCATTGGTCTAATATCAAATCTCTGAGTTAATAACAATTTAACTGGGCTGCCAGGACTGGAACTAAAACATAAAATGAACATTTTCTTGCACTTATGAATCTCTGAGATTGGAGCTTGCCCTTGCCATTCTCTGCGTTTTTTCCCTGACTTAACAAACTTGAACTATTAAAGCAGCAAAAAACTTTACAACCTGAACTGAACTGTCTGTGAAGAAGCCACGTGTCAGGGAAGTGTGAAGACAGTGGTGTACATCAGTCTCACAACTGCTTTGTTAGCTTTCTACTTTGATATAATGATAACAGTTAACATAGACTATATCCAGCAAGGCCACATTACAGAATACAATTAAGCACGTGCCTGTCTCCTTTGTAAAAATGAAACATAAGGCACTGCAGAACAGGAGTTGAAAGATTTCTGTTGCCCACAGTTTCCAAACATTTTAAACTTGTCATATAAGTGGTGTATGTGTTCATACGACTTATTTTCACAGGTTTTATTATTGTGCCATTACGGTAATTATCCAACAATCTTTAAAAATAATTTAAAAAAAAGGAATTTCATGCATGTTCAATTTTATCTGTGATCTTCCTAAGGAATATATTACCTTGGGAAAAAAAAGGTTAATGTATGCTCTAGAAGCATGATCTGCTTCTGTATTTAACATTAATTCTTGACACATTATGTAAATGTTAAGATTTAGAGAATCATGATGGCCCTAATACAATGTACAAGCTGTTTTGAAGAATAAAACTCTTTGTGTTAACATCATGCCATACTCTGTGGTGCAGCTTCAGCTGCAAATTATTAAATATAAATACATTATGCATCACACGTTATGAAGTTGAGCTCAATTCTGGAGTCATATTCCCTGAAGAATCATCCATCCTCTCCTTTCATGGATGGCCTTTTTTCATCCCAGATCTTGAGTTGCTCTGCAGTGAGGCACAGTAGGTCTTGGTTGAAGTTCCTCTGTAACTGCACAACCCACTGTTCCTTGGCACCCAATGTCTCTTTTGACAAGATGCTTGATGACAGAATAAATTGGTTGCCACAGCCATAAGTGCAAAATAACGAGGTATAGGGGGCTGGTTTACACTCCCACTAAGCCATTCTGCAGTTTTAGGCTACTGGGGTGGCCCACCATGCAGTCTAGTAAATGAGATTTTTTTATTAATTACTAGTAAAAGGCCACACAGTTTGTATTGACTTGACAGTCCAGGTTCTCAGGACTTTCTGGGTTTATCTTAGTCTTTAGCGTTTTTAACTTGTTTTAGCTGTGACAGCAATGGTTTTGTTGTCAGGTTTAGGCATGGCTGGCTTTAGTTCACAGTGATAACAAGCAGTTATTCTGTGTAGGTTGATTTATCTACAATCCTAGAATAAAATGTGGTTTTCAAGATGTTACCAAAGGTCTCAGACTGTTAATACAAATCACAATGGCCAATCAGTAGCCCCTACAGGAGCACAGTCATATTAAACCGGTTTAGATATAACAAAGAGAACAAAAAACTGAGTAACTGAGATTAAATGAAGAGAAAGCTCACATATGTGAAACGTGTTAGGAAAATGATAAAAATAAACTCAAGTGGCCCTCAAGATGGACGATGAAGACTCACCCCACTGCACTCATCAAAATCCTCCCGACAGATAGCTTGGGTTGTAGGCAACTTGCTCAAAACCCATCCCACCTTCGGCTCCATCATCATTGGGTCTCAGATGGACACCGTGAGGGTGTGCATAACACCAGAGAAAAGAAGTGGGTACTAGGAAGGTTTTAATAGATAACTATTTAACTTGTGCTATTGAGGCTTTTCTGTTTTATTTTGGACTATGAATGGAAGCATTATTGTTGCTGGACTAAGAACAACTCTTTACTGGATTTGAATTAGACTGACAAATTAACAATAAACTCTCGGCTCCACATATGTATGGTACATTCCCTTTTGCCACAATAAAAGTTTTTATTCTATCAATTGATGGTGGTGGGGAGAGGCAAAAGGGGTTAAATCTGGTGCATAAGGAATATCCTTTGAGTGACAGATCTGGGGTCTCCTAATTCTGGAGAAAACTTCTGTCCTGCATTTTCTGTGTGTGCCCCAAACACGTGGGTCTCTTCCCCCCATCCTGAGCAGCTTCATGTTGATCAGTCAGGACTACTATGAAGTACTCACTGAACAGATCAGAGTTCAGAGGATGCAGAAGTTGATTAGATTTTCTGTCTTGCCTGCATCAAACTATACCTTCTGTTATACCTTCTGCAAAATGCAGTGAAAATGCTGCCCCTTCCTTGGCAGCAGCTCCTCTAAGAAAACAAAGGAAAGGACAGCCTGAACTGGAACCATCAGAAGCTGCACGAGGTTCACTGGAGCTTGCAAGTGTTTCTAGAGTTCATCATCTAAGCAGTGCAAGTACCAACTGAAGAGAGGATGGAAAGAAAAAATAATGAAAAATAGTAAACGGGATTAAACTCCACCAGAAAAATGAACTTTTGTTCTGGAGTAAAATGGCCACAACTTGGAATATATGCACTGTGGTTTCCCTATTTTAAACTCATGCTTATTTTAATCTGTACTGAGTCTCATGTCAGGACCAACCTTTTTTTTTCTTTTTGAATAAGCAGATTAGAAAGCTGCTTAGCAACAGCGTGCACAACTCTTATCTCTGTGCCTTAAGAAAGGAAAGGCAGTGATCTCAGCTACCACAGACCTATGAATTTGACCTCAGTAGCATGCAAGATAGCAGAATATGCTCTGAAGAGATAATGATTACAGACAAGGTAATGACTGAGAAATAGGCTCGCCAAAAGAAGATTGTAAAGACTTAGTCAATATCATGGATAAATAGCATACTTTTGAAATATATTTTGTATAATATTTTGACAAAGTACAGTAGATCTAGACTATTTGAAAGCAGTTAACAGAAAAATCCTTTTATTAAAATAGGGCAAAATGGAACTCTTAGTCATACAGAGAGCTGATTGCAAAGACTAGAAAAACGATGCTGAAATAGTAACCTTGGTAAAAAGGAGATTACAAGAGAAGTATGCTTTTTTTAATCCAGACTGGGCAGTGCCCCAAGTGTGTAGACGTGACATTTGGATGAACTTTCAGGGAATTAGCCATAAAAATTACCAGGTATCTCTGAAAATGGTTTTAATCTGGTTTTCCATTTAGCCAACTTGGTCAGGTTTTCTTGGGCTCAACAAATTTCCTTTTATCCTCCCAGTTTTAAAATACTTGCACTAAAGCACTTAAAAGAAGAAGGAAGGGGGAGGTGAAGAGAGAAATGTTTGAAAATTTGTAATCCATTCTCCTCTAGTCATGTTCCTGCAAACAGTCTGATTATTTTCTTAAAATACTATTAAATGGTTAATAATCATTGATCTTGGAGAGAAAAATGTCAGGCAATCTAAAAATCTGTCATGCTACTAAACACGTTTACTAACCAGTGTTGAAACAATGAGGTGTGGAACATGTCCTGGTGGGATTAAACAAACAAACCCCAAATAATCTTGTTTCCATTTGTAGACAAATTGAGGGGGGGGGGGGGCGAGACATAGAAAGAAAAAAGAATGAAAATCCATACATTCAGCACTCTCTAGATTGTTCTAGCAACTTCAGGTCCTTGGAAAAGAGTTAATATTTATCAGCTCTTCAGTTACTGCATTGCACTGTGCTCTGACTTCATATTTCTTGTGCTGCTCTTCTCATTTTCTCCTTACCCATCCCAGTGAAATAACATGAAAGGCAAAAGGGTAACGAACCTTCATAGCTATTTCCCCTCTTTTTTTATCTCAGAGTACTTGGTTTCTCATGATCTTTACATCCTTCCCATTGCTCAGCCATGTAAAGGACACATAAAAGTACCAAGCACTTGAATATGACCTCTACTAGATAAAGGGGTAAACAAATGCACACCCCTGTAGTATGTGATTCTGCACCACTTCCCTGATGATAAATTAGACTACAATGGACTTAGGGCAAGAATTAACTGCAAGGCTTACATCTGAAGTTCAAGTTTTGAATTAACATTTAAAAGATGCTCATACGCATTATTCAGTCTTTTGAATCTGCAATCCTCAACCTGCCCATCTTGTAAGAAATAACCACTTATAAAATCTCTTGCATTTCTGTTTTTAGTCACAGCTGGAAATTTAACAAGAGCAGCATCCCCTACCAAGTTATTTTCACGTTATCCTGCCCAGACACTGAAATGAAATAAATTAAAAAAAAAAAAAAAGATACTGCATTTCAGTATCAGCTTAAAAGCTGTGTTTTAAAGACAATTCTAAAGCTGGACAAACTTTTGATCTTTTTTTTTTTTTCCCTCGGGTTTCATTTTTATTTATTTAAACAGGCCAATAGAAACAAACTCTTAACACAGCAACGGGAGAAGAGATGTTCCAGGGGCACCAAATGCAGCGAAATCTTACACAGTAATCTAGACTTTGTGTTTCTCCAATCCAGTGCAGGAACTGTCACATCGGCAGCTCAAGTGAGGAGGCACTAGGGCATATAACGGAGATGTGGCAGCTCCTTGTCATATGAAAGTGCAGGGGGTAAGCACTCAGGAGAAAGTACCATCCAGTAACCCCTTTTGTGTGTGTGTCACTGTAGGACACCAGCTTCAATACAGAGCTCTGCCGTTATTGTTCATGCGCTCCCTCATGCAACAGGAGAGAAACTGCAATGCATGCAACAAAAAAATTTACTATATATTTGTGTTCCCAGAGCACGCAGCACCCTTGTGGCTTTGAGGAAAACTTCAAGTGACATCATTTCACACCTGTTTCCTTGTTCAAGATATGAAAATTAGGAACCTAACTGTAAGCCTGAACACAGAGAAGCCTGTGGGACCTGACGAGATACATCACAGAGTCCTGAGGCAATTGGCTGACGTAGCTGCCAAGCCACTCTCCATGATATCTGAAAAGCCATGGCAGTCAGGTGAAGTCCCCAGAGACTGGAAAAAGGGAAACATTGCACCCCTTTTTAAAAAGATTATGAAGGAGGACCCTGGGAACTACTGATCTGTCAGCCTCACCTCTGTGTCTGGGAAGATCACAAACCAGAACCTCCTAGAAGCTATGCACAGACACATGGAGGACAGGGAGGTGATTCAAGACAGCCAGCATGGCTTCACCAGGGGCAAGTCCTGCCTGACCAACCTAGTGGCCTTCTATGATGGAGTGACAACACCAGTGGACAAGGGGAAAGTTACAGATGTTGTCCATCTGGACTTCTGTAAGGCCTTTGACACAGTCCCACACAACAAGCTTAGATAGAAGTCTCTAAGCTGGAGAGAAATGGATTTGATGGGTGAACTGTTCAGTGGATTAGGAACTGATTGGATGGTTGCATCCAGAGAGTAGCGGTGTATGGCTCAATGTCCAGATGGAGACTGGTGACAAATTGTGTCCCTCAGGGGTCCGTACTGGGGCAAGGATTGTTCAATATCTTCATCAATGGCACAGAAAGTGGGATTGAGTGCACGCACAGCAAGTTTGCTGACAACATCAAGCTGAACGGTGCGGTTGACACGTCTGAGGGATAGGAGGCCATCCAGAGGGACTTGGATAGGCTCAACAAGTGGGCACGTGTGAATCTCATGAGGTTCAACAAGGCCAAGTGCAGGGGCCTGCGCCTGGGTTGGAGCAACCCCTATATCAATACAGGCTGGGGGATGAAGGGATGGAGAGCAGCCCTGTCAAGAAGGACTTGGGGGTACTGGTGGATGAAAAGCTAGACATGAGTTGACAACGCAGCCCAGAGAGCCAACCACATCCTGAGCTGCATCAAAAGAAACGTGGCCAGCAGGGCGAGGGAGGGGATTCTTCCCCTCTGCTCTGCTCTCGTGAGACCCCACTTGTAATACTGCACCCAGCTCTGGGGCCCCCAACATAAGAAGGACATGGACCTGTTGGAGCTGGTCCACAGGAGGGCCGTGAAGATGGTCAGAAGGATGGAACAACTCTGCTATGAGGGCAGGCTGAGAGAGTTGGGGTTGTTCAGCCTGGAGAAGAGAAGGCTCCGGGGAGACTGCAGCCTTAAAGGGGGCCTACAGGAAAAATAGGGACATTTTTTTTTAGCAGGGCCTGTTGCAAAAGGACAAGGGTAATGGTTTTAAACTAAAAGAGGTAAGATTTAGGCTAGATATAAGGAAGACATTTTTTACAATGAGGATAGTGAAACACTGGCACAGGTTGCCAGAGAAGTGATAGATGCCCCATCCCTGGAAACATTCCAGGTCAGGTTGGACAGGGCTCTGAGCAGCCTGATGTAGTTGAAGATGTCCCTGCTCATTGCAGGGGGATAACCTTTAAAAGTTCCTTCCAACCCAAACTATTCTGTGGTTCTATGAAATGTACAACCTGAAATCTTATCTTATCAAATGTTTTTTTTTATCAAAATAATTCTCCTTCAGTGGTAGCCTTGTATAGCAGTGTGTGCATGCATACATACACTGTGTTCTATGCACATACATTCAATATTCAGAATAAACTTTTTGGTTTTAGTGTGAGCATCAATAACTCAGAGGATCACTGGATAATCTAATTGTAAGATGTTATATAAGATGAGAGACATATGCATAGTACTTGAAAGGTGTCATAAAATGTTATAACCAGAATTATATAAATTATTTCTAATACATGAAGATCCAGTTAAAATAATTAATCAATTTCCGATTCCCTTAAGCACTAATGGGAAAAGTTGATTCTGATGGCAATGAGGATCTCACAGCCTTGAAGGAGAGGAAGGGCGGAGATAGGGAATGGGGGAATGAAAGAATTATTTTTGTTCAGTTTAACGAAAACGGTAATGTGTAAAACTCTGAAGACTCTGCTTCTTTCATTCAGAGACCAATATTTTCAAATAAGGGATTATGCTTCTACCTATTGAGCTTAGTTTATCTAAATCAAGATTTTGCCCATTATGTTACCTGAAATGCATTCTAAGTTAAAAAAATAAAAAAGTACATCCCCATAATCTATTTGCAATTCAAATAAGAAACTTCCAACAAAACTGCGGTGCATCAACCCAGAACAAACAACTCATCAAACCCCATAAACATGGCATGATCCCAGTAATGAAAAATGAGCTTTGCAACAGCCTGTAATTAGCATGGGAATGACAGGCGCATTCTAAACCTTTCTGAACATATGGGTAATTATTGAAGAGCTATGACAGTAATGCATCAACAAACCTATCCATCTTACAGTGGTTCTATGTTCTGGCTGCCTCTCAGTGGATCTTAACATGCCATTCAGTAATTTGGTGGAAACCTCATCACCCAAGGGCAATGATAGGGTTCCACTCATAATGAGAAGGAAAATGAAAAAAAAATCATTTAAAAGGAGTGTGAGATAAGCACCCTAAAACATTTTCTATTTCCAACCTGTAATCTTTCCAACCTTATAATTTGCTGGTGGGAATTTTCA
Organism: Vanellus vanellus; assembly: GCF_965231255.1. Classification (NCBI taxonomy): domain Eukaryota; kingdom Metazoa; phylum Chordata; class Aves; order Charadriiformes; family Charadriidae; genus Vanellus; species Vanellus vanellus. The sequence continues at coordinate 216,709,723 of NC_138905.1, read as the reverse complement.
AATTTCTGCAATAACGGGTATTTGCCTATATTGCTATAAGAAAGTGCAGGAGGGGAAAAAAAGACCTGTACAAAACAGATCAAAGGAAGATGACTGTGGACTTCTTCAAGAGCCTTATGATTGTATAACCTATTGCTGCAAGAGTATTTAGATCCCCAAAAGATATTAAAATTATTATTAATAACTTGTTTTATGGTAGTATCTTGAGGATTTCCCATAGGGAAAGAAGAAACCTCATTGATGAGTGCGTTATCCAGAAAGATAAATAATAAACAGAGAAAGTCAGTTTGGAAACTCTGAATGAACCAAACAAGTAGCAGCTAATAGAAAAGCACAGCCACTATCACCACCTATTTAGAAAAGGAAAACTAGAGAACAGGAGGAGGAATAGTCATTGATCTGTTTATTAATGGTTACATAAATAATCTTATCCTGCCATCACACTCAAATTTTTATTTGTACTTACCAGCTAAGTAGTTTTTTTTTTTTTTGCAATGGTATTGAAAGACAGAGATGAAACTGGATACGGGAACACAAATCCCTAAGTCTAATTAATCAGTCTTTTCACCCTAAAACCTCCCTTCTACAGCCAGTAAATCTTGAAAATGGCTTGCAGTTTGACTTTCATTTTAAATATATAGAAATGGAGGTGGGGACGAAGGGGGAGGGAAAAGAGAAGGAGAAAGGCTGGGGATAATATTCACCTTCATACTGAACCACTTCTCCTAGCCTAAGTTATATAGCAGAAGAAAGGACAGGAGTGAGCTAACATCAATCATCCTTATGGATCTTTACTTTTTATTCATTGTTCTATTGATCTCTTTGAGCATTATTTCATAGGTAGATTGCAATAAAAGTCATTTCTTATTATGTCTCCATTTTAACTCATAAAGCATATGACACAATAGTTTTTGAATGAAGGACAGATTCCCTAAGGGAAAGAACAAAATCCTGGGTAAAAGCACAGATTTATTGATCTCTCCTTCAATGATAATGATTAAAATCTAACCAAGCACTATTGCCTTAATAAATTATTCAGCTCTCTTTCCCTCTTCCACATTCCAACTGAATGCACTCCAAAAAAAGAAAAGTTCAATCACAAAATGCTGAAAATACTGTCTTCTTCATACAGTGAGCCTTGACAATGTTAAAAACATGTTAAATAACAGCATCTTACAGACAAGAAATACTTTGGCCCAAAGCCCAGCTGACCAGCAACTGGGGAAAGAAAACAACATACGTCCTGGAAAGGAGGGGAAGAGATTTTGTCAGCTCTTCCCATTTTCTAGGCAAATTTAAGGGCATTATTTTCCCTACTCAATCACGTTTTCTTTTGCAATGGAGCAATGCGGACCGTCCCCATAACCGTAACTCTCTCTTCTGTATGAGAGTACATCCCCTGTGGGTTAAGCTGGAGGCTTATACTCATCTATCAAGTGTCTTCACTTCACTCCAAATCTCAGGAACATTTCATTGTCGAGGCATTTTCTGCCTAGCACTGCTCCTGGGATACCCAGCCCTGAAGCAGAGATTTCCACAACAGGACGTGTTCACATGTTCACAGAAATAAAGCTGGCAAAGACTACAATTTGTTGGTTAGCTTAAAATCTTGTCCCTTCATTTTAATTTCTTAAGACTTCCATGCTGATGTTTCATTCAAAGTTCCTGGTAAGATTAACATATATTGTATATTCACAAAGAATGAAATAAACGCCACAGAAAAAATCCTTCATACTCGGCATGCTTATACATACTATACATCTGAATATTTCCTCCTTCAGAATAAACACTTGTTGAAATAGTAGGAAGACCAGCATAAGATAGATAACATTTCTAGACAGTGATGATGCATTAAAAAGAAATGTTTCATATAACCACTCTCAAATTAACCTCTGTGCCACAGCTATAGTACATAATTATGTATCTGGATTGCCAGGGAAATACTTGTCTACCAAGATGACGCTGCCTATGGATATCAGTGGATAGAGGTGTCAGTCGTTTAAAATAAGATTAATCATTTAAACTATAAAGATCTCACATTAACTTTCCAGAAAGGTCAAAAGAATCATATAAGCAACCATTTTCTCTTGTGAATATAATTCATATAGTTTTCAATCAAGGACAAGGTTTAAAAGCAGGCATGCCTAGTTTGATATAACCTGATAATGAGTTTTTTTAATAAAACAATTTTTCTTTAAAAGAAGTAAGTTACCTAGCTTTATGGAAAGCATTAGCTGGGATATTTGATAAATTAACCAGATGAGATGATATTTATACAAACTGCTATAAGAGAAGTTTGCTATTAGTGGATTTTGTTAAATTGGGTTTGCGTGCAATGTTTTGGTAGTGGGAGAGCTACAGGGCTGGATTCTGTGAGAAGCTGCTAGAAGCTTCCCCCATGTCCGACAGAGCCAATGCCAGTCAGCTCCAAGATGGACTCACCGCTGGCCAATGCGGAGACCATCAGCGATGGTGGTAGTGCCTCTGGGATAACATAGTTAAGAAGGGGGGGAAAGGTGCTGCACAACAGCAATTACAGCTGGGGAGAGGAGTATGGATAGATGAAAGAAACAGCTCCACAGACACCAAGGTCAGTGAACAAGGAGGGGAGGAGGTGCTCCAGGTGCTGGAGCAGAGATCCCCTGCCACCTGTGGTGAAGACCATGGGGAGGCAGGCTGTGCCTTGCAGCCCATGGAGGTCCACAGTGGAGCAGATATCCACCTGCAGCCTGTGGAGGACCCCACACTGGAGCAGGGGGATGCCCAAAGGAGGCTGTGACCCCATGGAGAGCCCAAGCTGGAGCAGACTCCTGGCAGGACCTGTGGTCCCATGAGGGACCCACACTGGAGCAGTCTGTTCCTGAAGGACTGTACCCCATGGAAGGGACCTACACCACATCATCTTGTGAAATATTAGAAGGACCTACATTGGAGAAATTTGCAGAGGACTGTCTCCTGTGGGAGCATCCCCACACTGGAGCAGGGGAAGAGTGCGAGGAGTCTTCTCCATGAGGAGGAAGGAGCATCAGAGACAACATGTGATGAACTGACCACAAGATTCTGTGAGCGGCTCTGGTGGGCACCTGACATCCACCACATTCGTAAGCTACTTTTTTTTTGTGATTTGAAATCAGTGCTATCAAATGCAAGCATAGTTCCACACTTCAAGCATCAAACAAGTCCACAAACAGAGCCTACCTTTTCATTGTTTAAAATGCTCAGAACCTCCTCCTTCAAGTCTGATCTAAAATAAATTCAGACTCATCTTAAAGCAAGAATGCATGCAGTTTTAAATTCCTCCTTTTGAAACAATCTCAACGCCTGTGTGATATTCAAATCAGCACCGCATAAATAACAATTCCCTCTCAAAACCAGACTATATCAGCGTTTTATGATCTGTTGCGATGGATGCTAAAACAGTTTCACTTAGAAAAATAGGCACCAAATACATACCAGGTATATGAATTTCGCAGTCGGTAATGCAATAAAGCATTTAACTTTCATTTCATGTACACAGTGCTTTACAGTGTGAACGTGAGCTCCGAGTGCGACTTTTACCGACCTCTGCGTCTGTCAGAATTGATCTCAGCTTTATACAGATGCTTCTAAAACACTGCAAGTGGCCACAAAAGACAGGGCCACCTCTAATTCAGTATAGCATATTCTCTTTAGCTTGAGACAGATGCTAGATGACGAAAATAAACAGCTAACCTGCGTACTATTCATTTGCCCAAACACCTTCCAGATAGCCCCATATAAATGCAACCTTTCACTGAAATAAATTGTGCTACAACTAACCCCAAGGTGCTCCCCAGCTTCACTTCTGGTGGGGACTGCCAGGGAGAAGCAATGACTTTCTATATTTATAATTATAAAAACTGGGAAGAAAAAAAAAAATAAATATTCTTAATATAGTTGTTCCTTTCTGCAAATCCAAACCCCTTTGAATCTGTAGATGCTTTCCCATATTCCAACCAGGAGAAACACTGTTGTTACTGGTTTTTTTTGTGACAGTCTCTCTCATACTCAGAGTAGGAGGAAGAAAATATGTGGTTGTCAGACACTACAGAAATCCTAATTAATCAGTGGGCAGATTATATATATCATATATTTTAAGACATATAAAATGCTTGCCTCTCCTGGAGCAAACAACAGCTTCAATATATAATCCAAAAAAATTAGAAGGATCAGAACAGTCAGGATCCATTTTTGCAGTAGTGAAGGCAGAAAAAAATCTTCTGTTTATAATTTTTTTTTTCATTTATGAATAGGAATATAGGGTGTGGTGGCCTATGATAGCAGAGAACTGAATTTGTTGACTTATAAGGTTTCTTCCCTAAAAACAGCAGCTCTGTTATTGGCTCTGGTATTGTACCTGTTGTGTATTGCACATTTTTGCTGCAACTCAAAAAATATTATTTATGATGAATCATGGTATATTTGAAATTTCACAAGCACTGAATCGGCTAGACTGACACTCCACATTTTATTCAGAAATGGATACCAACGTATCCACATCCAGTTACAAGTAACACTTAAGACTTTCCAGTACAAATTCAAAATGACAAAGCTGTTGTGCAAATCCTCTGTAGTGCAGATAGTAACATTACAAAGCTGGCTACTTCTACACGTAGTTTTATGTCTGTTATTCGATATTACCTCATCCCCCAGGATGTTCTTTCAAAGCCAGCTCTAAAATGCATAAAACTGCATCTTAGATATTCTGAGGGCTGAAATACAAAATACAGCCATGGAGAGATACTGGCTGGGGGATTCCTCAGGGAGAGTGTGCAATTATCCAGAGTGAAAAGCAGGATAGGAAGATATTGACAGACCAGGACTATTGAATTTAGGAGTAACTGGGCAGGCAATGATATTGACTCTCAATAAAGTTTTCACTCAGGGCAAGATTTAATCTGTGAGAAAACCAATCTTAATGTAAAGGCATATGGTTTAATTGTTTGCCCAACAGAAAACCTCGAGGAAGAAGAAATAAAGTGAACATCCTCAGCTTCACTGAACAAGCACAGATTCAATGTTTGAGTCACTATCTGTTACTATTTCTCTCTCTCAAACACACACCTTCTCAGTGTATGTGTCTTTCTGCCCAGCAGTAAGGCCACAGAACTGAAAATGGGACTCTGATTTCCACATACAATCTGGCACCTCACAGTAAATATTTTATATTTTGCATGTATTTGTTTCTAAAAGAAAGGATTCAATAAACCAATATTTTACTGGAAAAGAGAGCAAAGCAAAGCAAAGTTCCTTGTCCTGGTTAATCCTTCAGGTTTGCAATGGTGCTAGGAAAGGAGAACAGACCTTCCAGCTCAACCCAACCCAACCCAACCCAACCCAACCCAACCCAACCCAACCCAACCCAACCCTACAGTCATCTCTGCCTCCCAGAATGAAAGAATGTTTCCCTTAAAGCCACATAACATTTTGCACAAAAACGCCATCATGGTAATACTGATAAAATCTGAAATCAGAGATTTACGCATAGCATATGGTATTATAAAGTCTTTGGAAAAATGAGTGATTGATAAATGGAATTTTTGGACAACTAGGGAATCCAAAAGTTTTCACTTTGCCTGCGTAGCATCAGTGTGCACTACCTAAGAAAAAAGGGGACAAGAAGCCATTATTCAACCACTCATTCAAATACAAGGAGAAACATCTTTACGGTGAGGGTGACAGAGCACTGGCACAGGCTGCCCAGGGAGGTGGTGGAGTCCCCTTCTCTGGAGATTTTCAAGACCCGCCTGGATGCAGTCCTGAGTAATGTGCTCCGGGCAATCCTGCTTTGGCAGGGGAGTTGGACTAGATGATCTCTAGAGGTCCCTTCCAACTCTGAAACTCCATGATTCCATGACTAGCAGAGCACACTGTTCCTCTAGATCTTGAAAGGAGAGAGTTAAGTGCCCAAATGCTCAGTGGAGACACACCTAGTCAAAGAAAGGATGCCAAAGAAGGGGTAGAGTCCAAAATGCCATATTTGTGTTATAATTAGCTATAAAAAACAGAGGACATCCCTGAAGCATCGTTTAGCGTCTATGGATCCTGTCCTTTATTTTCTTAACACTGTAGAGAATTTGGGCTATCTTGGAGACAAGTGTCTTTCTAGGATGCAATAAGAGTTCAGTGGCTGAGTCTCCTTGTAAACATGGCATGGCTCAATTTACACATGTATTGCCAAGGTGTTGGACCAGCTCTTCTTTTTTGCACAGATTATTTCAGACGATGGGCAATAGTCAATAAGGTTCCAGAGTCAGCTGTTTTAGAATATCTGATTCTCACCTTGTAACAATTTGGAAAGGAGAACTGAAAGGTTATTAGGAATAATTTTGGAAATTTCAGTGATTCATAAACTGCTATCGTAAGGAATCTGGATTTATTATGAAGATCTATGTTGGTTCCTACCCAGAACAAAGCCCTATTTAATGTTCAGGAAATTTTAGCTTGAGAATTGGAACCCTTCTAAACTGTTTATTCAAAATTTGTTTACTCACGAAGACATGCTGTATGCCTGTGAATGCCTACCACAACAAAGGCCTAAAAAAAAAATGGTAAAAAAAGCTTACATTTGAAAAGTGTGATGAAAAAGATACCTTCTTGTGGCTAAATATAGTAGGTTTCCAAGACATCAGCATGCCTTACGTTTTTCCTGCTTTTGTTTTGTTTTATTCCACTGAAGTAGAACTTCATGAAATTAAATTCAATGGATGCATAGAGAAAAATAACAGTACACACACACAACCTCATCCTCCAAAGGCTTGTCTTCTCCTGGCTGTCTCATTCTAAGAAATAGCTGTCTAGGACTGCAAGGAACCAAAGCAGTTCAGTGAGGAAATTCACTCTTTAACTCTGTCAACTAAATTTAAAAAAAAAGATCTAGAATAGCTGATTGAAGTGTTCAAGATGACACAGAGAGGAATTAAAAGGGATCATCTTACCCACTTTTTGCAGTCTAATAAACAAGATAATTTAGTATTATTATTCGCTGTAGTGGAAAATTTATAGTAAATAAGAGGGAATATTTATTGATATACTGAGAATTTGGTCACTTTGGGGACTTTGCCTTTTAGACTGCTCAAAAAAAAAGTGCTGCACATGGATTAAAAATGTGGGTAACTGAAGAGGTGTGAACAAGATTTTTATATTTTATACACTCACTAGAGAAAACTTCAGGCACAGATGTACTTCTAAGGCATTCGGGAAGAGTGTCTTCTTTCATGAATACTCCTACTTCTTTCTTCTCCTGCCTCGTGTTCCTCAATGAGTCTTCACAGATAGATAGGAGCCAACTGCCACTGCCAAAAACTGATGTCTGAGTTGCAGTCATTTGTAATAACATGATTCAGGTCTAGCTAGACGCAGTACTGAATGACTGAGCTAGAAGAGGTTGATTTAGAAACTTTTAAAACATGTGCTTCTGCTCTTGAGGTTCCATGTACAGCAGATTTGAACCACTTCAGGTTTGTTTGCACATTACAGAGCAGATATGTCTCTGAAAAGTTGTTAAAATTGGGCCACATGCATCCCTTTCCATGCCAGAGTCTCTGCTATTTTTTTATTTTTTTTTTCCTGAATTTAGTTCTAGCTCTTAATGGCAACGGGGTTTAATAGTACAACCTCTCTACCTTTCCTGCATCAGAAAATATTTGGCCACATTTGGAATTCCTGAGCATATAGAGGAGGTTTGAATGCAGCTTTGTTCAGGTATAACAGGGAACAACTAGAAGAAAGAAGTAACTTTCAAGAGAAAATATAATTAGACTTGACTGGAAAATGAGAGTCCCACTTCAAAGAGTTTCTTCCTGATTTTTTTTTCATTCATTCACTCCATTACAGAGTCCACCGTTATGAGCAAAGTCTCACACTTCAAGCATCTTCGAAGATAAATTTGCTACTTCAACACTTCCTAAATCATAAAAAGTTCCAATGTTTTCTTCAATTTTCAATACCATTCACATGAAATTTATGTTATTCAATTTTATACAGTTGTTAAAAATATGTTAAAGAGACAATTTTTGAAATGAAATATTTTTATTTGATCCTCTTTTTTTCCTTCATGTTTGGATTCATGGTGATTTTTAAGATGGGAACCATGAAGATTCTTAAAGTATGAGAAAACTTTATCCTAACAATAGGTTAGAATAGTTTATAAGAGCGATGAGTCTCTCTTGAACAGTGTGGTTTTCCCCCCCCAGAGTTACATTTACCCCAACACACCGTTTTTACTCTTGATGCAATCCTCATTTTTTGGAAGATATTTTCAACTGCATGTTCATACTGTGTATTGATCCAGAGAAATGACCAATTAGATGTATTGCTTTGCATTTACGCACATACATAACCTCTTTTCATATAATTGCAAATTAAATATTAACAGCATTTTTACCTTAGGGAGTCAACAGTATTATGTAAACAAATTTAAATCTTAGAAACTAATAGTGTGTTTAATAGAAATAATCAGTCTCTTTTAACACTAGCTATGACCTGCAGTTTGGAATTCAGAATGATAATTTGTTCTTGTTTTGTGGGACAGTTCTTCATTGCTTAGAAACATTTGCTGTAATTATTTCTATTTTTACAAGGACTACTGAGAAATTAAATAAAATAAAATAAAATGGAACAGTACAGGTACAAATGATGACACAACAGCCAAAGTCACAAAGACTAAAGCCTGTGGCATCTCAAAAAGACTAATTTAACTTCCGCATACAAATGGAACTTTCCAAAGAAATTCTGTTCGTGTTCTTTTTCCGAGAAAAGTTCATTTGGATGACAATTTAATCATTGGCAAACCCCATTCATTTGCAATTCAGTACCTTAAGTTCATGCCATATTAGTTGATTTCTTTATGTATTGCAAGTAAAGTCATGGGGTTTACATCTGAATACAGGTAGGAAATCTTAGGGTTGTTTGGTTTTGCACTGAAGAGAGAGCGTTGATTTGTTTCCTTTTCATATGTGTATCAGATTTTATTATTGGAGCTGTGTGTATCCAAACAGAACTTTCACATTGATATTTGTGTATGTCCAATACTCCAGAGCAGTGAGTGTGGAGGGTAGTTAACAGTGAGGCATCCCTGCATGGCAAGCCTTGAAATCTTTCACTTGAATGCATAACGCCAATCATTTATTTTCATTTTCTTCCAGCTGAGATGAGGGTAGTTAGCAGAAAGTAAAATCAGAAGGTCAACTCCTGCTAGTCGTAAGCCTGGAAGCAGCTCTCCCATCACAAACACTGCAGGATATTATCCTAATCTTTAGCAATTAGTCACCAGATAATATACCGATAATTTGTATAGTGTCTGTCACACTGTGACCCTTTTCACAAATTAAAAAAACCTCACGTCCTATCAGCTCTGGCTTCCTTAGCCCTTAGGAATCTGGCTAGTTTCCATGTCCAACACAGAAGAACACAGGGACTATGCAAAACTTTGTTTTTTTCTAGTATGCGGGTAAATTTACTTCACAATCCCTCCAGTACATTCCACTCAGAAAATGTGCATTGTTTGCTTAATGTTGGCTGCCGTTACGTTCTCCCGTTTTAAAGCCCTAGAAATTATTGTGCTGCAGGCTCTAACTGTTCTTACCGCATGGTCAATGAGGTGCTTTTATCTCTCTCTTTTTACAGATGAACATTAGAGTTTAGAGGTTTTAATGAAAAATGACCAAACATATCAACCTTCTTGGGTTACCAACTGACTTTCACATATTTATTTTTTCAGCTAATGTAGCCTTTTGGCAGCATGAGTTGTGTTCAGAGAACTATTCCAACCACCTCTAGATGCAGCTGTGAGTACGCTGTGAACATAGACCCAGAATATCAGACTGGGTGCCTGGAAAAGGAAAAATGTCCTATAACAGCAAACAGTTTAAAAAAAAAAAAAAAATCAGTAACCCATGGAAATTTTACTTCAGTTAGGAAAAGAAACTGTCTCTTTGAATTGTAATCTCTTCTACTACTCTTCTTTCCTTCATTTATTATATGTCTTTTAGCATCTGGATGAATAAAGCTGGGATTTTGTAAAGAACGGGCTTGTCTGATCACCTCAGATCACCTACAGAGCAGACATAGCCTATAAACCAAGCCGTGTTAGGACAGGGCAAAAGAAAGGGCAGAAATTATTATCTCATAATGCAAACACCCAATGGGTCTGAAAGGAGCACTCAGTCACACATCCGAGTTAAAGAGAGTTATCAAATGCTCACATATCAGCTCTGTGCCTGTGAAATCTCCCCAGATGAGATGTAACAGACTGTCCTTAAACCTTTTTCATCACAAGCTGGGCCAAACTGAATGAATTTCACATTTGTCAGGGACAAACATTGTATGCGCAGACAGTAGCAACAGGTGGGCAGATTTATGGTAACCCATTAAGGTGATTAGGACACCCTCACTTGAGCATGTGTCTAAGTTGGTTGCACAAAAAATCTTAAGTATTGCGCATCTTTGCTTTGGAGAGCTTGGTGGTTTTCTGAATTGACAAAAAAATATCTTGTATATACACACACTTACTCATTTTATTACTGCCGATCAAATGGCAACTTACGAGAAGCAAAGCAAATCAAATGCAATTTGAGAATTTATCTATTTCTACTACTCCACTCAAACTAAATCAGTCTGTTGAGAATTTCAGTGATTGTATGGATAATTAACATTGTGATTGTTATATTTGTTTCTTTATGAGACTTTAACGTGTTATTTTTCTCCCCCTCTTCTTCTTTCCCTCTTGATATTTTAATACGAATTATTTAGTCAAAAATACTTTAGTGAATCTGTGAGAGTAAATGAATTGTAAATATCCACCCACATCGTCCCTTTTTTCTGTATTGTTAGCTGTGACTATATTTGTTAATACAGATTGTTTCTCTGTGAAGGAGAATGACTGATGTTGCAGTAGCATCTGTAGACACTGGAAAGGTTTTAGTGCAGTAGAGAAGGCAGATCCAACCCCAGAGGAGCTTCTAGGGAAAAGCATAAAGCCAAGGCATATCAATTAATTGTGTATGCCATGGAAGATTCTCACCAGCAACATTTTTTATTTTTCTTTCGGAGACTCTGGTGTTAACATCATTTGTCAGGAAGAATTTGGTTGGCTTATACTCTCGACTCACTGCAAAAGAACGAGCTTTTCACGTGAAAAGTCTTCACTTCCCCCAAACACCTTTCTATAGTTCAGAAGCTGTTAAGTGATTTTTCTTAATATTTTTGCAGACAAAGTTTATAGGATATCGTACAAGTGTACAAATTTCAGGAAAGTGTGAGAATACAAAACCAAATAGTTCTAGTGGAATTTGTTTCCAAGAGAGCCAAAGGACTCTGATTTTGCAGTGTGAAGCCCACATCTTCTTCACTGCTTCTGTTCTGGAATATGGTTGAATCAAAGGATGTGTAAGTGAGGCAATAACACAAAGGTTTACTCAGTCAGGTATTTCTTTTTTATACTGCACCAGCTTGTCTGGCGATTATTATTTTAAATTAACAAAGGTTTTAATTTTGAGCTCAATTAAAAGACTGAATTCAAGTTCCATTTCACAGGTCTCCAACACACTCTGTATTTAAATCTATCATAGAAAGACAGGAAAAATTACCACCCCTGACTTTAGGTGTATTCTTACATCTTATCAACTGAAATAAAATCTGGGAGTAAGTTCATATGGTGTTAGGGTCAGTGTGCTCCTTTTCAGATAAAAACCTACTAAGAAGGAATTTATTGCAGAGACTTGGGTTCTGACCACTTCTGAAAGCTCAGACATTTCAAATTTAAGTATGGAAATGCTTACTTTTTGTTGAAAATTTGACACGGCTGTCTTAAAACGTGTAAAAGTACCTGAAGAACTTATATCTACTCCCACAAACATAAGTCAATGATGTAGTCACCATTGGATTTGAATTACTTTGTTCTATCTTGCCAAGGTTATGAGTTGACAGGAAAAATTATAAACTTAAAATTAATCTTTTCTTCCCTCCTCCAGGTTTTCTGATGTTCATGACATTACATTTCATTATGACTCTTGAAATACAGAAAGAAGTCTGGTAGAAGCAAGCACCTTATGCTATGTGATATTTATGTCCCTGAGGTATCAACAACTACAAACTAACTTTTAGCGGATACTATCCAAAACCAAAATGAAGAGTTCCTGTTACATACTTAAAAAAAAAAAAAGTTTTTAATTTATGGCAGCAATAAATAAATATAAAAGTAACAGCATGAAGAAAAAAAACCCACATTTTTCATATGTTCACATTGTATTTTAAAGATCTAACTGCTCTGCTGTTTGATTAACTTCTGGCTATACAGAGTTCCACATGGCAACATGGCAATGGCAGCAAAACTAAAGCTGCATGTTTTTGTGCAGAAGATTTCATGCTCCTTTCCAGGATCATACAGAAGAAAACAGAAATGACCAAATGCATAAATGATAAAATTTCGCCCCCACCCCCCCACCCCGGGGGAAAAAAAAAAAAAGCAAAACCCCAATAACCAACAATAAAACAAATGTCTCTTTGTCAAAGGCAAAGAAGATATAGAGGTTGATTGAAGAACTGATTAATAAAAGTCTGAAAAGAAATCATAAATATAAACCAAGCCTCCTAATTCAAACAGAGGTTGTATCCTAAAAGAGAGAAAAGACTGTAAGACCTTGGCAGTTTATCTCCTTGGAGCCGCTCATGCCTTACAGTCAAAGCAAGAAATGTAAAAACCAAAGAGAGGAACTCGGTGGGTTAGAGCTGTGCTGCAGTCAGCCCTGCCAAGCCCCGTGCATGGCTCATTCAGCTCATTTTCACTTCCATGGATAAGCTCTGATGCTTTCAGTCACTACTCCAAATGTTCCTCTTTTGTTTTTCCCATGATCTCATAAACGGTACTATTCACAGAAGTTTGGTTAAATAAACAAGACGCTAACAGCACTGAAGCCTAAACCAGTTTTCATTGAGGATGCTGCTACAGGGTCCCATAACACCTCATGTATAGTAACAGTTTTGCAATGGCTTGAGAACTATTCTCTGTTCTGCTGTTTACCCTGAAAATTATTTTAGCTGCTGGATATCTGCAGCTCCACACCATGTGTAGGTTTAATGATGGTCATTCTTGGCCAAAACCATAAATGTGCCCCTCATTATAAGTCTTTCTCTTCTGTGTTTCTTTCCTCTTTGCACCACTGCTGTCTTGGCTTTGGTTTTGTGTTTTTGGTTTTGGTTTGGGGTTTTTTTTCTGATTTTACCACCCTTCTTGAGGGTGGTAATGGGTCTGACTTCAGTAAGGGGTCTAAACATAACGGGTCTGACTTCAGTAAGAAAACTTGATGCATAAGTATATCAGAAGAGCTAATCACTGCCATGGCACAGAAGCCCATTGACCTATCAGTCTACCCATCTGGAATGATAGGACTGAATTTTCTGTAGCTATGCAATTTCATTGCCATGTTCCTTAAGAGCTAGCTCTACAGTATCATAAAAATTGAGTACAATGAATTTCAGTGAAATGCATTATAATGGGCCAATAATCATATGAACTCTAAGTATGTCTAGGTAGTATTTATTTGATTTTTACAGCTAGTAAACAGGAAAAAAGACTTACAGAAGCCAGAAAAATGTAAAAGAGATTTTCATGTCTCATCAATTATGTAGAGATAAAATGTAAATTCCCCTTCATACAGAAAAAAACATGAACATAACAGACATCATTCTGTCATCCCATCCTATCTGCAGTAATTATTCTTAGAATGTTTTTCGACCATCGAGTCTTAGTTTATGCCAAATTTTTAGGCTGCAGATAGAATTGCTGTTTATGTTAAACTCAATATATTGGAAAGCCCTCTTGCAGTTCTTGCTCCCACGACGACAGAAAGCTTTGATCTAAGTTTTTATTCATGTAAGTGCACAGAGCACCTTTATCATGACCAAATATTGTACTAAGAACTCCAACGCAGAAAGCAGGAGCCTCTTAAGTCTGACTGATGTAATAAATGTCCAGACTCACAGAAGGAGAGCTAAAACAATGCCAAAACCTCCAGTAATTACTGTCTGGTGCCTTGTGGAATCCACTGGCAAGCTGAGTGAGGACAAACCAACTCAAAATGCTTAGAAGGTGACAGTCTCTGCTATGTGGTCTGTCATCTCTGGATTCACAAACATCAAGTTTCCCTTGGAGATTGAAATATAGACCGGTTCATCCTTACAGATCACATCTGGAAGATTGGATGGCAGCCATTTCTCCTAAACTGGTAGTCAGCAGGTCACCTGGGTTGCATATCTAACACAGGTCTATTAACTAGATTATTCTAAAATACTTCCAGCTCTAGCCAGCCTCTACAGGGTTTTTTTGTTGTTTGTTTTGGCAGAGGTAAATGCTCCATGACAGACAGAAAAATAGAAAAATCTGGGAAATATTGGATATTTTTATATTATATTACATTATATTGGATAATTTTATGTTAAGTATTTACTGAACCTGAATGGACCTCTAGATCTCTTCTTTCCTATAAGCTTTAACTAAAAGGCTATAGAATTAGCTACAATGCCACATTTTCTCTCTTCGTAGATTTGAATATTTATTGCTTATCCCAGGCAATGTTTTCATTTGGAAGGAATGAGCAATCCAAATATCAGAATACGGGTTATTTATATAATGTTTATATATTGTTATTTATATAATGTTTATATATTGTTTATAATGTTTTCATTTGGAAGGAATGAGCAATCCAAATATCAGAATACGGGTTATTATATACAGGCATTTACCTGGCTGATGGCAGATACAAACACAAATATCTCAGGTGGAACTAAGAATTGGTTCTCCAGTGTCTCAGGTGAATTACTAATCTCTAGGACACTGGACGATGGATATGAGAAAGGCTCTGCTTGTGGTTTACCAGGGTTCAATCCAGAAGATGCACCACAGTGCCAGGTGGTTTGCATCATTCAGGTAAAACAGCTGAAGAAACATCTACTGTGTGGATGCCTAGAGAACACCAACTAGACTTCTCTGGTGTAAGCATTAGACATCCCAGGGCATGCTCAAGGCAGACCCATAAATAGAGAAGGAGACTGACCGGTAAAGTTATATCTCTCCCTGGAGATACAACCTGCTTCCAGCTTTGGGAAGAGGAGAGGGAGAGGAACAAAATTTTGGCTTTGCCATCCATGGGTACAGGTAGGCAGGATGCTGCTATTTTTCACCTTGTGGAGCTAGCAAACTTCAATTATGTAGCTAATAGCAGAGTCTGAGCACCAAGGTGGAAGGATACACCTTGGCTGGACGGGATGCTAGGTTTGGCACGGGTCAGCCAAGTAAAGTTCTGAGGTCTTTGACCATGAAGCAGAGATGTTTGACTGACATTTCCTGCCTTAACTATATAAAAAACTGTATATAAAACTATACATGGAACTGTATGACTCCATGACCATATGAGGAGTTCCAATAATTTTCATGTAGCTGTTGACAGCAATAAGAAGGAAAGCCCTGAACTGATTTTCAAATCCATTCCCTGTCTTCCCCAAAGCAACTGGAATTAAAATTGCAAAAGGCTGAACACCTGTTCACCCTGAAATGTAGATCACAGCTATCAAATTTAATGGGAAGATTCCTATTGATTTCAAAACTTCATTTGGGACTCCAAGGTTCTTTGAGCAGTTCTACATCTAACATATTCATAACAGGAACTTCAAAAGAGTCTTGATCATGATTATCAAGTTTTCTTGAGGAAAAAACAAAAGCCTGCAGGAAATACAAGATAAACCTTCTTGAAGCTGTATTATCTTTTTGATATTATCATTGATTTGAATCAGGCAGCAAGAGACATTTATAATTCTCTATCACTGGTATGTTCCATTCACTTGAAAAGGAAAAAGTTGGGTTTACTTAAAAAAAAAAAAAAAGAAAGAAAGAAATAATTACTAGCATTAATTGTCACAACTTTGATGCTGGGCTTATTATATCACAAATTCCTTCATAATTTGAATTAGAGGAGGGACAGCAGTAACTATGCCTTGTAACTCTAATGACAAATAATAATATGCTTCCTCTTAGCTCAATTAATATGAATAAGAATTTAAAGGATTACTAAAGTGTCTTTTTGAAATCATTACCCTGATTAGCATACCATTAGTTCACACACAACTTGAAAAATAAAATAAGCTTAAATGCTTGGTCAAAAGAAAAGCCTACATTTCTGCGTAATGATGAAAGAAATAACAGACAGCTGCAGCAGTCAGGTGTATTTGCTAAATGCATGGATTATAAAACTCACATGGCCTTAGCTACTTTGTCTGCAATAGCCTTGTAGTTTTCTGTCACGCAAAAATTTTCACTCCAAAAATCCTTATGCATATCGGAAGTGAAATGTTATAGTTTTTAAGCCTGCAGGTTTGTTTGGGTGAAAAATCTTGGAGACTGTGATGGTCTTTTTGTTACATGAGGTGGACAATACTTAGTGTAATGTGGCACTGGTCTCCGGCTGAACACTACATGTACTGTTATAACAGAGGTCAAAAATAGTTCGGTTTGTGTAAAAACAAATCTCAGTAATAAAACATGTGCTAGAAACAAGATGAAATGAATGGCTGTGGAGACAAAATTAGTATCATCAAAATGTAGCCTGGCTGGTTGCAAAACTGTAGCCCAGTTGGTTTCCCTTCTTTGTAAAACTGAAAATTGCTCATGTGATTTGTTTACTATATTTTCCAGAACTAAATGCCTTCTTTCTGCAATGTATGATTTATTGTGTATTTAAATAGACAAACTCTATGAACCACTGGAGATTTGTTCAGGGTCTGTTGAACAGATCATGGTTGTTAAATGATGTCTTGAATAGGAACTTGGATTTATTTCTTTGAAATACACCTTTTGCTCTTGGTGAAATATGAAGCCTATTTTTCTCCTCTTGACTAATTATCCTTCTCTAATTTTGTCAACAAATCAACTTAATAATAGGCTCAGCTGTTTGCCAAACCAAGGATGTGGTTCAACGAAATCTCTTAAATGGTGCTCAACTTGGAACATGTGAATAATAAGAGTCTTAAGGTTTGTTTTATCAGAAAAAAAATTGGGTAGGTACGAAAGAGAGCATGAAATTTTGCAGGAAAGCAGAGGAGGTTGAATTTCATCTCTCAGAGGAAATAAACAGCATGTGCCTAATATATAAACAGGGTCGGTCTCATGCTTTCTTTTCATGAAACTAGAGGAAGTAATGGCAAGAGAAACAGTCAAATATGTCCTTTACAATGTTTTTGGTGAATTATGAAAGTGTTGACATGCTAAGATGCTAATCCTGATCTCAGGACTTTTGCTTCCAGTTAGTATGATTTATTTCAGCCTGGAGAAGAGAAGGCTCCGGGGAGATCTTATTGCAGCCTTCCAGTACCTAAAGGGGGCCCACAGGAGAGCTGGGGAAGGACTTTTTACTGGGGCATGTAGTGATAGGACGAGGGGGAATGGTTTTAAACTGGAAGAGGGCAGGTTCAGATTGAACATTAGGAAGAAGTTTTTCACTGTGAGGGTGGTGAGGCACTGGCACAGGTTGCCCAGAGAGGTTGTTGAGGCCCCATCCCTGGAGGTGTTCAAGGCCAGGATGGACAAGGCGTTGGGCAACCTGGTCTAGTGGGAGGTGTCCCAGCCTATGGCAGGGGGGTTGGAACTGGATGATCTTCAAGGTCCTTTCCAACCTAAACCATTCTATGATTCTGTGATTTCACAGAACCACATGGGTTGGGAGAGATCTGCAGTGGTCATTTACAGTACAAGTTTATGCCCAAAAGAAGACCATTTAGGGCAAGTTGCTCAGGACCTTATCCACTTTAACTCAGGATATCTTCAAGGAAGGAGATGCCATAGCCTTAGTCATATGAACTAATATTTTTGGCTCTGAAGAGTGGGATTCACTCTATCTCACATATATGTGAGATAGTTAATGGGAATCTATAATCAGTACAGAGGATTAATAACTCGAGCATTTTATTACTATTATTTTAAGAAAAAAAAATTGCAATATATCAGATGGATCATCTTCTGGATTTGCCCTCTCTTCACTCACCATAAAGCCATCCCAGATGACTGGTTCAGATGGAGTGGGTATACCAGAAAAATCTAAAGTCAGGTTGGATGAGTCTTATGCAAGCACATGTAAATAAAAATTACTATCTCTATTTTTTTCTAGGAATGCAAAAGTATAGTTATAAGACAAAATCGCCTTGCTGAAATTACCGTCAATTACTAAATCTGGAAGAAACAACACTGATACACTAATAAATGCAGCATGGTAATTCCCAAACTTACTCCAGCTGCTTTACAGAACACAAAGCTGACAATGACACTGTATTGGCTGTAGGGCAACAATCAACTTTGAAAGTGAATTAATAATATAAAATTATATAAAATAATCATGGAGGAGATCCAGTCATGTTTGACCATCTAACTGCTGCAGGTTTCACCTTTAACCCATTTCTCAGTGCCCTGGCTGCTGTAGTTTAGCCACGTGTTGAACACTTGGGTTTCCACTACTTTCCTTAGGAAATACTATTAGGAAGACTTTATTTTGAACAAAGGTCCCCTCTCTTTTCTTCCAGTTACTGTCTTCATACAAAAATCTCTCTTTTTTTTTTTTTTTTTCTTATCATTCATAAATGTCAAAATAATATCTGGTAAGGTGGTGGTAAAAATAACGTTAAATATCCTTCTCCTGAGGTTGATATATCATCCTTCACGGTTAATGATGAAACTCCCATTGACCTCCATCATCAAAATTAAATGTTTAGTCATAAATTAGCCTTTTAATTATTCCTTATCATTCAGTCATTTCAGCCTCTTAATCATGAACTGTTTCCAGCCCCTTCCATGAACAGCTGCTAACTCGATTAAGTTTTTGTTGTTGTTGCTGTTGTTTGGTTCCCCCTCTGGTTATTGACGGGAACAGCCTATACACTGTCTTTCAGATGCAAAGTACTACCCACAGAAACCCAAAGAAATCTTATCAAGGACATGACACCTCTGTATGCACAGCTCTCAATCATGTTTTCTGTAGTGACACACTACAAGCCACTGCTCAATCTAATTTACTGCTGATGCCGTTTGGTCTCCCTTGGCAGTGCTGTGACATCTAGATTTCTTTTTGTCTCTTATGTACCTTAGGGTTTTTTTTTTTTGACAGACCTATTATTATCTGTTTTTCCAAACTAAAGATGCCAATTTAAGAAACAGCTAAGGAATTGCATACGTGAGCACAGATCTCGCCTCTCAGCATGAGCTTCAAGCAAATGCCACTACACTGTTCACATGTACTGATTAAAGTTTAACAAAATTTGTCACGGTTCAGCTTTTCTGGACACTTTTAGGGCTGAGCAAAATTGCATTTAGGATTCTGTCATGTGTTTTCAAGGAAGGAGAATACCCATTTTATTATTTTTATTTACTTATTTTGCCATGGTGTTAGCATATTTTCTGCCCAGGGTTCAGGTGATTTAAGTTAGAAATACAAGCTGGAATTTCACTTGGAGGCTTAGGAGCTTGTTTAAGCTCTTTTTTCCTCTGTGGCATACATTCTGCTTTTCGTGGTCTGACAGCATTTTTAAATTTATATCATGTTTTATTTTATTAGCCTGTTGGAAAATAAGTCAATTGGAATTTACTGGAATTTTTCCCTTTGCATTTTGCATTGGTGGCCCACTGTCCTTCCGGTCCCATTCTTCAAAATGCCAATGAACGTGTCCATATAACAGTAAAAATGGGACTGTTCTCATATTTTATCTCAAACATAGACTCATGTGCCCTGAAATGGCAGTACCTTATCTATAAACAATGAACCTACACAAAAGGTTACTGCAGTGAGTTAAGAATATCATATCTAATTGAAACCTCAGGTGAGATTTAGATCAGTAAAATGTAATTATCTGAGTCGAAGCTCTTCCAGGACACATGCGTTATCTCCTGCTCTTACAGAGGCTGGCATGGGATCATTAGTGACCACATGTAGTCAGAACCTCATTTTCCATCTCATCTGAAAGACATCACCTCCAGCAGTAAAATAGCCAACGCACATGCTGGGGCACAAATTGAGCAACAGTCTATTAATGGAAATGTTGACAGCACTTCTCACAGCACCTTGCTGTTTGTTGGGTGCCTCTTCCAGCATGACCCCGACTTTGTGGCTACAGGTAAATCATTTCTCTTCTGCGTTGGATTTCTGGGCCTGTGCCTGCAGCAACTTCTGACTTTTCTCTTAAAATAACACCTCTTCCTTAAACCCATTCCCTCTGCTCTCTGATTTATCTGTCTCACACTGAAGGAAAATAGGAATCTGATCATTGCAAAGAACCTTACATGAACTCCTGCCACGTAAAGACATTTTAAAAATTATTACATGTTTATAGAAATATGGCCAAAATTACATGGATGTTGTCTACCTTGACTTCAGCAAGGCTTTCAGCACTGTCTGCCACATCACCCTCACGGGCAAGCTTAGGAAGTGTGGATTAGATGAATGGACAGTGAGGGGGATTGAGAGCTGGCTGACAGATAAAGCTCAGAGGGTTGTGGTTAGTGGTGCAGAGTCTGGTTGGAGGTCAGTAACGAGTGGTGTCCCTCAGCGGTCAGTACGTGGTCCAGTCCTGTTCAATATATTTATCAATTACATGGATGAAGGGATAGAGTGTACCATCATCAAGTTTGCTGATGACACTAAACTGGGAGGAGTGGCTGACATGAGGTGAGGCCACATCTGGAGTATTGCATCCAGTTCTGGGCTCCCCAGCTCAAGAAATACAGGGATCTGCTGGACAGGGTCCAGCAAAGGGCTACAAAGATGATGAGGCGATTAGAACATTTCTCTTATGAGGAAGGGCTGAGGGACTTGGGGCTTTTTAGTCTAGAGAAAAGAAGATTGAGGGGGGATTTTATCAATACTTATAAATACTTCAAGGAAGGGTGCCAAGGGGATGGGAACAATCTTTTTTCAGTGGTACCCAGTGACAGGAGAAGAGGTAATGGGCACAAACTGGAACATAGGAAGTTCCATCTTAACATGAGGAGGGACTTCTTTCCTGTGAGTGTGGCAGAGCACCGGCACAGGCTGCCCAGAGACGTTGTGGAGTCTCCCACTCTGGAGACATTCCAAACTCACGTGGATGCTGTCCTGTGCAACCTGCTGTAGGTGACCCTGCTCTGGCAGTGGGGTTGGACTAGATGATCTCCAGAGGTCCCTTCCAACCCTGACCATTCTGTGATTCTGTGATTCTGTCTTGCTAAAACGTAATCACTCATTTCTAAACTGTATTTAATCAATAGATAATCTGTATTCCCACTCTTCCAGTAGATTCCACATCCATTGGCAATCAAGTAGTTAAACATAACAAATAAGGCCAGATTTTTTCAGTCATCAGCCCTGTGAATTCCTGATTTCAGGCTGTGACTGTACCAGTTACCCTGCTACTTGACAAGTCATATGTTCCACAGTGTGGTGTTTAATTAGAGTTATTTGCACTGGTAGAGAAAGAAGAAGATTAAAAACCAAAAAAAAAGCCCATGCAATCCCCAAGGCAGGTTGAAAGGACTGAATGAAGCACATATTTTTTCCTTACACACTCCTGTGCTCCTGTGAATTTGATGCAGTTGTCAAACAATGTCACTTTGACACATGGTAGCACCAGATAATCAGATTACAATGAAAAACAATAAAAAGGGAATTGAGCTGGGTCATTCTTGACCCACTCTGTCATTCACCCTGGGGATCTTTCAAAAGTATCTGATGACATTGCAGCCAGAGGGTGATGTCCTTGAATAACTCAGCAGCTGCATCAAATAAAAGTCAGCTCTGCTTCCCTTCCATTGCAGTATTTTCCATGCAAATCTCATGTCTGCTGTATATTTATTCTTTCCTACCATTTGCCTTTTGTTAGCCTTAAAGGGGAGGAAAACTACAGATGCGAAAGCGCAAAAAACATTCTCATCACTGGAAAAAGGCGAGAGAGTTTTATTTGCCTTAATAACTGGGTATCAATCTTTAGGTTATTGGACAAAGTTCAAGACAAGACACCTTTGCCAACTCTGGAATTGATCAGGGATGTGTTGTCCTCTCAGCAGTAAAAAGAATTGCTACCTCATTGGGTATGCAACTAAGGCGGGGTACTTTGCATTTTTTCTTAGGTAGCGAACTTAGGTTCTTTTTAAGGTGTCAATTAAATCTCATTCCCAAACCTGGAATTTGACACACTGTTTTGCTTGGTGCCCCAGACCTCCCACATGTAACACACCTGAAAACTAACGTCCAACTATCTACACAAAAAAAAAAACCACTCTGCTCCTACTTTCAGCTGCCTATGTGAAAGTCATCCTTATATCTGAGAGTTTTGCACAGTCAAGCGCCCAACCCTCCATCCACAAAGCCACAGGGATGTTGAAATGGCTGCTACTGCACATGTCCCTAAAACCCAGAATTATTTATCCAAGCAGCATTGAGGCTGGATCTCTGGGGTAATGCCCTTACTGCACAGTGGCTTCTTCTGTCCCACGCAAACTGCCTGATTTAACCTCAGGTTGAAATTGCCTGTAGCAATTTGGGATGATCCTTGGATTTTCAGTGTAGTCAACAGTTTGTAAAAAAGGCTAAACTTACAAAGCTCTGAATGATCTAGGATCACAGGACTGAAAGACAAAAAAAAAAAAAACCACGTACTGTATTCCCCAGACAACACCAAATTGTTCTCTCCAGTCTATGATCTTAAGGCTTTCCCTTTCTAGCTCAAACTAGTTAAGTCAACAGTGCTCTCTCCCGCTCTATTATATTTCATTAATGAAAAATGAGAATTTTTCTTTTTTCCGTTCTCCCTGCCACCAATATTTCACCTTTTCTCCATCACAAAACCTTTATTGCGACTCCTTTTGTCACTTTAACTTTCTTACTTCTGAGTGGCC
This sequence comes from Vanellus vanellus, assembly GCF_965231255.1. NCBI lineage: Eukaryota > Metazoa > Chordata > Aves > Charadriiformes > Charadriidae > Vanellus > Vanellus vanellus. The sequence continues at coordinate 216,686,802 of NC_138905.1, read as the reverse complement.
TGTAAGGCATGCCAGGTGTCCCACCACCTCTTCTTGTTTCCAAACACCTTTTATTCCATTCATATAGATGCTCGCAGTTGATTCCATAACCATTGTCTCTGCTTTCTGTCACATGAAATTGTTGAGCATGACTCCATTAATAACACTTAATATGTCCCCAATTAACCCCTAGTTATGTCACCAAAAAGTATATAAAACGTAGACCTAAAGCTCTGTGTCTTGCTAATCACGTGACTGAATAAAGAGAAGCTGAGTGGCTGTTGCATCAAAGACTTACTTCCTATGTTTACAGATAGGCATGTCCAATTTTTGTAGATGCTACAGCTAACATAGTTTTCAAAGGAAAATAGTTTTATTTGTCACTTTAATACTTCAGTAAGATTTTTTTCTTTAATAAATTATGTTCATTTGTTTGCTTCTTAATTATTTTTTTCTAGCTCCTTCTGGCAAGTACAGAGCTTATGTTTTGCTGGCACTTCCAAATCCCTGATGTTTCCTACCCAATTCTCTTGTGCACTTCATAAAGGCAGCTCTTCCATGCATAGCATACCTGGGAGATGTTTCAGGTGAGCCTTTTCTATTTAAAAATTACTGAGGGAAAAAATGTTGGATACACCAGGAGGGATTTAGTAGCCTCTGGAGAACATTTTAATTCTTGTTCAAATTGGAACCCAATAAAATTTTTCAGGAGTTAGGTATTTGGTCAAGCTTCACAGATTTCTAATTTTCCCTTTCTCGGCTTATTTAATGAGGATATCTTTATACATAACTAATGACTAACTTTCAGTTGGATTAATTTAGCAGTACAACGCAAACTGTAGATCACTAGAGGCTGACTCTCCTTCATGGAGAGATGTCAGTCATATCGGAACACAACCAGGCCTTGCGTATGAAGTTGTGCCTTATGCTCATTATGCATCCTGATAAAGGGACAACATTAGATCCTCTCAGAAGCACTTATAAAAGTTCGTACTGGATAGGAGGGGGACTATCTAGAGGGTCCTTGATGGGCTTGAGTAGGGGGCCCATGCAATGCTCATGAAGTTCAACAATGCCAACTGCAAGGTCTTGCACCCGGGTTAGGGGAATCCCCAATATCAATACAGACAGGGATGAATGGATCAAGAGCAGCACTGTGGAGAATGACTTGGAGATACTGGTGGATGAAAAATTGAACGTGAGCTGGCAATGTGCTCTCGCAGCCCAGCAAGCCAATCATACCCTGGGCTGCATGAAAAGAAGTGTGGCCAGCAGGTCAAGGGAGGTGATTCTAACCCTTCTGCTCTGCTCTTGTGAGACCCCACGTGGAGTATTGCATGCAGTTATGAGGTCCCCAGTACAAGAAAGACATAGACCTGACAGAGCAGGTCCAAAAGAGGGCCTTGAAAATGATCAGAGGACTGGAACACTTCTCCAATGAGGAAAAGCTGAGAGACTTGAGGTTGTTGAGCTTGGTGAAGAGAAGGTTCTGGAGAGATCTTATTGTGGTCTTTCAATATATTAAGGGGGCTTATAAGAAAGTTGACGAGAAACTCTTTACCAAGGCCTGTAGTGACAAGACTAGGGGCACCAGTTTTAAACTGGAAAATGGTAGGTTGAGACTGGACATAAGGAAGAAATTTTTTTCAATGAGGGTGATGACACACAGGTACATGTTGCCCAGAGAAGTTGTGGATACCCCATCATAGGAATTTTCCAAGGTCATGTTGGATGGGGCTTTGAACAACTTGATCTAGTTGAAGATGTCCTTGCCCACGGGAGGGTGGTTGGACTAGGTGACCTTTAAGGTTACTTCCAACCAATACCATTCTATAAGTCTATGATTCTATGACTAATGTCACTACTCAAACTAGTCTAAAGGCTGCTGCAGTAGATAAGTTTTATGTATTTTCACATGTAGTCACCAAACATATGATATAACTTCTTTCTACTGTAGTGTTTGGTTGTTCTCCTCAGAATTTCTGCATCCTAGCCCTAGTTACCAAATATCTTTGTGTAACTTTGTGTTTCTTTAACCATTTTCCACCCAAAAGAGTTCAAATTATCTCTTTTACCTTCTCCTGTTACTTACACTTAATGTGCTGTTACACAGAGGTTGAATACAATTCATTTTTTATTCCTATTCATTTGAAAGTAACATAATCCTTTTCAATCATCTTTTAAAGTGTTTTTTCTTGCTGTCCTTTGTCACATGAACATCAGTCCTAGTACTTGCACACCTAAAAACAGCTAGTGCTTTATGAGAATTGTTATAAAGAAAAAGAGAAGTAATTTCACATTTTGTAGTGTTTTAACATCTTATCTCCTTTCTCTCATAAATTGGTTCAGGAAAAATTCAAAATAAATGAATGCATAAACCTATTAACACACATTCAAAATGATTTCAGGAAAGTTTAAAATGAAATGAATCCTGCATGGAAAAATTGTATGATGGTTGACCTGAAAGATTCTAGTGTTTCCTAGGAAGCTTTTATGTTTTATTATGCTAATCTATAGGAGCATTAATTGTTGACCAAACAGACAATTTAGAAGCTGCTATCAAGTTAATGAATACTTAGGAACTCTTCACCATGCACGTGATTGATGAAGCAGATAACAGGAGCTTGTTCGGAACACTATTGTCTATTGTGTCAAGGGATCTTAGTGCTCATACATGCATAAGTTATCATCTTCTTTAATTTGCTCATAAATTCATATGCTATCTTTTTGCAGAAATTTGTTTTTCTCTTCAGTAATCTAATAACTCTATCCACTTCCATTTGTTTCTAGTAAACTATCAACAGAGGAATGGCTTGATACAACTCCATTTAAACAAAAACACTCTCAGAAATAATGACAACTCTTTTTTTTTCCCAGCAAAATCAAGAAGTTGTTTCAAAGTATGTACTCGAAGAAGCCCAGAGATGATTAGATGATAAGTATTATAATTCAACATCACAAATTATCCAAGTACTCAAAGTATTCAGCATGCCAAGTCAGAGGTGTCAAAGGCATTACTTCTTTCTCATATGGCATCCTGAAAGGTTTATGTTCATTTGCTTGTTGCTGCAAACAGCATAATGTGTAGTGTTAAGAATAGGGCTTTGCCATCAGACTGTGACTGCTCAGCAAAGGGGTGTCTGCTTTCTCTCAGCAGCTTCACTCTGGGCCAGGCGAGAGGACCAAAGAGAGGAACCTTCCTTCTCTTCATAAAGGCAAGAGAAGATGCCCAGCTGGGAGAGGATCTTTGGAAGGGAGAGTCTGGGAAAATATAGTAAGGGGGAAGGTGATGGTGTGAACAGAGATCGGGAGTTCCTGGCAGGACTCAGCTTCAGAAAGGCTAAAAAGGTTTTTCCTAAGATTGCAGAGGGGAATTTTTGAGACTTTACTGCAAGAGTCTGAGCCCCAGAAAGCTGTTAGTTTGATGTCGTGGTTTCAGCTGGGATGGAGTTGAATTTCTTACTAACAGCTGGTATAGTCCTATGTTTTGGGATTGGGATGGGAATGCTGTTGATAAAGCATTAATGTTTTTGTTTGTTGCTAAGCAGCCAAGGGCTTTTCTGCTCCTCACACCTCCCAGCCAGCAAGTAGGCTGGGGGGGGCACAAGAAGCTGGGAGGAGACACAGCCGGGACAGCTGACCCCAGCTAACCAAAGGGATATTCCATACCTTATGACACCACGGTTAGTATATAAAGCCGGGGGAAGAAGAAGGAAGGGGCTGATGTTCAGAGTTATGGCATTTGTCTTCCTAAGTAACCGTTACACGTGATGGAGCCCTGCTTTCCTGGAAAAGGCTGAACACCAGCCTGCCAATGGGAAGCCAAGGTGAATTCTTTATTTTGCTTAGCTTGCATGTGCAGCTTTTGCTCTACTTATTGAACAGTCTTTATCTCAACCTACGAGTTTTCTCACATTTACTCTTCTGATTCTCTTCCCCATCCTGCCATGGGGGGACTGAGTGAGCGGCTGCATGGTCCTAGTTGCTGGTTGGGGTTAAACCATGACATTTTAGGAAAAGCCTGAAAAGAATAACCCATGGGCATGGGCACATGTTAAAATACAAGAAACAGTTTAAACATACGAAAAATAAAAAATATTGTAACTGTGATTGACCATTAGAAGAGATTGCCCAGCAAGGTTGTTGGTTATCCATCCTTGGAGACAAAGTCTGACTACACATGGGCCTGAGCAACCTGCGCTAGCTGAGCATGCTTGGAGCATGGATTTGGACAGGATGATCTCCAGAAGTGCCCTCCACCCTGAACTGTTCTGTGATTAGCAGAGAAAACTGAGGCAAAATGTTTTCCCTTGAATATTATCCTGACCCTGTCCTATTTAACAAAATCACAGAATCACAGAATGGTCAGGGTTGGAAGGGACCTCTGGAGATCATCCAGTCCAACCCCCCCCCCCGCCCGAGCAGGGGCACCTACAGCAGTTGCACAGGATGGCGTCCAGGTGGGTTTGGAATGTCTCCAGAGTGGGAGACTCCACAACCTCTCTGGGCAGCCTGTGCCAGTGCTCTGCCACACTCACAGGAAAGAAGTCCCTCCTCATGTTAAGAAGGAACTTCCTATGTTCCAGTTTGTGCCCGTTACCTCTTGTCCTATCACTGGGCACCACTGAAAAAAGATTGTTCCCATCCCCCTGGTACCCTCCCTTGAAGTATTTATAAGCATTGTGGCGTGTCAGCCACTCTCCAGTTTTGTGTCATCACAAAACTGTTTGCTCTATGTCAAGGATTTGTGGCTAATTTGTGTTCCAGTAAGACTTAGGTTTAGAGATTCACATCCCTCTTAGGAAGAGTTATGTTAATTATGAATATCTTATATTATATATAAATATATGAATATCTTATATTATTGTTTAGAATATTATTTTTAAATCTGCTTTAGGGTTATGTAGATCTCTCTTAAAGAGCTGTTTTCCCATTTTAAACATTTTTTCTACAGTGCAGCTGTATATTCTAAGACTGCAATAAAAACGAGCAACAGATTCTTAAATGCATCAACATTATCTGGCACCTATAATTAGCTACCACAGGGAGCTAACAGCATTATCATTACTCTAATTAATAAACTACGTTTTCCTACCTGAGCCCACAATGTCCATTTGCTAACGCCAGTGTTGCTAATCTGTGGTGGCCACCCTAGTGTTCTTTCAATATCTATTGTAATAAGGCTCTCCATCGAAGCCTGCTGTGATTGTTGACGTGCATTATAATGCCGGCTTAATTACTAAACTACTAAAATGTACATGCTCATACATGCTTACAACTGAAGTGCTTCCTTTAAGTAACTGATAGCAACGTAAACCAAACACTTAATATGTACTACCAAGAGAAAGGGAAGAGGAAATTTGAAGTTTTCCTTTTAGTCACTTTGTAGCATTTGGTGAGGTGATATTTTACACTATGAACTCCAATTTTGGAGCAGATGAGACATTTTTTTTCAAGATGAATCAATGCTTCACTTAGGAATTGCTGCTGCAAATCGCCTTCTTTCTCCTTCATTTCCATATTTCCACATCTTTGTGATAGATATATCAACAGGCAAATGCAGATAGGAAAGTCAGATGTTGTCTGTTGTTCATAATATTATCATTAATATGTTAAAAACAAAACAAAGAACACTTTACTGGTAACAGCAGGGTATTCACACATGCCCAGGAGTTCAATTTTGATCAAGAAGATTGACCAAAGACATGAAAAATGTTTACTGTTCTACGCAGCTCACATTTTTCTGGTAATATCATACCATTAATGTGCTATTGGGAGGTACAGTGACGGAATGTTCAAAAGAGGATGGGTACATTGACTTGTACCTTAGCCCTGATGTATTTCTAATACTTGCCTCAGAAGTGCACTCCTAAGCAACTTCTTGTATAGTTTTCTAACTTCCAGACTGAAAATGTATAGGCAGTTAAATGTAAAGAGGCGAAAAAATATGATCTTTGCCTGAAAAAAAAAAGTAAAAAGTTGAGAAATTAATCAAATTATGTAAATGAAGACCTGCTGTGAAGGTGTATTAAATGAGCAAACTCCTTAATGGATGCACTACAACTTTCAGCGACAAAGCTAACAAACGCTGTATGTTCTTCAGCAACATGTTACAATGCAGAGTATGAAGCAAAACCAGTTCAGACAGTGAAAAGAGTTTTTCCGAATGCCTAATGCTGTGGAATTGGCATAATAAATTTTTCTCTACACTCCACCTTCAATAGTGAATTGTTCAATTTCAATCTTTATTCTACATGTCCAGCAAATTAATTGAAGAGAAGGGAAAAAAAACCTGTAAGGAACATTGCAGAGAATTTCTCTAAATCCTACTCCACTTTTTTTGTTGCTTTATTTTGACAGAATGACTATCATCTTTCCTTTTCAATTCAGAAAATGAAAACTATATATGCAATTCATCAGTTTCAGCTGAGTTCTTAATAACTGTCAGTGGTTTCCTTGTTTACTAGATCCTCTCAGATGCTTTCAACTTTGCCTGCTTTAACTTTCACCCCCTTTTCCCCTCCTACCACAATAAAGAGTAATTTAGCATATTTCAACTAATCATTTTCAATCTTTTACTCATGAGCTATCACTATTTGGAAACTCACTCTTTCCTTTTGCGTTAGACAAATTTCAAAATGTAAGTGCAGCACTGAGTGCTGAATCTCAAACTGTATAGACTCAGCAAAGCCACGTTTGGTAAAGTAACTAAAAGAAATATAACAGCAGACTGAACATAATTTTGGCATTACACCTTTATGATTAAATTCCCATTTGCTTCACTGGATATTCTGATGAATCGCACTAATGCTGAAGAACCGCCGGCTAGCATCCAACAGTTCACGGTTATGCATAGATGACTAAACCCAGAGGTTAAAAAACACTCACTAAATTGCTTTCTTCACCTCTAAACGCTCAAATGCTGAAAAGCATTAGTCAAGTGTGTTTCTTAATAAGACAGCAATAAAGCTGAACACGATCAAAACATTAAAAAATGAGATCTGGTTTCTTTCTTCCAAATACTCTTTTATTCTAAGAAAAGAAACTGAGCCTTAGGCAATCATTTAATTATGGGTTTTATAAAAACAAATACCTCTTGATTACTTTGAAACAACAACCTGTGTCATGGGGTACTGCAATTTATACCTTCAGAGAGTACCATCTGGTGTTAAAAATCCAATACTGCAAAGACTGACACCACTTTCATCTGGTTAAATGGCTTTAAGATTTGTGAGTTTTTTTTCAGGTTAAACTTTTCCGGGCTACTGTTGATGATAACTTTCTTCTGTCTCTTGCAAGGAAAATGATTTCATGGAGAAAGTTATATGTATGCACACTGTGCTGATGTAAGAGCCTGAAAGAGTCTGATTAAAAGCAGGAAGAGATATATCAACAGAAGTCTGTTTCTGGAACAAGGGTAAGGTGTTTATCTGCCCCCTTCGCTTTGTTGTACTATAGGAAATGGAGCGACATCAGTGCACATCTGTATAAATGTAACGGTTAGGCTTACAGTCACAGTTCTGCAGTTTAGGACAGGTTTCTGCTCAGGATGAAGGGTCCTTTTACTCTTTGGAAATAACATTATCAGCCTCTAAAACTGGCTGGTTGGTCTGTCCTGCCCACTCAGGAGTTTTGAGACCAACCTTGCTCTTGCTGCTAACAGAATATGCATACAGGGGTGACACTCATTAACTACGGGTACTTGCCTACTATTTTTTCTTCTGTTAGATAATGAGGACATCCAAGACACAGTGCATGTGAGTAAATTATATTTTTCCACTGAGAATGAAAGGTACCTAGGGCCCTAGCTCAGGTAGAGTTGTCTGCAACAGTAACCTCTATATTTACTATATCCATCCAGAGAGACTTGGACAGGCTGGAGATTTGGGCAGGGAATAACTTAATGAAATACAACAAGGGAAAGTGTAGGGTCCTACATCTGGGCAGAAACAACCCCAGGTTCCAGTATAGGATGGGGAGCTACCTGTTAGAGAGCAGTGTAGAGGAAAGGGACCTGGTGGTCCTGGTGGACAGCAGGATGACCATGAGCCAGCACTGTGCCCTTGTGGCCAAGAAGGCCAATGGCATCCTGGGCTGTATTAGAAGGGGGGTGTTTAGCAGATCGAGAGAGGTCCTCCTTCCCCTCTACTCTGCCCTGGTGAGACCGCATCTGGAATATTGTGTCCAGTTCTGGGCCCCTCAGTTCAAGAAGGACAGAGAGCTGCTGGAGAGAGTCCAGCGTAGGGCAACTAAGATGATTAAGGGAGTGGAGCATCTCCCTTATGAGGAAAGACTGAGGGAGCTGGGTCTCTTTAGTTTGGAGAAGAGGAGACTGAGGGGTGATCTTATTAGCGTTTATAAATATATAAAGGGGGAATGTCATGAGGATGGAGCCAGGCTCTTCTCAGTGGCGACCAGTGATAGGACAAGGGGTAATGGATTCAAGCTGGAACACAAGAGGTTCCACTTAAATTTGAGAAGAAACTTCTTCTCAGTGAGGGTGACAGAGCACTGGAACAGGCTGCCCAGGGAGGTTGTGGAGTCTCCTTCTCTGGAGACATTCAAAACTCGCCTGGACACCTTCCTGTGCAACCTCGTCTAGGTGTTCCTGCTCCGACAGGGGGATTGGACTAGATGATCTTTTGAGGTCCCTTCCAATCCCTAGCATACTGTGATACTGTGATACTGTGATACTACCCGTGTTGACACTGAATCACCAGGCACTCCGTGCTTCTTCTCTTTGTTACCTTCCAAGATGGGCATAACAGATGGTATTATTTTTCGTCTGTGTTATGTTCCTATTCTATTCCTGTCGATATGCACATTTATGAATGAATTTCAGCCTGTCAGCCTTGAGGAACACTCTGCGAAGAACGTGAGTTTTGCAAATAGGTACTGATGCGCATTGGCATCATTTGTTCATTTATCTCAAAGCAATCATAGAGCGTTCAGCTAACATGTACATACATACCAAATTAATAGGCAGCCTGCCACACATCAATCAAAACTTTAATATATTGTTCCCTCTCAGCTATTCCACTCTCCCACAAATCTGTTCCCCCACTTAACTCATGCCACAGACACATCGTGAAAACGCATTTAAAAGTGAACTTGGTGCTTGAAGATCTGTGTTGCATTAAAGTCATTTTACAGCATGCTAAGATTAGTTTTTTTCTGATTTTTAGGAACTGCTCAAGCACGAAATCCTTTTGCTGTGCAGTAAGGACCAATGCTTGCTTGAAAGGCAGCTGTCTGTTCAACAGTATGACCGTGTTCTGTTTATGAACATACTTCTGAATATTTTATTCCTTTTGCACTTAGCAGAGAAAACAGATACAGTTATACAGAACATGCTTTCCCTGAAGGCATGTACTGAATAATCAAAGCTCCAGTTGCTGCTGAAGTGTCATAGGTAACACATTTTACTTTCGGCAGTTCTACGAGCAGAATTGTGTTGCTGATCTACCTCCTGCTTCACCCTACTATTTCTTAGTAGCTTTCCCAGGAGGAAACTGCAGCCCAAAGAATTATTGACCATTTCTTTTTCCTCTCTATTTGTTTCACATGTCCCTGCTCCGTGGGAATTCTGACCAAATGACGAGTCTAAGTTGTTATCCTAGAAGTCAAGGATCCTCCTATTCACCATCCCTCATACTTTTATTTTCCAAAAGTACACTGATATGCATCATGCTGGCCGCAAAGGATTCAAGTACCAGACCCTTACTCTTCCTCATGGTTTTGCAGGAAAAGTCTGGTGCCGGAGTGTTTCTGATTTGGCTCCAGATGCTTTTGAAAGGCTGTTCGGCCATCTGGCATAACATCAACCCAAGATTCAGGAGATATCTAGTGGGATTTAGCTATTCAGGTACAGATTTATACATCTGACTTGTCACCTCTTTATAATGCCCAGAGAGAAATGGGCAATTCTGTGGTAAAATCAACCTAAAGCAAACCCTGGAGGTCTACAACAGGCAACAGAGGCTAACTCAAAGATAGTCACAGCTTTGTAATGTAAATCCCAAACCTACTATGTGTCCTTAGCTTTGCCTTTAGCAAGAGGCTTTGCCCCTGTATTTCCCCTGTAATTTGTAACACCATTTTTACTCAATGTGGGGTCTCCGTTCGTCTGAATTTTCAACTAATAGCACCATCATAAATACCTTCAGTACCTTTAATCTGGCTGTGCCTTGTGGAGAAGTATATATAGTTTTGTTTATAATTACTGTTTCTTTAATTTACTTTAACAAGGGTCCTGTGTTTCTTTACTTGGATTTGCTGTTAGAGGAAACTGTTCCGGTGGTAGATAAGTTTTGTGCATCCTCCTGGATCAAAAGTCTCTTCTGTAGTCAGATTCTCTTGTAAGGAGTTGAATGACTTGGGATGTCTTCTTTGATTATTTTCTTCCTGTAGCATTAACAGGGTGCAGCTTCAGGCATGGTTAGTTCCCCAGGCCTTATTCTAAGACAAATGCCAAAATAATAATAGAACAGCTTCTTATGTCACTTTTCCTCATCTCTATTAAAATGTCATCCAAAACCATATGCTTTTCCCCCCCTTGCCTCTCCCTCTTAATTTTTCGCTATTATTTACCCTCTGACTAAATACTTAATTAATTCTGGGTACATTGTGTTTACACATTGTTTTGTTTCATGCTGCCGTCTGTCTCATTCTGCTGGGGGACTTGGGGACAAGAGCTTCTATCAGAATCCACTGTTTAGGAAACGGCTGTGTTGTGCTAGTGCAATATACAGCTTGTAAAATATAGTATTCCACAGTAGTTATACACATACCAGGAAAACGGAGGTGTAGACACTGATTAACAAAACCCAAAAATTCATATCAGTGTGTCTGTTGCAGGGAAGAACAGGCAGCTGAAAAAACCCTAGGTCTCTTGCCTATTTTTTAGGCCATTAACTAAAATTTTTTTTTTTTTTTGAAATGCATTGTAAGTGTGACTGAACAGGTTCAGGGTTCTAAATAAGACTCCTTTTGTTACTGACTTTTAACCTTTAATAATTTTGTCAATTTTCCCCATGACATGGCAAATGTTCCCCCCTAACTTTTGAGATTGTGTTTGCTCATGACTGCACTGCTGACCTTTAAAAAGAACTGGATTACAGGGGTGCATTAACAACTTTATATAAAGATGTACTGCCATTCAGTTGTACGCACCTCTAGTTCTTTAGGAAGCCATGTGTAATGAAATACGTGATGGATTAATATTGCTGATGATACAGTTTAAAGAATTCTCTTCCCCTCTTTCATGCCCTGTCTCTTTCCCCTTATGAAAATGCAAATAAGGAAAAGCTTTCATAGCATATCGCTCTGTCTCCACTGAGAGGAGAGAAGTTTGTCCTAAGGTTGATTCCCTTACAGTCAGAATTCCAACTGCCTGGTCGGACCTTCTGAGCTACATACAAGCAATGACCCGTGTGGAGGAAGAGGTGTCCACAAGGAAACCTTTGTTTTGGAGAAGCAGAGCAGGCCTAAGCTTCACAAAACCTGGGTTCCCTTCTGGCCGCTGGAAGGTAGTGTAACCTCAGGGAAGACATCTCAGTTCTCAAAATTGTTGCTTGCACTCCATTTACGCTGTAAATCCTTTTAAGCAGGCGGTAGTCCTTTATAGCCTTTGCACTGTGCATGTTGGGATGATACTTCTGCGAGTTTACTGGCGGTATGATATTTCAAATGACAGCTGAAAAGAGCACATATATTTCAGTTTTATTTTCTCTTGAAAATCTCAAAAGCCTCAAGGGGCGGTTAACTATTGTTTTTATTTGTTCTTTAGAGAGCCTTCAGATTGATAACTGCCATACTCACATGTGTCACTACAGAAAACTAACATGACAGTTAATTAGCTTTGTGAACCTCTCCCAAGTTTTTCATCATTTAAAGCTATTTGTGTATTTCCTGTTTCACACTTGGAGCCTGGAGATATTTGGCTGAAGTGTTTGGGGAGTTGGAAGCTGAGGAAAAACTAAATTTGTAACCAAATGTCAGCAGGTTTTGTCTTTTTCATCATTTCTGTTTGACTGCAGCTGTAGATCGGAGGAAAGAAATCAAGGATGGATCAGAACGTGCAGATGGGTTACTGCAGCGACAACCTGGGACTGATAAGACTACTCATAGCCCTCTTGCAGTCATTAAGATGGGGTTGAAGAAGGTGTTTCAAGGAAATTGGGCACAGTCAGAACAAAATGTATGACTGTACCTTCCAAGGGAGAGAACTGAAACCTGCCTGTCCCATAACTTGAGCAGTTTTAAGTAGTACAGGAGTGTTCATATACAGAAATAGAGTGGGGCAGGGAAGAGAGAAAGGGCAGGTTCTGCTGAAGGATATCAGGATCAAGAGAAGTTGTCTGAAGCAAAGAGACAGCCTTTCAGACGCTAGGAGATGGTATTTGTGGCTGAGTTACTGCGGCAGAGAATAAAGTGCTGTCGGGGATTAGGAAGTGTGTAAATCAGAAGGGAAGCAGGCAGCTCGAGGGACCAGAGATAACTGCAGCTTAAATCCTGAATAGCTAAAGAGAAATCTTTCAGGGAGACCATTTTTGTAGGGCACTCACAGGCTGTCTGTACTGGTATATTAAACAAGATCAGGGCTAAGACCTAAGCACTGATACATTATCACAGGTACCCAGGTCTATTTTTACGTAAGGACAGAGAGGATAACCAGCATGTTCAGGGTAATGACTAATATTCTCAATGGTGACCTGGGAAAGAACTGGAAAATCACTTCAGTCGGAATTTTCAAATATTAAAACCAGAAAGAACCGGTCACCTATGTGGAAGAATTGGGATGATTTGCAAACCAAATACCACTGTTTTGATCTATCTGTCTGAACTGAATAAAGTCCTAGCGCTGAGAGGAAGATGCACAAGCCATCTTTGCCAAAACAGTAATTACGTTGTGGAAGGCAATGACTGTGGAATGCATATATTTTGTCAGTAAGAAACTAATATGGTTTCTTTTTGTACTCCTGTAACAATCAGGGCTAATGTATTTCTTGGAAATACGAACAGGATTTGACACAGAGATATTTTATTGTAGGAATCAGTAACACCAAAGGAAACTTTGCCGACCAAGTTCTTCAAACAAGTATTCTAATTTGAATTCTTTTTTTTTTTTCATTTGCACACTGAAGTCAAAATGTGGTTTTGCACAACTATCTGGTGAACAATCAAAGTTCCACATACTGATTTCTATAGTAAACATCCCTCGGTCAAACATCAGGGGATTTTTCAGCAAAACAGGCAAGATTTGGTGTTGATAGACTGTACTGAGATGACGGAGAGAAGGAGTTCATCCTGAAGAATTCTGTCACAGCAGTCGTTCTTGGTAAAATGATATGAGAAAATCAATGCATGGGAATAAATATGAATTGTTATGTGGTTGGAAAGTAATGCGTTTATGGATAGTCGTAGGACTCAGGACACAGAAAGATGTGTACTCTTTTTTGTTTTACAAGGGGAGGATGCAGCAACAGCAGAATGGTTGTAACCTACTGAACCAAAAGAAGGTTGAAGCAAAAGGAGAGACCAACAAATAGTTAAATCATGTCTCGGTTACCAGCAAACAAAATATGGCAAAATGTAGCTTGGATATTATACTCATTGTTGGGAGTTAATTATTTTCTGATGACCTAGGGTCTTAGTCTGAGGGCAGATTTATAACATATGAGCTTAAGAAAAATCAAGCATCAGTCTGCTGAATACCATTGAAAACCTTAGCTTTAACTACTTGGTGTCCCGTTCATTCCCACCAGAGCTTTACAGCCCTTGGTAAAATCGTTATGAGTCTTGTTTCCTTCCTGCACTAAGCAGAATCAGCACAACTACTGACATCAAACCCAGCACCACGACACACCAGTGCAGGAAGAATACATTAGAGCAGAACTTACACTGCATTTGTAGAGTAGTCCTCAATGGGGATTTCCCTGGTTATCCCCAGAGTTGCAGAGAGGCATGCAGCAATTCAAGCTGAACACAAAAAACATCACACAGGAATCCTGACATTCAGCTCCTCTGTGACTTCGTTCGTGAGACGAGTGGTGAGAAATTATTGTGAAACTATGTGCTCCAACTCTTCTTTTCATGTTGGAGTTGTTTGAAGCAGACTTGTTTTCTGCTGGAAAAACACAATGAATGTGTTGCGGAGGTCTGTGCATTAATGCACCTATGCAGTGGTGGTCAACAAGGATTTCACTTGCTGTCCTCAAGCACGCGAAGTTGGTTGTGTGGCAGCTTGGCTGAACATGAAATAGGATATTAGAAACTGTTTCATAAGGTTACATTTTTATTTTTTTGTGTCTATATTTTCCAACACATACTAGCAAGATGAGAACATTTAGTTCTTACTATCTTCATAATAGATAACCTATATTGCTCTTTGTTGCTACCCCCTCTAGCTAAAGAACAGTAGTGTTGATACTGTACAGAATTGACACTGTCAAAGCACTGTTTTATTGCTAAGTATTAATGATGTCTGTAATCCTCCTAATTAATCATATGTGTCTGAAACTATAGATAGCATTAGGTCTTTTTCTGCTACAGTGTTGTTTATAAAATGCTTCTAAATTTTCTTTCCTTTCAAACTTCGCTGGTTTGGATCATCTAGCCTCCTCCTATATATGAGTATAGTTTCAATGAGTTTATTGGAATTCCATCAGATCCTGTCATCAGAAAATCTGGTTATGCGTTTGACTTTCATTCAATTTGGCCAGTCAGTCCGGCTTTCATTGACTTCAGCTTATTTTCTGTTTTCTGCATTAGCACAGTTAAGTATTTACACCTTGCCCTCTTCAAACCTCTGCTGGTTTCTCAAAGCTTTAATTATCTGACTCCTGGAGTGTGATATGTACAGTATTTTATGCTTAACATCTCTACAAATGTTATGAACTGAATAGTGCAAGATCAAATAATTCAGTATTCAAATGGATTTCACTAGTCAATTGCCCAATAAAGTTGTGGATTTATCCTGGAATGTGCTCCATAAATGCAGAATTACCTGTACGCATAACAGGTGATTGAAATATAAATGCAAAATTCTTTCTTCATAAGTTTAAGACCAGAAATCTTTGTGACAAAAAGGAGAAAGAAATAGGATGATATTATGCATTTCAAAAAGCTTTAAAATAAGCTAGCATACGCTAATGTTATCAAAGGATATTTTACCCAATTAGGTTGCTTCCATGCAGCAAACAGACATCCAAGGGGCTCTTTGTATCAATTCTACCAGATTGTTTAACAGTTTCTACACAAAGTGAGAACATAGCCCAAGATAAGCCAAACTGCTCTCTACTTTTCCTGTGGTCTCCTTGGAATCACATCAAAGCAAACTTTTCTTTTGCCACTCTTTAGCTATGAGAAGCAAAGTACTTTTTTTTTTTTTTTTTTTTTAGCTGCATGCAATCTGTTCCTTTTATATGACCCTTCTTTGGAAACACCCATTTTATTAAATAAGTTGGAAGTTAATTGCAGTCATTATAATCTCCTTAATCTCCTTAGATTCTTAATAGTTTAATTTATGTTTGTGCATGCAGCTGTTGGGATTGACTGAAAAGATACAAACCCACACGGCCTTACGCAGCACTGTCTTGATTAAGAACTGATGTCTCCTAAAGTAACAATAATGGATGAAGCTGGGGGCATCGATGGAGAAAAGGCCATATGCCTGAGATGCCGGCAATGCTCCGAAGACACCAGAAAGGTTTCTAAAGTAATGAAGGAACAGTTTTATTGGCAAGTAATTACTTAAGAGAGATGAAAACAAATCCATGCTACTGAAGCAAGTCAGTCACTCGTGTGACTAAGTAGGTGTAGCAGACATGCTATTTTTGCTTATGCTTTTTAACAGGAAGGGGGAAAAAAAGAGTCCTTTACAGAGTGACAAATCATTGTGAAGCATAGAAAAGATAAAAGAAAAAGTAGGAAACAGCATATGCAGTGTAATTAGGAAAAGTTCGCGTTGTACAGACAGTAAGCCAAGTTCCACCCTTAGTGACAGTCATGAAACTCCTCTGGAGGGTAGCCAACAGTAAATTTTTAATGCTTCCAACTTGTACCTCCTGTCTCAGCCTGCAGTACCACTTAGTCATGCTAACTTTTCCCAAAACATTTTTGTATTCTGAATGAAAGTATTCTTGGACCCTGCGTTCTGGACTCTGCTTTCTACTGTCTTCTTGTTCTCCAACATCCTGCCTTCCATTGGCAAGCTCGTCAGATTTCTCTGCCTGTTCATAGAATCATAGAATCATAGAATTGTCTAGGTTGGAAGAGACCCTTGGGATCATCGAGTCCAACCTTCTACCCTACTCTACAAAGTTCTCCCCTACACCATATCCCCCAACACCACATCCAAACGTCTCTTAAACACATCCAGGGATGGTGACTCAACCACCCCCCTGGGCAGTCTATTCCAATGCCCGACCACTCTTTCTGGGAAAAATTCTTTCCTAATGTTCAGTCTAAATCTACCCTGTTGGAGCTTGAAGCCATTCCCTCTTGTTCTGTCATTAATTACCTGTGAGAAGAAACCAGCACCAACCTCTCTACAGTGTCCTTTCAAATAGTTGTAGAGAGTGATGAGGTCTCCCCTCAGCCTCCTCCTCCTCAAACTAAACAGTCCCAGCTCCTTCAACCGCTCTTCATATGATTTGTCTGCTAGGCCCTTCACCAGCTTCGTTGCCCTCCTCTTCACTCGCTCCAGCACCTCAATATCTCTCTTGTATTGAGGTGCCCAAAACACAATACTCGAGGTGTGGCCTCACCAGTGCTGAGTACAGGGGCACAATCACCTCCCTACTTCTGCTGGCCACGCTATTTCTAAGACCAGCCAGGATGCCGTTGGCTTTCTTGGCCACCTGGGCACACCGCCGGCTCATATTCAGCCGCTTGTCAATTAGAACCCCCACGTCTCTTTCTGCCAGGCAGCTTTCCAGCCACACCTCCCCAAGCCTGTAGTGCTGCGTGGGGTTATTGTGGCCCAAGTGCAGGACCTGGCACTTGCCCTTGTTGAAACTCATACCGTTGATGGTGGCACAATGATCCAATTTATCCAAGTCCCTCTGTAGAGCTTCCCTATCCTCCTGGGAATCAACACTCCTGCTTAACTTGGTGTCATCTGTGAACTCGCTGATGATACACCCTATGTCCTTATCGAGATCATCAATAAAGACGTTGAACAGAAATGGTCCCAACACTGAGCCCTGACGCACACCACTTGTGACTGGCCACCAGCTGGATTTAAATCCATTGAGCACCACTCTTTGGGACCTTCCAGTCAGCCAGTGCTTGATCCAGCGGATCGTATGCTCATCCAGACTGTACAAAGCCAGTTTTTCCATGAGAATTGTATGGGGGGCAGTATTGAATGCTTTTCGAAAGTCCAGGTATACAGGTATATAGTATCAACAGCCTTTCCCTCGTCCAATATTCTGGTAATCTTGTCACAGAAGGCGATCAGGTTCATTTGGCAGGACATGCCTTCCATAAACCCATGCTGACTAGGCCTGATCCCCTGGTTGCCCATTATGTGGGTTTTGATGGCACTCAAGATGACCTGCTCCATGACCTTCCCTGGTATCGAGGTTAGACTGACAGGTCTATAATTAACTGGATCCTCCTTTTTGCCTTTCTTATAGATGGGTGTTACATTTGCCACCCTCCAGTCCATTGGGACCTCCCGATGATACCCCATTAAGATACCTAAACAACAAATTCACATTAATTATGATGGGTTTAATAGTATTTTGTTAAATAACTCGAGGCCTAACTGCTAGTGAAATAAAAGACAGTCAAGTAATTGATGGCCTTAAACAACTACAGGTTCTCTTAAACAGAGAAGTTCTGGATCAAAATATATACTTGACTCTTTCCTATAGTTGCTTTAAAGCATTTAATATACTGTGTCAGATTTTCTCCTAAGGTAAACTGATGGGATCTCCTACAGTCATCGTGAGCGACTTCTTTGGAGAACATACTTCTTTGTGACTATAGTGTCACTTTTACGTCGCTTATGATTGTGAAAATGGGATGGTCAAACAGTCAATAAAAATTTTAGTCTATAAGACTCTGAAAATCACTCCACATATCTATATACTTCCTTAGGAGCGTAAATAATCCCAGCTGAGGTCACAGGGGAAAGTGAGAGGCAAATTAAAGCAGTGAAATTAGATATTCCTCAACCACTGGCCAGATTAGTTCAAAACTGTGTTTCTTCACGTGTGTGCCAAGCTCATTAACCCTTCTTCCTGCCTATATCATGTTTTGATTTTTATCACTAGCCCTCAGGACTCATCCCTTACTCAAAGACCTTTTTTTCTGAAATATTGTCTACAGCTGCACTAACACTCTCTTCTGATAACAGTTTCAAGTACTATTTTGGCTAAATCTCTTCAACATCTCCTGTTTCTTTTCTTGACAGTCTTTTAAAATGAGTTCTTTTTTTTCCCCCATTTCCACTGTTTTTATAAATCACTAACCTCTCTCTTTCAACAGACACAGTTCAGGTTTCATTTGTGATATCCCTTTCTCTCCTCCCTACAGCGATGCTGTCATTACCTCCTTGTGTTCCCCCCCCACCCCCCGCCTTTTTATATCATCTCCAAAATGCATATGTTCCAACTGTTAATCCCTGAGCATTTTCAGCCATGAAATCTGTGATAGAATTGTGAGATCTGACAACATCGTGCGCCTATGAATTTATGCTAACAACCTGACCTGGTTCGGTATGTCTTTCAGCCAGAAACTCCTCTGTCATTGACCACATCTTCTTTAAATATTTACCAATAAAAATACTTTGGTTTGTAATTGTCAAAGTGCACTGTAGACGTGTAAGAGGCCTCCACATGCGAACCTAAAGTCAATGTGAGGAACCAAAGGATGGGAGGGAACAATAGCTCCTTCAGCATGAGAGTGAGTGTTGATAAGTAGCCATAAAATTACTTCTGCTTGGCAGGAGGGGTACTACAAGGTGATACTCAAAGCGCTCTGTTAACATGAACATACACAATTCCACTTCCTACTCCATTCCTCAGTCTCCTCCCTTCCTTATATCATGGTACTGATCATGCAATCAGATGATCCATAATACTTAACTCCCATTAAAATCACAAATCTCTGAAAATCTGGATCTCAACGGAGAATTCCTAAATTTCTGCTCACTGGTAAACACCCAATCCCATATACAGGAGAGCTTTGAAGATTGCCCAGACAGCAGATGGATTTGCCAAGGCAAACACTCCAAGTGTGGGCTATTATTTTGTTGTTTGGAATGAATATATTCTCTTAAGGTTCCACAGGACTCCACAAAACCATAGCAATATATGTTCTTTTTATGATTCGCGTGTTAATTAAACATTTCCAGCTTAATGAATGAATTCTGTATAATCTCTCTAGACAATTGAGCTCTGCATCCTTAATTGCTGTGCCATAGGTCAAGCAGATGATAACGTATTTGCTCTAGTGGAAATAAAAAAATTACTCCTTGTTCTAAGCATTCCGCTCCCCTTCATATACAAGTGTAAAAATCTCCACAGTATTAAAACAGTATAATTAGATAATTGTTATATTCAAAGCTATTGCCTCAGATTAAATAAAATCCTAAATAATTTCGGTTTCTGCCCCTGCTAATTAGCAAATTTTTTGTGTGTTTCATTTAAACATAATGCTAGGACCAATTCAGTACTTTCACCTCTGGGACTCCGTTTGTTATGTACTGGTTCCTTAGAGACCTAAAGCAATTAAAATTAAATTGAATTTATAGCTTAATCCCTCCCTGAGAACTACAGGACAAAAATTATTAGAGCTTTCCAGAGGTTTTCTTTTTTTAGAACAATCCTGTTCACTGACTCAAACAAAACTGCCTACTTACACCAGCAGTAAATTTACTTCTCTCAGCGTAAGTAATTATTTTTTTTTCTTGTTGTCAGCTTCGCCTAAATCAGCCTACCAATACTTCATGTTTAAATACTGACTTTGACAAGTACAATAAAAGTGATTCTATAAGGTATATGCATATTCATTCTATTCATGTTTTAAATTCACCTTATCATGATCAGTCATGGCCTCCTGGAGATTAGAGTAACTGCACTAAATTTTTGGATCTTAAAATGAGCTTGTTTTTGGTTTTGTTTTTTTTTTTTTCCCTCTGATGATTTGTGGTAGATGAATGCACAAAAAGGGTAAGATTCAGGTGAAATACTGGGGAAGGACTTTTTACTAAGGCATGTAGTGATAGGACGAGGGGGAATGGCTTTAAACTGGAAGAGGGCAGGTTCAGATGGAACATTGGGAAGAAGTTTTTCACTGTGAGGGTGGTGAGGCACTGGCACAGGTTGTCCGGAGAGGTTGTTGAGGCCCCATCCCTGGAGGTGTTCAAGGCCAGGCTGGATGCGGCCTTGGGCAACCTGGTCTAGTGGGAGGTGTCCCTGCCTATGGCAGGGGGGTTGGAACTGGATGATCTTCAAGGTCCATTCCAACCTAAACCATTCTATGATTCTATCATTCTACGAACTTGATCTCCCTTTACAATCAATGCAGAATAAATAATCAAATTGACACAATTCATCTGGCCTAATTTAGATGCCAACATCAGGATGAGATGAATCATGAACTAGCAGAAATGGCTGTTTCACAGCCTGGTATCTCTAGATCTGCTGCTTATGTCTGCTGCTTATGAATGTCCTTCATAAACTTTGCAACTGCAGCACACGGAAGTGGAAATGTTATCTTTCTCCTTGTTCTAAGTGTGGCTTCCATCAAAAGCAAGGGATGTAGGAAGTACTTGTCACAGTCTCTTGGTCAGAATTGAAGTAAGGATGTATTTATGTGTCACCATCTCACTCTGAGAGGGTCCTACTCTCTTTTAACTGACTAATTTATATGAAGGTAGGCACTAAAAAATGCTTTAATAAATGCTCTAATGAAACAGTTGCAGAAAAGGTGACTCTGTTTGAGGTGTTACCTGTCCTTCAGAGGGAATTATTGAAATCATGTTGAAACAGGGGGAAAAGATGGGAGTTGATCACACCAAATTATATATGAAAAGTTAAGCAATACACAGAAGTTATACAGAATTCGAATGGTATCTCTGAAAAAAAAAAAAAAACAAACCATGATGAATCATGTGATAAAGAATAAAATGTCCATCTTTTAACTGTAACGGGAGCAAAATGAATCCTAGCAATGGCTTACATTCCTTGAGGGGGATAAGGCAATGAGAAGGCAAAAACATTATTTTCTTTGTGTGTTTGGCACTTGGCGTATTCAGCAGGAGGGTGGGTAAGAATTTCATGCAAGTTGAATCATTTATTTTGTTCCAGTGTTAGCTAAAGATAACACCAAAAGATATCCGCTAATGTTATACGCTGTAAAACTGGCTTTACAGATAACTTGAAACCAATAATTTATTTTTTTTTTAAAGAATTTTGAACTGTAATGCTAATTTATTGAGGTGAATTGAAAGAAAAGCAATTTTCTGTATATTTTTAAAAGATCAGGTGGGATGATTTGAGCAATTACAGCCTGACTAGCCTAAAATGCTTTCTAAAAAAAGAAGTCTCTGGAACAGAAACCCTGTCTAGTCAACGTCAGTCTGCAATAATATGCCAGAAAATCAGCCATCAAGCAAACTTTACAGGGCTTTTGGAAATGTGATTGATAAAGATAACTGTAGTGATATAATATATTTAGATTTCTCTGCTGGATTTAAGTAACATATTCTTTCGTGTGATCACTATGCCATTAAACAGATAAAAACAGATAAAAGGCTACTGAAGAGACCATTAGTGATTGATAAGGACACTGGATTAGACGTGTTCCTGTGTATGAGCCGGCAGAATATAGTGTAGGCGGTGATCATGGTAACATACGTGAATTTATATCTTCACACACAGCTTCACCTACTTTGCTATGCATGAATATAGAGAATACCCTCACTAAAATTGCAGTGTGTGTTCTCTGAACACTGGATGAACCTCCTGAGTATTTAAAAATACAAATCTTAATTAGCTTATAAATTGAAACTATTTTTAACTAGTTCTTTAAAGGACTGTTTTCCTGTGTCAGATAATTTTGTCCTCAACTGCTTATAGACTATCCTGGTGGAGCAAAGAATCATAAACAAGATCTCCAAAGATGATATATTTCTAAAATAAATTAGTTGGATGAAGTTGGATTTTTTTTCACCTTCATTCTTCACTACTGAATTTATTCTTTAATAAAGGTCAAAAATTTGTCCTTCTCAACAAAACTCAAGGAGGCGGCTTTCTCTGAAAATGTCAGCCCTCCCCTGTTATTCTGAATGTACTGAATCCACGGGCAATAAAGGTGGCTCCTTTTTTGATTCAAGTCGCTTTAGCATGTTCCTCTGCTGCTTAAAATCAGCAGTCTCTGTGGTCTCTAAAGCAAGCTGGTTTCATTCCTGCTGGTTGCAACTGAAAGTAAAAGACAGCTTTTCTAGAAATGGCTTCTCTTCAGGTTCCCGGTCAGAATAATGGATAATAGCCGCTGTTCCTACTAGACCAAGGCCTCAAAAGCCACTTATGCTTGCTTGCTGTATGTATAAATAATAATAATACAAGTTTAAAGAAGGTCCTGTGTGAGCTTTTTACTAGTCACCAAATGTAATGTTAATGCTTCTGAAGTAATAGAAACTTGTACTCCTTGGAAAAAATACAACTAATTGATCCCTTTCCTATAAAAGAGCCACAGGTATTTATATCAAAACTGCAGATAATTTAAGTGCTGGAGCACCTACGTTTCTTTTCTACTCGTGTCTCCCTCACGTCTCTCACTTGTGGCTGTCTTCCTTTCCACAATTTAGTTCTATTTCCAAACCTTTATGCAGATTCTGACATAATTAAAGTGGTGGTTCATTAATGCCATAAACCCAGGAATTCTGTTTGCTGTCTGGTCGCTTTGTCCCCAATGTACAAACTTTTCCCATGCTTTGTGGAGTTGAGATATCCCACTGAACAAATTTAATTAATTTTTTTAAAGCTTCATCGTTAAAATCAAGGGTCTGCACAACTCTCATTGGCCATAAATCTCACATGGTTAGGCCAGGCCAGTTTCTATAGACAATATCCCATCGAGTGTCACATACATCACATCTCATTATTCCAGCTTTTAACTGTTACCCAGACGACTGATTACTAATTTTGTGTTGTCACCTGGTTGACTCCCACGCATGTTGAGTCACTGTAAGAGCAGTCCCATGAGACACCCTAAAGCATGGACATGTGCTGTCACAGTCTCCTCTACTGGAAAGTCTTCGACTTCATCAGAGAAAATGGGTAGATTTCTGCTGGCCTCCAAAAAAAGGGAAATTCCTTTTCAACAATGGATCAAACAACAGATTCAGCTTTACTGAATTACAATTATTTTTTCAATTCTGCTTTGTGCTTCCTTTTGTACTAGATCTTTCTTCCATCTAGATGAATGATGCTATGCAAGATAAGTTCATTTGTCCACTCCAGGGTGCACCAAGGGCTGGCGTGGCATGGATCTCACCAGCCAGGGCCCATCCCAGCCCCCAGCAAGTGACTAGGGCAGATTTGGAGATGCTATCAGGTCCAACCCAGAGCCCAAGCAAGTTCATGCTAATGAGGCAGGTCCAAGATCAGGCCATGAAATCAATCCACAGGTCAGAGTCCGGACCAGCTGGGTCCATGGCCAGGCACGAACATGGCTGTGAGGAATCTGGACACAGGGATACCTACAACATACTTTTGGCAGGGATTGGTAGAGATGATACGAGGCTTCTGGGACCATGGGTGAGGTGTGTGGGTGGAACCCCCCAATGAAACTGATCATGGCCAGTAAGGGCTATTAGTAACTTTTAGTGTACATAATAATGGGTGAAGAGTCCTTGACCTATACATTCATCTTGACTACTTACTTATTGATTTCTCTGAATGATGGAATTCTTCAAATGAAGTATTTTCTGAAACTACTCACCAACTGGAGTGAGGAGGAAGTTGTTTAACAGAAGCATCAGACCTCAGCACTAACACATCCGGACCCAACATATTGGGCTTGTTTAAACCAAGAAAGCTGGCTAATATTCTAGGATCCCCTCCTCCAAGCTCAAGAGCGATGTATTCCAACAAAGAGGAAGTCAGGCAAAAATGCCAGGAGGCCTGCGTGGATGAACAAAGAGCTCCTGGACAATCTCAAACAGGGAAAGGAAGCCTACAGAGGGTGGAAACAAGGGCAGGTAGCCCTGGAGGTATACAGAGAAATTGTCTGAGCAGCAAGGGATCAGGTTAGGAAAGCTAAAGCCCAAATAGAATTAAATCTGGCCAGGGGCATCAAGGGCAACAAGAAAAGCTTCTATAGGTATGTCAATGAAAAAAAGAAGACTAGGGAAAATGTGGGCCCACTCAGGAAGGAAACAGGAGACCTGGTCACCTGGGACATGGACAAAGCTGAGGTACTCAATGACTTTTTTGCCTCGGTCTTCACCAGCAAGGGCTCTAGCCACACTGCCCAAGTTGCAGAAGGTAAAGGCAGGGACTAGGAGAATGAAGAACTGCCCATTGTAGGTGAAGATCAAGTACAAGACAATCTAAGAAAACTGAAGGCACACAAGTCCATGGGACCTGATGAGGTTCATCCTTGGGTCCTGAGGGAATTGGTGGATGAAGCTCCTAAGCCACTATCTATCATATTTTAGAAGTCGTGACAGTCCAATGAGGTTCCTGCACACTGAAAAGGGGAAACACAATGTCCATTTTCAAAAAGGAAAAAAAAAGGAAGACCCGGGGAACTACAGGCTGGTCAGTCTCACTTCTGTGCCCAGCAAGACCATGGAGCAGATCCTCCTGGAAACTCGGCGAAGGCACATGGAAAATAAGGAGGGGATTGGTGGCAGTCAACATGACTTCATTAAGGGCAAATTCTGCCTGACAAATTTGGTGGCCTTCTACAATTGTGTTACAGCTTTGGTGGATAAGGGAAGAGCAACTGACATAATCTGCCCCGACTTGTGAAAAACTTTTTACACTGTCCCACACAACACAGGATCATAGAATTCTTATGGCTGGAAAAGACCTTTAAGATCATCGAGTCCAACCTTTATCTAACTCAGCCATGTCCACTTGTAAACCATGTCCCTCAGCACCATATCTAGACAGCTTTTAAATACATCCAAGGATGGTGATTTAACCACTTCCCTGGGCAGCCTGTGCCAGTCTTTGATAACCCTTTCAGTCTAGAAGTTTTTCCTAATATCTAACCTAAAATTCTTGTCGAGCATAAGGAAAGGAATTTTTACTATAAGGATAATTAAGCAGTGGAACTGTCACCTAGAGAAGTTGTGTTATCTCCATTCTTGGATATTTTTAAGCTCCAAACAGACAAAGCTTTGAGCATCCTGGTCTAGATGACCCTTCTTTGAGCAGGGGGCTCAACTGGAGACCTCCTGAGGTGCCTTAAAATCTGAGTGATTCCACGATCCTACTCCATTCACAGGGATAAATGCTACTGTTTCTCTTCTCTAGATGCATAAAATTCACATCTCCAAAACAATTTTAACTTCACATTTCTTTGCTTCCTTGCCTTTATCTATAAACTTGTACTCTTTAGATACCACTGGTGCTCCACATTAACAATCGGCTAGTTCAAGGAAAAGAAAAGAAACTGTATAGGGATTCAGGAGAAAGTGGTAACTACTACTGGGAGGAGAACTGCATTTAATATCTTTTTTTTTTTTTTTTCCCTCTCAAGCAAATAAAATGAGGGTTTTATGAGGAAACCAACACCTAGATAGCAAATTTCTCTAGAATCAGATCTTACTTAATAGTAAGGCTCTGTTTCTAATGAGGTGATGTTTTTGCTTAACAGTTCTTAATCAGAACTGAACCCCAAAACCATCATTAGTGAAATACTTTGGAGTATTTCCATTTCATTATATATGAGGTATCACTACCTATAATGTCATGAACATGGAGTGTTCACAACATTGTCTCAAAAAAGTTTCAAATTGCCCGATTTGGTGTGATCTACAAAGTAGACAAGTGCGAGGAAGAATAAAATGATCCCTTCTACTGTATATTCTCATGGCCATTACAGAACCTATTAATTAATTATGATGTATTTAAACTATGAGTAAAAGAAGTAGCCAATGCAAATCATCATACACCCTACAATTCTGATTTGTGAATGGAGAGATTAGGTGGACGGGAGATGCAGTGAATACAGGTAGGGAGCCATGTTGTTGTCTTCTGGATTTCTTTCCAGTTATTATTTGGGCAGAGAAGAACCAAATGAGGTTCAACAAAACCAAGTGCAAGGTCCTGCACCTGGGGAGGAAGAATGCTAGGCACCAGTACAGGTTAGGGGCGGACCTGCTGGGAAGTAGCTCGGAGGAGAAGGATCTGGGGGTTGTGGTAGACAGTAAATTATCCATGGCCCAGCAATGTGCCCTTGTTGCCAAAAAGGCCAATGGAATCCTGGGCTGCATAGGGAAGAGTGTGGCCAGTAGGTCGAGGGAGGTCATTCTCCCCCTCTACTCTGCACTGGTGAGGCCACAACTGGAATACTGTGTCCAGTTCTGGGCTCCCCAGTTCAAGAGGGACAGGGAACTGCTGGAGCGAGTCCAGCGAAGAGCAACTAAGATGATGAAGGGCTTGGAGCATCTGCCTTATGAGGAAAGGCTGAGAGAGCTGGGACTCTTTAGCCTGGAGAAGAGAAGGCTGAGGGGAGACCTTATTATGGCGTACAAGTATCTAAAGGGTGGGTTGAAGGAGGATGGAGCCAGGCTCTTTTCAATGGTTCCCAGTGACAGGACGAGGGGCAATGGGCACAAGTTGGAACACAGGAAGTTCCGTTCAAATACACGGAAAAACTTCTTTACGGTTCAGGTGACAGAGCACTGGCACAGGCTGCCCAGGGAGGGTGTGGAGTCCCCTTCCCTGGAGATTTTCAAGACCCGCCTGGATGCAGTCCTGAGTAATGTGCTCTGGGCAATCCTGCTTTGGCAGGGGAGTTGGACTAGATGATCTATAGAGGTCCCTTCCAACTCTGAAAATTCTGTGAATCTGTGATTATTCTATAATCTAGGCTGTAAAAACTTTGCTGGAAAGGCAAAATCATAGGAAAAATTGATAGGACAAGGGGTAATGGATTCAAGCTGGAACACAAGAGGTTCCACTTAAATTTGAGAAGAAACTTCTTCTCAATGAGGGTGACAGAGCACTGGAACAGGCTGCCCAGGGAGGTTGTGGAGTCTCCTTCTCTGGAGACATTCAAAACTCGCCTGGACGCCTTCCTGTGCCACCTCATCTAGGTGTTCCTGCTCCGACAGGGGGATTGGACTAGATGATCTTTTGAGGTCCCTTCCAATCCCTAGCATACTGTGATACTGTGATACTGTGATATCAAGTCCAAATATCTCTCTTCCCTCTTACTTCTCTCTGTCCCTCACAGTCTATTAATCTGTTCTGGTTTATTTACATTGCAAATTATTTAGAGAGTGAAAACAGCAAGGAGAATTGCCTGGAGGGCTTGACAGTGTTCCTATGAGTGATGCATGAGCAGGCAGGAGGTTTCTGAAGAGTGGATGGCATATCAAAGATTTCTTTTGTCTGCAGTAAGATAGCACTCATTATCAAAAGAGACATGAAATGAGGACAGCTTCCCATTTGTGCTGTTACACAGATGAATCCAACCAGTTACTCTACTCATTCATCAAGATTAAAGGGAAATATAATAATATAAAACGATGATAATGTATATTCTTTCATGAAGAGCTAATTATGATTGTATGGCACATTTTACAAAGACTTTTATGGGTGGCTGTTTGTTTAGGTCACTGTACAATTTCCCAAGATTAAGAGATAGTAAAGTAACATTTGCAAGAACTCAGCAATAACTGTGTGTAAGAACTCTCTTTGAATATCTTCAGAATCCACAGTTGCTGAACCAATGTTTTAAGATTGAAGTCGTCATTGAAGAGGCTATGTGTCACTACATAATATTACTTTGTGATCTTCACATGAAGTAATAGGACCATATATTTTGAAAAGCACTAGCAACAAGCAGGTCTGGGTTTCCTGTGATCGTAGCACAGAATTCCATAACTTCCCATGGAATTATCATAACGAATTTTGTGTCATTTTGTGCCACGTACCTTAGAAAAAGGATCAGCGTTTTCTAACTTCTGGTACCCTTGATGCCATGATTTCTGGAAGATTCATCACAATGCAATGATACAGGCTAAAGCCCAGCAGACACCTTTCCCTTCTCCTCCCAGTATACCTCACCTTCTTGACTTATATTTGATAGTTCGTAGATTAAGATATGGTTCTTCTGAAATGTTTAATTGTCTTCTTTTTTAATGTACAAAATCAATTGTTTACTTATTGAAGAATATAACTTTATGCTTAACTTTTAATCAGTTAGCTCAGCGATGAAAACAGGAATTAATGAAGTTTTCCAGTTCACTCACTATGCATACTCTTTGTGCTACGCATACCAAATCTGGGAATTTCAGGTATTCTCACTGAATTATGGAACAGAACTGGATCCTACTTAGCTTCTAACATCATGCTCCAGCATGGGGGTTGGACTAGATGATCTCCAGAGGTCTCTTCCAACCCTGACCATTCTGTGATTCTGTGATCAGTCAAGATCTCTTTGGCCAAAGAAATGCAACTGCACACAGAGGTCTGCAAAAAAATTAATTACTTTCTTCTTTAAAATAATTTCTAAAATTCCCCCAAACAGTTTCCTATATATACTGCTACTACCTAGTTCTGTTCCCCCCCACCTTATTCAGTGCTACTTAACACAGAAAAATATCATTTCCCTGTGGTTCATGAGATTGCACTTGGTAAAGCAGAAATTGCTGTTTGAATTCTGCTGGTGTCAAATATCTTTTCTTTTTTCTTAATTTTGCAAGTCAACACAGTGTGACCTTACCAGAACTTATCAAATTTGTCTAGTTATTCCAATCAAAAACATCTAATGCATTGTAATTACTACTTTTTATCTGACTTAGTGAGGATTTGCAAAGAAAACTAACTAATTTTATCTTTTGATTGTTTTTGTTTTGGTATATTTACACACCAGGAAAAAAAATATTTAAATTTATTTTAGCAACAACTGAGGCTCAGTACTTTCTAGTAAGGTTGGACATGTTCTTGGATTATTTATTTCTAATTTAAACCTCTAACTCCTGAAAGTTTAGTGTAAAATCATCTTTTTATGGTGCAAGTATAGCACACACAGCAAAAGCATCACCCATGCTTTTTATATATATGCTATGCACTTCAGTGGAACATAGTACTGTATTTTGGCCAACGCTGTAGTTGGAATTCATGCAAATTTATCTTCCTTGAAAGTCTTCTCTTTACGTTCACTTTTTTGGTATTGAAAACAGAGTAAGACAGAGTAAGTGCCAGAAGCTGTGACTTTCAAAGGAACCAAGAACTGGCCTAGGCTGTTCACTTCAGTGTCAGCTTAAACACAAGGTAAGTGAAATCAATGGTCACTGCTCCCCCCAAAAAACAATGCAGTGCCTTCTTTTTTTTTTCTTTTTTTGTGTTTTTTTTTTTTTTTTCTCTCCTCCACTCCCCCCCACCTCCCCCAACTCCTTTACCCCGAGGAGCAAAAACCTGTGATACAGTTGGGATTCTACATTATCAAAATTCACATACAAAGCACAGTCTATTGGTCACTTGGCTACCCTCTGTTTCCTGATCAAAATTATCCACTTCTAAATTTTGAAAAAAGTAATATTTACAATTAGAGAAAATAGACTGAAGAGATTTAATTGGACTTGTGAAAAAAACACATTGAAACATAAAATAATATTGCATGCCATATATGTATCTGCCGACAGGCATGCAGTCTTGGATTAAACTCTCCAAATACATTTTATGTAGGTGGCAATACAATGGAGCAGGTTTGATGAAAAGGAACTGAGAAGTGGGAGGTGGATGCTCTGATCTAATTCGTTGAACAAAACAAAGACTTTTTTCCAAATCAGATGTCTAAAATCTGATATGACAGCTAAAGTTCTCCTGAACTTATTTTAAAAATAGCCCCCATTTTCTTTGTCTGACAGCAATCCTATGAATTTATCAGCCAGATGTGTTATTAAAACTGTAATGTTATTTGATTTTTATTATTTTGAGTTAGTAATCTCACACCCTAATGGCCTTCTGGCGGTTTTAATGAAATACATAGCCAGATCCTCCAGCATAAAGGGTAATCTTTAAGTCAGATGAGTTAAGACCTATCCTCAGGGAGAGAAAGTTTGAGAGCACAGTTAGTGTCTGACAGTTTTCAAAGGCAACAGGCATTTCTGCTTTGTGGGTAGGTGTGATTTTATTGCCGTACAAGTGCCGATGTTCTAGATCTATGCCAGTGTATTATCTGTTCGGCACTGTTTAGCATTCAGTTTTACTTCACTTTGTTTTGCAAGTAAAAGTTCTTGCACATATAACCCATCACAAACCAATCTCACATCAAAAGAATTGCTTGATCCAGAATTTTTCTGGAGCTTATTTGAAAAATACCCTTTAGAAATTTGTCATTAATAATACACTGAAAACATTGAATTAAAACCCGTCTTCCTCTATGACTGAAAAGGACTATGTACAGATGACCTAAACTTCCTCTTAAACTTCTGTACTCAGTTTTTCTTTTGAACAGGTGCTTTGTAGCTTCCTGTGCCTTGTATAAAGAAGTCGTTGTGTTTTTCTATTCAATAGCTTGGAGATTTTGGTGCAATTTGTCTCTCTGTACAGATAGGTATCTAAGAGGCCACAAATATTTGCAAAGCTTCTGTGAACGCCAACCTGAAGTTCTCCTGGCATTTCCCACATAGCAGTAAATAGAGCTTAATTTGTAGCATGCTCTGGAAACATCTTTAAAAAAAAAAAAAACAAAACCAACCAACCAAACAAACAAACAAAAGAAACTAAAAAGACAAAACCAAAATTCCAGAAGGGTAAGAACAATAACAGAGTTTTCTGTACTCCAGCAGTTCTCAACAGGGGAATCCCCAGCTCTTTTGTCTTTGTGTGTAGCTATTCAGAGGTTGTTCTAACTTAAATCCTCAGCTGTGATAAGAAACCGAAGATCAAATTTTGAGAAATTTTACACTTCTGTTAAGTTTAAAGAATATGGAAGTGAGAGACATCAGCTGTGATAACTGATCTCCTTTTTATCTCAGAAACTGAGTCATACTTTTGTAAATCTGACCTTAAATGTTTGCTCAATTTGAGGCCACCCAGCAAAACACCATTAAAACCATTGTTGTAGGTGAACTCAATAGCAAGCATTTGTTGATTTTTTTCCGAAAGTACACTGCTTAAACTGCCAAGATTTTTAAACTGCATTTCTTGCCTTATCTGACAATATTATAAGGTAACTCTATTGATATCAAAGTCTTATGATAGATCTAGTGTATGTATAGTTCCTGCTTATGGAAACAAAATTCAGATTCTTCATGGAAAAGGCTGATGCACAATATATTTAATAAAATATATAAACTCTCAAGGTCAATGAAACAGTATTAGCTGGTTTATCAAGGGACCTGAACAAGAATGTGTGGTGCATTCAAAATACTGTTAGTAATACCAGCTTTTGACATATAAATTAACAGCAATAGCATAGAACTGCTGTTTTGCAATAAAGAGAAGAGGGAATCTTTTATTGTGAAATTTCATGTCTCATAAGCATCGTGCTTCAGCTTCTTCATCAACAATTCTGTGGCAATGAGCTAAAAGGAAATGCAAGGAAGGAGGCAGGCACCTCAAGCCTATTGTGTATAGACAAAGTGATCATAGTATTCATTATGAAAAGTTAATTTGTGGAATGTTATTTTGCAGTCAAGCATTAATCATACAAATATCAACAGAAACCTCAGAACCTGTGGGTAACAACAGGTAAAAAAAAAAAAACAAACCCACACACGCTACCAAAACTCCAGAATTTTTCTCATTCAAGTATATTTCCATCCTCTCTACCTGATCAAAACAGCCTCACCCATACTGTGTAATTAATGGAGGATGGGAGGAAACAAAAACGATAAAGTGAATGGAGTTCACTTGGTCCTCAGCACATCGGAGAGTTCCTGGGAGCGGCCAATATGTGACTGGGCCAGAAATGGAAAGGAGCGTTAACTAAATCTTTAGATATCAAGCTGAACTTGCAAAATGAGTTGCTAAAGACTAAAGGCAGCTTTTCAAGCATGATGTAAAAATATAAGATCTGTTGTACCAAGAATTTTCAGATCCTGATACATATATTTATATACGCATCTCCTTCATGGTTTGTTGGGTTTTGGGGGGGAACAATGTTATCTTCAGCAAGAGGTTTCGAGAGTAGCATTAAATTTCTAATTTTAAAATAATTCTGGATTAAATTTCAAAACCCATGTTTTAGAATGTATTTGTAGGGCAGTACACAATGCTGGGCACCCTGCTCTAACTGACACTGCTTTGAACAGGAGGGTTGGACTAGATGATCTCCAGAAGTCCCCTCCAACCTCAACTATTCTGTGATTCTGTGATTTAACTTTTTTGGCTTGATAACAGACTAAAACATAAATTTTATAATGACAAATATGAACTTTAGAATGATTTCAGCCATACTAATTCAGGAATCTTCACAAATAGATAAGAACATTAAATATTTATATCTCCAGGTTTTTCATATAGATGTAGAACTGATAGAGAATATTATGTCATGCTCAAGATTTGATAATGGTGTGAGAGCTGAAAGCAAAAATATGAATGCCGTTTAGTCACAATTCAATTCACCAAGACCATCACAGCTATATTAAAAAGTATTTATTTGAATCTGTTGAACACAGAAGGGAAAGGTGTATATTGGCATATTTTACAGATAATGTTGTAGATAATCTGAAGGCAGAAAAGGAACATATCTTCCCCTCACCTTTTTATTTCCATGTTTTTAAGATTGCGGATGAAAGTTAATTTTGTTTAAAAAATAGATCACAGTCAGGATTTTTAAAAAAGGAGTGATAGATGCAACAGTAGGGTTTTTCACAATCAATACATTCACAGCTTGATTTTCTTCCTGTTCTCTCGCTGTGCTTAAATGTGAATTTAAAAGACTGATTAAATATCTTTTTTTCAACTGAAGAAACTACTTAATATAATATTATTGTGGAGCAATTTTCAAAGACTGGTAGGAGGAGGAGGGAAGAGTGAAAAGAACAACAGTCCACAATTATAAAATGTCCTTGAGTACTTTTATCAGGTGTTGTCCACGTTTTCATCTATTTAATTCCACTTTGGTAGCTCATAATGTTGTAAAGGCACTCTACCTTGAAAAACGTTGTCTGAAAATCTGCACAAAACCAGACATACAATAGAGAGGAGGGAGGAAACAACAAAAGAGAGTTACTGAGAGAAGTGGAGCAGTCTATAGGGAGCTAGTATTAGAAAAGATGCTGTGGGAATTAGGGATAGGGTAGACCAATTTCCTTTGGGTGTAGCTCATGCTTCTGCTACATCTCATTTTTGTTTTGGTTTTGAAGGTGACCTGTAGGTTATATGCATGGAAATATAGTATCTATAGTAACATTCCACAGAGACTCACTAACCATACACACAAATTCTGCATCATGATTATGGAGTTAGCTACAACCATCTGTTTCAGGTTCCTTCAAAAGTGAAAAAGAAAAAAGAATGAACAGAAAAGGATATGTTGAGAAAAGGTGGGAGAGTCACAAATATCATCTATAGCAGAAAGATATGTGCTTATTAATTAGTTGATTCTATACAATATCTGATGGCAACCAGTTATTAATATGTTTAAAATTTCAGAACAAAGCCTACATGTTAAAATGGATTGTTTAGAGGGTTACACACTACACACTTCAGATTTTTAATCCCTCTGATAGAACTTATCTTCTATGAGATCCTAAGTTGTTCCTTAATTTATCCCCAATTCCCAGAAAGTTAAAATTAACAACTATCCACTTATGTGACTTCTGAGACAAATTCTGTGCGAGCTTTTGTGGTCTCAGTTTCCTTGGGTTATGTAAAATTGCACCAAAAGAAAATTTGGTTTAATATCTGTAAATGCACATACAAGTAAAAATGAGCACACATAAATGTTGGACCTGGAACAATTACTATCAGAATTTTATTACTTTTTCTTCCAGTTGTTTCTTGATTCAGACACTATCTGATCAGTTTACAGATAAATACAGTACAGATGACAAATGTGCTGTTCAGCAAAATAGTTCATTCCTACAATATTCTACGTATTGTACCAACAAAGGGCATCCTGTGGGTTAGAGGCCATAAATGCTTCCATCAAGACAAAAGAAAAGCTCTGCCAGAAATTCTCGGTTTGGTTCATTTAAGTAATATTGTGTTCTCTGATTGGGGCAACTCAGTGATCTTGGAAAAATAAAAAAGATCCCACTCAGAAAAACCTTGCAGTACAGCAGCTCTGTTCGTGATGGAATCACTACTATATTGCACCTGATAAAAAAAAAAAAAAAAATCAAAATAAACAAAAAAAACCCAAACAACAAACATATTTCATCACTGTTCCTCTTATACTGTCACGTGCTTTTCTTCCCCCTCAAACCCTTTTCCGGTCAAACCTGATTAGCAAGATAAATGAGTAAGTAAAAGCTTCCTTGCGTTCTTAACATGCTCTCTATTCCAAACTCATTCAGATGGATCAAAATTGGGGATTGATATTGGTCTTATCACCATGGGATCAACTCTGATGTCATATACAGTTCCCACTGTATCCTACCCATTGTGTTCCTGGAGTACAAGGATGCTGCTGAGTTGCAAGTGTTCTGTATTGCTGTAAGTATAGAGGGGGAAAAAAAGAAAGAAATAGGAAAGTCTATAAGTATTTATCTAAACTGATGCAAGAAAACAAACCCAGGCAACAACTACGGATGTGAAAGAGCCCCAAACTCAAATGGAAAAACCAAAACAAGCGATGACGCTGAGAAAATGTAAGGATGTTTTTATTTTCTTTTTCTAATCAAAGAGCAGTTTAGCAATCAATAGTTCTTCAAAAAGCTGAAGCATAGCAAGTTTATCTACAAAAATTACAAAGAAGCCTTGTTCTATAACATGTGAGTGAGATTCACCTGATCAAACTTCAGGATTCACCTCCTCTATCTTGAGAAATCTACGCTACAGATATCTGCATCTGAGTTATTTGCCTTAATTTGGACCAGTGGAGTGCAATAGGAATGACTCATTTGAGTTATCTTAGCTGTTTACTTTAACATGAGGTGGCTCCAACCTTAAAAGTTCCTAGTTTTTCCTCCATTGAATTGAAAGTCTTTCCAGGATGAGTAGCCCTACATATATACTCCAGATACACAAAGCTAGGTGAATTGAACCCCCATCCAGCCAGATAAGCTTTACCTATCAACCCAAAGTTGACTGTCTAGAATCTAGGCTTGTTGTCTAAATTTCGTTGACAGTGGAGAAGGGGAAAGGTATCTTTTTAAAAGTTATTCTTCCAACTTTTCTTAAATTACTTATCTGATGACAAAGCAACTTTTGAAGGTGCCTAACTCTCTCTGCTAGCTATAGGGGAGCAAAAATGGAGAATGTAGGCTGGACATCAAATTCTCAGGTGACAAAGATTAGAAGAGCATCCACTTTTGCTTTCGGATAAGGAAAGCTTAGCAATGGGCTACAGCCTTGTGTCATCTTTCAGCAATAGTTAAGCAGAAATGGAGAAGCTATATGTTAGTCCTGAGCTGCAAGTAGGCTGTCATCGCTAGTGAGCTGCAGGACCTTCAGTTTCTGGTCCAACTTCAAAATAAAGGGTCTAAGAATTATCAAAGAAGAACAAAGTTAGCATTAAAAAGTTAGTGTTCAGAAAAAAATATATAGCATTCTGCAGAAACTCTGTCTCTGGACTCTGTCGCCAAGGTTCATCCCCTTTCTCCCTGTCTCATAACGAAAGAGCGCCTTTCCATTTGGACTGCTGCTTTGGCTGGAGGAAATGTGTCCTTCTAACCCCCCATGGCAGTGTCACAGGGAGACCTGCAGAAAGAGGACTGACTGTGGATGGCACTGGTGTGGGCCCTGCCAGCATGCCCCACTTGATGCTTCTTCTGGCCTCAGTGGGACACGTGGTGAAGGAGTTCTGGGTCAATACATTTTTGAGTAAGCCTTGCCTGGCAGTTCAGCCTGGGGTGGCCCATGATCACACTGTAGGGGGGAATGCTCTAGACACTGCTGTATGTGGACACATCATTCCCGAAGTGGGGAGAGATTCCCCCCATGGCTGCCAGGAGCTTTTGGGCAGAGCTGGCAGAGCTGCTTCACCCAGCTGTGTCCAGTCAACACTTGACCAGCCCTGTCCTCAACACTGCTGCTTTTCTGTGCTCGACTGCTGGGTGGTACTTGGGTGTTTTAGGGCCACTTGGAAGTGCTCTCTGGGGTGGCAGGAGAGAGAAAAGGCAACTTGGGTCTCAGAGGGATCTGTCTCTGTCCCTTCCCTGTGTATAGGAAACCAGAAGGAACAGAGGAAGCCCAGGTGACCCAGCTGCCCTCCATCAAGCTCCTACTGAAGGAACCAAGCCGTGGCACAGCAATGCCATGAGTGTCTCTCCTGTCTTCACTCTGTCCCCAGATGTTTCTTCCAGCCTAGCATCAGGTGCATCACTTCTACACTTCCACTTTTTCCCCTTGCCCAGACAACAACACTACATGCCAGCAGCCTGGAGAGGCTGGTCAAGGGCCAGGCAAAAGTGGGGTGTCTCAGGCCAGCAGGCTGAGCTTCGGCAGGAAGTCCCCGTGTCCCAGCTTCCCCCAATGCTGGCATCCTGGCCTGCTGAGCACATCCCATGTCACTGGCTGCAGCAAATCCCTTGGGCTTCCCCACCTCTCACACATTGCCGGTGGGTCAATGCAGCTCACCTGGAGATGTTTCTGTTGCCCTCTAGTAGTGAAGGTGGACTTGGCCACTCAATTGGTCATTTTGGAGAAAATCCCATGTAACCTTCATTGTCTATGTTCTCTATAGTTTAACGAACACTGTTTTAAATTACATGAAAACCTCAGCAGGTGAAGATAGATATAAGTCAGTTGTAATGAAAGAATATATAACACTTTTAAACATCTGAATATCAACCTCTTTTTTTTTCGTTATCCATGATCCACAGAGAACAGAAACCCACTGGGACAGTGCCTTGAAGTGTGATATACAACTGTCACATTAATTAGAAACTGAGCTTCAAAATATGCCTTGCTGAACCCAAACGAGTCTAAACAGATCATTTGGTTTTGTGTTCCTGAAGTGTGTCAGGATGCTTCTGGTTTCATTCAAAAGAGAAAGGAAAGATGTTAATTACATGTCCTTTTGTATCTGTTGATATTAAAAAGATGTGAAGCAATCCTGAGAATATCATTAGACCTATGCCGGCAAGAATTATACTGTTTTTATTTTTTGGAAGGGTATAATTTAGGAGAAAAAGTAGTTTCTTTTAATATATTCTTCTATTAATTTGGCCTAGCTGGAATATTTTGTGATCAATATCGGTTTTCTATTGCTCAGGACATGTCACACCTGTGCAATTGTTATGGTGCCAATATTTCAGCCCTAAAAAGTAAACAAATGTGAAAGAAGTTTTGTCTCATGGAAACACCTAATATTTCAAGTTTCAGATCCTTTCCTGATTCTGTGCATAATTTAAGAAATTCAGGAGGTAGCAAGTACAATTGTGAACACTTTTGTTCCAAACTGTTGGCAGTGGTACTTTCACCCCCTAGAGAATTTAGAATAGACTTTTCTTTGTATATTATATAATTTCATATTTTACTACAACATTAGTTGTACTACAGTTACTGGCTAGGACTCGTCTTTTCTGCCTCTACTTTAGAAAAAAAATCTAATTCCTGAGCACTGTCATAGTCCAACTTGAAAAATTTGCAGTGCATTCTGCACACTGCCATTCGTTTCCTACATATTTCTTTGGGTTTTTTTGTGTTTAGGCCCCTCATTCAGCTTGAGGATGGAGCTGCTCCAGTTTAGCTCCATGAATGTGCTATGGTTATGGCTGCTGAAGGCAGTGGCCCTTCTTGCTCCTATCCCTGGTTGTTCTTCCCTTTCACATGCTACTTCTTTCTCCTGGTTTGTTTTTTTTGGGGTTTTTTTTTTTTTTTTGTGCAGAAGAGCTTGTGTTTGCCTTGTGAAAGACCTCATGTTGGAGGAACAGATTCTGGTAAAATTTAATCCAAAAAAGAAAGAGGAAAAAGAAGGAAAAAAAAATAATAATAAGTTTCAAAAAAAGTAGTTTTAAATGTGTTCAGCGGCTCAGTTTGGTTCATAACTGATCTTGGCCATCAAATGACAGCTGTAGAAAGCCCTTTCCAAAAGGACTAATAATTGCATGTGATAGGAGCTTAGACTATGCAAAAAGTTAAATCAAGAGGTCTTAATTCTAGGATAATACTGCCCAGTCAAAAATTTTGGAGTTTTGTTTGACGTACTCCCTATTTACTAGCTATTTAATATTTTTTTTTCCTTTAGAAACGTCTACACAGAAGGAACACAAAATCCACCAGCTGTATTTCAAGCTTCATTTTACTTTCAGACACACTGGTGTGATCCGCATGCATACTGATGAAAACAAAGTCAGATTCAAGCTCTAAATCAATCGTCTTTTCTGTTAAATGTATTCTTCCTGTCCTCTTTCTCTGCTGTGTGTATAAAACAGATTTCAAAACATGAACTGCAGAGTTTTTGCTTTCTGAATACTGTGTTTTATAACCTACTATTGCTACTCTTGTGAAAAGTCTAATGCGTCATAACATACATATCTATGTATGTATAAATATATATGTGTGCGAGTGCATGCACAAACCAAAACACTTTGTTCTCTCTGCTCCCCACATTTCTGTGAAAAACTCTGCTTGTTGTGAAACATCTGTGTATAAAATTTAAATTCATATGATCTGTTTCAAACATACCTAATATGATGTCTTTTGTGGTTGCCATCTGTCATGCAGCAACAAAAGTGATTTTTTTCCCCCAACAGGAAGAAAAAACATGCATAATATCAACAAGGATCTTTTTAAAAATGTTAAAAGATCCGCAGTAAACACATTCAGTATAAGTCTCAAAGGAGGCATGATTCTTTCTGAATCTCCATATAAAAAGGCTTTTAAAGTTTACCAACATTTGATTTGAATTGTTTAGCTGAAGCTAAACTGATACATTATTCATGTTAAGTGAAGTGTATAAATAATGGCAATTTTATCTCCAAAAATATTTTAAAACCTAGTTTGAATGCAGCTTGCAATTTATAGCTGAGGTTTTACCAACTCATTAGAAGCAAAAACCGGGCAAGAAATTTCTTACCGAGTTCAAGAGAAAATGAGTTGACAAGTTATTGTATGTGAAGGTGACTGCTAAATATATCCCCTGAACATTAAATATAGCCACCTTAAAATGCAGTCTTTGAACACACATATCCACAAGTACACACGCTCTTCCACCAACAAGTTCTGTAGCCTGATGCAGTAGATGAGTTACATGCAAGGACTTCAGTGTCCTTGAACCATTTTCAACAGAAATGGTAAGTTTGGGTCTCTGTCACCACCTTTTAAACTATTTAGAAATATACCCATAATTCATGAAAACACAAAAGATACTGTTGTCATTAGAAAACAAAACATGAACAGGATTGGACAACCTATTAATAAGGAAATAATTCTAGAGGCAGAAAATGATAGTTCTAATGATATTTCTACTCAGTTCTAATGATAGTTCTACTCATTATCATGCAGTATGGATCAAGTAATTAATTACTATTTTGAACCTTCAGGCTAAAATCTCAGAACTGGACACTTTTACCATTTAGGACTAATCCAGCTCTTACATAGGGCAACGGGAACATGCTAGTGGTTGAATCAGTAGACATTGTCTACTTCAATTTCTTTATATGTAAAATCAGGAAATATTACCTCTGCAGTGCTGTTATGAAACAATAAAGTTACCACTGCCTGATGCTGTTGCTATTTCTGCTTTAGTTAGTTTCCTACTGGGCAAATCAATTGATTTAATCTCTGCATTTCAGACAGTTTCCTCAGAATTACCTAGACAAAAGTCATGGTTGTTTCCTTAATTTACAGTCCCTAAAGACTCCTCAATTGCCCTTTTAGCCCCTTCTTTCCTTTGTCCCTATTTGATTACCAGTAGTGACAGAGATAAGAAACTATCTTACTCGCCTTCATTGTATGGAACATTTATTTTTACCCCCTTTCCTCACTCTGACAGAGCATACGGACATGTCTGTTGTCTCCAACTTTTCTTTCCTCTTGTCTTCTCTCAGGTTTTTCCTTGATCATCTATAACTAAGCCAAACTTATCCTCTACAAAGCTCTGCAGCCCCTCATGAAAGATCTTATCCATCAGCACACTGAAAGATAAAGTTAAGCATGTGTTTAATTACATATCTGACGTGGAGTATATTTGCCATTTCTCTATTGTACTTCTATAACTGGTTATACTTTCTAATGCATTGATTTAATGAACTTTGGCATGATGGTCTTTTAATTGTAAATTCTGTTCATGTATTTAATCTTTCTATTTACGTCAATAAGTGGCCTGATGCATACAAAACAAGATTCATTCCAAACATTTGCAAGAAATAGAAAATAGTACAAACCTTTTCCAAAATTTTATATGAGATACACTTGAAAGTTCAATATAAACATAAACATGCCAGTCTTGTATACATTTACTTATCTGGACTCTGTTAGGTAAGCAATTCTAGTATCTTGAAAGAAAGACCGTTCTTGTACTATTGCCCAACTGGAAGGAAGAAGCAGCAGAAGTCTGGTATGAAAGCCTGTACTTCCATAATATTCAGTATAATTTTATATTTTCAAAAGCTTGGGCAGTTCTGACCCAGATAATACAGTGGTCAAAATAATCCTGTAATTCTGGGAATGTTTTCCAGGCTCAAGCGTTAAGTCTAGACGTATTGCAGCTTAAGTATTTCTCTCTGCTATGTAAAACCGGCTTATAAATCTCAGAATTTGTTCCCCAGAAACTATATGAAAACATATTGGCCATTCTGACAAGAGACAGACACATTTATTTTTGCCAGCATTATCACATGTGGACTGGATCCAGCAGAATGCAGCTGGGATAAACAAAGCTTTTTGGCAGATCATTATTAACAGAGGAACAATCCTGTGAAGATTGTGAGAACAATCTAGGGGCTTTTCAGCTATGAGAGATGTCTTGGAGGCTAAATTTAGTTTGTATGAACAAATGTATAAGAGGCATCTTTCTCCTCCTTCTCCTTCTCCTTCTCCTTCTCCTTCTCCTTCTCCTTCTCCTTCTCCTTCTCCTTCTCCTTCTCCTTCTCCTTCTCCTTCTCCTTCTCCTTCTCCTTCTCCTTCTCCTTCTCCTTCTCCTTCTCCTTCCTTCCTTCCTTCCTTCCTTCCTTCCTTCCTTCCTTCTTTCCTTCCTTCCTTCCTTCCTTCCTTCCTTCCTTCCTTTCTTCCCCTCTTCCTCCCTCTCTCCCTTCCTTTTTCCCAGAACATTTCATATTCAACATGTGAGGAAGGAGATTCAAGGAATTCTGAGAATTACAGAAGTTTAAAGATGAAATAAGTAAAAGTTTTTAATTTTTTAGGCAACTGTATAACCTTCCAGTGTGTACAGAAATGATACAGTTTCAAGCTAGAAGTACATTGAAATCATCCAGTTTGAAGGATAGTTTATCTTGAAAGGAGGGGAAGCAAAGGAATGCATGGATTTTAGTATTTGACACCATCGACCTCTGGTGATGTCTGCCCGGTACGTGAAATTACTTCATGGACCTCTCAAACTACGCTCTCCTGTTCGATATCCCTTTCCCAACCGCCCCAGCTGCAATGCTGCACTGACACAATTTGCTGTTTGTGGTTATCAGATCTGTCCTGTGCACCCCTGTTAAAAGTACCCCAGAGTAATCAGCAAAGCCTGTAACAGAAATTAAAGCTGAACTGGAGGAGGAAGAAGTGAGAACAGGCATCTTTGGAGTTAAAGAGCAGGACACGAATAATTACATGAGGAACATCTTCATATTTAACCATAAACATAGGTAAACCAGCATGCCTGGCACAGGTAAAAATGCAGCCATTCAGAAGGAATCCACAAGTGCTGCTCTAAGATGCTCTGTGGCACCTTTATACTGAGCAAGATTCAGGGAGAGGATATTTAAATGTCAAGCTCCAGCATTTTTGTTGTAGCATTACGTCATTTGGCACTCAGAGTGTTTCGGTCTTCCTTGATGTCAAACACCAGCTTCATAGAATTATTAGACTTTCTATAGGAAATTATTAAGGGGGGAAAAAATCTTAAAGAGAAACTTTTCCATTGAAGTGCCTCTTTCTAGCCATGACAGCTTTCCCACTTCAGTGCATCATTAATGGATATTTTTGGTAATCCTTGAAAAAGGAGGAGGAATTAAAAACAAACAAACAAACAAAAAA
This sequence comes from Vanellus vanellus, assembly GCF_965231255.1. Taxonomy (NCBI): domain Eukaryota; kingdom Metazoa; phylum Chordata; class Aves; order Charadriiformes; family Charadriidae; genus Vanellus; species Vanellus vanellus. The sequence goes on along the minus strand of NC_138905.1, from coordinate 216,644,353 downwards.
AACCCCGACAAGCAGTATTTAAAAACATTTAAAAATATCCTAGGATTTTTAAGTATTTAAAATCCTTCAAGGATAAAACATTTATTTGAAGAAGTTCCCAGTTGGGGAAAAAAAAAAAGGCACATTATTTTAAAAGTATCTGGAAGATGATGCCTTTGAGAGAGTGACTCATTTTTCCAAAGGACTCTAGGAAAGCTTTTGGGGAGAAGGGGAGATATATTCTATAATAATAAAAATGTTGAGAGAGAAATGTTTTGGTATCTCTTTTATAAAAATTGAGTACTTCTGTGGGGTTTCTTCTAGTCTTGGTAGATTTTTTTCTGGTGTCTCTTTTTGTGGAATTTAGGCATCTGAGCAGACAAAAGAAAATTCTGCAGCACAGAGGAGGCCATCCTCTGCATGAGTGAAGACGTACCATGATGTTTCATTCTATGCTCCTTTCAGAGTTAGCTCTGAGAACTTCACAAAGTCTTTACAGACAATGTCGAGAAGAAAGGGGAGAAACAAGTGAAAGGCAGAGAAAAGAAATTTGGAAAGATCTGCTGAAGCATATATGGATGGCAGAGCACTGGCACAGGCTGCCCAGAGAGGCTGTGGAGTCTCCGATTGTGGGGACATTCCAAACCCACCTGAATGCTATCCTGTACAACTGCTGTAGGTGCCCCTGCCCTGGCAGGGGGGTTGGACTAGGTGATCTTTAGAGGTCCCTTCCAACCCCGACCATTCTGTGATTCTGTGATATTAAACACACATTTATCTCTAGGACCAACATCTCAACATTGCCCTTAGAGGCAGTCATATGTACTTGCAACGTGAAGAAAGCATTTAAACATTTTGGATGATGTATGCAAACTGAAAGGCAGAGTTTCCTTAGGAACCACAAATACAGGGCTACCTGTACCATCCCAGCTGGAATTCTCTCAGCAAGTGCATATAGAAATGATACAAGTCCTTAATGGCTATGTGAAACGTCTGAGTTGGGAGAATGACCAGAGCTTGTAGACAGCAATCTGTCCGAGCTGATAACAGCTGTCACGCTCTTCTGCATGCTCCCAAGCGTGGAGGAAATAGCAGCTGAGCCACAGCTCATCCAGTGTACCTGGGGCCAGTCTCTGCTGTAAAGCCCTTCTTGGATGGAGCAGCCATGGCATGTAACCCTCTCACCCTCCCACTGGAATGGAGAGGTTGTAGGAAAGATGCCTATTTGAAAAGTTTCCCTGGCCATCGCTAACTCCTAAATCCTTGTCCTGAGGATTTGGAAAAGATCTATTTGGCATAGCCCAATGCCATCCAAGGGACCATGGGAGCAACTGAACAGAATCAGCACTGGGTTTCCAGAGCCAGGAGCAGCCCAGTTTAGTTCACTTGTCCATAAAAATAATAACCACCTCCTCATCCCTTATGCTTCCTTTAACCGCTTCTTAGCTGGTGTCTGTGTTGCCTAAAGTTAACTTCACCCTCTCTAACCTTTAGTACAAGTTGCAAAACCCACTTCCCATCACCTTGAATTCCCTGGTATGAAGCCATTGAGACTCCATTTCATGTATTCTTCAACACTTCATTCATGAGGAGCTCCTCTGTAACTAAATTGCTGCCTGCTTTTGGGTTTGTCATCTGTTCAACAGACTATGCCTCTCTCAGCCTGAATTTCCCTGTACAGCCATTACCTGCAGAGAAAGACGTTGCTCAGCCCATGGAACAGCTGATATTCTCAAGGAACCGGACAGAATAAAAATTTCTGTGTGCAGTGTTTTCAATACTTTCATCTTAGTAGGATCTATGTCACAAAATCCCTGCTCTGTGCAACAAAGACAACTTTCCAGGGTTTTCCTTTAACTTACGGTTCCCTTTCAACCACTGACACACCTCCTTGCTTACATTGTCCTCTCTTAGTTCAACGCTTTAGTGTAAATACAGTAAAGACCCAGAGTCTCAGTTCCTATGGTAATGCTATCCCCATGGGTATTTGTGAAAGAGGATCTTTGTGATGAACAGCACCTCTCCTATGAGGAGAGGCTGAAAGAGTTGGGACTGTTCAGCCTGGAGAAGAGAAGGCTCCGGAGAAACCTTATTGCAGCCTTCCAGTACCTAAAGGGCCTACAGGAGAGCTGGGGAGGGACTTTTTACTCGGGCATGTAGTGACAGGATGAGGGGGAATGGCTTTAAACTGGAAGAGGGCAGGTTCAGATTGAACATTAGGAAGAAGTTTTTCACTGTGAGGGCGATGAGGCACTGGCACAAGTTGCCCAGAGAGGTTGTTGAGGTCCCATCCCTGGAGGTGTTCAAGGCCAGGCTGGACGTGGCCTTGGGCAACCTGGTCTAGTGGGAGGTGTCCCTGCCTATGGCAGGGGGGTTGGAACTGGATGATCTTCAAGATCCTTTCCGACCTAAACCATTCTATGATTCTATGGCAGCCTAAATATATCCAGCACAAATATGCTCAGAGAAAAAACTCTACCCAAGAGGTAGTGAGTACTGATCCCATTTTGTATCTATAGAGTTAGATGGCTTATATACTGCGTGTGTATGGAGGGAATGTGGTAAAGAGAGAGAAAACCTAGTCTTAATTTCTCTTTATCTATTTATGCTTTGCTGAGACATGAGCATTTGCCAGCATTGTAAATGTGTTGGGCATCCTTCCTGTCTTAAATCATCTCCGGGAGTTCATTGTGGAAGAAATCAGACAACAGAAGAATGGAGATAATCGCAAGGCATCTTTTAATGGGACTTTAAGGGGATGGGTATTACTTTTCACATTAAATGGGATGAGTTCATCAGGAGTTTATTTTTTTCTTTTGGGAACCATGTTAATAATTAGGCCAGAGAAACAGAGCCTAACTGATCCAACATCTGCTGGAGTGCCAGAAGGAAAACCCCACTTCTGTCTAGACCAGTACTCAGCCTAAGGACAATTGGTAAGAGAAGGACAAAAAGCTTTCCTTGGCTTTCAACTGTCTTTAATGCTGAGAGAGAACTTGACAGAGTTGCAAGTGAAGGAGACAGGGAAATATACTGGTTAATTTTGTGCTGATTTGGTTTTTTTTGTTGTTTTTTGGTCGTGTATAAGATATACCTACAATATGATCTTTCCTCATCTATAGAAGGAGAAATGAAGCTTTTGTCGCACTCCTCAGAAAGAACCTCTGTGTTTGAGTAAGTTAAACCCATTGCTCAGGGCTGTCCTGTGACACAGTTCCTTCCATTATCCATTAACTTAGACAATACCAGAGAGTAAGTCTTCCATAGAACTCTTTATATTCAAATCTTCAAGACCCTGGGAGTAAATACAATTCTTTCATTTTGCAGAATAAATAAAGAAGGGATGGGGGGGAGGGGGATGTGAAGGACTATGTGCAGTAAAACAGAGCAATATGACTAAATTTTAAGGAATTATTGTTACAGATTATTGCCTACATTTTCCTGTCTTGTCAGACAACTTACAATAGAAATGCAGTTTTAAGCTGAATAACTATATGAATTTCTTTGTAATTTTGTTTAGAGAAATAGCTGTACAATCATTGAGAAAACACTACAAAATAGTCTGGAACAATCTCACAATTACAATTTCAGCCGCAACTAAAAGGCTGCATTCAACCACTAAAAACATGCATCTAAATCGAGATGAGATAGACCAACTTGACTATAATCAATGCAATCAAGATTTTCTCCAGCAACAATTAATCTTGTCCTTGAGAAATCAAGTAAGTGAGGGTTCTGCTAGAATCGCTGGAACAACTATGTTGAACGGGAGTGATGCTGCTTTAGCATCCTATTGGGCTGGTGGCTTTGTTTGAACATTCAGGAATACTTGTTATCAATTTCTGTACAAATGTTACCGTCATAATGGGGTAATGTTGCCATCAATAGAAGTAGCATTGCCACATAGCCTCATCATTGCTCTTTGGGGGCACATTAGCTCATGTTCTGCCTCTCAGTGAAATCTCTGCCCTTCAGCCTGCTGACGAAAGCTGTTTCCTACAACAGAGCCAGAACTATTCATCAACTGCAATTAGTAAGGAGAGAACATACATGTGTATAAATATACAAAGACAAAATTGCTGAGGGACAATCCAACACACCTAAAAGGACAGTTTGCTGTGGCTTATGTCCCACTTGTAAGAGCTAGTGTTCCTTCCTGGTGTTAAGGTCTGATCTTTCCAAGAGAAAGCTTGTGATGTCTGCAGAAGAACATTTCAGTTCCTAATTTCCCCATAAAACTCCTCTAAAATCTTATGAAGAAGTTACATAAGGAATGAATCTGATACTGTCCAAAATGGTAACACCTAATTTAAGATACTAAAGTAGATGAACTAACATCTAAGTGCACTCAAGTATTACATTAAATACAATGGGAAAGAAGAACCAACATCATCTCATATAGGTTCACCTTGTGGAAACCATCAGGAGTATCCAACGAAGATGTGTGTCGTATTTATATTCCTAGAGGTGATATATGAGACTGAGAAAAGGTAGGATTGTGTGATCTTGTAGCGTGTATTCATGTCAGGTGGCTTTTATTTTCACTAAGAGTAGCATCTTGCAAAAGTCATTATTAATAAGTCACCTTTTCTAATGAGCTAACTGTAACATTAGCACTGGCCTGTGCAACATAAGCTTATTTTAGAGGGATGTGAACTGATTCCACTCATGGGTCATAATTAGCAGTGGTGCTCTGTAACTAATTTATGTAACAGGGAGGAGCTAGTCATTGCACCTGGGAAAATTCCCTTCTAACTTGCTCCCTTTCTGATGCCTTTAGTCCTCATAACCTGTGTTTCATTTATGAATAGATCTTTTAGCACACAGTGTTGTTTACATCTCCTCCTGAGTAAAAAGTCACCTTAAAATCTTCCTAAACACTTCCACAAATTAAGGAAAAGGAGAGCTATGGAGATAGTGTTCGGTATAGATGTCTTCAGTGATCAAGCTCCTAATTTAAGATCTTTAGATGCCTAAGTAAGTGAGATGAATCCAAGTACACTGAAGTACTACTAGGCTGGAATTAAAAATGAATAGCATCTAATCTGGGTGCACGCTGATGGGAATTGTCATTATAGGTCTGATATAGACCAGGAGTGTATATACACTGAGTAGCATTTCATTTTCTTAGAGAGGTTTTTATTCCTACTTTCTCAAGGGAAATATATCTTCAAATTGCTTTCCAAAGCCTGTTCCGAAGTCTACACTGGGCAGGGTCTTTCCTCTACCTGTAAACCTTATCCATGGGTAGTCTGTGTTTTTCAGGATATATTAAGTTTGAAACATATGCACCAAGACTATTTAAATGAGTTGTTAATTAGTCAGTGCTTAAACAACAACACATTTTCTCTAGTGTACTGTTCCAATACTAATAACTCGTGCTCTTCCCATCTGTTTGAATCCACCTGTTTTCATTATTTTAAACCTGCAATGAAAAGTCTTTGATGAAGAAACCAATTTCATAATATATGTTCATACCCAGAAACACTGATAATACTTTTTGCTGCTATCTTAAGGCACATGTTAACTATTTTCCTTTACTGTTGATATTGTAAATTGAAATTCATACCTGAAATGAAACAAAGCTGCTTTGGGGCAAAGAAGATTTTACATTTTTTGAGGGGGAAGAGATACTGGAAAGAAAAATACCTAGTATTTCCACATGACCACATGATTTTATTAAATGAATGTTTTTCACCTATATTTCCCTAAATATAGGTGACTCAGCATAATTGACGCTGACAGCATGAGATTAACCTTCTGGTTATCTTTCATATTGTATTCTTAAACGTCCTAGATACAGAAACAAGCAGATCTTTTCATTCTTAGTAAGCATTTTTCCTAAAGAAAGTGATTTAAGACAGGGAAACCCAGGTAACCTGGGCAATGGGAACCGTTGTTCAGAGCCAGTATTATTGATCTACAGCTTGTTGATATGTCTTGATTCATCCCTGTTATACTTCTCCTTCCATTTCCCAAAATATTAGCAAACACTTTTGTTTCAAAATTTCCTATTGCAAGTAGATTTTGGTTTATAATTCCTGGTATTTATGGGAATTTTGTTTTGCAAACCGCAAAGAGAATTCAGTGGGACACACAGTAGAATAAATGAATCAAATATTTATGTGCACACACTTGTGCAATCAAGAAATAAATGAAAGAGCACCTGGCAATAAATCACAGCTTGTACTATTTTAAAGAAAATCATTCTTTACAACTCCAAACCAAACTCATTAAAAATTTTAAAAAGTGGAGACAGGGCTGTATAAAAATACACTTCAGTGTATAGGTGTGTGTCAGAAGAGATACGCAGATCTATGACTATATTTGGGTTTCTACACACCAGGATCCAGCGACATCTGAGATGCACCCACTACCCCTGGGGCCACCAGGTTCCAACCTCTCTCCCCTACAGGTGGTGTGCCCTATCTGCCAGGCAATGAGTAGCCGTCTCAGTCTGAGGGATCTCTGACACCGGACACCTGTGTGAGGGTATCTGAAACACAGGCCTGGTCAACACAGCGACAGGAGCCTAAGGAAGGGTTTGGTTGACCAAACATAGGTGTCTAACACAAGCTTAATCTTCCAGCAATGACTATGACCCTACTAGAAGTGTGCAGCTATACCTCCAGTGCTCTGATGTAGCACATAGGCCAGTCTAGAGGAGATTTTGGCGACTTGCAAATCAGTGAGGGAACTGCAAGGGATAGGCTTGGAACACGTAATCAGCTCTGATGAGTGCCGGACAGGTTAGGTAGCAACATGAAAATAGAAAGTGCAATGTGTCAGACCGTTCGCATTGATGTAAGCAGAATAAGGGCAATAGGTGGCACAGTGGTCATAACCTAATCTACATCACTAAAACTGAAAGCAGAATTTTACCCTAAAATACCAAATGGCCTTTCTCAAGATTCAGTCTCACAGGATACCTGATGACTGAGATCCTGATGACACTGTTATCCTCTGCCCTTTCCCAGGAAGAGCAAAGCATACAAGAACTCACAGCCCCAAGATAACATCGTCTTACCTATAGAAGATACATACAAACAGACAGGCACAAAGTTGATCTGCGGCTGGATCCAGGACTGTTCGAACAGTATTCACAGAAGGAAGACAATAATCCCACATGCACATGTTCTCACAGTCTGCTGTGGTGGCCAACAGCATAGAGATATGAGCCGCTGCCAAGTGAAGTCCAAGCAAAGTTGTTCCTCCATGTGAATACCGGAAAACATCCAGATCTATGTAATCAACACAAAGAATTTTCATTTCTTTGTTGTAAATCTGACTGGGAGCTTGTGCATTTTCTTAAAACGTTGAACCACTGTTGTTACACTCCTGCCTCTGTAAACAGGCACATTCTACCATTTTGCAGAAACTGAACATATGGAGTCACGAATGAAGCCAAATCTTGCCTTTAGGTTTCAAGAAGGAGTTCTCAATCTCATGGCCCACAAGGAGGTCAAATGCTGCCTCAAGCCTGCATTTCTGAGCGATATTTCCCATCAAATAGCGATCCAATTGCTTTGGAAGGTTTACTCAAGATTTTCATATGAGAGAAACTTAATATTCATTTCCTTTATGGCAGCTGCTATCCACACACATCTACAGAATTCCTGCTCTGAAAAAAAAAATATCATGTTTCTAGAGTAATCATTTCATATGTTTCCAGTTCTTTAATATCACTTGCAACCGATGCCACAATCATCACAGACTGTACATTTGGCAAAGCCTGAATCCTGATCAATGCATATTGAGCAGTATCAAAAACGTCTCTATCATTTGACAGTAAGGGTGCAACGTGACATGTCATTCAGTGTCACTAGAGACCCGTCATATGCTGCTGTTCCTGTTTCAGGACCATTCTGGACCAACCACTGTGGTGCACTTCTCACTTTGCGGAGACAGATTTTTCATTTCCCTGGCAAGCCGCATGGGATAAAGATGCTGTTGTACCCAGGCAAATTTTTGTAAGCAATTTCCAGTTAATCGTACTGTTTTCTCCAGAGATTTCAAAAAAAAAAAAAAAAACAACAGCTAATCAGAACGAAGAACATTTCCAGTCTCCGTCAGTAAATTCCACTTGGTTTTACACAATTACTGTAATTAACCAAAGAACACAGACTCCGCCACTCCTGTCTAACCTGCGATAGAACCGAGGATGCAAGCACTGTCACATTCGGAGCATGTGCTGCCCCAAGGACTTGGCAGCTGAGACTGAGGCAGCACGCAGGCAGGAACAAATGGCAGGGAGGAGTAAAGGTGTAGGCAACGGTAGTCAGATTGAGCCGACAGTGCACGTTTTGACAATCTCAACTGTTAAATGCACTACTCAGAGGACAGTCAAGCTGCACGAACAGTAGGAGTATTTGTTGTGTTTGCTATGTTGGTGTATTTACAGGAGTGATTTGGCATTTAAGAAAAGGTTAAGCTGCACCGAAGATGCTGTAGGTGTTTATGGCACAGTGTGGTCTTGTCTGACAAAGACCTAGTCTGGATGGAGGAATAGAGGCTGTAGGAGTTACTCCAACCTGGGAGTAGTCCTGAAAGGCATTGTACAACCAAGAAATACCATCTGAAGTTAAAATCTATGCCTGATCTTCCTGGCACTGGGAATAACCACTTTCCTTAATAGGAATGTAGTATCACCCTGAGTATCTGGGAAGCAACTTCACGCGATCCTCCTCCCACGTTCACTGTTGTTTGCCTTGCCACTTTCTGCTCGTAGGAGTAAATTGAGAACAGGCTCTGCTCTCCAAACTGTACGTGGACCCAAAATAGGCAAAAATGTAATGTGGCCTACTAGTAAGACTAAACTACACGCTATAGAATTTCTCCTCCACCTCCATTTTCAGAAACACCAGGAGGTGAGCTCTACGTGGTACCATAACAGTACTCATAGTGGTACCAAGGAATGAGTCCTGAAAGCGCTTTCTACTGCATGGAGTTCAGCTAAATTTTAGCCTGCCTTGTTCCACCATGTAAACATGTGTCTGGGATTAAATGAAAAGGAGAATAACTCCACATTAATATTTCTGATTCAGTATAATCAAGGACTGTATTAAATTGACTCTTCTGCTGAACAGGTCTAAGTTTAACTTTCGTTTTCAGATTGGCTCTTAAACAGTGCAACAGTTCTACGAAGAATTCTCCAGGTGACTACCAAACGTTTAGAGCACTTTTTATAAATCACAGCTCATTCCTAAAGGTAGTGCTTCCATATGGCAGGTATGTATTATCCTCTGTAATACACTTCAAATGTAAATTTGGTTTTGTTCTCGCGACAAGTCCTGAGAGGTGTCAATGATCCACGACTTACAGAGTGCTGAGCACCAACTGGCATTTGGGCTTATGCTAAATATGTTGTTAAAAAGTATCGGAGACGTTGCCACTCTTCATTAGTTACAGAGGGAGATTTGTGCATCATGGTTTCATGAGGCAGGTTGTTTTATATGTAAAGTATGTATTCATATCTTTTGTCTGCGTATATATATTTATCATATCAAAATGAGAACAATTTTTCTGAGAAATGTTTTATTTTTGGCACATAAACATGAAGTTCCCCAATTAAAACCCACACACGTTTTGGCTCTCCAAACCTACATCTGAGCAGCATTTGACATACAATTTATAAATTATACTTACAGCTGTCTGGTACACTACCTTTCCTATGACTTTTATTCTCTGCTTGCCACCACCTTCACCTCTATTTGTCTGCTATTTCCACAACTTCATTTTATCCTGTGGGCCTTGGATATAAACATGTTTGTGCATAAGTAAACACGCAATTAAATAAATTCCCCAGTACTTTCAGGATCAGGACAGTAAGTTTTTTAGGGTAGACTTTCTTACTTGTATGGGACAATGAATGGTATTAGGGGGTTCTACACACTTTTGGAGTTACTGGAAACTGGTGAAATATGTGAACAACAAAGGAAGAAGATCTGAGAATGTGTGGACTTGAAATTTTAGTTTTATGCTCTTAAGAGAACTGATTATTACTGGACACCACAGTGAGTTCCCTTGATAATTAGATGTCCTTCTCAATGAGTTTACAATAAAAAAGAAAAAAAAATAATGTGTGCTGATGTTATTAAAAGTAGTAGAGTTTGGACTGTACCACTTAATCCTGCTCCCCATGAAATCAGTGTTGAACCTCTGACCAAGACTGTTAATACCACTGCCACTACTGATTTTAGCTCATGTGGGCTCTAGGGGGAACAAGTAATTTGCACATCACACTGTCCTCTAAGATCAAACAAATAGCCCAGACTCAGCCAATAGAAAGAATTTTTGAAGAGCTTAAGACTTGTTTGCCCCAACTCAGTTTTGGTTACAAGTCAGACGAAAAAAGGTATCAGTCACCTTTGATAAAGTCATACCTGCTGAGAAACACTGTTACAGCCTGTGATTTTGAAATCCCATACTTCAGTTCAGAATGCCCTGTATTTTAAATAACAGTTACTGAAAAAAATTACCTAGAAGAAAATAATTTTGTTTTCAGCAACTCTTCTCCTCTTCACCCATCTAAGGGTGCTCACTTCTTACTGAAATTGTTTCCTAGATTTCTTGAAGTATTCTCCTTACACAAAAGGAAAGGTTTGTCTTAATTTTTCTTGAGGAAAGGGGTGGGTTTTTAATGAGACCAGTTCAAAACAGAAATGTTCATATTCTTTGCTTGAATAGCAACACATAAGAAGACTCCAGACATGGCAGTAGATATTTGTAAAATAAAGAAAAAAAAATCAATACAGATTTGATTTAAAAGTTTTTGTTTTCTTTTTCTCTCTAAGGAAAAAGGTTTCTTAGCTGGAAATCATATGGGAATTCAATTAGCTAAAGTCATATTAAATGCCTTTTAGTCCAGTCACTTCAATAAATATTAATTATGAGACATGAAAGGACATATAGAATATGTTTTATAAAGAGCATAATGGGGAAAATGTTAAAGTTTGAGTTTGTGGTTTGTTTTGGTTTTTTATCTCTTTCTTCTTTTTTAGTCTTTTATGTGCTTGCAAAAACACAGAATACAATGAAGTTGTTTTACATTGTACTTTGAGATGGTAACGGTGCATTTTAAAACAAAATGTGTCATGGGATATGTGCCAGCAAATTTTGGGCAAACAAAATGTTTGATGACTCTGGCAGAGGACTGTAGCTTCTAAGAGTCCATTCCACTTTAGAAATATTGATGATGAACATGTTGCTGGAAAAGCATGGAACTTGCAGAAACATTCTACAAAATCTCATTTATACAGCTTCTTATAACACCTGTACTTTCCAGCTCAAACTTTTCTGTATTCTGCCTATTTGAATTACCTTACCCCATTCACCACAAGGTTTTATAGAAACTCTGTAAAGTAGGGGAAAGCAGTCATCTCTTTTATAGATAAATGGGAATCCAGATACACTTCCAGTGAAGTGAAGGTCATGTAGAAAGGCTCTGGCTAATAAAGTATTTAATTCAGGACCCTCGAATTTGAAAGAAATTACTTCAGTCTCTCAATCACTCATTTTTCTTCATTCTGGGAAAGTAATGGCTAGGAACTCTTGATGAAGAAAATAAGCTCTTTCAAAATAAAATTGAAAAAAAAAATTAAGGTTTGTCTGAGTATATCATAAGCACAATAAATAATAACTGTATCCTATTCTTTATTAAGAACTGAATATTATCCAGCACGAATAACCAATTAGAGATTCAGACTGTCACCAGTTGACCACTTGATCAGTGAACAAGTTTGGGGGCCTAAATTTCAGAAAGTGATTTTGAATGTATCTATATCAGTGTACCACCCAATCTCTAAAGAAGCCCAAAATCGATCAATTGCTTCTCTCTCTTTCAGGCTACAGCGTTCCTTAGGTGCCTATGCATACATAACTTCCTTGGTATAAGGAGCACCCAGACCTGAAGAAGCGAGCAGAATTTAGGCACCTGAGCACCACTGTAATTTTGAGATGGGCAAGGAAGTATCAAAACTCCATCTAGTCCCTTGTTAGGTCTATTCTGAATATATGTGATTTACTGGGTCAACTTGAGGTTTCCTCCAGAGCTAGTTGCCAGTTGCAGTAGAGGTGGTGTGGTGCACTTTTGGAAAACTAAATTAGTACAAATATGCTTATGAGCTGAATGTCATAGTATCATAGAAGGGTTTAGGTTGGAAGGGACCCTAAAGATCATCTAGTTCCAACGCCCCTGCCATGGGCAGGGACACCTCCCACTAGTCCAGAGGTCTCAACCTCAAGACCCATACTATAAACATAAGAAGATGGTGGCAGCCTTTCAAGTGATTCAGGGTAGTGAACGCAACATCTCCACGAGGTCCTAGATCTCCATTGCTGGACAGGGCTGGACAGCATATGCAGGATGTTCTCAAGATGTACTGGAAACTCCAGCCTCCTTAAGGCTTTCTGGCCTGTTTCATTCTTTGGCGTCAGTTTTGGACTAACCAGCCACATTCCTCTCAGCACAGTTCCTCTATCTACACAGATACACATGGAATTCTTACAAACCACATGTAATTCAGGTGCTACAAACTGATCAGTCCCAAGGACCACTTGAGAAGGACACAGAAAACCTGGATGCCTGCACACTTCTCATCCCAAGAGAAGTAATCCTCAGCTTTTCAAGAGTATGCTCCGATTGCTACTTGGTGGTCAGATTTGGGACTTTCAAATTGTCCCTGGGTTTTTAATACAGTAATCATCCACAGCAAAATGACAAAGACACACACACACAAACCCCCCTGCACCACACACTTGCCCCTGGAATAATTACTGCAGGAACTCTTGGAGCAGGAAATGAATGGGGGAAAAAAAAAACAACCAACAAACAAACAAAGAAACCCAAAACCAGTAAGTAAGCACACTTTCTCTTCCACTTAGGGGAATTTCCTAGTTACTTCCACTTAAAGTCAAGATCCTGATGGGGTTTAGTTGTTTCTAACATAATGGGGTTTTCCTGGTGCTTCAGGAGCAGAGGAAGGTGTCCCTTTACACCATGTCTGTTGTCAGGCACTTGTCCACAAGAGATTATCAATATCCACTTTCTCATAACTGACATTCACAAAGCCATTCCCTTTGTTAGATCTCAAAACTGAACTAAAATTCAGTCTGTAACTAAAGCAAATGCTGGTTCCAGAAGCCTAGAAATGTTTCTAAAGATCACTAAATCATTTAGCCATATGAGGGCTCTCCAGTTCAAGAGGGACAGGGAACTGCTAGAGTGAGTCCAGCGAAGGGCAACTAAGATGATGAAGGGCTTGGAGCATCTGCCTTATGAGGAAAGGCTGAGAGAGCTGGGACTCTTTAGCCTGGAGAAGAGAAGGCTGAGGGGAGACCTTATTATGGTGTACAAGTATCTGAAGGATGGGTTGAAGGAGGATGGAGCCAGGCTCTTTTCAATGGTTCCCAGTGACAGGACGAGGGGCAATGGGCACAAGTTAGAACACAGGAAGTTCCGTTCAAATACACGGAAACACTTCTTTACGGTTCAGGTGACAGAGCACTGGCACAGGCTGCCCAGGGAGGTGGTGGAGTCCCCTTCTCTGGAGATTTTCAAGACCCGCCTGGATGCAGTCCTGAGTAATGTGCTCCAGGCAATCCTGCTTTGGCAGGGGAGTTGGACTAGATGATCTCTAGAGGTCCCCTCCAACTCTGAAAACTCCGTGATTCCATGATTCCGTGAAAACCAATTCCAGTGTGTATAAAACCACTAGCAGTAACATAGCCCGTAACGATCTGTTGCAATCAGTTTTACCCCTCTGCATGACTCAACACCCATTTTTCTTGTGTGTCTTGATTGATATCAAGACAGCTTTGCTGGAGTTATCAAAGAACAGAATCTGGATTTCTAAAGATCATGGTAGGACTTGGTTCAACCTTCTTCAAAACAAAGTCCCTTCCCCCATGTTGTAGGTGCAATTTTTCAAGTCTCATATATGCCGTGAGGAACTTTGAAATTGATAAATATTATTGTGTCAAATGAAATGAAATAAAATCTTCTCAGTGAGACAAAGATCAGCTTCAGTACTATATAATATACGGCTGTAGCCCCTGGCAGCGAGTTCTGGGAGTTACAGCGGTTGAAAGACATTTGAGAGCACAGCAGTGCGTTTGGACTACAGAGTATCTAAGCTACAAGAGAAAATTATCTCTCAAAAAAAGGGGTTTATGAGGTGGAAGAGTTATGTAAATTGTCGTTTAAAACCTGTAAGAAGAAAAAGTTGTAGTGCATCAAAACTGAAAAAAAGAGAAACAATTTTTTGGTGTACTTTAAAATTCTAATAAATATTTCTTCTTTTTTTTTTTTTTTCTTTTCTGTCCAATAAAGCATATAAAACATGGAAAAGATTTCATTTTTAATTACATGTGAAGTGTTTCCATGAAGTTCATAAGTCTTCTTTTTGCTTTTTATTGCTGTAAGAGTGAGAGCTGTCAACCTCTGCTTTCACACCGTAACCTTGCTCAAGGTGTGAAAAGAGTATTCCTAAGGAAAATACGGCTGCTGTGGAAGTGACGTGGCTCCCTGTGAAACAACAGCTAAAAAAGACAACACGTTTGAGCATCATCAGGAAGGGCAGTGAGAACAGAAAAGAAAGTACCATTTGCAACTGTGTAAAACCTTGTCTACCATGCATAGTTCATCTCTGCAGAGCAGGAGTGACATCCTAAAGAAGGTACGGAGCAGAACTACAGAAGTGGTAAAGGGGACAGAAGCATGGCCTTATGAGGAGAGACTAAAGAGGATTGGATTCTTCCGTTTAAGAAGAAGAAAGCTGAGGGAGATGTGTTCAAGCATTACATCTTGAAGGTGGTATATAAAAAGAGTGCAGGAACGTTAACTGACACCCACACAGTCCTGCATACACTCAAGGGCCACTTGGTGAAACTGGCTTAAAAAACAGATAAAAGTAGCCCTTTTTTACACAGTATTTAGCGAGCTTCTGGAATCTGTTTCTACAGGAGACTGTGAGGCAGGCAGTATCAGCAGGTTAAAAAATAAAATAGAGACATTAATGAACAGCAGGACCATAAACCATTATTAAAGGCGACAGACAGGGATTTGCTTTCTAATATGACTGTTAAAATGACTGATGGGAAATGAAGATTATGAGTTTCATGTGCTTTTCCTAAACTGTGTCTCCTACTACAACTATCAAAGACAGACTGCTAGACGAGATGGACTATTGATTTGATAAACTAGGTTAATTCTTATATTTTCTTTTTCTAGTGGAAAGTCACAAATTTCTCTCCTGGTTCCTAAGGAGACATCCTAAGGAAAATTGAAAGACAAAATTGTAGTTCTGGTCAGAGTTACAAGCTACAGTAAAATGTATGCACGGGAGTGTGTGTCCTTGCATGTGTAGGAGATGTGAAGGAATTGAGAACGCCCCACCTCACCAACAGCAACAGGGATCCAGAAAAAGCAAGTGGGTTTGGACAGTCAGTGGCAGGCCTTTTTTTGTGTGTGGTTTTAAATGAGTAGAATAAAATACGGCAATTCAGGGAGACTCTAAGTTCTCCTGTGAGTGCAATGAAAGAGGCAAGAAATACCTACAAAGGCAAAATACTGTACTAAGAAAATTTTCCAAATAGGGGTGGGATGAAATAAATTAATCTGCCTTCCAGTTATTGCAGCTGTCTCAAAAGGTTTTGCAGTAATGACCTACAATGCACACTTTAAATATTAACATTTGATATGAAAGTGAAGTTTTGGTGTCCTGAAACCCCTCACTTTTGACTGATGTTGCCTCAGTTGAAGTCATATCTTCTAGTTATAGAAACACTGCTCTCCTGAAGATGCTCAGATAGTACAGAGCTGCATGCTAAAAGAAGATGGATAGATGAGAAATGAGTAGGATAGTTTTCCACATAATGGAACAAGGGTAATGAAGCAGTGGTCAAATTATTTGAGTAATTTGGTAAGACTGCAAGACCTTATGATAAGAGCATAAGACCTTGCATACAAAGACTGGTAAGTCTTAAAAGAAATTTTATCTTATTTCAGTATTTATAGATCTGCATGGAGGAGACACGAGGTGAGGAAAGGCAATCGTGCCTTTTCTCATCTTCAACAATTAAATTCTTGCTAACTTCAAGTTCGCTTTGTGATTACAAAAAGAATTGCTCCAGTCTAACAAAGGGAGGGAAATGAAAAGATTCAATTGAGTAGTTGCTACTTACCAGTGTTATTCAAGCTTTGAGCAAGTATTGAACATTGCCAAAGGGCACTCATAAACCATATTTTAACCCTTTGTGACCTCTGTTTTGTTGTGTAACGAATCCTTGTATCCTGTCAATACAACGTTCCATAGCAGTGTACAAGACAAGTGAAACCATGAATCAAATGACACAGAAGATACATACAATAACTGCTCTTGAAACAGATACCTATCATTTTATATATCTCGTTCAGTAACACTACAATACTTTAGTGCCCTAAATTCAGTACTTGTCATTGGGCATCTACTGTCTCTTGCACAGGTACTGATTGTGTAATTTAAGAAAATTCAGATGGGCATCCACCTACTCATGAAACCATTTGAGAAATACACTGTGATTTTATATCTTTATGAGCTTTTTTTTTTTTTTTTTTTCACCAGAAACAGAAAGAAAGAAACCAGGGCCGTGTTACATCAGTCCCTGCTCCACAAGCAAATCATAGCAGGAAACAATCAAGTTGGATGGACGCTGAATGTCTAGCAGCAGATGAAGGAAAAATAAAAAGGCAAACAATGTTTTTTAACAGCGTTCATTAAGATAGAACTCTTTCCGAAATTCATTCAATTGTCATTTCGAACATGAGAATGATAACGTAAATGGCTATAGGGTCCATAGCAGTCTAGCCTATACACTCTGAGATCCAGCTAATTTGGAAGAGGGTTCATGTATTCCTGTTTCTTATTTCATTTGGTTTTCTGCTTTCTCATGCTTATTAGCATGTGAGGAAGCATAGATTTCTTTAACAATTCCTTACCTGCAAATATTCATGCTGAATTTCAAAGCATTTTCTGACAATTAAACGTTATAAAAATTCTGTTTGGTCCTGCATAAAAAAGAATTTGATGTCAACATCAAATAAATGGCAGAATCAGTAGGAAAATATAGTCTCCACCTTCCAGTTTTGCCTCTAGTCAGAAAACACTTCCTCATTTTTTAAACAATAATAGTAATAACAACTTAATAACTAAAAATACTTGCTTAATAAGAAAAAAATCCCTTACTGTTTTTACAATCCCGTTAGTGACGGAATAGTCCCAGTTCCCTATTACTCTGGAATTTATGGTTAAACTATGGAGGAATCAGCACCATACATTGATGAAGAAGAAAAATCATGTTCCTTGAAAGTTAAAACTAATTCTGTCAGAGACAAATTTTTTTCTTCTGTTGTAGTTAGTGCTACCACAAGAGCTACAACGTCGGCTTTCAAGAAACTGACATACTTCATCCAAAGTTTAAAACAAGCTCCTTCACAACTTCCTTCCAGACTGCGCTAGATAACCAGCTGTCTTGGTAAATTACAAGGTGAATAAAATAGAATGATTAGTAACAATAAAGAAGGACAGACATTTTTCAGTAAATATTTCTGTATTGGAAAGGAGAATTAATAATGTAGCCAGCAGCCACAAAATGTAAAATGAGTGAAACACAGTTGACTCTAACCATAACTAATAGTAATACTTAGCAACATTTACTAAAACTGAGGATTTTAAGGTAAGCAAATCCAGAAAATACTCATCTGAGAACTTAAAGCATATGGCCAAAAAAATCTCTGGATCACAAATAACAACTTTCCAATACATTCTGGAGATCTGGAGATGTTCCAGAATAAAGCCATGCTTGGAAAATATATAAGAAACTATTTTTTTTTCCATATGGAAAGCTATAGATCTGCAGATACAACAGCATCCCAGACAGAATCGTAGAATGGCTAATATAAAACTCAACCAATCAGAATTAAAAGAATGCAGTGCTATTAATACTATTCTACATTTGTAGAAAATGAAAGTATATTGGCAACATTTTGTTATGTTTACAACTTTGTGTGATGAAAATAATGATGTTGCTGCAATATATTTTTGTAATACACTTGACTTGAGACCACATGACATCTTAAGACCACATGACCACAATTTTACAGTCACATATTAAATAGATTAAAAACTTGTTAAATAATAAGATTGAGAACACAATCCTACGACAGAATCATTGTCAACCAGCTGCACTTCCAGTAGAAACCCACGGAGATTTTTTTAGTTCTTTTTGGCTCTGTGTATCTTAATCTCTTTATCAATGGTGGAGGAACAGAGAAATACACAATAAAACCACATGTACAAAAGGCACCGATTTTTTTGATGACCAAATACCCAGGGACTAGAAAATAAAGGAGGAGGACAGGTCACCCCTATAGCCCGTAAGCAAACCGTATGCATTTCAAATCTAAAAACACACATCAAAGGCAGGAATATACAGGCCATGGCAATGCAATGGCAGATTCTGTGCTGAAAGCTGTGATTCTGAAATGGTCTTAGGATGACAAAGGGTAATAAATTGAGAGGAACTTCCCATTACAACTTTGTAACCAAAAGGTTTAATGTGATCCTAGGATTATAAACAGGGAAATACTCCTCAGGATAAAAAAAAAAAAACAAACCCTACATTTGTTAAAGTTATAACTGCTGCTGTAATTCTGGCCACAGTTCTGGCCTCCATATGTTAAGAAGGATACTAACACTTGGAAAAGATTCAGAAAAGAACCACTGAATGACTGATGGACTGGAAAATACTCATAACAGTGAAAAAATGGATGAGATCAATCCAGTTAATTTATCATACAGACCACAAGGGAGAGACCCGATCACATGTCATAAGCACCTATAGGAGAAACAGAACTTTGACAGCAGGTAGATATTCAGTCAAGAAGGAAAATATATTTAAAAGGTCACTTGGAAAATGGATAAATTCAGAATAGAAATAACATTAAAAAATTTAACAAGGCCAATATTGCCATAGATGATGGGATGTTCATTGTCATTAAAACCAATTACAACTGCAGTGCTTATTCAGTGACTTTTTACTACAAAATACTGCTGGCATTGCATGTGGAAAGGTGGGGACCGTTACTATTAACAGCACTCTGTACTTGAAAGTCTGATAACAACATAACTTCCAGGGATATAAAATACTGACAGCAAGACAGTAGAATTCAGGGCCTGCAGAAACTGCTGGAACTGTCCCTTCCCTTTCTTTACCAAAGGGATTTTTAACATGGATCCCCATTTTATCCTTGTTTATGCTTTTCTGTGTCTAAACAGTTTGTCTTGTCATGAAAACACAAGGTTATCCAGCCACGTTTGCTTGTCCTGAACAAGGACATCTTTTCCTATCTGTTGCCCTTATGATTGTTGCAGAACTTATCAGTAAGATCAAAATAACTTAATTCTGTGGAAAATTGTCACTCCCACAACTCACTGACTCTGAGGATTTTACAAGGTGCTATAATATATAGAGTGAGACAATCTGGAATACCCAGCCATGCAAAAAATTATATATGTTAAAAGAAATAGAAATCTTCTATTTGAATTCATACAACTTCATGTAACTTACCAGAATATTTAACGCTATCAAGTCTACCAGATAAACTATGTCAGAAAGTGAGTATTGATCATTTCTGTTTGGATAATAAGGCCTGTTTTCTGATGATTGCTCAAGATAAACTATATTTGTAGGGTATTCCAGTTGTGTAAAAGGCAAAGTCTATTCTGGCCATTATTTTGCTTGCGGTCTTCTGGGAAATGGATCCAGCAGTGCAGAACTGCAGATTAGAAAGTAATTTCCAGTTAATTCCAGTTTCCAGATGTATAAAAGAAGGAAGATGAATATAGAACCTGTCAGAAGAAGCACTCTGATGGGCAACATCAAGTCAAATCCTTTAGGGTACTGAACCCAGGATTTATTTTTTTTTGTTTTGTATAAAATATTAGCAAGAAAAAGTGTAAGAACAGGTACACGCCAAAACATCTCACGTGTTATCCTACCAGCCAGATTCACCCACCTGAACCAGGAATATCCTGAAATCATCTACTGTATCTCTTACCACCTTTGTTAGTCTGAAACTATGCGTACCATTAGCCCACACAAAACACCAGTTGGCTGAGACCATACCAGGTAGGAAAATGGTTTCTTGTTTAGTTATTGCAGCATGTAATGCATATGATTGATAGAAAACAAAACCGTCACAAAAATAAGCTGCATCAGAGTTTGAAAATTGAGACAAAGATTGCTTCTTCTCCAGCCTTCTACGCATGCAGACAGAGCTTCTCCCTTTTGTTCCTCTCCCAAATTATAATGGAACAAAGTTATATTTCATTTCATGGCCTCATAAAGCTGAAAACAAATCCAAAGCCCTAATGGATAAAATCTTTGTAGCACCTCTTGAATAAATTCAGCTGCTATGAAAGTACAGTCTGTTCCTCTCTATATAAAATGGTTTTCAAACTCAGTTTTGGGGCAGCCACTTTTCTGATACCCTCAAAACTAATAGAAATTCTCACTTGTCCAACAATTCAGCTCTGATTACATTTGGGTTAAAGCTGAACATTTAAAAGTGTATACACTATTTTGCTGTGATTGTAACAAGACCAATTCTGAATGGAACTATTTATTTGCTTAGATGTTGCTTTTGAGGGGGGAGATTTTGAAGCTGGTATTTTAGTTTCCAATTTTGAGTTTTCATCCTATACAAGGATCATAGTTTCAAGCTTTGCCTCAATGCTCTGAAGGCTACAAGCATTTTTTCCCAATGAAACCTGCGATTCATATGTAATGTCTTGCCTCCAGGAGTGAACTCTTTAAGTATATGTTCATAACTCATAAAACATGGAGTGTCTGATCAGTTAACTCTTTTGGGAGAAGGGATGTTGACTGTTCTTACGCCTAGAAATGAGCTTAATGGCATCCTCACTTGGTTTCAAGTAGCTTGGAGAATTCTCAACAACCACCAGTTCTTCACTCACACGTTTTAGCTATTTCTGAAAAATTTTGTTATTTTTAGTGCCCAGGATCAGTCTTCACAGATTTTATACAATTTACCAAAAGCTCAGTTTCTTCCACTCGTGCAAAAACATAAATAGATCAAATGAATCTTTGCTCCTCGTGCCACCCCCCGGGTTTAGCAGAAGCCGTGCTGCAGTGTCATTCCCCGCAATATCACACAGATAAGGACTCAGCATCATACCTCCGAGAAATGTTGCTCTTGCTGAGAATCCTGACCAGAATGATTAAATCTGGTCGTCTACCTATACTTGCTTTCCAGCGTTGGAAAAGCTGCAGCTGTAACTGTAGTTGCTCAAATATATGAAACGTCAGGTACCTCCGGATCAATTTGGGTACTTAATTAAAAAAGGTCAAGGTGCCTGAGGAGATATAGCAACAAATTAACACCCAGCACTTGTGGACCCAGCTCCTCCTCGTGCCAGAAGCGGACAAGGTTTCTTTGCAAAATCTCCCACCCTTTAATTCTATTTGCTCTGATGTAAAGTAGAGCTATTAAGAGTGGCATCTCCTGCAAAATGCCCTGAGACCTCTCAGTAAATATCAAAGTGGAAGTTCAATATATTCATTGATTATTTTAGACACCCAAAAGTAAACATATCAGTTTAAATTGATAAATGTATAAAGTAAGGGTAAGGAAAATAGCGGCATGGAATCTGTACCTTCAGAAAACATCTAGTTTATATCTGGGATAAGATCCAAGTTCATTGAAATGAACAGATAGGGGCCCAGTGCCTCCCTCAGACGTTTCTACCACAATCACTGCACAGGCAAACGCAGCAGCCATTATTTCCCCAGCAACAGTTTAAAAGCAGCTCCAGCTCCATCCAATACTAGATTTGCCTGATTTTCTCTCTCTTTGGGATGTCATCATGGAAAGAGTCTTGATTACTTAATGTTCCTTAAAATGGTACTAGCTCAGCTAATCAATGTTATTCTGTTGTTAAGAAGGATATTTTTCCTTTCTGAAACAGTATTGATTACCTAATTATTGCCATTAAAAGCACCCAAAACCAACACACATTTAAGCCAGTGATGGCATGGCTCCTAGTAAAGCTCTCACCAGTAATACTATTCTATTCCTACTCAGTTTCCAGAGCTTCCCTATTTTTGAATGTCTTCAACTCTCTCACTGTCCTAATATTTAGTAACTTCCCCGCCTCCCCCAGCTTCCACTATCAGACAGTAAAAAATTAACGGTAAACAACGGGATCCAACAGCTTGTTCTAGAAAGCAGTGGTACAAGACGCAAAGAAAGGGATATGGCAACGGCATATATAGGCACGACACCTGTTTCCAATTTTTAAAAGTTAAAACTTAATTCCACCTCATTCAAACTTGTTTTAGAAAGCAATTGACAACAGGAAAAATTATAAAATTGGCAGGAAACTAAGACTTGGGTGCTGAGAATTAAGAACTTCAAACTGTGAATTAGAATATATATATGTGCATCTATATATATTGCTGTTGCATCATTAGGAGAATTTGGCTCTACAGCTGTTTTTATGATTATTGAAGGATTCTTCTGTTTATATTTAGCCATAAATTTACACATACTTAAAAGCTCCGATACCTCTTTAAAAAGGCAGCAGCCAACCTGTCTGTCTCTGTAGTCGCGGAGTGTTTTTACCTGATACTCAAAACGCTTTGTGGGATTTGCCCTCGGTGACAAATCACTCCCTTTTTCTGACTTTTCACTGTGGGTTACGTGTGTTTTGCGAATCATGAATTGTATGTAGGATTGCATATATGGTTTTGTGTGTGTGTGTGTGTGTGTGTGTGTATTCCCTCATGAACAGTGTAAGTATTATACCCATACTCTCTTGCAATATCTATGCATAGACAAGGGATTTTTAGTATCTTTTTTTAGGTGATGCATAACGTATATCATAAACAGCGATTCACGTTGCAGAGGCATGAAACATATACTGTATAACATCAGAAGAGTTTTTAAGCCCCATCTGTGCAAACGGTGCCATATAGGTAGCCCACATCAGCCTCATGAAAGCCCGGTAACTTTTAAAAAAAGGGATTGTTGATGATCTGTGAAGAAGTTAGAGCAACAAAGACTTTCGACTTGACCTGATGGTTTCTTGGTGAGGTCTGATGTGCTTTCTGGGTTGTGCAACTTCATGGTGAGATATGTCAGAAAGGACTTCAAGTCTGCAAAACCAGTGTCACAGGAGCAGTTTTTCCTCCTCTTTGGCCTAAGATGTAGAAGGTGGAGTGAATTCATGGACGCGCCTCAGAGCATGTCCACCAGGGCCCGTTGGACAAATACATGGCAGCTCACGGTCCTTACCTATACAACTACAGACTGAGGGCTGTGCTAAGTTTTTGTGCCTGAAGGAGGCAGAAAGCCTCACCTACATCATTCTTGTTTTACTCTCTCAGCCTCAAACACTTCAGCAAGAGGGACAGATGAGACAGACCTATTCATAGTTATAAGCGGTCTGAATACAGACCTGAAGGACAAGGTGGAACACAAAACCATAGCAAAACAGGTGAGAAAAGAACAAAAACGGAAAGATTTGCAGCAAGGCAGTGCTAGTAGCTACAAGACTCATCCTGACAAGCCTCAGCAATGGCTTTCTGTATGTTCAGTGGAACTTGTTGGTTGGTAAGCAATGTGAAAGTCAGTAAATTTAATTAAATTTGACTTGAAATGATTCATATTCAAATAAATTATTTTGATTTTTGAGTTTTGTTTTGGCTAGAATAACAGATTAAGCAAAAACATTAATTTACCATAACACGACAGTGTTCTCCTATGATAACCCTAAAGATGCTCACATGACTACTGACACTGTACAACCCACAGAACCAACAGGGTACCAGAAAAGGGAATGGGGGGAAAGGACAACAAAAAAAGAGGAAACCGCTACGTTTCTTTCTCCTTGGTACATTTTTTTAAGTCCAAGAATGGACTTAAACTTGAGTTGCTTCTTGCTATGGGACCTGGCATAGAGCCACATACGTGTTCCCGCTCACAAGCAGCATCAGCATGCTGTCCACAAGCTACTTCAAAAACAAATGAGGTCCAAAAATATCCTCCTCTCTAAACAGGTTGTGTGTGTGTGTGTGTGTGTGTGAGTGCTGGCATGTGTGATTTATGCAAAAATCCTGTCAAAATATTCTGGTTCATCAAAAGTCTAATTTACATACATTTTTGGGACACTGTAGAAGCTGATTAACATGACGTATCGCAATTCAGAAGGAATGTTGACTGAAGCGTTTTAGGAGCCTGGGATGCGGGAGCACGAGGTAGATAAGCATATGGAGCTCAGTGAATGAAACAGGAGGCTGCCTATTCTGCTATGATTTATGTTCCTCAACTTGTGAGAACTTGATGGCTTTCTGAGATAAGAGATTTTGTTTAGAAAAATCTAGTACAATGAAAAAATCATTATAAAGCTTTCTTTATTCGGCTTTGATACGCCCAGCTACATCTTCCATCACCTTTTACAGACACCAGGATTTGGGCTTTATTAAAGAGAAAAATAGACGGCACTATAGCCTCATTTATAAATAGTAAGTTAAAATATTTAATCAAAAGCATTTAGAAATTATTTTTTATCACCTGGACTTAGCGAAACCATAGCAACATTCATCCTGAAAAAAAAAAAATTGAATGACATTTTATATTAGGTCTTTTAAATTTATGCAATAACTTACCCATGCATCTGAAACTAGATTAATTTTACATTTTCTCATTATTTATTTAATTCCTTTTATTTAAGTGGATACTGACATTTCTCCAGAGTCTTAGAATATGAGAGAGAATCACATAATTGTTCCCTAACTGCTTTGTATATCACCAAAACAATGTAAATACCACTCTCTTGCCAAGTCCAAATCTCCAACCAGTGGAAATGTTTGCTGGTAGCCTTCCTGAAAGGAAATCACCTCATTCATTATTCACACTGCCATAGCTCTACTTAGAAACTTCACAGCAAAAAACAGTATTTCACTGCAATGAATTACTCCTCCTCACCCCCAGCAACATCCACTACGGTTAATTATTGGTTTGCACAGACTGATAGTCCAGAGCACAAGAGACAGAGAGGAAAGTATTCACCATCGCAGTGTCAAATTATCAGCTGACGGGAGACAGAATTTCACATTATTATGACATACGGGGTTGCTTATTGTTTTATAAACAGTACAATTATGCTGGGGCAAATATTTAATACCTGGTGATATCCAGCCATCCTTCCTGGGAATGAGAACTGGCAAATACGGGAGTAGTTCCAATAGGACAGAAAAAAAAATTCTTTTGATCCGTTAAGAGCTACTGCCCCTCAGGGGATTCCTGGGACATAGTTCTGTGTCTCTGCCTTTCTATCAGGATATAATTAAAAAAAGACCTTTATTAAAGCAATTTGTGATGCCCTAAACCCTCTGTCACATGTACAAGTCCTTGGCATGTATCCAAGAGGAGGCTCTTTACCCTCGCTTTCACTTCAGACATTCACTCATAAATATTTGGGTTCAAAAGTCAGGTGGCACAAGGATGGAAGAACAAATTCAAAAGCCAGGTGGCTTTTGTAACATTTCCCATGATAGTCCTAACTTAGATATTTAATTAGACATAAATGTACCTGAACTTTGAGCAACTATCTCATCTCAAATAAGCACTGGGATTACTTTTAAGTCAGTGGAGGGAGAAAATCTTTCTAACAGGGTCCAAGTGAAGGTGCATTCAGCCTAAGCCTGCTTGCATGACTAATAGAGAAGGGCTGGATCTTCGCAAGAAGCTGCTGGTGGCAGCAGATATTCTCTCCATTTTTATGTAATTGATCATTAGGGCTCATTTCTGTTGCTTAATGTAGAATCTAGTGTTTTCTAAGATGCTGCAGAGCACTCTCTTTGCCCTCAAGTTTACACTGCAGAAGGACCCACGTCCCCCATAGGTGCTGCACTCTATCGTCCCCA
Source organism: Vanellus vanellus (assembly GCF_965231255.1). NCBI lineage: Eukaryota > Metazoa > Chordata > Aves > Charadriiformes > Charadriidae > Vanellus > Vanellus vanellus. Next base: position 216,618,388 of record NC_138905.1, on the reverse strand, counting down.
TGTCTACCTTGCACTAGAAGACCAAGCTCCCATTCTGGTCAACGCAGTCAGAAGAGCCTACAAAACTATTCCGCTGAATAGATAGAAGTTTATTTTTTAGGATTAATCTAGAGCTGAATCCCACATTTGGCTTCTGGTTATAAGTTACACTATCATAAAGGTATCCCAAAGGAACTTCCAGGCTAAGCAGGGAGATATAATGAGTTTAGTCATCAGCTTAGGCAGTGTTAAGTGACAGATGCACTGTGTCACAGTCTGGGACTTGGATGTGGTTTCTTAATTTCCATTTCAGCAGGTGTTTGGTATACCCATCACGTGAGATAAAAAGAGTGGGACTTGCTGTTCATTCCCATATGTGTACAGGTTATAAACCCACTTGTAAAGTATTATCTAGGCCAAAATGATCAAGAGAGATGATCTGGAGACACTTTACTTAAATAATATTCCTTTTTAATAATCTGTGTTCAGTCTGCAATAAGTAGTGACAGCATCTGAGAGTAAAAAGAGGGAGTCAGAAGCATTGTGTTGTCTGAGGTTGACTTTCTGACAAGACGTTTGCTGAGAAAGCGGCAGACCTTTACTTGCCAAAGGACAGTGTTGTGGCTAGTCTCTGGATGTGATATGAACTTAATACTGCTAGCAGCTGCCGGAGTGTTTCCTTCGCCTATGCAGTAGATGTATTTCTCCATGAATACAAGTCTCCATGTCCTCATCCCACAGGGGCGTAGGAGGGATGAGTACAGATTGGGAGGGCCACTCATTGCGGATGGATGGTGGCGCTTTCGCTATCCGGGGTAGACAGGAGGTGAAAGTTCCAGATAAATTATTAAGCTGATGGGGTGGTGCTATTATTTATCCCCCAAGTTTGCAGGAAGGCTGCCAGGAGGTCCCACTGGCCGACTCATGGGTGCTCACTGTCACCACTGGGTGTCTCACCGACCAGCTTTCTGAAGAAGATGAGGACGATGATGATCCTTGCTGTGGCTGCACAAGGTTGGAAAACTAAATTCAAGCCCCAATGGCATCTTACGAGAAGACAGGAATGGATCTGCAAGTTACAGGGAGAAACACAACTACCTGACATCTGGCCTCAGAACAGGCCTGCGTGTCGACAACATCAGCCCGGGGTTTGAGACTTCCCTGCGGGGAATTTCATCTAGCTGCACGACCAACAATTATTTCTGACTAGAGATTTAGCCCAGAACAGTGAAAGCCTCCCTTGTGAATTCTCTTCCTTTGTATGTAAATCACCTCAGTTTCACGCTTTGCGTGTCACGGTGAATGCACGTGGAATATTCCCCGGTCCACTTAGAGTTCAAATTGATACTACTGATCATTACGTTTAATTAGCTCTGAAAGGGTTAACAGAGATGGAGAAAAGTTCTCCCGATAGCAGACTGTGCCTGAAACCACACATTTTTATGGCATTACTTTGAAAAAAAAAAAAAAAAAGCATCACACCGAAATAGCATTAAGGAAAGACAAATTAAACAGGAGAGTAGTAGCCAGGGGAGTCTTAAAGTTAATCCAGCGTATTGCTGTAAAAAGACTTGCCATCTGGATCCCAGTTTGCTACGATATTGAAGCTTCATGGCATTTTCTTCCCTTCGCCTTCATTTTCAGCTATCACTGGTGAGAGAGCTAGAAAGCCTGTGCGGTACTCCAGCATTGCAGCGCCCGTGTGATCTAAGAGGCTCTCAGCGATCCCCGTTAAAGCGCGCGAGCAGGCAACTGTCTTCTACGACATCTCGGCGGCTGTTTGTATGTCAGCAGCCCCTGACAGACTCACCACCGGGCAGCGGTGGTAATCGCGGAAGCGTCGGTGTGCCAGAGGGGCACAAAACCGGGCGCTCACTGTTTTCCCGGCGGAAGGATGGATGCTGTGTCACCTCTGCCAATCACTTCAGATTCAAATAACTCCGCTAAGCTTTTGTGAGCTGTTTCAAATCCCCCTCTCTACCTCCGGTAAAGACAAGCAACAGCTAAAGGGACCTCTTTGCATGAAATACCTCAAAACACTAGAGGGCCGGTCGGCTTGGTAAAACGTAGCGCTGAGACTGTAACTTAACAAAACGCATCCGAGGCTCCGGATGCCGGCTTTGACTAGCAAAGCAGAAGGGAAACGCATCAGCAGTCGCATTTTATATGATCGACAAATCTGCTTTGAAGAGGCGGCCCCGGGTGAGGTGGCCGAGAGGGCAAAACGAATTACCTCCCGCCTCCTCCGAGGCGGTGGTGGAGGTTAGGAAGGAGCCCTGGCACACATCAAAGCAGAAGAGGAGCCCTTATATGTCTTAAAGGGAATTAAACAGGGATGTTTGGGAGTGTGTGGGGTTTTGTTTGTTTGTTTGTTTGTTTGTTTGTTTGTTTCTCCTAGGCTTTGGCGAGGGGAAAGATGAGAAGGTGTTCGCTCTCAGGAACCCGCGGTTGTCACCGCACACAGGCAGGTTTTCATTCCTAGCGAGTGAAAAGACAAATTCTCCATTTTGGCTACTTTTCCTGGAATAAAACCAAGCTTTAAAGGAACGCAGCCAGGTCCTCGGGTCACAGAAATTCAAACAGCACCGAGGGAAAGTGAGATTTTACACCAGTTTGCACCCGTATAAACAACTTCTGTTCATGTAAACAACTTCCTACTGATTTCAGGAGGCTAGTCTGATTTCCTCTCCCTGGAAACAGAATATGACCCATCAAATCATTTTTCTCATACGTATTTAAGCATATTTCATGCCTGCAGTCCCTGCATATCACGAGCCACAGCATGCTATGACTACGGGGGGGGGGGGAACCCCAAAACAACAGAAAGTTTGCACCTAAGCACCAGGCTGACTCAGCTGTCATTAGCAATGAAGAGAGATGAAAAGGACAAATAGTTTTTGCGTGTCCCCCGAGGAGGAGGCGCCGGGTGACAGACCACCGCAGGCGGAGGGCTGGAGCAGCCGGGAGGCTCGGCTCACCGGCCAGGCTGCCCTTGCCACCGGTGAGCAGCGTGGTCCAGCCCGAGCGAGGACGGGCTGCCAAAGAGGTGCCCCCGGACATGAGGAAGCTGAAATTGCCTTTGAGCGCGCACAGAGAGCTCCACTTGCCGCGCTTTTGAGAGGCAGGTACTCCGCAGCTCCCGGCGCTTCCCAGATGCTGGGAGGATTTTTAAAGAAATGATCACAACCGGCCTCAAGAGGGTTTCTGAGGTGTTTTTACACAACAGGATTCCTGTATGGATGTTCTGTTCTGCTGTGTAGTCACAGACATCTGCAGTATGACCCATTAATAGGATGTTTCTTAGTAATACAGAAGTCATTGAGATCTACACTAGGATTATTTAAATTCTTTAGATGAATCATCTCTAGACACACATGCACATGCACACATGCTGCCGCTGTATTTCCAAGACCATTCTACTTCTACCTGCAGGAGAGGACCGTCTCTGCTGCTTGTACAATTTTGATAAATTACAAACGGGAATTTTCCTAGGGGCAGATTAGTCAAATCACTTTCCATCCTTAAAGTACACTGAGCTTGCAGTGGGCTTCTCTGTCCTTAGCAACATCCCAAAATAAGTTCTCAGTCAGTGCAAACCCAGGATGTACCAAGTTAAAATTTAATCATCATAACATTAGCAATGTCTTGGGTACGCTCGGAAAAATCTGTATAGCGTTAGGGAAATAACGTCCCATGAGAGAGCAGTTTCTGAACCGTACTTCAGTTTCATTGCTGATGACCTGTTAGCAAAAGGCTCCACAAGTATAAGCAACAGATCAAGTTGGCTGTGAGTAAATAAGAGGCACAGTCAGCTGTTTGCTGCAGTACATGCTTATCTGTACTTGGTTTGTTTGAGGAAGCACTTACATGTTGCTTATCACAATACCTCACCCTGCAGCATTCTTTGATCTAAGGTCCCATCCCCTGGAAAAGTCAGAATTATCATAAAAATCTTTGGAGCAAAAAATCCAAACACTATGAATATTCATTCTCTTCACAGCTGTTACATTTATGGAAATGCAGTAACAGCAAACTTCTTGGATTTGGCAAAGACTTTTTACCAGATGAATACATGCCAGTAAAAGAACTTAAGTGAAATGAAAAGCCTGGCTCACTCCTCTTTTCTAAAGAAGTATGCTGCAGTCCAGAGCATTTTGAAAGTTAATGAAAGAGTCTTTTTTTCAAATTTCAAAACATGTATGCAAATTTCAGCCGGCAGTACATGCACAGACCGTATTTAATAAACACATCAATTTGAAAGCAATGTTCCATGTCCACAGTTAAACAGCTGATGAATGGAAATTTCGCCCTGGTAGAAATAACAGCAGTCTATTTGCTTGTGATACGAAATGCAGTCAGAGCAGTCGTCTTCCCTGAAAGTTTAATCCAGTCATAGAATTTTACCCCTTAACAAACAATCTGCACGGTTAACTGGGGAGGGGGGAAAGAAAAAGGCACCTGTCCGTTTATTTCTACAGCTATGATTTGCTAAAGCCCTGCTCCAGCATCTCTCCGGAAAACTGCATAGACCAGGAATGTCTGGAAGTGAGATGCACAGATTAAAACATTCAGCACAAGACGTAAGGTAAAGAAGACTGCAACATACCTTCAGCGGTGTGCTCCTTCCTTCCCAGCCAGCCAGTTCTCAAGAATATGCACTACTGATGGGACTAGGAAAGTGATTGTAAATGGACTGCTAATAAGTAGATTCATGAAACCAGATGTGACAGCAGGGTGTCACTAGGTCCTTTTTAAACTTGCCTCCAGTGCTGTCTCCTAGTTCCTCCAGACAGAATTAGACAGTTGCTGCTAGGATCAGAGCTGAAGAAGCACGGGTGCTTTTTTGACTGCAGTTGCTAATGCTCCACTTTCAGGGAAAGCGCAGAAGTATGTGTGTGCCTGCACTAACTGCACACACTCATCAGCCTGCTACAAGCAGGGAGATGTGATATGCATACTGAAAGAGCTGTGCAGGGAGGAGTAGTTGAGAAGCACACCCAAGCCTGTTCTGCTAGTAATTGCACCCTACTGACCTCCCTGGGCTGGATCACCGCTGTATAATTCATCAATAAGTCTATCAGTCAATAAGCAATGGATCTGAAATAGTGCAGAAGGGGAGGGGAGAGGAGGGGACAGATCCAGCTTCAAGCCTTCAGACAGCAAACTTCCAGGGTAGCTGTTTTACATTTCTCTGCCCTTAACGTTCCCACTGCAAATGTCATGGTCCGTGGGTGAAGGCAATTGGACTTCATTTTAATTAATAATCTGAAAGAGGACTTCTTTAGCCATGGCAAAGCACATTTTTAACAGGAGTCCTTAATGAGAACTATTATTATAGCAGGGGTTATAGGAGTTCCAACAGATCCCAGCTGTGAAGATGGCCCCACAGAGCAAGGCGGTGTACTGACTGACTCTACAAAACAGAACTTACAGTCAGATTGGAGATGACAAATGCAAGAAATGCCAGTATCTTTACTTTTCATAGGAGAAAATGAGCTTCGGAGAGGGAAGAGGTATGCCCAAGGTCACACATGGAATTTGAACCCAGATCTCCAACAACTTATTCCTGTTTCTTACAAATAAAGCCAGACTGCTTCTGTAGACACAGGTCACCAAAACGTGAAGCAGCCCACGCTGCCAGTAACAACAGTCTTTGATATGAACCAAAGTGGCAACTGTCCGTCTTCTATTTTCATGTCTTCTATTTCATTTTTAAATGCAATGTTTTCATATGAATTTGGCCATGCAAACTTGACAAATAATTCTGCTGAAATGTGCTCCAGCCTTCTCCCAGAAAAGTGAGCTGTCACGTTAGCTTGCACATCCTTTAAACAAAGCTGTCGAATTAAAATTGTTTTGTCTGGTCAAGCTCTGCTTCTCTATATTAAAAGATCCTCTTCTAGATCCCACAGTGAGGCGTTGGCTTCAGAATGGGTTGATGGGGAAAAAAACCCACCATATAATGAGTAATCAGCACCAGGGTCTAGCATCCCTGGAGTGGTTCTGGAGATCATTCATCCCAGGACTGACTGTATCCTGCTTTACTTGTGAGGTATGATAAGATCACAGCTCAAGGTGGTGTGGCTGCAGGCCATAAAGATAAACAGTAGGATGCGAAAAAAAAAATCTTCAGAGACTCCTCCAGAGTAGCAGCATGTCTGCAGGGAATACTTTCTGAGTTAAGGGAAGAGTTTCTTCTTGGCTATTGTTATTTACAGACTACTGAACAGAACAAACAGCCTCGAGTCCATTGTGTTTGCAGCCTTGATGAACAAACAATACAAGACAGACACACCGTAGCAGAACTTGCAAAATGCAGTAACATTGAAAAAATACAGTTAAAAATACAATTAAACCCCCTACATCTCTTTTTTATACATTTATTATTCTTAAATATTAATATATTATCTCAGTAATATCACTCAGTATTACCTTAGTTCAAGTCTACCTTGACATTAATGAGAATTTCTCGTCAGGGAGAATTTGGTCCCTGAAAAACAATTTTGGAAATCCAACAGGAATAGTTCTGTGGAGTGTTTTCAGGGATGTTAAATATGGCTAATTTAATTTGATTCTTTATGTTACTTAGCTGCAAGAAAACACTTCAGCTCTGCATCAGACCTGGACATTCTGGGCAGTTTCATTTATTTATTTATTTATTTGTTTATTTATTAACTCCACAAAAGGAAGCACCTAAGAAAGCTCCAAACCCACAAACATTTAATCAAACAGGCGATACACAAAAACAGGCAGCCCAGCAGGACTAATCCTGGGAGCAAAATCATAGCTCAGAAGGTGTGAGCTTTTATGGATAGCTGAACTGCTGACATTGTATAGGCTTGTCCTTGTCCAAAGGCTGGCATTTACTAAAGCCTCTAGAGATGCAAATAAGTGTTGGAAAGAGTGAAATGGACAATTCCATAGGTGAGGAAAGAGCATTTTGGACACCTGGGAATGATGCAAGAAGCTAGTATCGTAAAGAATGAGAATATAGTCTGTGAAATAAGGGATGCTTACAATTCCTTTGGCATGCGCAACGTGGACAGGAGTACGTCTACACGGAACACAGTGCTAAGACGTGGAGCTCTTTGTCTTCCAACCCGCCCAGAAGTCACATGAAGGGTGGAAGTCCTGTCCTCCCCCTGAGCTGACTGGCAATTCCAGGAAAATCCATTCCCAATTAGTGCTGCTACTCCTGCTTGAACTCAAGTGTTGACTTAAATTTATGTGGATATTGTCAGCATGGCACCAAGCTGAGGGCAGTTAATGATGCCTCTCAATCGTGTAGACTCACCCAGGCTCAGTGCCAGGCTAATCACGTCACGGATCATTGTTGTTCTGGTTATTGTTACATCTTTATTGTTACAGCTTAAAAAAAAAAAAAAAAAAAAGAATAAAGGAAAAAAAAATCTGAGAATGGGTTTTATTGCATGTTAACTTGGGTTCAGAAAGGATTCTAGGAGTTCTGGGATTTTTGCCAAATCTTTAAGAATCTAACAATACTTACAAGTCATACTAAACAGTAAATAAACTGCTAGTGATTTGGGAAAAAAAAAAAAAAAAGCACCAAACAAATCTAAACATTCATTGAATCAATATCTCTTTACAGAATAAGCAAACCCTCTTAAAAAATTCTTTTTTTCTTCCTGCAAGATAGGCACTTTTTATGAAAAGGAACAAATATCCTCCTACTCGAAGAAAACCAAGCACGATGCATATTGCGCTGTGATATGGAAAGCTCTCCATAGAATATTTAGCAAACCAGTGACAACAGCAACTCCCTACAATCTTCCTTCAAAGGACATTGCATTTTTTCCTGCAAATACATCATCTGAGTAAAAGAAAAACTATTTGCTCTCATTGTTTTTAAATGAAAAAAACAAACACATCAAAAAGTCAAATCATTTGGTCCAGGTTTTCTTTTTAAAAGTTATTTCTTTTGGGTGCTTAATTTTAGATAATTTTTTTTGAAATATGATTTTACAGAAACAGCACCTGTCCTGGAAATCAAACTCTTTCAAAATGGTGCAAATAAGGCACCCAAAAACAACACTGGTGTTGAAAATCTTAAATTTATACTGTTATGCTGGAAAATTTTAAAATATTTAAAAAGATAAACACGTTTCTATCCTAAATCAACCTTAAATCTCCTTAATAAATAAGGTCTGGAATTTACATAGGAAGCAAAATGGTGGAGTTGCCATCCCTGGAAGTATTTAAAAGACGGGCAGGCGTGGTGCTGAGGGACATGGTTTAGTGGTGGTTTTGGCAGTGTTAGGTTGATGGTTGGACTTGATGATATTAAAAATTCCTTCCAACCTAGACAATTCTATGATTCTATGAAATAACAAGGCATGTTCACTCCTAATTTTTCACTAACATTAGGCTAAATCAATCCTCAAATGAGAGTGTTAGGAAACATACTTGAGCCTAAAATAAAGTAATAATTTTAAAGGGTGGATTAAAGGTGGTTGATACCGCTTGATACCAACCTATATGTAGGTTAGTCTACAGTGGGAGCAAAAGAAAAGATAAAAATGGTTGTTAATCAATCATTCAGGGCTTATTTTGTTTCATTTGGAAGATCAGAGGCTCTGGTAGACTTGGAAGATTGTATAGAAACAGAACACTTTCACAAGACTGAAGAAGGAATAAGGCAAACCCTTGAAGCTGTAGGTAACTGGAAGTAGGGCTCATATAAAATTATCATAAGACTCATAAAATCCAGAGTCTGTTGTTCCCCAAAATTCAGAAACTAATATAAAAATTGTGGGTGAAAGGCAGCAGTCACATCACTTTCATGCCTTTCACGTGCACAGTGCTGCGGCCACATACAGACACACAGAAGTCAACAGAGCGCTGCCCATATGGATAGCTTTGCAGCTATCACGGTGCTGGTGTATTCCCAGGGAACAGGGTCTCTAAAAACTAATATTCAGGAAAGAAATTTAAAAAAAAAAAGAGCTTGAAGAAGAAATTAGGAATTGCCTTTTTTTTACAGTTATCCCTTAATTGATTATTCCATGGGCTGCGCTAATACCATCTCAGTACAAATCAAAAGGACTAATGTTTCTGAAAAGAGTGCGGCGAGTAGGTAATCTCCAATTTAAAATATTTCATCTTTTTAATGATCTTGACTTTTATCATTCCACAGTATCCAGTCTCTTTTTGTCTGTACTGTAGCTCTTTCTCCCTTCCATTCAAACCAGACACTTCTATCCTTTCAACTCCCTTGAAAACCCCAAACATAATGTTTAGTTTATGCCTATCAGTGGAACCACCCACATTCAGCAACAACAACAAAAAAAAAGGTAAATTTTAAATCCCTCCAGCTAGGAATTTCTCCTCCTTTGACAACAAATCTACACATGTCTAGACAAACAAATTTTATGATATTTGTTCAATATATAATGTATCAAGGAGAGCCCTGACACCTTCCCTAGGTCATAGACGGTCATTTTCTGCAAAGATGAAATGATTCCCAGAGCAAACAAGCTCAGGAGGGAGCCCAGAGAAACAGCAGTCACTTTAGGTGATAAAGCACCTGGAAATCACATCTCCCTTAAGGGTGAGAGAAAAACTTTTCTATACACACACTTCATATGTGTATAGTATGCATGTATGTATAACATCAATGGTCCATTAAAAACATTCTGGAAGATCAGAAATTAGTATATATAACGATATAAGTGTATATACATAAAATATTCAATTTGTATATAGATATGTCACATATGCATGTGTATGTTTATGTATGCATGTGCATGTATATACCACATGAGTGTGTGTGTTTAAAAAAACTCCTGTACTGACGTTTTGATATTTGTTAACTTGCCTGACGCAATATGGAAATATTATTGCCTGAGAATAGATGGTATTTGGGAACTTAAAGCCCATATCTTGATACTATATTGCTGTTAGCATTCCACATTTCACATTCCAAAGATATTGACTTTTTTCTCCTCATACTTTCAGAGCGAGGGTATATGAATGTCATTCGAGCGAGGCTGTGTATTTAACCTAGAAGACACGTTTTTCTTTAACACTGAACATTAATAATTTACCCTCTAAGATATTAGAATAGCATCAAATTCCACTCATATTTTTACAAGATTTGTATGTGACAGCTCGTCTTCCAGGTTCTTTTCGTGAGCAAAGTTCTTTGAATGTGGTCTATACATAAGAAACTATGCTTTCTTAAGTTATGAATAATAAGTGATTTTAATACTCTATTTGAGTTTTCAGTAACATTTGTATTTATGAAAATTAGTGCCTGACAAAGACCTGTGAATTGGAATTCACACCAAAAGTTAAACATTAAAAAAAAATAAAAAAGATGTGGAGAGAATGTGAAGTGACTGCTTGATTACTTTGTAATTTTTTTCTCTATGCTTATGTTATATCTTGCAGTCCCCATTTTAAAGTCAAGATGAAAGTCAATTCAGACTGAAGTCACAAGGATAAAGAGGCTGTAATTTAGAGGACTGATTCTGATCTCATTCACAAGCAGCTTCACGGAGGTATAATTCTTCAGCTTTCCTATATGACACTGTGTCTTCTCCAACAAGAACTGGTGAAAGGTCAAGTCCCACTGATTAGTCATGAAGGTGGGCCATAGTCTTAAAGCAGTTGTCCATTTACAAGTATCTTCTACAGGTTTTTATTCATGATTTAAAGTCTTGTCTCTAAAATACCAACTGCAAGGGATTTTATTTTCCCCATTTGCCCCGGCTAACATGTGCATCAACATATGTTTTCCTTAGTAAGGCAGCCATTAGAGGCATAAATGTCAGACGTGAAGAAGATACTAGGTCATAAATTCTCTTCAACACCAACGTGCACACCCATCTGTCCCTTAAATCTCCCTGTGAACCTGTTACTGTGCTTTTCAGAAGGAAACTGGACTGCATTACTATTGAAGCATTACTGTATAGGGCTGTGAAATCCCACGTGTCTATACGTTTAAAGAAAAATGTACATATAGGAAGGACATGAGGAGTTTTGGTATAAGTGCAAACAATCAAAAGGTTCATTGATTCGGGAGCAGAGATCCCACTGACGTGTAAGGAGATGTGTTCCTAACTCATGAGGGCTCTATAATATGCACATCTTAATTACCCATGTTTAGAATCATAGAAACATAGAACCGTGCTTAAGCTGGTTATTAAACGGCGATTAAATTTGAACCCTGGCAAAAATACATGATCTTTCAAAAACTTTCTTCCATATGAATCATTCAAACAACAATTTTTAAGGCTTTTTGCTAAAATACCTTTGTGAAAAGAAAAATGTAAGTAAAAGTTTACCTCCTTATCCACAACAGTCAGAAAGCACTGTTGTCTCCAGCCACACTCATTCAGACAAGAGCAAGCAGATTTTAGTGAAAAACAGCCTTTACTGCCAATTTTAACTTTTCACTGGAGGTGTACGTGTGTGTTTGGAGGGGGGAGGTTCTCCTGACCCGATTTAACTTCGAAAAGTTGGATGAGATCACAACCCCAGGCTTTAAGTAATTTAATATGCTACAAGCTAAAACCACTTGATCTGTGTCTGCCTTGAACTATAAATAAAAGTTTGACCATACTTATTCTCTAACTTTGTTTCTCAGTAGCGTTCCATGACTCCTTAATCTAATGGGCGTTTTCAACCCAAAGGAAAAAAAAAAAAACAAACAAAACCAAACACACAAACAAAAAACAAAACAAAACAACAAAAAAACCCAAACAAACATTTAACCAGAGTCTCCTCTTAAAAAGCAGTAACCACACTCATGGAAACTGCTGTTGGCACAGAAATATGGAAATCCCGGCATTCAAACTCATGGTGTGAAACCTGTTAATCTTATTGCCACTGTCCGAAAAGCAGCAGTAGAATATTTCATACATTGTGAATATCGTATATTGAGAAGGGTCAGTATGGCATACTGTTATAAACTGGGCTTTTTCACTGCAATGTAAAGAATAAAAAGTCATTTCATATTTGCCATCATTCATGTACTCAAACAGCACAAATACACCCAGCACCAGTGGATAACTGTAGAGTGTGCTATTTTATAGCTGGGCATTTTAGATCCGGATTCAGCAAAACCTTTTTATACACTTGCTTTCCTTTAAGCAAGAGAGTATTGCCATCACCTTCAGTGGATGAGGGGAGTGTCAATAGGAAGCGTAACTGAGCTGGTGTAAATACTGCTGGGTGAGAGGAAAGACGCAGCCACGGCATAGTTAGTGAGGTGCTAATTGGATACTGTGGTGAGAAACAGAGCTAAGTACAGAGGAAGGGCAGGAGGCTTAGAGAACTAGAACAAATGTGAGTGCTGAGCTCGAGGAACAGATGTAAGAGGGGAAAAATGGACTCAGAGTTTGTTTGATGTAGTAAATCGTTACATTGGAAGAGTCAAAGGAAACAAAAAAGACTGAGTGCTGTAGACTAGTGCGGAAACTCCCAGGCTGGACTCAGCTGATGTCTCCTTCGTTAAAGCCCAGAGAAAAAACAACTACACGGCTCTTCTGAAAAGCAAGCCAAGGAAATCAAGCCCAGTTTTTTTGTTGCCTAAATGCGGGACTCATACATGAACCGTTTGATGCTCCTTACTAAATAATGCCCTTTTGTTGTGTCATTGGTATCGATAATTCCTATGATAAAGACGCAGACCCAGTCCAGTCCCTGCTCTTTAAACATGATCCTTAGCTTCCCTGGCGGGGCTCCACATTCCCCTCTATCAGGAAACTGGGCAGTCAGAGTGCTACCGTGCAGAGCATGAAGCCATTCCCAGTGTGCCCAAGGCACACAGCCCAGCAGATGGGAGGCAGGCTTGGGGTAACATTTTATATTCCGTCATGCAGACATTTCTTCCTTTCTTTTAACTTTGGAATACAAATGCAGTTCTCAGTCAAAAGACTTCGGAAAAAAAAAAAAAAAAAGGAAAATATTATGGAAATGCTTCCCCCCCCAAAAAAAAAAAAGTTTAAGACTGCAGACTGTCTCCAGAGAAGAAACGTGGAGGCTTCACTGGTCTGAGACTCTTCAAACAGAGCTGGAAAGGCATGACCAGGAGAGTTTCTTCAGCCCCAGGGGGAGGACTGGGTGAATGGGTAGGTACTGCCAATCTCCAGTTCCTGTAAGATTATTTGAAAATGTCCCTGTTCACGAAGATTCATGCCCTGTTGCTAAGCAGCAGATCAGCGCATTCCTGCTTCACCCTTGTCTCGGGAAGGACCAGAGCAATGCCTTGTTTGCCATCAAGGAACTCCAGAGATCAATTAGCTTTCCGGGCTGCCCTAGGTATAACTTTACAACGCTCAAAGTTACAAGCATATCCATGAAATCAGACACTTATTCCTATTTGTTTCTACTTGGCAAACAGAGCTCAGCTGAGAAGAAGGAAAAACAAGTTAGAGGAGTGGTGACAGGGGAGGGTTCTTATTCTTCAGGATGTCACTGTATCTCGCCCTCAGATTGTTTTTGTTTTTGTTTTTTTTTTTTCTTGTGAATTGTAAAAGGAGGCTGCTGAAAGCTGTGTCATAAGTAGGAAGAGGTCCCCTGTTGGATGCGCTGTGGATCAGGAGCATAGGCAGCGTAGTGCTAAAAATTTCTTTCTGGCAAGGAGGTAGAAAGGGCAGCCAGGGTCCCATCCCATCTCCACGGGGAGCAGAGGATAAATGCTGACCCTGCCCAACAGAATCCATCACCGGACACTCACGTTTCAGGTCCTTACCATTGCATCTCAGACCAGGACTGCTTCTTCAAGGTAAAAGATTTAAGATTTGCTCTACAGCTGCACGAAAAATGGACAGCGCTTTGTCAGAGTTCCTGGAGGCATTGCCAAAACAATATCCTTACGGTTTCTGTTTTATACCTGCCTTTTTCCTGGAAATGTTAAAAAGAAACCCAAATACTCCCCTACAAGTAAATATTTGTGTGTAAGTCACTCCAAATTCACTTCTATGTTACCAGAATTCATTTTCTGCATGGGTCTCCATGAAACTGGTTTTTAAAGGTCTTTTCCTAACAATGAAAAGCACCGACAAGAGCTCGCTGTATTTATCTGAGAAAAGGAAAAGAGAGAGAGTTATAGAAACAAGGTAGCTTGCAGAAGAAATAAAATAATCCCATCAATTTCCAAATATTGCCAGTCTCATCTGAAGCTCCAAGAGAAGCTCTTAGGTCAATGATCACAAATAGCAGCATTTACATCCCTAAAAACTGGCAAGGAGAAAAAGAAGATTTTTTTTTTTTCTTTCGCCCATAAGAATAGGAAGTAATGAAGTCTGGTTTTCCACAACTTGTATGTGGTGGTCAATTGCTAGACCTGACTGGAGGGTATTTTCCATGGCTGGTCTTTTACAGGGGCTCTCACTCATTTCGATATCTGCTGTTCAGTAACATATGAGCTGATGCTGAAGTCTTTCCCTCAGAAAGGTATGTACAGGGAGCATTTGCAAAATTTCTCTTCTCTATTCACATACCCATCTTTACAAAGCTTATAATGACTTCATTATCTTTGATTCGTTTTAAACCACTATCAAATCTGGCTAAAAATAAGCCAATGAATTTACAACCCGCAACAAACAGACATATGCACAAATACACTATCTGCAGAGTAAGAAAATCTTAAGGGAGCATTAGAGAAGGAGTAAGTGACAAAGACTACATGTCCCCACTTACCCATGAAAGTGAGGATGTCCAGGTCTAAGACTGATGATATGAGAGGCTGAGGACCCACCAGGCTACACAGTGCTTAGAAGATACTAATTTCAGAAATACTGGTGGGAATGATAGAAAATGCAGCAGTTCTTAACAACAGTTTCTACCAAACAAGTCAACATGGCCCTGACTCATATTTGCAGAGTGGGAGTCCATAATGTTGAAACAATATGAAAATATTTCAGTCAGACACAAAAATTTCACATTAGCTACCTGCATATGGTGCGAACAGGAGGCTCAGGCACTCGCAGTGCATATCTGTCTTATAACAGAGTATGTGTCTGAAAAGTCTAAGGGTTTTTTTTCCATTTTTCTTCCTGAAGACAAAAATGGACTAGAGTCTCCTGTTGACAAAAATTCCAAGTTATACTTGAGCCAGTGGAATCTTATCACCCAGAGAATAGTCAAGGCTGGGTAAACTGTACAGCCATCCTCTTCCAGACTTGGATGCTGGGTCACTGCTAGTTGCTGTTTCTCTCTGTGCCTAAAACACTAGAGGGAAGGTGAAAACAGGCATTTTTCCCAGACAGAAGGATAAATCCAAATCAGTGGCATTTACCTTGTGGGGAGGAGTGTGGAGCAATGCAAGCATTTCCGCATCTGGGAAGACAGAAACCCTCCTAGAACCTGGGAGTGATACAATAATAACAAGATTGGACAACAATGACAGATGTTACATCCAGGTGGCCAGAAATGAAGTTGTTGGGTGCTTTATGCCCAGAAGGATGCACAGTATGTGCTATATAAGGTTGTGTCCTGCCTGGCAACACCATATGCTTAGGGCTGAGGCTTCTTGCAAGCCCATGCTTGCCTGCCTATGTAGATGGGGTAGTTATGACAGAAGACCTTTCAAGTATGGTTTATTGAAAGGGTTTTACTAGGCATGAGAAATGTTCATTATATCGTGCGTTGCAGCACCATTTCCTTCTGTTACATGTTTGTGTTTGGTCAGGGGTTGAATCTCTACGGCTTTACGTGGGAGCGTAGCTTTATGTTACTACTACATTACTGTCTGAAGATCTTGGCTATGGTGTGCAGGTTTTGTAGTGCGGTATTCATATAACTTATCTTACTTAACCAAGGTGCCTAGGAGGTCTCAACGCTCTGCAGTTTCCTTCTATAGGCAACAGAAAGAGATAGGTTCCTTGAGAGGCTGATTCAGAATGAATA
Organism: Vanellus vanellus; assembly: GCF_965231255.1. Taxonomy (NCBI): domain Eukaryota; kingdom Metazoa; phylum Chordata; class Aves; order Charadriiformes; family Charadriidae; genus Vanellus; species Vanellus vanellus. The sequence continues at coordinate 216,602,533 of NC_138905.1, read as the reverse complement.
AATCATACATTCGTCAGGACCTCAGCTGGAGTGCTCTGAATTCTTCCTTGAGAGAAAAGAAGTTTCTGAAAAATTTGGAGCCTTGTCAGAAGAGAGGGGGAAAGGCTCAAAACGCCACTGCCTGGCTGAGAGGGTAAGATGAAGAAAAAAAAAAAAAAAAAAAAAAAAGCAAAGTAAAACAACAAAAAACTACCAAAAAAAGACAAATCAAACAATTCCTACTCAACACCTGAATGTTTTGACTCCAGATAAACCTATTTAATTCTAAATTATGTATTTGCAGTGTCTTGCAGGAGGCATGGTTCAGGCACTTCACTTAATTTCATTTTTGGGATGAATTCCCTGACATAATGCATCATAGTTCTCAGTCTTGGTAGGAGGAGGTAATGCATCAAATATGAGCTGAACATCTGTCATGCATTAGGGGAGATGAAGTCCTGGAGATCTTCCTGGCTGTATAATGGAAAGAGACCAAAAGTCACACAAACTAAAGTTCCTATGACAGATAGGGCTGGATTCATTTAACCTAATTTTAGGGATCTGCAGTATAGATGGCCACGTTTGAACCAGTCATCTTAGACTCTGTTTATAGCCAATGGGACAGAAAAAAGCTCTTTTAGAGTGAGAGTCATTTCATTGTAGACATCTATGAGTGGTCAGGTGATTCCTCTATTTCTGTATATTGATTGTAAGGAAAAGCAAGGGGACTTTAGGACTAAATGACTACACAGCAGGGCCATAATTAGGTGAAGTCACTCTCATTCATTGGGACAACATTCACAGGAGAATATTTTCTTTCCTTTTTCATGATTGTTCTGTCCAGGAGTAATTTTGTAAAGGGAAAGCAGGAATTTTCTCTGCAAATAACATTCTTTTGAGGCAGAAGTGCATCTAATCGTAGACCAACTTCTCCATCAGAAAGAGTTTTGACAGAAAAATTCCAACCAGCCATATTCCTTAGTCTTATACGGCTACAAGTAAAAACATGAGGGTGTTTTGTTTTTTTTTTTTTTACTCTCTAACAGCCAAGCTACAACCACATGCTCAGGTATGAGAGTCATGCTGTGTTCTTTCCAGATTGTGCATTATTATTACTAGAAATAAAGGGCACCTTTATTAATATTGCATAATGGGTCAAATATTCTTACTGTAGGACAGAATTATCTAATCTGTGCCAATGGTTTTGCAGTTCACTTGTCTGTTTATCCCTAGCCCATGGAAAAGACAATGGGAAAGATTCTTTTCCTTCATGTAAGTAGCTACCTCCATATGGTTATCTTTAATAGATCCCTAATTTCTAGGACAGCAGATACTCAACAAGTCATTAATAGGTTCTGAGATCTTAAATAAGCCATTCATTTTCATGTATGTCTGAAGTGAGCTAGCTGTCTGAAGGCTAATTGGAGGATAAATCTGGTAATATTTATTCTATAGCTATTCTATTCTACATCTAATCCATTCTATTCTATTCTATTCTATTCTATTCTATTCTATTCTATTCTATTCTGTTCTGTTCTATTCTATTCTTTCTATATTTGAAGGAAGACGCTGTTTTTTTTATAAGAAAAATGTTTCCTATAACATAATCTACCAGGATTTAGTGCCATTTTTTCTCATAAGTAATCAATTTCTGAATGCCCCCTATTATAAATTCTCTTAAGTCTTAAGGTTATTCAAATTCAAATGAAACAAGATCCAAAGAGCTGGTCATTGCAATTCAAGAGAAGAGGCCTGTATCTTATGTACTTCTGTTTCTTCTTAAATCTATTCCTATTCATCTAACTTCAGAACCCCAGGTCCTTTTCAGAGATAATGAGCCTCCCTTGCAAATACACTTCAGTATTGTGCTTTTCCTCAAGATTTTAGAGTTGCAGCACATGCTGAGAAGCAGTAGAAGGCAAACTCATCTTAGGAGCTGGAGTGACAAGCTGTGAGTCCACTCAACTTTTGGTATCAGAAGTAGTCCCTGTTCTGCCTGGAGAAGAGAAGGTTCCAGGGAGACCTTATTACAGCCTTTCAGTACTTAAAGGGGACCTGCAGGAAAGATGGGACAAACTTTTTAGCAGGGCCTGTTGTGATAGGTCAAGGGGTAATGGTTTTAAACTAAAAGAGGGAAGATTTAGACTAAATATAAGGAAGACATTTTTTACAGTGAGGGTGGTGAGACAGTGGCCCAGGTTTCCCAGAGAGGTGGGAGATGCCCCATCCCTGGAAACATTCCAGGTCAGGTTGGACGGGGCTCTCAGCAACCTGATCAAGTTGAAGATGTTCCTGCTTATTGCAGGGGGGTTGGACTAGATGGCCTTTAAAAGTCCCTTCCAACACAAATTATTCTATGGTTCTATGAAAATAATTACAAATTCATAAAGTCATATAGTGATCTGATTTACAGTCCTGAAGCCAGACATCTCATGACACCTCAACCCCTCTGCTTCTGCAGTGTTTTTTTTCACAAACATTGATTTTCGGTTAAAACACTAAACAAATCCTGAAGGAATCACTAAATAATTCTGACGTTAGACTTTTCTTTATTAATATATAAATCAATAAGCATAAAGGAACACATTCAATAAGTACAGGAAAAGCGTTATAAAGCAGATATCTTAATTACAACCTCAATTAAAATTATCCTTCAGCTCTGGATGACCTCTTGCATGTAAAGCACTAGATTAACTCTATCCTTCTATAACTCAGAAAGAGCACAGGTCCTTAAAATTACCAGTAATGAGACTGGTATTTTCCATAATCTGTCTGACATGCTATCTAGAAGTGAAGGCCATAGAACTGGAAGGGACATCTGAGCCATGAAGTTCAGCGTCCTGAGATTGCAATAACTGTGCGGTACAAAAACTTATTAAGCTGTGTCCTAAAACTATCTAGGTTTTGCCCATATCAGAAAGCTTTTCAGGCTCTAACTGCTCTCTTTCATGTCAGACTATGTCTATTTATTTTTGTTTCAGGCCAGTATTGAGATCTTGCTCTTAAATCATTTGCCTTCCCTTGTTCTTATTCCTCTGATATATTAAAATGATTTTCCCAACCTGAAATCAGCCAGTACCGCCTGTTATCAAATATCTATGTCTTTCTCCTGTGTCATTAATTTTATCATCACAGGGACTCGTAAGAACAGGCTCTTTCTCTTTGAGACCCTCTCCACAGGGTTTGCTTTCTTTCTGTTGATGTTTGTTGATATCCTTCCATCATTTGTTCACGGTCGCATGCAAAGCTAGTCTAGTCAAGTCTTGGACTTTTTTGTGTTCTTCATTAATCTTTACTAGGAGATTTCTTTGGACATGTTGATCTAGGTGTTGCAATAAACACTTTTTGTAGAACACTCACGGTGAATAAATGAAGAGACTGTTGTGGCTACAGGTTACGCAGCACAGTATTAACCACGCAGGTTTAAAACACCACACAACCAGCTCTGAAGGCATCTTCCTTTATCCAGAGCTGAAAATATTCAGTGCACCTGCAGAGTGCCAGGTTAAAAGTAATATATTGCTGATTCGTGCCATTTAAACTTTATTTCAACTTTGGTAATGAACTGTATGCATGTGTGTAGGATATAAGCTAAGCTTCAGAACACAAACTTATATTATTTATGCATTTATATGCAGGAGTAGCTCAGAACTCCAGTGTTTTAGGAGCTATATGAACTAAGAAAAACAAAGAGACAAAAAAATGGAGCTCAGACAGAAATATTTCTATATACCTAAGTATGGCAATCACAAGGAAACGGTAAGGCAAATTCCAGCAATATGCCAACCTGTGGGCTCTGCTCATTTGCTCTTTGACAGATCTTAAGTTTGTAGACATCATTCTAAACAAAAGTTGGAGGAGTACAATAAAATGGATTTAATGAGCATAATGAGGCATACAGGAGAAAACACAAGAGTATTTTTAGGAAACCAAAGTCACATTTCTCTTCCCAAGAATTGCAGGTCACAGAATCATAGAATCATTTAGATTTGAAAAGAACTTTAAGTTCATCAAGTCCAACTGTAAACCTAACACTGCCAAGTCCACCACTAAGCCATGCCCCCAAATGTCACATCTACATGACTATATAAATACCTCCAGGGGCGGTGACTCAACCACTTCCCTGGGCAACCTGTTCCAGTGCTTGATAACCCTTTCAGTGAAGATTTTTTTCCTAAGGTCCAAGGGCTGGAACTGGGTTCAGTTATTTCTCTGCGCTGTGCTCATTGCTACACGAAAATCATACACATGCATTACATGCAGTTGTTTCAGTCCTTTGAACTGAAAATGCAACAGTATACATTGTGCAGCACTATCATTTATTAATATTATGTCTAACCCTTTGGGAGCTCTTGGCACTGAGCGTTGCTTGTATCATTACAGAACTGCTTTTTTCCTTGCTGCTTGACTTTTCTCATCATTCTTGTAATTAAAATCTCTTTTGATTCCATTTGGCATTTCACCATCTGCACACAAGGAAATACCTTGGAACTGGCCTGCCTGTGACTTCACACTGTCCACTAATTAAACTGGGTTTTAATCGGAGATTCTTAATCACCGTTAATTTTCTGACTACAAGGTGGTTGTGTCTGCACTCATTTCCCCAGTGACTTCTTAAAGGATGGATGTACAAATGAAACCTGACTATACAAATGAGATTGCAGGGTTCCATATTTATTCATTCGCAATGATTCCTGATCAGATTTGCTTCATTTACGAGAACAGCCATTATTTTTCTAGCTGCTACTTGGGCAGATTTTATCTGGAATCCAGAATTATAACTGTGTCCTTTGCATATGCAATTTCCATATAGAAAAGCAGGAAGCAAGAATAACAAAACAAAGAAAAAAAAACAAAAACAAAAACAAAAACAAACCACAACCCAAAAGTCTTTTCAAGAGAGATTCTGCACAAAAAACCCCTTTGTTACAGTTTTTGTGTTAACGTGGAAGTTTTTGACAAAAATGTTCTGGATTTCAGCAGAAACCCCCTGCAAACTTCTGTTGGTCTTTTGGAGACTGAAAAATTTAAAGCAAAAAGCTGAAAAGTGACACTGAAAAATGTTCTAATAATAATAAATGGCACAGCTGGAGCTGAACTTGGCAAGGGATGCAAAAAATAATAATAAGGGCTTCTACAGGTATGTCAACCAGAAAAGGAATGTCAAAGAAAGCGTAACCCTCTACGAGCAAGGCTGGCAAACTAGTGACCACAGACGAGGAGAAGGCTGAGGTACTCAACAACGTCTTTCCCTCAGTCTTCACTGGCAACCTCTCCTCCTAAACCTCTCTAGTGGATGGACCACAAGGCAGGGACTGGGGGAGCAAAGTCCCTCCCACTGTAAGAGAACTGGTTGCCTAGAGAGGTGAGAAATGTCCCATCCCTGGAAACATTCCAGGTCAGGTTGGACGGGGCTCTCAGCAACCTGATCAAGTTGAAGATGTCCCTGCTTATTGCAGACGGGTTCGACTAGATGATCTTTAAGGTCCTTTCCAACCCAAAATATCACAGAATCTTGGAGTTTCAGAGTTGGAAGGGGCCTCTAGAGATCATCTAGTCCAACTCCCCTGCCAAAGCAGGATTGCCCAGAGCACATTACTCAGGACTGCATCCAGACGGGTCTTGAAAATCTCCAGAGAAGGGGACTCCACACCCTCCCTGGGCAGCCTGTGCCAGTGCTCTGTCACCTGAACCGTAAAGAAGTGTTTCTGTGTATTTGAACGGAACTTCCTGTGTTCTAACTTGTGTCCATTGCCCCTCGTCCTGTCACTGGGAACCATTGAAAAGAGCCTGGCTCCATCCTCCTTCAACCCACCCTTTAGGTACTTGTATGCCATAATAAGGTCTCCCCTCAGCCTTCTCTTCTCCAGGCTAAAGAGTCCCAGCTCTCTCAGCCTTTCCTCATAAGGGAGATGCTCCAAGCCCTTAATCATCTTAGTTGCCCTTCGCTGGACTCGCTCCAGCAGTTCCCTGTCCTTCTTGAACTGGGGAGCCCAAAACTGGACACAGTATTCCAGTTGTGGCCTCACCAGTGCAGAGTAGAGGGGGAGAATGACCTCCCTCGACCTACTGGCCACACTCTTCCCTATGCAGCCCAGGATTCCATTGGCCTTTTTGGCAACAAGGGCACATTGCTTGCTCATGGATAATTTATTGTCTACTAGGACCCCCAGATCCTTCTCCTCAGAGCTACTTCCCAGCAGGTCCGTCCCTAACCTATACTGGTGCTTTGCATTCTTCCTCCCCAGGTGCAGGACCTTGCACTTGCTTTTGTTGAACCTCATTAGGTTCTTCTCTGCCCAGCTCTCCAGTCTGTCCAGGTCACGCTGGATGGCAGCACGGCCCTCTGGGGTGTCAGCCACCCCTCCCAGTTTGGTATCATCAGCAAACTTGCTGAGGATACACTCTGTCCCCTCATCCGGGTCATTAATGAAAATATTGAACAAAATGGGACTGAGTATTGACCCCTGGGGGACACCACTGGTCACAGGCCTCCAACTGGACTCTGTGCCGCTGATCACAACCCTCTGAGTTCTGTCACACATAATATAATATTCCATGATAATATGACTATATGATTCTGTGAAAAACTTTTTTTATCACGTTATCACCTGAAAAGACATTTTTCCCAAGTACCTTCTTTTTACTCACAAGATTTAGAGTTTAAGCCACTAAGTGAGGGTAACTCTATATTGTATTAAGAAGGCTCCTTGACAGATGATGATCAAGATGGAATCTTACTCTTGCAGCTTTAATGTTACAGACAAGGGAAAATTATAAAAGGAATAGTACATTGGGTATGTTCTTGGTTGAGAGATATCAGTATCCAGAGAAAACACTGCACACTTATATTGTCTTCTCAGCTGTGTGATCGTGAATAAATCATTTCCATTCTATTCCTACTCTTTTTCCTCTTTCTGCCCTGCCTTCATCTTGTATTTTGGACTGTGAGCTCCTCAATATGAGTCGTTTCTTTTAGCTTGTTTACACATTTGGTTTATCATAGTGAGACACAATTCCTTATTTAAGTTGTTGTTAATTGCTCTATGGAAATTCATTATTATTTTCTGTTTCCATTTCTTTCTAGAAATGTATTTTAAAGGGCTGTAAAAAGAAAAAAAAAACTAAGAATGTCTAAACCACTCTATAATTGATTATATTGTCCATCTATACTCTTCTGGCATGTTTGCCCATGTAAGAAATCTTGTTATATTTAAAAGTTGTTTGCCATCTCAGTGTATAGGCAAATCATATGCCATTTTTTTCAGTATTCATTGTTTTCATGAGTGATATGAGTGCATTACAGTCCTCTTGATGAGAATTTCAGAGATCCTGTCCTGAAAAATCATTATTCAACCTTCACACCTCTTCTTTGTAATGGAGTCTTGTCTGATGCCAGAGGATGAGAAAAGTGCATTTCCCTCTTGTGACCTTTACTTCATGCCTGGGATACCAGCTGTTATATTCCAGCTAATTCTTGGTTTTGTTCCCTCTGCCAATGGGAAAATGCTGAAATTCACTCCCTCTACACTATATGCAATGTGATATTAAAGACACAGTAAACACCAGCAATCTGTGGCTCAGCTTCCCTCTTTCAGTCCCAAAGGTCCTGCATTTGAAACTCTGGTAGTATAAGAACTTCAAGTAATAAATTTGAGCAAGTCAGGCTCAAGGATAAGGAAGATATTGTTCTTCAGACTTGGAATCAGTCTGTTGCCATGCCCAAAGCTTCCTTTGTGAGACTGTGAGACTCATGGAGAAGGGGTCACCACAGACTGCTTGTATCTATGCTGGTTAAATAACTGATCATAAGACCATAAAATCAAAGAATAGCCCAGGTTTGAAGGCACCTTGAGAGATAATCTGGTCCAAACTTTTGTAGTAAAGGGAGCCCAGATGAGATTATCTATCACCCTTTCCAATTGCATCTTGAAAACCATTGATGGGGACTCCACCACGTCCCTGGGGAGGTTATCCAGTGAATGATTGTTCTTACTGTAAAAAATTTCTTTCTTACATCAAAGTAAAACTTCTCCTGGTGTAACTTGTACTCCTTGTCCCTTGTCTTTCTCATGTGGTTCTTTGTGAAGAAAGAGACTCCATCTTCTTTGTAGCCACCCTTTATGTACTGAAATACTGTTATGAGGTCCTCCCGAGCCTTCACTTTTCCAGGGAGGAAAGACCTAACTCCTTCAGTCTTTCCTCATAGGCAGTCACCCTGTATCTTCTCTGTACCAGGCAGTGGAGGGACTAAATGCATTCCTAATTACAAAATGCTTGATTACTACTTCAGAAAGTAAGAGATGAAAGAGTTCATTTAAACTCTGGTCCGAGCTGCTGTATACCATGCAGCTGCCTTGCACTTCAGCTGCATCGGAGATACCTCCACCTTAATCTCCCTCCATTCTGGTATATTCCTCAGGGTTATCAATTATTGACTATGGATTAGAAGTGGGAGGTCAGGACCCTTATTATGTGGGACATGAACTTTAAGAGCTGCCATCTGTGGTGCCCTGAGCAGTCAAGGGAGAGGAAGGGGTGTAAGAAACGCTTATTTCATTATCACATTGCCACCACATTGTAGGTGGTGCGGTAAAATATGTGTATTGATACAGCCTTGTATCAGCACATTTAATGGGGGGCAGCTGGGAAAAAAAAAATTCAAAAAAACAGTGGGAATCATACAGATGTCAGAAAAAATCTGCCCTCACTCTGTCTGTGCACAGGCGGAGATGTGAAATGTGGGTAACACAGCTTATTGCCCATGTCAGCAGCAGAATTAACACTGAACTGCACATCATAAAGCTACAGATCATTGGCAGGATACTCAAAAAATACTGTTGACTTTATTGATGTCATTGTTCTCCTCCTCCTATTTCCCCAATGTCTAAACCCAGGAATATCTCATTAAACCAAGTCTTTTCAGGGAACGCTGGGGAGTATGGGAGTACAAAAAAATTGCTAGTAAAACAAGAACTGCCAACTGAAGCCATCAAGATCATTATCAGGAAAGGCTTCAAATGCTGCAAGTATAACAGGGACAGTTCTGAGTGCTAATGAGCATCCAGATAGGACAGACATTTTCTCACCCCCTGAGGAAGGGTCAAAACTAATCTGACAAACTCAGCGTGCTTCAGCATTGGAGGAAGAATACTCATGAAAAGGTCCACAGGTGTCAGAGAAAGAAAATCTTTGAAAGTAGGCTTAGAACAGAGAACTCGGGTAAAGGCAGGTCTGGGGCAAGAATACATACACACATGTGCACATCTATGTATTCAGATACATACAAAAATGCATTATAAATTTGCGCAGATTTGTTTTGTGCAATACACATTAAAAAAAAAAAAAGACAACACCTCATAAACCAAGATTTTAAGGGGATTGTATGAAAAGCGCAAAAATAAAAAATACCTTCCCTCCCACTGCTGACAGCCTACTCATAACTTCTACTTCCATGTTGTCAGTACTTACTGATTGCATTATCATATGGTAGGAATCATCTGCCCAAATGTGGCTGTTCACTATATTCATGTCATTTTAGCAGTCCCAGCCGTTTTCTTCTCCCTTGCAGGATCTTCCCACTATCTCATTGCAGTGACTTCCTTGTGGGAGGACTCAACTCAGCAAAACAAAAATCCTGGTTTGAGCGACACAGGACTAATTTCTCTTTTAATATTGGGAAGACTGCACTTGTAGAAGACTCTAGTGTCAGAGTTCATGAAAACATTAACTTTAGAGCCAGATATGGTGTGTGGGTTTCAAGGTCTCAGTGTTTTCGAGCTCACCAGGTGCAGGAAATAGGAGCAATAAGACCCGGACACTTGACCCAAGCTGCCAACAGGATTATTTCATACCATGAACGTCACATTCAATATAAATTAGAAAGTTTTCTGTGAAGAGCTCCCTCCCTTGATGGTGGCGATCCTGAGAACTTCTCTCCCTGGTGCTGGACCCCTGAGCCCTTCCCTTCCCCTCGAAGCCGTAGCGCTTACAGTGTCCGACATTTGCTGTCCCCTGCTGGGAGTGCACAGCTTACTATGGATAGAATTGGCTGAGTATAATCCTTTTATATTTTATATTGCTATTGGTATCAATATTGGTTCTTTAATGCTATTAATGTTGGGTATCTAGTCTTATTCTATTAAATCTGTTTATATTTCAACCCCTGGGTTTCCTTTTCTTTTCCTGATTTCCCTTTGCTTGTGGGAAGGGGTCATCGGGTGATAGAATAATTATATAAATGACTATAAATTGTTGTGGGGTTTTCTCAGACCATAACAAGTCATCTCCCAGTACAGCAAAGGCTCCTCTCTCTCCTTTATCAGTTATTATTGTTCAGCGTCCTGCTGCTGTGGTTATTGCTATCTGACATTCCCACTTGGTGACTAAAGCTGTTGATTGCTGGCCGTCTTTTCTCGAGATGGTCCTTCATCATGAAGCCCCAAGGCCTGTATCTCCTTAGGAAAATCTTCTTCCCAGCTTGGTGCTCAGAGAAGACTCTTTAGGGCAGTTGTGTCTCAGCGTTACCTTCTTTTCACCTTCCTACTTCTCTGCCCCTACATGCACACACATACATTCTCTGATGTGGGGTTTGTAGTGGAGCAGGGTACACCACAATGCCTCTAAGCATCTTCCACCCTTTTCACCTTGTTCCGCCGCCCTCCATTTACCTCTCTGCAGCTTGTGGAGGCTGGGATCAGCAGTGACTGCTTTGTCTGCACTGAAATCACAGGTACTGTCACTATCTTTGTACCCCAGTCCTCTTAATTACTTGCATCCTAATCATAAAGACACAAAGAAAACGTGTAGACATACAAATGCCCTAGTACTTCTGCCAGGAACATGTACCACTACCCAAATATAGTGACACTGACCCACGGGCTTCTAAGGATCAAATAGTCCTGATCAGATCAAAAGGGATTATTCACACACTTTGGATTTCCAAAGTTTTATATACAGTTGTAGATTAGGATCATGTTCCTGATTCTTGTGACTTATAAAGCAGCTTCTCCTTCTACTTTATGGCATGTGAAAATCGTTTGCTTACGTGAGGGGAGGAAGGGGAACAAACAAACAAACAAAAAAAAAAACTACCAGAAAAACCACCACAAGAAAAAAGAAAGAAAACCAAACAAGATTTGGGAACTGAATGAAGTGAACATGTTCTTGAATACATTTATCTAGTATTCACCCAGTTCCCATACCAACAGGCAAAAGCAGCTACTTCCATTACAAAATGCAGACTATAAACGCCAGCTCTGCTAGTGCTCGAAGAACAGACTTTATTTCAGAGAATGAAGAAGCTCTCTTAGAATTATTAGCTATAGTTAAACCTGCTTTTCTCAAACACTACTATAGACAAAAGGATAACTTTTAAATAGTGTATTCTTCTCTTAGCCGGTATCTTCCCAGCTGATAATTCACACAAATCTGCTTGTCAAAACTACCATAACTTGGTTTCATCCAAAAAGTACTGTAAACTCCAGAAACCCTCAAAACCTCAAAACCTTTGGGTTTACCACCCATTCTATAAACTATTACCGTTATCTATAAAGAACAAATGCAATTCCTGTAATTCCTTGTAAACAGTCTTTCCATTTGCAGGATAACGTGTGGTGTCTGAAAAAATTTTGCTATACATGCTTGTCGAAATATGAAACTATTTTGGAAAGAAGCTTCTTTATACTATTCCAATATGTTTGGCAATTATAACACAGATGTTTTCTACACTTCTTTATTAAGATGTAAGATCTGGCTGAAATGTATTTCCTTGCTTTTTTGTTAAGTCCAAGTTATTCTTGTCATAAAATAGAAGTTGATTCTCGCTTTTATAAGAGCAAATTGTGAGTTGAAATCAGGGGATGTTTTTCCAAGTAGTGAGTTTCTCAGAAGGGTGACTTTGATCTTATGTCTGATGAATTTGTAGACAGGAAAAATGCATTTTCTTTCAATTTTATAGTGAAATTACAGACTGAAATGAGTTTCCCATGTTGCTTATGACAGTCAACATTTAGGTACCACGAACAACAAGGGAACTCACAGATTTGCACAACATGGGTGTGGAAAACATTGACAAAGCAAAGTTTTCCATTTTTTGACTCGAAAGCTGCACTGCAACAGCTGCAGCCGCCGGTGAGAAATCTTGCGCAACCCTCCCGAAGTGTTCATGTGTTATTTGTGCCTGTCATGTTCCATCAGAAGTTTTATCTGATAATATTAATGCACCAAATGTTGTGTACCTAAGATTCAGTTTGTGCCTTTGTATGTCTCCTGCTCTTTTTATTAGTACATCTCAATGCATACAGAACTCCATGAGTCTTTATATTGTCAACTGCTTGATTTTTACTAAACTTGTCTGCCCACACAGAAGTTTTGATATATGTTTCTCTTCTGATATTAAGGTCACTATTTTTCTGCCTTATGATACTGCTGATAACATTTTTTCAAGCGCGGTCCTTCTTTCAGTCAAAAACGGCTGACCTCTCTATTTTGACAGCCCTGTTCTTGGGGATATCTAAGATATCTTGGGGATTGGGGATATCTAGATATATTACATATATATAGATATCTAGATATATTAGATATCTAGATATATATCTAGATATTGGAGATATCTAGATATATTGGGGATATCTAGATATCTTGGATATCTAAGAATATCAAAACAGTGGAAGGGTACTCCTGCCAATGAGAGAGAACCAGAATATACTCTTCTAAACCCCAGAAAAGGCTGAAAATGAATATCACCTCCAAGAGTGCAGTTCACTGGCATCAGTCAGACTTCCCCCAACCCACAGAGTTAAGTAAGTTAAATATCAAGTGATAGACAAGACAGGTGGTGCAAAGGTGCCACACTAATGAAAAGTTGCTTACCTGGTGAATACCTCACCAGGAGACACATGGTTATGCTGTGACAAAAAGGCTGGGATTTCTTAATCTCTCCTGTTTGTCCTTCCTCTTTAGCCCTTATCTCCTTTTACCTCAAAAGTCTCTTTTGGCTTTTCTTCTCTCCCTCCCTCAAGAAAAAAAACAAAACAAAACAAAACAAAAACATAGAAATGCCAAAGGTGTAATTAAGAGAAACTCTGAATCTTAACAAGTGTTCTAGACATAAAATATTTTCTTTCCAATCAGATCTTCACATTAAAAAAAAAAAAAAAAATTAAAAATAGAGTGGAAGCAGCTCCATTTACCCAGAAAGAGTGGTGAGGAATAGGAAGTGAAAACAAAAATCCTACTTGAGCTGACTTTTGATGTGTGAAAAACTGCAGATAAACCTCTCCATTGGATAACAAGTACTGTACGGGGAAACAGACCCCTCACGGACTCATTCCTCTCGACATGTTGTTATGATGCCAAAGCAGATGCCCACCTCAGCAAAGACACCAAACCTGCCTCAGCTCCTTTCTAAAGACAGGAGAGCCACCAGGAGCAATAAAGCAACTTCGAGCCAGGACTGCGTGAACCCAGCTCAGTGTAAAAGGTGTTCAAAGAACATGATAGTCCAAGCAAATGTCATGAAATGAAGAAAGTACCAGCCAGATCCAAACTGGTTTGAAGTCAATACAAATCTCTGTAGCGACTTGAAAGGGCTGAGGACAAAGCCCTCGATGTATAATTTCTGCTGGAGATATTTGAAGATTTAGGAGCTCTGTAGGGAAGACAAGGCTGAAAGGGATCTCTTAGGTCACCAAGTCCAGTCACACATCATTTCTGATATCTCATCCTATACTCCCTTTCATTACCATATCAGTCTCAATCTGTGAATGTCAGAACAAAGGTGCAACAGCCCAATATTTCTCTGACGAACAGCAAAAGGCACAAGAGATAATATAATTGGTTTCTTTAAAACCTGAAGTTAAATATTTAACCTACAGTGAAACTGAAAACGAGATGCTTATGATCAGTCCTATGAGGCTCATTGTATTCATATTAAGTCCCTAGTGACAGCTGGGAAACCTGGAAGAAGAAGACATTTGCACTGAATTTCCTGATTGAAACTTAGTAAATAATTACACAACTCAGGATGCAAAAGACAGAAGACAGAAAAGATCAATCTTTCTTAGATGTCAGTGCTGCACAGTTAAAAGACATGAAAAGCAAGGAAAAATGTGTCCAAAGTCAGCTGATTTGACTCCGAACTCAGAAAGGGGAATAGGACTGCTGAGTAAGAAGGAGTTATTTTTACAGTCTTTTTTTCACTGTAGAACTGTAAGTTAAAGTACTTGAGCAAAGGTGAGGGCAATATGAGTGTTATTTTCAGCATAGCGCCTTCTCACTAAAAAAAATACAAACCTTTGGCTAATTTATGTTATTTGATCTATTTATTAGTGGAGAAATCTAATCCTCATTCTAAGAACAAAGGCATAATTTAACATATCTTACTTCAAAAAGAATATATGCTGTATGGGGTTGTTGTTTTTTTTTTTTTTTAAAACGTCTTTTTCTCCAGTAGCTTTATTTTTTCTATAACTCTCATCTGTTCTTTGGATAGATATTACTGTCCTAAAAGAAGACAAATGAAAGATTCATAATGGATCATTTACGGAATCACATTTTCTGCTTCTTCTCTTCGAAGTTATACATGAAACTTCATTTTCTCAATTTTCATGGAAAATTCTTGGGAAGGTATTTTGGTTGTTTGCCAGCTTTATCATGCAGATGTCTGTGCTTAAAATTTATGTTCTGATGGTGAGTTACAAGCCTGTATACTGTCACTAAAGCAATGAAGCTCCAAGAGTTAGATTTGCAATGCATAACTACTAATTCAAAATTTGTCCATTACCAATATATTTCTGTTATCCAGGCATTTTGGCAAATGTTCTTGTAACATTTTGGGGAGTCACCAGATGGCACTAAAACATTGTAAGGTGCCAAAAATCATTACATTTCTTGCCAACAAATGCATTAGTTTGCAATAATATCATTTTCTCTCTACTTCGGCTGCAGCTTGGACTAATACCTCCTTTAAATTTCACTGAACTAGAGGCACGGACTAGCACATGCTCACTGAGCCAGAGAGCAGCAGGATGAACTTAAAGACATAGGTACATCGTCCAAAGTCATTACACCACCAAGAACATTATTATCATAATTTTAACCTTGAGATTATTTTCCTTTTCTGGAAATCTGAGTCTATCAAAGAAAATTTTACAAGGCCTGCTTACTACATCAGTACAGATTCAACCTGTTCCTGAGGAAGCTCTAGCCCTTTCCTTGTTGACATCCGTTTCAAATCTATCTTTCCTTCTCATCTCCACTGTGCAAGGGAAAGGTCGAATACTTGAGATACTGCTATCATATTTAACATGAAGCTGAAATTCTGATTTATTTGCATAGTTCTCAATGACTGACCAAAAATTACTCTGTCCCTGTTTCCTGTATTCAACAGTGACCAAAATCCCCTACTTAAAGATGGATATAAGAAAAAAAATAAAACAATTTAAGTTCTATTTAGAGATCTTAGAATATTCCAGAAGCCTTTGGCAAAGTATTATGTTTTAAACTTATCTAATGTAATTTGGTATATTTATCCTATGCCGTAGCTTATTTAATGTTTTGCAAATGCTTTCACTGGCATATCATTTTAAATCTTTTCCTACCTGGATTCATATCCTACCGTCCCCATGTTAAGAAAAACAAATATTTACATCATTTTCTTATTCTCCAAATCAATGTAATTGGTCATAGTCTTTTCTTAACCGATGACTGCAACCTGGACGAATGAGTTTTACAAATAATGAAAGAATCTGTCCAGGTCTGCTTCAGAGGAAAATACTCAGGTTGAGGAACTGTATCATGTGTATATAGTCCTCCTGGAGTAACTCAGAGAACAAATACAGCAACATAAGTCATATCAGAATTTAGGAAAAAAAAAAAAACTTAAAAACCTAAAAATCTTTACTGAATCACAAAACCAACCCAATCACCATGGCGTTTAGAAGGAAGAATGTTGTATTCATCTATTCACTGTTTTTTTAATAGGCAGTTAGAAATATGAACAGGTTTCACATAAATTTTGACAAAATAAAACGTTCTTTGAAAGCTATGGGCAGACTGGATTAGCTCCACTTGGCATGCTGAAGTCTCCTAGCCAAGCGGTGTTCATTTTGATAAAATATTTGCTTTACTCTCTCCTCTTCTGAGCATGGGAAGGACACAGCAGAGACCAGAACAAGCACAGTAGTTCATCCTAAGGTCTCTGCTTTGTGGGGAGAAGGTGGTTTTTCAAGTTAATAACATTTTTTTTCACTGAAACCTGTCTACAAGCAATTTTTATGTGGGGATTTTTCAGAAGACCAGGAGAATATTTGGAATAGTATTGAAGCCATCACTGTTTTTGACTCTGTGTGAGTCAAAGTCCTCCAAAGGTTCAAGAGGCACACTTGAAATAATGGCCTGGGGATAGTAACAGTGTCCCTGAAACAATTAACTGTAGCAGGCAATGAGTGGCTACCTACAGAGAAATTTCATCTTTATGATTCCTGCCAGCATGGACCCTACGGCTCACAGCTGCACTTGCTCAGAAACTGTCCCATAAAGCCGAAGCGTCCCAGAGCCGTTCCCTGATCCCCCTATTCTCCTCTCAGGGTGAATACAAGGCTGTAATCTGGCCACACTCTCATATCCATCCATCACGTTCTGAGTTTCTGCATTACCTTATGAGCAAAGTAAGGAGGCAACATATTTTTCTCCAGAGAAAATCCACTGTGTGATAGATGAAGCTTCACAAATACACGCTCCAGAAAGCATCCAATCATTTAAAGAACTCCCACGACCAACCACAATAACCTTGAAATATTTTGGAATATTTGATAAATCTCTCTCCTACCCTAAGCTTATTTCTTTTTCGTGAAAAATCATGACTAAACGCTTTGGTTAAAGTCAGGTAAATGCTTTGCAGACCTTCCATCATGTACTTCAAAGTTTCTGTTAGCCTGGATTTCTCTAGAGCAGAGATTGCTTTTGAAGGGCTGTCACCTCCAGCGATGTTTTTGCAGTGTGGAAAAACACCTCCTTGGAGAAACCCACTCTGTGGTCCTCTGTTTCATCTTCCCATTTGTGCTTTCTGTCGCAGGTGGAATTACTGATTGCTGTTTTGCTCCTACAGATGCAACTCTAACAGTCTAAATATGGCAGCACTGAAGCAGTTCATAAACATTAATTAATGTATCCTCATTACATCCCTCTGAGGAGAGTGATGATAGAGCAGTGAAGGTGTCTTGGTATGGATCCAGAGGTGTGAGTTCATACCTCTCCCTGGACTCATTCCAAGCATCACTCCCAGTCAGCTCAGCTATAAATGAGTACCACAGCGCTGGGGCTGAGGAAATCGAAGGCATCTGGATGGGATATTAGCCACATCACTCCCCTGTGGGAGGTTAGCAACAGAAACTGTTGTCCTTACCCAGACGAGCACAATTAGCCCTTGTGATGGTTTGTTTCCACTACGTCCAGAGGTGATGCTATCACCGCTCTGATAAGAACAACTGGGGCAGAGAGCGATGAAGACCCAGATCTTCAAAGACTTTTGAAGCTCTGAATCCCTGTAAACTCAGTGAGCGTTAGTCACACGAACACTTTGACTGTTTGAGTCTAAGTGATTTGTCTCAGTTCTGCGGCAGAACAGAAAATTGACCCTGACTCATAAGTCCAGTCAATTGGGATATTTGTTTTCTCTTCTGCAAAGCTTTGCTGGTAAAAGTAATAATTACTCAAGAGATTCATCCCACTGTGTTAAAGAAGAATGTCTTGAAAATACATATGCATTGTCACACAACTGGGAATAAAGTTGGTTTAGTCATATGAGATGAAAGCTAATACATACTGCTTTGCATTCACTGCCTGTCATATTCATTATTCTTATTAAAAGATCCAACATTGTTTTCAACATGGGACAAGACAATCACTGCCTTGAAGAGCTTATATAAAACTTTTCATTCAAGAAACTCACAAGGCATTTATAAACAGTAATTAATTAAATCATTGGAAATTATAATGTCTTTATAGATGGGAAACTGAGGTACAGAACTCACAGTACCACTCAGGGCATCGCTTAACTGATGCCCAAATGGAAATAAAAAGCAGTATTACTGATTTCTTGTCCTGTACTCTAATCACCAAACCCATTTCCTCCTAATAAATAATTTAAATTTTAATGAACTATAATGAAACAAAAATTTGTTTAGATTGCTCCAAGGTGAATGAAGATAAAAAAGCTATGCAGATACTTGACTTCCTGTGTTTCTTCTAAGCGCTTCATTGTATTGTACAAACAATACAATGAAAATTTTTAAAATTAAATGCTCCATCATTAGCTAAATAGGCAGAAGTAACTGTCTAAGTGATAAATAACAGGTTCTTGCAGCATCATTTAAAGACCAAACTACACTGAAAAGTATCCCCTTTTATCAGATATTTTTTGGACTCTGTCAGATTCACTGGAACCAGTGAAGCAATAAATACATCAAAATATGGAGGTAAACAAAATCATAAAACATCCAACACGACAACTGAAACACCCACGAATACATAAATATTTATGAAGCCAGAGGTACCTCTGAAACACCCAGCAGGTTTGATTGGATTGAACAGTCCAATCGAAGCACTGTGTGTTCACATGATGGAGGAAATGGGAGTTATATGGCAGGGAAAGGAAACAGTGAAACTGCAATGTATTTCAAGTAGCTTTACTATTTTAAACTTCCCAGTGCCAAAAAAAAAGATGGCCTTCAGTGTGATTTGAACATGGAACTATCAGTTTGTACATGCAGAGTATTCCAAAGGAAATTTCAAGCAACCTAATACACTTCTGAATATCATCTAAAATGTTTATTTTCATTTGTAATATTTTTTCCTAGCTCACGTTCCCTAGACAACTCTGTGCTTTGAGGCTCTGAACATGATATTTTTGAATGGCAGCAGCAGAAGCCCTCGAAAAAGATGTATCTGAAATGCAGCCTTTTGAGATCATCCTTTTTTAGCTTTGACTCAAATAAGAGCCATCTACAGCATTTGTTTGACATCCATAGCTTTGTCCGTCTGGATGGAGATCCTCAATCCCTTCTCGCTACCAGATGTTTGTGTAGGTAACCCAAAGATATGGAGCTGGGAACTCTTGCCCTTGCTGTATATAAAATAAGGCAACAGTAGCAGTTTGTAAACATTTAAAGACTTTATATAATCAGACTATGGGAGAGACGTGAAAGATGAACAGAAAAGGATAGGCCGGTATGCTTTCTTTCATCATTTTCTGAAGATTTTCTATTTTTCCTAAGTTAAAGACCATAACTGTCATTAAGTCGGGATATCTAGTAGGATCTTGTAGGTATTATACATGTAAGATATACATCCTCTCTCTGGTGACCAGCGATAGGACACAAAGAAATGGAATGAAGCTGCATCAGGGGAAGTTCAGATTGGACATTAGGAAAAAGTTCTTCACTGAGAGGGTAATCAGTCACTGGAACAGGACGGTAGTCATGGCACCAACTCTGTCAGTGTTCAAGGAGCGCCTGTACGACATCATATGATTTAGTTCTAGGTAGTCCTGTGAGGAGTGGGGAGTTGGGCTTGATGATCCTTATGGGTCCCTTCCAACTTGGGATATTCTATGATTCTGTGATACACCATGTCCTGTAAAGACCCCAGCAACTTGGATCTAAAGCCCATTTTTAAGAAAGTTACCTAACCTTATTCAAAGATACTAAAGTATGAAGAATTCAGTACTTTCCCTTGTAGCTTGATGTCATCAAACTAAAATTAGTCATCTCTTTCAGTGCCCTCTCAGAAGCAGGAACAATGCTTTTGAGTGCTGCCTAAGGAACTGAACAAAGTAGAATAAAACAGTGAAAAATGGATATGACTCCTGTATTTCTGCACTTTTGACTTAACCTTCCTAAAAACTACTGCTTAGTGCTAACAATAATGTTCTTTCTTAGGAGATAAACCCCTTTTACTAAGAGTATGACCCCAAATATTTTGGTGCAGACCTGTAGCTTCAGGGCTGGAGCAGATTTTACATGTCATATGTATTACAATAAAAGCATGAAAAGCTACTTGGTCTACACAGGTTGAGATCTGCTGATCTTTGCTCCTCCTCAAAACCACTGTGACCTGACCGTGTGATTCAAGATTTCTAAATACTATATCTATGTATGCA
The DNA here is from genome assembly GCF_965231255.1 of Vanellus vanellus. Classification (NCBI taxonomy): domain Eukaryota; kingdom Metazoa; phylum Chordata; class Aves; order Charadriiformes; family Charadriidae; genus Vanellus; species Vanellus vanellus. The sequence goes on along the minus strand of NC_138905.1, from coordinate 216,582,393 downwards.
ACCGAGATGCTTTTTATGTATCCTGTTCCAGCCAAGGGTGTCAAAGGAAAAATCACTCCTAAAATTAGCCATAATCAATGCACATCGCAGCATTGTGTAACTATCCAATGCTTTCCCGTCCATGTGGAATTCATTTAGAGTTACACACACAGTTTTCATTCAGAATTCATTTTCATCATAGGAATCAGCTAAAGTACATCAGATTTCCTTGTGTAAAATGACGATATGTACTTATTTTTTTTATGAACTTCAAACTTCTGATGAACATTGATGATGTTAATTCCATTTCTAGATAAAATGCACAATAGATAACTATTCTTATTATTTTGCCTGAATGGACAAATTATTTGATGAATATCAGCAAAATTTGTGGATTAGTTTTCTCTGGTATTCAACCAGTTCTTTAATGTGAGCTCTGAATATAAATTTAGGGACAGAGTCTGCAGCCCTTATTTTAACCATATAGCCTTTGCAGAACTAGTGTTGGCATCGTGTCTGTCTATGATATCCCTATGGCCTTACCTGTATGTTCATTTCAGTACAATTTGGGCATCATTTCAGTGAAATCAAGGGAAGGAATCTATTGTTATTTTTATAGTTCTCCAGTAACTAGAGAACACCATGAATGAAGGTTTGCAGATTCTGGTACTTTTAACAGATATCAGAATTTGTACCAGAACTATGAATCAAACTGAGCCATCACATGAAATTAACCCTTCTCCAGGCCTTTTTTGTCTCAGCAGGTTGGTTCTGAGCCTTTATTCTCTCCACACAGTCTGCAGGATGCTTCACCTTGCATCACTCTGTTTTGAAGAGCTCTAGTTACTATATCACCATGTGTTTAACTAAATACTATCTTTAGGCTTGTAGATCACTTGCAGCAGCAGGACGCCTCCATGCTCCCCAGCCTGGCTGAATATAGTATTTTTAACATTTCAGCAAGCACTTCAAGGAGACTTCCAAAGGCAAACAAACTAGTGTGGGAGATGAGAGCACTAAATGCAAGTGTCTATAGTAATAAACTGCGCTTCCATGGGACTGATCCTGCCTGAAAATAAATTTTGAATGTTCAGGCAGGTCATAGCATGTCTCCTTACAGAAGCTAAGAAGCAAACTACTGATGTATGTGACTTCCATTATAATTATCCCTTTAAGTTAAGTATTGTCTAAGAGATTCACCATGCCTGTGAGCTCCTGTGAACTTCACTAAACAAAGGATTGTAGAAGAAGGTTAGACTCAGGACCTCCACGTGTAGATTTAGTGTTGGGTAAATCACATGGCCAAACGTTGCTGATCTCTTTCTAGAGTGTGTGACTATCAAGAAAAAATAATCAGTCTCTATAGCTGCAAGTGTGTATATCAGCAGAGCTGCAGGTCTTGTTGGCCTGACCTTGGCTGGCATTATGGCAGGCACTAAATTCCATGAAAGGGCTGTGAATGGAGAACAGAGGGAACAGTGTCCATCACACATATCTGCACTGCACAGCACGTTTGCCTGGCCTGCAGGGAGAAGGGCTCTGCATGCCAGGGACTGTTCATGGGCTGTACTTCCCCAAAAGAGTATCAGTGGAATCAGATCTCTGGAAGCACAATGATGTTTAGAATAGAACAGAACAGAACAGAATAGAACAGAATAGAATAGAATAGAATAGAATAGAATAGAATAGAATAGAATAGAATAGAATAGAATAGAATGGAATAGAAATGTCTGACATATTAAGGTCCTGCACTGGCCTACATGTGTCTTCACTAAAATAGCTGACCCACATCTTTCTGGAAGAATGTATACCCTTCAAAGACTTTTCCTTTTCCTAGAGAAAACCACCAGAGCATCATATTTCCTTTCAGACATAAAAATGAAATCTGTCAATCCACTAAAATCTGTCTGCCCTACCACGGCTCCTGTCTTACACGTCTACAGCTCTGATCGCCTCCCTCTGAACAGCAGCCCTTCTGTGTGAAGCTCAGGATGCTTGGCTTGAGAGAGTGGGGTTATAAAAACAGGGCAATATTCTTCGTATTTGTTACTTCTCCTACCTCTGCCTTTTTTCTTTTCTTTTTATAGTCCAGTGACAGGAATGACATCTGTCCAAATATCAAATGAAACATCCAGGGGTACAAGTTGTTTGCATGTGAAATCTTAGGGGGAGGGAGAAAAAGGGGTCCTGAGAGACTCACTCGTTTATATAAGCAGTGACTCCTCTAAGTCAGTGTCATCTCAGCCGTGGAATTTAAAATGGAAGCGCTGTTTCATGGTTATATATACTGCTTAAATATCACCTTTTATTCATCATGCTTATTTTACATCTAAACTTGTACTAGCTCTTCTGCATAAAAGGGGAAGAAAACCCCAAACATTTAAAACAGGAAAGTTTGGGGCTCCACGTTGACAGATTACATGGAGAATGAATAAATATTCTTTGCCAGAGTATGTGCTTGATCTTACTAGAATCTTATAGTAATAAAGCACTTCTATTCTAGGAGCTCCTTAAACATTCTTTATCTAGAAAGAAGGCTAAATTATAGTACACTGAAGCAGCATCTGAGAAGGTAAGATGAATGTACAGTTGCTTCAGGATTAATGCACCTTTTAAAACAATTTACAGTCCGAGAAACTATTAACACACACTAAAGATTCTATTGAAAACTAAACAAGACAGTAATATCATACAGAGTATAAAGGAAAACAAGAACTTTGAAGAGAAAAACAGGTTTGGGGTTTTAATAAAGAATTATTTAATGTTTTGAACCAGTGATTTCCAGACAGCTGAACTTTCCCAAGATCTTGATAATTTATACAGTCATGCTTAGAACCTCCTTGGTTTCCTGGGTCATCAGTATAGCAACAATGTTGTAATGCAGTGGTCTTCTTCACACCAAATAGGATCTCTGCTGGACTGTAGAAGACTTCAAACGGTATGTTTTGGTCCATGCTAAACTTAGGAGTAGTGGTCTATTGACCTCAAATTAAAAAAATACCCTTGTCCTATATCATGACATAAAATGAAGGTATCAGTTACAATATATGATGTGCTCTTTACTTAATAGGTATAGTCTGTTTGGCATTTGAAGAAGAGGGAACTTGCAGGGAGGTCCATATCACCTAAATATGAGATTCGTGCAGTATAGACAACCAGATGTAAATCAGTCTGTCTCACCTCCCTTTGCATTCAGAGAAAAAAAACATGCACAAATGGAATGGCTCACCTGGATGTCAATTGTAGGATGAGAAAAAAAGTGTGTTAGAGATCCTCCATGGACTATATTGGGAATCTAGACAACTAATTTAGTTGTGTAGCTACGACTTCCAACCTATGTGTATCTACAATGAATCTAAAGATATTTTTCTAAGCCCTCTACTATAAATCTAGCCAACCAGCCTGCCATCCTGTTGTTTGTATCTGCCTATGAGACGTAAAGGTTTTTTATGGTACAACAAGGAAGATCACTCAGCCAGGACTCACCTCTATCTCTTGTGATATTAGAATCACCTCACACACCTTATTCATAATACTCAAATTAGTCATTTCAGATAACAGTAAATACAGGGGGAAATTCCATGGAACTGATAGAATTCTGTTAAAATATTACATAATAGGAAATGTTTTGTGATATTTTAGCTGTATTTACAGAAAAAATCCTAATTCTTTAATAGTTAAGTAAATCAGTCACTGATCATTTTTCACACAAGCTGGAATTCACTGGTCATGTTTCTCAATTACAAACCAGTTCATGCCGGTCAGTCTGTAACAGTCAGCACTCAGAAGTCAAGAAAAATCAAACCTGTTGTTGAACAAACAGCCAAATGTGTAAAGATTCAAGGCCCAGATTACTACTGCTGTCGTAGCTTTAGGTCCTTTTCAACAGATGGTTAGTTGGCTAATAAGTGGGAATAAGCAAACGCTTTTCCATGTGGCCTACAATCCTATCTAAGCAAGGATGTCATCGATGCACTGGTTGATCTAGGACATCTGGCTGCCAGTGTCCACACATCTGAAGGATTCTCCTTCTGCCCACGGATTTTGTCTCCCCTTGCAGTAGGTTGGGTCAAGGCCAACACAGCTAGGAAGCACTCCACAGCTGGTATCTCTGCCTATTACTGGTGACATGACAGTGCTACAGGGACGGATGGGTTACACTATCACTGCAGGGCGGGTCACGCCATGCCTGACCTGTCCTTGTTGGTAGTAGGTTGTTGCGTTAAGGGGTGATGTAGTTTTGGCAGAAAATAACCCCCCTTTTGTTCTAACACTACTCACCGAGGTGGAAGGGAAGGTGCGGCTGGCTTTAAATTCTGAGTGATGCGCAATTCACCACTATCAGCCCAGGCACGTTTAATATGTATTAAAGTGTTACGGTTCTGGATACGCTAATAGTGGACTGCGCTTTCAGCCCAGTCGTGCTCATGAACTAACACGGCCACGCTTCGGTCGCGTTCAATGAGAAACCCAAACGACTCACTGCCTACACAGCGCAGTTTGTTTAAACAGATACACAAGTTCTTTTGGATTGCTGGTGGTAGCGACTGTCTGCAAAGCCCATGCGAATACTAAAGATGTTAGTGATATAGCTCAGTTACAGAAGCACTAAGTTATAAAACCACTCTATATAGAGATTTCTAAGTTTCCCGGGGAAGCAATTGGTATAGTCAAGTGTTCGAATCTCACCCACAAGCATCCTTATGGGGGGAAGAGAGGCTCAGCCCGTCGACTGGTCCCAAAAGTCCACAATGGAGAGTTCCCTCACATCCCCCTTTTCTTGGGCTATTTTTATACTATTTTTTATCTTCAAGGTGGAGTTTGAGTAACTCTAGTCATAGATACTTTCATTACGATTGGTGTAAAATTTTCATGCCTCGCATTTAAAGGTATAGTTTACAAAAAATTCAGGGCGCAGACTCAAGGAGGAGTGGTCACACCTTGGAGGCAGGTAGCTTTTGGGATGCAGGTGTTTTGGTATTATAATGGCATTATAATGAGCAAAGTTCACTAACGGACAACATTTCATCAAAAAAATGACAGAACATTGGTGCAGGGTAACAAGTAGGCGGTTTATCAGTTCTATAAGACCTTCGAGGGCTCCATTTGGTCCCCAAGTTCCCAGTTTATCACAGATAAACCCCACTCTGCTCCATCCTTTTCACTGTTTTTCTTCTGTGGTGCCATCTTGTTCCCGTATTTGCTGGATTATCACAGGGTTTGGCCTTGGAGTCTTCACTCCACTCCACTCCACTCCACTCCGCTCCACTCCACTCCACTCCCTGTGTTGCTTTGCGAGCAATATTGTACGGGGAATCACAGATGTAGCAGATTCTTCACATCCCGGCTGCGGCTGTATTCTACTCTAGGAGCCTTTTGATTTTATACCTTTCCTTAATGTGTGAACAACGCTGTATTATTGATCGTTTTTAGTAATCATTCCACATAGGTGCATGCTAGGATCCTCTCTCAGAGTTTGTATGGATCCAGGCTTGCTCTGCTGCTGTGCCACTCAGCTAATCTCAAGGTTACACCTCAATATGACCTTGTTCTCACAGTCTGTACTCATGAAAGGAATATTTGAGATGCAGCAAAGACCCAGGAAACCTTTTTAGAATTGTCCTGGTTTGAGGTAAAACAGAACCAATTTTCTTTTTGGTAATTTTACTTTTCAGCTAAGCCTCTTCTAACAAACAGAACTCTGAAATTAACAGCATATTTTTCAGACAGTAGTCCGCTTCCAGAGTGATAAGGCGGCCTTGTTTATAATTAATACCAAAACATGGTGGGTAGAGAGGCTCCTGCTTATACTTATTGCTATAACACTCAAGGCTAGATAACTTCGTTATACGCCCCTTTGAAGGGTCAGAAGCGGAAAAGTGTAGAGGAGTCCCACCTCTGTGGAGAAGCAGACAGGACAGGTGACCCAAAACTGACCAATGGGGTATTCCATCCCATCTGCCTCATGCTCAGAATAAAAGCTGAGGGATCAAAGGGTCAGCTCTCTTTCTTCAATGGCCAACATCTGAGAAGGACTCTGTCTGTTTGTCTGCCTTTTATCCCAATCTATGCATTCCCGAATCCAGTTCCTGAGTTCGGTTCCCATCTGTCGCTGAGTCCAGTCTGGGACTTCCCCTGTGCCTGCCAGTGACGTTATTGTCATCCTGGGAGCTCAATCCAGTTTGGTATATAATGTATATATTTCATTATTTTCTTATTAATATTATTATATTTTGGGTTTATTATTTTATTATTAATGTTTTATTAAAATAGTTTAGTTTCTTTTAAACTCATAAGTCTCTTTTTCTCATTTTTATCTCACTGGGTAGAGAAGTTAGAGAGCATCTGTCACTCGTTTTAGTGGCCAGCCCAGCCCAAACCACGGCAAGAATGCACACGTATCTATTGAAAATGCCAAACAACTGCAGTAACATTAGCTAGGGTGAAAAAGTAACATTAACAACCACCTCATTATTTTGGTGGGGACTGAAAGCTATTTCCCTTGTGGGACAGTAACTCCATTATGAAATAGCTTCCAATTTCCTCAAAACCATCTGGTGTTGACGATTGCATGAGAAATAACGCTGAGGCAGATACTGCCTGATGTGACACCTCCAATAGACTTGATGTGCAGAACATGACTGTCTTATTTCTCAGATGAAGACCACACCAAATTTTTTGTACCCTCTGATAAGGCTGATTTGCATTGTTGATACTTTTTGACATGGCAGATCAGAATGATTCGACTCAGTTAAATTTAAGACTATCTTCACATTGCTTCGGCTGTCTTTGTTATACATACAAAACTTTATGCACATTTTTCTCTTGAGAGTGTGTTTCTGTGAATTTCATTGTAACCATGGTCCAGTATATGAGAATTGGCTCAGACATTTATTTGATAAAGTCTTTTCTCTCCGAGATATTTAATTCAATAAATTCATTGGCACCTTCATGGTACACGTTTATTAGGATTTTATTCCCCCCAAGAACACAGTCTCTTCTCTAAGCAGTAATTTGTTGCTGTAGTACTTTGTCAGGGAGATATGCCTAAAGATTTCTGTTAACAGTGCATATTTTGTATGGCAGTTCCATGCAGAGACTCACTAATGAGAATCAAAGGAAAGCCTGATTCTACTCAGCTATACATAAGCAAAATAAGTGCACTGATAGAAAAGAATTACAACTGCCAGATTTCAACCCACTCTTTGTAGCTTAATGGAAAGGTTTAATGAGGCACCAAAGAATGTGAGGAACTCGCACCCTATCTAATATTCCATTTGGGCTGATTCATGGTTCCAAGTGGAGCTTGGAGTTAATGATCAATACTTAATGGTTATCAGAGGGTGTCAACCTTTAGCAGCTTATGCAGCCACATTACAAATATCGCGTTCTTCAAAAACAAAATTCTCCCAAGTCTGAGGATAATCACAGGATTTATTTGCTTCATAGGTTCCTCACAACAGGTATTTTCTCTGTATGTGTCCCTCTCTTGGTCTGTATCTCTGTGGATTTTTGTTTCAAAATTTTACACAATAGATTTGCAAGCTTCATCAACGTGCTGTAGCAAGGATTTCCACAGCTTGATTCCAAACTATGCAAAGAGCTACCTGATCTTATTACTTGTAAACCTGTCACTTCCTACTTTATTTGATGTCCCAAGTTCTTACAGTGGAAGAGACAAAGAGGAGCCATTTTCCTGTTATCTCTCCTTGATTTTGTAGACCTCCGTCATACTTTCTCAAAGATCTCTTCCCCAGGCTGAAGAGACCAAGTGTACTTAGCCATCCCTCATGCAGAAGTTGTTTCACTCCTTTGATGATCTAAGAAGGAAACCCTTTCTTAAAATCTTTTTTAGCTTTACCATATCCTTGGCAAATAATTTTTCATTTACCCTTTTTGAAAATGAGGAGGGGGAAAGGGGGAATAACTTTAGGTGTTGTTTCCATGCACAAATGCATCACGGATTTCCACATTTGTCTTGTTCCCTTTTCCTTTCCTAGGGTTTGACTGGACAGTTAATGGCTGATATTTGCATAGAAATACTTGTCTATTATACCTCCAAGATCTCACTCCTGAATGATAATCATCAGCTTGTAGCCCATTGCCATGAGTATAAAGCTAGAATTGTTTTCCCTGGTTGATTTATTTTACCTCTACCTTCATTGAAATTTACCTACCACATCACTACTCTTGCAACACCTAACAGTTGCCCCTGAATAATTTAGGATTGCCGGCAACCTTTATGACCTCGCTCTTCACCCTTTTCCAAATCACTCACTAATGTGTTGAACAGCAGGGTCCCTGCACAGTTTCTTTTGGTCATGTAATCATCTGCTTCCATCTAACTTGTACTTTTAACCATTTCTTTACTCATGCAAGGGGCTGCTTCTGTCTCCCTGGTTTCTCCGAACACCTCTGGCAAGGGACCTTGTTAACAAGTCATCTGGAAATCCACCTGAGCTGCAGAGAGCTACTACTGCTTGTCAAGCCTATTAGTAGGATTTACTAAATGTGTAGGACTTCGAATCGTTCCTATTCTAGGGCATTCTGAGCTCACAGCTACTTCACATATAGTATAAACATTCATATCACCCTGTGCTCTCAGAATACTTGTTGTTCGTTAGTGCCTTGCAATTTTAGTTATGTTGAAGAAGACAAAACAACTATTTCAATGAAATAATTCCTAACACAGGCGCTGATCCTGCACAGATACTGACAAAGAAGTCTTCATTTACTTTGCAGAGCTTTCTTAAGCTAGAGTATTCATACAGCACAACAGTTCTAGTTATAAAAGCCCATATGCATAAAAGTTTGACTAAAGCTCAACTTATATGAAATCAGTCCCTGCTCTGGGTACGCCCCAGTAGGATATGCAGAACAAAATGCTTTCAAGGGTAAGATGGGAGGCTCCTGGCCCCAGGAATTGACAGCAGAGACAAAGAGAGGAAAAGTCAAGGTTTTCAACATACTGCTGAAGAGATCTTCATCTCTTCACGCCCCAGTAATGAGTTGTGTAGTAAAGGGCTGGCTCACATCTGCCAGGACAGGTCCTCATTAGGCCACCCTGGTCTGTATATACGATCTTGGGTCATCTACCTACACACCACAGCCAGCAGGGAAGGAAAAAGGTACTGGCCTCATGCCATCCACCAGGGCATCCACCTGGCTGTCAATTCCTTCTCTTCATTACAAGGCTCAGGTTACCTCACAAGGACAAGATAAAACAGTGTGTAGTTCTGAACATCTACCCCACTCCCTTGTGAACTGATAAAAAATGAAATAGGTATGTTTCAGTACTGAAAGGTTCTGAAGTCTGTATTCCTATGACAGACTAGAGTGAATGTTTTGATCAACAAATGTTGTTTCAATTCTTAGACTTAAAAATTCCATGTTCCACAAATGCAAAATGTACCAGACAGCAATCAGCAAACTTAAATACAATAAACACAAAATAAAAGACCTCACAATACAAGCATCCCTGCAAGTGTATTGATTTTACAGTAACAGAAAAATGGTGGTGCATTTGCTGAGGCTGGATTCAGACTATTGGACCTACACAACCCCCATCTCTCTCCTTTCCCAATTTTATCCAGTTCTGTGTTGACCATTACTGTGAACTCTTTATTAGGGTCACTCTGTCTTATCCATATGATTGACATGTATTCTGTTCTTTCACAGTAGACAGATCTTCCTGAGAAAAGAGAACATTCAGCGTTATGTACAACACGAGGGCAACTCTTCTCATCTCTTTCAAAATCTCACCATCAAAAGAAACCATTAAGATAAATAACATGAATCTCTTTTCAGTTTATTTTCTCCTTCTGTAATGCAAGCGTAAAATGTATTCTTTGGGTTTCTTTTTCTCTTTCATTGTAAAGAGAAATTGCCCATGATTCAAACTGCAGAAAAGTTTTGGTAAGAATTCAAATTTCAGAGAAATGAATTAGAAATTAAAATGAATTAGAGGTAAGCTAACATATGTTATTCTCCCAGTATAGTTTAAAATGGCAAAAAAATTTCGTATGATCACTTTGGAGGTGTAACTTGTCATTCACGTCTGGTTTCAGCACACTGGAGTTGGATTATGAAATCACTCCTGGCTGATACAGATTTATAAAGGGTATATATTTCAGACTGGTGGGGCTTGATTGGCTTTTTGAAAGCTCATGAATATGGATTAGCCCTAAATGTTCTAGAATCTAGGAGTTAGGTGGATTCTTTGTCCACCATATTAAGCAAAAATTGATTAGCTTTCATATAAGAAGGTAGACAATAAACAGAGATTTAATGGTAGCCTCACAGGAAAAGGACAGAATCTAAAGAGGAAGGAACAGGGTAGAATATTTAGAGCATAAATGCTAACTGGGGGGAATTTTAGTAGGAGAAGGCAGTATGAGATGAACAGAAGGTCTACAATCCTCTTGGTGCATGCTACTAGAAAAATTTGGAGTTATGCCCAGGAATCCTGAATCTTTCCCACTTTTTAATGAAAAAAAAAAAATAATCCTGGAGAAGAATACAATATGTCTTCAGGAAATTAAAACTGTATCAGAACGTATATATGTTTGCATTATGTGTTTATGAATTTTGTTTATTTATTATTTAAAGATCACAAAAACATAAGAAATAAACAATTTACAGAAATTTCTGTTCTCTATGATCAATGCAAGAATAAGGGGATATCTGATTATAATATTGTGAGAAAATATCTGCTCACCATGGTCCTAGACTGCAGAAATTTTTTCTACAGGACACTGCTGAGGCCAAGGCTTTAGTACATCCCAAAGAAGGATGCATTTTTTAATAGATTTTGGAAGAATACTGAAGCACTACAAGAATGTGCAAGAAATAAAGAAGTGTTCTGCAAGCAATCAGTCCAGATCTTAGTTCTTGCTACGTAGTTAATGTCATACTTACTTATTGTGGAAGTCCATCCATCTTTCTTTCTGCTCCTGGATGCTGGCCACTATAAATGAGAAAAAGTTTACTTTCTTATAAATAATTAGGCAAATTATTTTTCTATTTGGGCAGCTGGTACAACTGGAAAATTGTATAAAAATTGGTGCAATGAGACATATCTCAAAACTTCACTTTCAGGGGAATTACGACCTTTACTGTTTTTATTGATATTTTGACTTATGGCAAATAAAAAAATTCTTATGGAAAAATATCAAGAAACAGAATAACTTAGTTTGATTCTTATTGCACATTTTACCTTATTTTGTAGTTTATGAAAGATATAAAAATGTTAATCTTTTTACTATTATATCACTGCATGTTTTGCATAATTGGATATGACATCATACCCACTGTGCAATAATTGTTACTCTAAATGGCAATTAGTTTTGAAATTCATATTCTGGTGGACAAATTGGTGATCTAACTGGCCATTTGTCATTGGTTTTAGTATCCAATGGTTCCTTATAAAAACATACCACAAGAAAATAATATTTTCAAACCAAAAGAATGAAACCTTTTAACTTATTTTTGCCGTAAATAATTTCTTTAAAATAAAAAAAAAAAAAAAAAAGGAAAATTTATCTGTGTTGATGAATCAACAATTTCTATTTAGAAAATTGTTCCATAGTCCAGTTCAGCTTTGGTTGCCAAGTTACATATATAATATCCTGAAGTAATTTCTGTTGTTGCAAAAACAGTATTGAAGATAAGTTTTGATTGGAAGCTTTTAATTAATGATAGGAGTAATAAAAGTCCACATTCTCAATAAAATTGTATAACATAACCATGTAAGTCCAGGATAAATTTACTGATTTTTTTCTCAGACGTTTTTCTTCTCTAAACAAAATTATTTCCTTTATGTGGACCGATAACTACTAGAATACAAATTGTAGTGTCACAGTTAACAAAACTAGTGGGGCTATACAGATGTATTAGTGAAGGCTTTATTATAACTGTCACTGCAGTCCTCAGCTTAGAATACTTTTGTACAAATGAGCAAAAGTTAACCATCATGTCAAAAACCAGATATCAAAATAACACTTTGTCGTAAGTCTTCCAACTGTAACTTTGAATAGTGAGTATTTATCGAGAAATATGAGGAAAAAATGGAACCTGAAAAACATTAGAGATACAGAGTTATCACAGTGAAAGGGATAACCATGGTAGCTACAGTGCTCCTTATTTTAAATGAATGTTCTAATTTAGATGGCAGAGCACCTAAGATAAATAGATCATAAAGTATAACAAAGGAAATACTTCAGTATTGTTATGTACAAGGTATTACAGACATTTTATTAGAACAAATATGAGTGGTTAGTGATATGGGAATTTGGGAAAGGAAATCCCTGAAATTAACACCAATTCTTGCCATTTAAGCTACTCTCATCTTCCCAAAAGAGATCATGTAAATAGTTCAATCTTTCTGTTGTTTCTCTTCCTTTTGTCAAACCAGGATTGTTGTTGGTTTGGATGGCTTTAAAATAATAATAAAAAAATTATAAAGCTATATTATCAAGGTTTTTATTGATGTAACATCTGCTACAAACCATAATAAGAAAGCAGAACCTACCAGAACACAGCTTATTAATTGTAGTATGTTACATAATTAATGCATGTCAGACTAAACTGCACAAACACACCTCTTTTTCGTTTAAGTGGTGTAATCATGGCTTATAAATAAAAAAAAACCAACTTCTTTTTCTTCTTAATTTCATGGAATCATAAAATTGTTTGGGTTGGAAGGGACCTTTAAGATCACCTAGTTCCAACCCCCCTGCCATGGGCAGGGACACCTCCCACCAGCCCAGGTTGCCCAAAGCCCCATCCAGCCTGGCCTTGAACACAGCTAGGGATGGGGCTTCTGCAACTTCCCTGGGCAACCTGTGCCAGTGTCTCATCACCCTCACAGTAAAGAATTTCTTCCTAATATCTAATCTAAATCTACCCTCTTTCAGTTTAAAACCATTACCCCTCATCCTATCACTACGCTCCCTCATAAAGACTCCCTCCCCATCTTTACTGAAGTCCCCCTTTAGGTACTGGAAGGCTGCAATATGGTCCACCTGGAGCCTTCTATTCTCTAGGCTGAACAACCCCAACTCTTTCAGCCTGTCTTTATAGGAGAGGTGCTCTGACCCTCTGATCATCTTCATGGCCCTCCTCTGGACACGCTCTAACAGGTCCATGCCCTTCTCATGCTGAGGACTCCAACAGTGGATGCAGTACTGCAAGCGGGGTCTCATGAGTGTGGAGTAGAGGGGCAGAATCACCTCCCTTGACCTGCTGGCCACACTTCTTTTGATGCAGCCCTGGATGCTGTTGGTTTCTTGGCTGCGGGTGCACATAGCCTGCTCATGTTGAGCTTCTCATCCACCAACACCCCGAAGTCCTTTTCGTCAGGGCTGTTCTCAATCCATTCTCCACCCAGCCTGTATTTGTGCTTGGGATTGACGTGACCCATGTGCAGGACCCTGCACTTGGCTTGGTTGAACCTCATGAGGTTCACACGAGCCCACTTCTCAAGCCTGTCCAGGTCCCTCTGGATGGTGTTTCTTTCCTCCAGTGTGTCAACAGCACCACATAGCTTGGTGTTGTCAGCAAACTTGCTGAGGGTGCACTCAACCCCACTGTCCATGTCGCCAACAAAGACGTTAAACAGTACCAGTGCCAGTACTGACTGCTGAGGAGTGCCACTCATAACTGCTTTCCACTTGACATCAAGCTGTTGATGTCAACCCTTTGAGCGCAGCTATCCACTGGAACATCAGTTTCTTATCCACTGAGTGGTCCATCCATCAAATCCAGTCACTCCAATTTAGAGACAAGGATGTTTTGTGGGATAGTGTCAAACGCTTTGAATAAGAAGGTTTAGTAAGGAACAGTCCACTGATAAAGATATTAGAAAGATATTTCATGTCATATACTAGCAATTAATTATCTTATCCTCCACCACCCAAAATAGATAGAACAGAAATTCTCTCATACCAGTATTCAACAATACGAATCCCCAGATAAGTATATCACACCATCAGAGATTCAGTTATTACCTGCCAGGAGTATATTCATTCTGTATTACCTACTAACATTAACAAAAGTAGAGCTCCTTCTGATGTATATTAAAGCCACAGATTATCCATATCTCCATTCCTTTCTTTCTCCTTCTGTTTCCAGTGATCTACTACTTCACGCATTACGTTCTTCATCCACACTGCCAAGCTTAGCTTTTTTTCCCAGGTCTTATTATTTTACAAGGCAGAAATTGCTCTCTACCCCACTTCATATATTTGTTTGACAAATTTCATAATATTAATCTTTCCTACAATTGGGGTAATATACTACATCAATAGCTTACATTAACATCTGGGAATGAACTGGGGCTGATTTTGCATCTCCTGTGGAAATCATATACACTTGAGGTAATTCTTATACCACTGTGTAGGTCCACTGACCTCAATGCAGACACATTAAGATTTACATCATTGTTAAATCTCTGGGTCCCACAAAGAAACAATGCCAGGGGATTAATTATAAGGAAGAAATAGACTGTTAATAAGCATGGAGTTAAGCAAGCTTATGTTGTTAAGACTTGGGTGAGTCAATCTCCTTGAACAAAAAGGTTAAAAGGTATTAACACGATTCCTCTTCTTTTGATGTTGCAACCTCCTCCGTTTTTTTTTATTTACATATAGTTGTTTGTCGCATTCTCCATTTCATTTTCTTTAACACCCAACAAAGAAAAAGAAAAATAAAGCAGATGCTCTTAAATTTCCTTTGCCACGTACACACAATTTTTACAGCAGTTGCCTTTAGTAGCTATATTTTAGTGTTGAACCAGTACAAGGAGATAGCTTGTTTGTAATGTTTCTATTTTTAAACGTTACAGGTATTGCAGATAGTCATTGACAAGAAGAACAGGAATTAAATTGTTGTGTTAATAGGCCTAAATTAAGCATGATAAGACAAAATGGGCACAGGGCTCTTCATAAAAAGACATATTTTATTGTGCTTCAGACCTTACCAAGAGCAGTTCTCACCAGAAAATAAGGTCTATGCAAAGGTGAGGACAAATAAAAGGAGATGTATTATGGAATTAAAAAGTACTGCAATAGAAGAGTTCTTAAGATGACAGTTTACTCCTCATGTTGGGTTTATCATATTATTTATTTATGTTATGTTATTTATGATGTTAAAGAGAGATCTACACAGATCCTGTCACTGAGCTACATATTAGCTCTTACATTTATAGCTTCTGATGATATGGACTTTGGTTCACAACCCTAATTGGGATGCATAAAGATCTCAAATACATTGATTCCTGGAGCATAATGGTTAAAACCAACAAGCAGAGTGTGAGTGAGTCAAAGAAATTCTTGTGAAGAAGTCATTGCATGATCTCTCTTCCTTCCTCAGTCCTTTAATCCTTGTTAATTCACCTGTTGTATCAAAGTCTTACTGGAGTTTCAAGGTCCTGTCTCAATGTTGTCAATAATCTTCATTGAAGGGAAAACCTGTAAAAATATCTAAAAATGTCCCAAGCTTGTCCAGAAAATGTCATCCTCTGTTTCCCAGTGTTGTATTTAATCACCTTTCCGTTCCCTCACTGGGGGACCAGAGACTTGGGTTGCAACAGGGTCCGGGCTCCTCCCTCCTGCTTTTCCTTATTCCAAGGAAATAAAATATTGCCCTTCAACATATGCCATTACCCATCGCAGCACAACCCACAGGTGCAATGGGGACAGAACAGAGTTCTGTTTAACAGGTACAGCTGAGTTATAGGTAAGATCTTAGGCATGTCTTATTTACGTAACTGAATTCTGTATTTATAGTTTAGAATAAATATTTCCAGATTTATATCCAGTTTTCCAGTTAATAAAAACGTGGAGTCTGTTTTTGTGGCTGAGTAACACCTAATCATCCGCGTTTCACATAAAGCAGCTGTGAGGTCCAATGCTGTGAAATACTTTACGAAAACGTGGGAGACCGCACAACCACGCTTGCACAAAAAGTTGAACAGCGGACGAGGAGTGGTGTACCTGGTGTGTTTGACAGATATCGCTAACGTTGCCTCAGCATATCCTCAGACCCAAACAGTGAGATCTTGCAACTCCAGCCACAACAGAATGGAACACGGTAGTGCTGTTTATGTGCCACATAATTCAGAGTAACTTTAAGCTTCATCACAAGGCACGATCTTGCTCCGTTCTTCTGCCCCCAGCTGCAGGTTGTGTGGGATTTAATAGCTGTAAGGTGTCAGTTGAACTTGGTGCTCAATCACAAAACCTATTTTTGGTTGATCGTTTTTTCATCATATCAGTGAGTCGAAATAACTCATTGCACGATTGCTAAATATAGTGCCGGAGAAGCGGCTAAAACATGCACATGGGGAAGAGGGATTGGAAGGGGGTTAGAAAAAACCTGCCTCTGACGTGCAGCAGAGTTCATATAACATGAACCGACCCACTGAGCGGTGTTCGATAGTTACTAACCTGTGCAGTGCAGAGCCAAAGCCCTGTGGCACTTTGTATCTGCTTGTCCTCTTATGCCTTCCTGTACTGCCTCTGATTTCTCTGGTCAGCCATCTTTTCTTTCCATTTTACTTATTTCCCAGTTTCTCCAGCAGAATTCAGCCACCAGCTCAGATCAACCACCTTCAAAGTCTGCATTCACAGACAGCTTATGGTATGTCACGCTATGATAGTTGCCCAGAAACTCAATTGTGAGTCACCGTGGTAGAGCCTGGCGTGTTGGCTGTAAAGCAATTTCTCTTTTCTGCTAGAAAAGAGACCCCAGTGATAAAAAGCGATATTAGTCATCTGCATAATTCTGCCTGTCAAGGACCTGAAAAAAAGTTTGTACTTTTTTTTTTTTTGCATTCTTTACATTTTCTTTCTCTTTGTAGCTGTTTTGCTCTCTTGCACAGTTCTTTTTTTACTTGATATTTAACTCCCATGTGGGGTGGACCTTAGTTCTATGTTAAAACTTGAAGTTGGGGTCTTAAAGAAGAGGATGAAAGGCAGAAAGAGGGTTCTTATGACAGGCTGTATAAACCACTTTGCATTTTTTATTTTATGCCTTTGCCATTTAATTTTATCAACCAATTAACCTTAATGAAAAGGGGATACTTTGCTACATGCCTTCCTCTTGCAAATAACAAGAGCAATTAGCTACAGTGCTTTAATATCTATGAAATATACTACACGAGCAACCAGGTTCACAGTTTTAGAGGCATTTAGGCATCTAGACGTGCAAAATTGTCATTCAGGAGGTTAGTTTGTAAGTGCTGAGGCAGTTAACTTTCTTTGATTTTAGCAGCAGTTAAACACTGTCTGAACCTTTTATTTCCAATCCCAGTCAAATTAAAAATTTCATGGTAAAACAGGTTCAAATCAAATAATTTTAGAAAAAAAAAAAATCAATTTCAATAAATATTTTTAAAATACCTTTGTATTTTTGGTACTTGGAGGGAAAGGAGAGAAGAGGGAACAGGAGACGCCTCTTTCTGCATAAAATCCCAATGGTCTGAGCATTATTCAGGGTGTGAAAGGCTGAACCACAGTTCCCACATCTGGAGGAGGTCTTTGTGCACACACCTCCAAAGCGGCCGAAATTTCTCATCACTCTAAATTTTTCAGTAATTGGTTTTCCTTAATCCCTCAGATTGGATCATCTATAGTTTACATGGACTATGTTAAATTACTGGAACAAAAGATCAAGATAATTCACCAGCTCAGAGACCAAGGCTCACGCCTAGAGAGTCATGCCTGGCATCTCACCCTACCTTGATTATAATTTGTGCAAAGAACTACATCAATCAGAGGCTGAAATTTTTCACCCTTCTCTTTTTTCAAACTCTAGCTTGCTCCTCCAGACCCATCTTCTGGGAAGCTGGGGACAGATTCCTCAGAACTCTACATATAGAGGTAGAAACAGATTTGAGGTTTTCCACAGCCCAGGCCAGGCTTTTAATCATGAAATGTCAGTCAGAACGGACTGTTAGTACCTAATCTATTCAATTTTTTAAATCTAGCCCTCCGTTTTAAATAAAATAAAATAAAATAAAATAAAATAAAATAAAATAAAATAAATCAATCCAATCCCATTTAACAAGAGTCCCAAAGCAGCCTTAAGTAGTTTGGCTAATAAAAACCATTTCTATCTAGATGTAAGGCAAAGGTATTATTTCTCTGTCTCTAAACATAAAAGGATCACAAATGCCACTGTGTCGTGGTTTAGGCCAAATAAGCTACTGGGGACCTGTGGGATCCCAGATGGGACCAACAGGTGCTCCCCTCTACCCCTCTTCAAAGAGAGAGGCAGAGGAGGAAAAAGAGACTTATGAGTTTAGAAGGAACTAAACTACTTTAATGAAATATTAATAATAAGTTTATTATTAATAATAATAATAATAATTATATATATAAAACCGTATCAAGCTCCTGAGATGGCAATCACAATACCGGCTGGCACTGGGGCAGTCCCAGGCTGGACTCAGTGATGGACGGGAACAGGATTCTGGATCTGGATTCAGGATCAGGATCACAGGCAGACAAACAGAGTCCTCCTCAGACGTCGGCCATTGAAGGAAGAGTGCTGACCCTTTGATCCCTTCAGCTTTTATCCTGAGCAGGAGGAAGATGGGATGGAATACCCTGTTGGTCAGTTTTGGGTCACCTGTCCTGTCCGCTCCTCCCTGCAGGTGGGACCCCACTATGTTTTTCCACTTCCGACCCTCCAACGGGGCAAATAACAAAGTTGGTTGGCCTTGAGGGTTATGGCAATGAGTATAAGCAGGAGCCTCTCTGCATCCCATGCCTGGGCATCAGCTATAGACAATTGGTCTTATCACTCTGGAGAGTGAACATTGTCTGCACAATATGCAGTTAATTTCAGTAGTTAGAAGAGGCCCAACTAAGAATCATGGAATCACGGAATCACGGAGTTTCAGAGTTGGAAGGGACCTCTAGAGATCATCTAGTCCCACTCCCCTGCTAAAGCAGGATTGCCCAGAGCACATTACTCAGGACTGCATCCAGGCGGGTCTTGAAAATCTCCAGAGAAGGGGACTCCACAACCTCCCAGGGCAGCCTGTGCCAGTGCTCTGTCACCCTCACCGTAAAGACGTTTTTCCGTGTATTTGAACGGAACTTCCTGTGTTCTAACTTGTGCCCATTGCCCCTCGTCCTGTCACTGGGAACCATTGAAAAGAGCCTGGCTCCATCCTCCTTCAACCCACCCTTTAGATACTTGTACGCCATAATAAGGTCTCCCCTCAGCCTTCTCTTCTCCAGGCTAAAGAGTCCCAGCTCTCTCAGCCTTTCCTCATAAGGGAGATGCTCCAAGCCCTTCATCATCTTAGTTGCCCTTCGCTGGACTCACTCCAGCAGTTCCCTGTCCCTCTTGAACTGGGGAGCCCAAAACTGGACACAGTATTCCAGTTGTGGCCTCACCAGTGCAGAGTAGAGGGGGAGAATGACCTCCCTCGACCTACTGGCCACACTCTTCCCTATGCAGCCCAGGATTCCATTGGCCTTTTTGGCAACAAGGGCACATTGCTGGGCCATGGATAATCTACTGTCTGCTAGGACCCCCAGATCCTTCTCCTCAGAGCTACTTCCCAGCAGGTCCGCCCCTAACCTATACTGGTGCTTTGCATTCTTCCTCCTCAGGTGCAGGACCTTGCACTTGCAAGCGA
Organism: Vanellus vanellus; assembly: GCF_965231255.1. Lineage (NCBI taxonomy): Eukaryota > Metazoa > Chordata > Aves > Charadriiformes > Charadriidae > Vanellus > Vanellus vanellus. The sequence goes on along the minus strand of NC_138905.1, from coordinate 216,562,763 downwards.
AGTTACTGAACAAAATTGCTTCTGTTTTACTTCAAACCAGGACACACTGCAAAGCAAAAATCAAGTCAGTACAAAATATGAAAGCACTGCATTTCATTTCGGCTGCTTTGCCTGCAGCTCAGCTCATGTCTCCCACAGCAGGACTCAGGAATAAAGCTAACCCAGAGGAGACCTGCCACCTTGTGAAACCTGTCCTTTGCCTGTTTGGCTTCAAGGTCTAGTTTTGGTCTTCAATAATCATTAGAAAAATTTACATCTGATTCCCTGAACTAATTGCTAATAGATAACAGAATCACAGAATCACAGAACAGTTATAACACATATATAAACAGTTCATTTTTCCCCAAATCACATAAAGAACTAAGACAAGAGAAAGACTGACGTTTTCAGAGAACAGAAAGAAAAAAAAAAAAAAAACAAAACCAAATAAAAAGACAAGATAGGATGAGGCAGGACATGGCAAGGTGAGGCAGGAGAACTTCCCCTGATCCACTTGTATCAAACCCCCTAATTCCCTCATACTACCCACAGCTTTCCTCTTGCAGCAACCCCTGCAAGAACGGGTGGGGCCCAATTCACTATTTTTTTCTTATTGGTAAGCTTTTTACTGGCAAATTCGTTAGGTACTTAGTACTTCAGGTTTTTGGTGAAGCCTCCTTGGCTTCCACCTACATCTTCAAGGTCCCAACCGCCTGTAATAATCAGACTCTCCCTGGCTCAGGTGGCCAGTAAGTCAGTTGAAACCCTGAGCAAAGCTTGGAAGATTATAGGTGCCATTCTTAATATTTCTGAGGTAGCAAAATAAGAAGAAAATTGTTCTGACTTTTCATATACATCAGAAGTAAGCAAAAGGAAAAATATGATATGTATAAATTGTGCGCAGTGGGAAGTTGTTGCCAACAGCAGTGAGGGCAAATGAGCTAGAAAGGTTAGATATATAACCAGAAAACCTCAAAATGAAATGTCATGGGGAAATGCAAGCTAATAAATGCAGAAGGGGAGGAAAATAATGACAGCACACACGTTCAATAGAAAGAGAAAATCCAGAGTAGTAGTGCTAAGAGTGACTTACTGGAGACAGAAATTAGCCAGTAAGACCTGAAATTGCAATGTGATATGACAGCAAAAACCAATACAATTTTGGCTTTCTGATGTACAGCTACTCTTTAATGGGGCACGGACGTGATAATCCAGCTCTGTACAATGCTGTAAAAACTGAAAGAAAAAAAAAAAAGATTTAAAAGCAGGTTTAATATATGTTATAAGGACAGATATGCAGAATGACTCAGAATAACCTGTTGTTCCTGAAGAATAGCACAGAAAAATGCAGAAGTTTTTGGGGACAGCAAAAGGTAAGAGACTGCTAGTCCAAAATTTCAACCAGCTACAAGAATTTTGTATTTCGTATTGCCACTGGACCACATACACTTAGAATAACCTGGGTAATGAACCTTAACTTCGAGAAATTCTTTGGGGTTCCTGATGCTCTAGAAAGTAGCATAAGTGATTACATGTTGCTCTGAAACATCATCTCGGAATCACTTTTGGGAATTCCCTTTCTTGAATTTTGTGAATTGTGTGAATAATCTGTACCCCGCTGGCTTCCTTTCATGGGTCCCAGTTCTTGTGCCGGAGGACAAGGCAAACAGGTGATCCTTATACATGATCTTCATGCCATTCATGATGCTGTAGAGCTCAATGGAGCTCCCTGAATCATGTCCTTTTGATGGTGAAGAGTGACAGATCACTCAAGCATTGCTCGTATCACCATGAAACTTGATCATCTTTGCTTCCCTTCTCCAAATCTTTTCCAGTTCTATCATATCGTTTTTTTGACATTAAGGAACCATAACAGCCACGCAGCGTTCGATGTGGGGCAAACCACGGTTTTATATAACTAGCTTCTATTTTGCTCTCTATTCCTTTCTCTGTGAGTCTTTTCTGCTTATTTTTGCTGATGTTGAACGGGTGTATTCAAGGAATTATTTATCTCAGCCCCAAGGTCTCCTTCCCCAGTGGCTGGAGTGAGTTCAGAGCCTATCATTTTGTGTGTGAAGTTACAATTGTTTATTCACACCACACATACATTGTTTTATATTTATCTAAGTTTACTTTTATCTGCCATTTTCTTGACCAACCACTGAATCTTGTAAGGACCTTCTGCAATTTGTCACAATGGACTTCATCCTTTTTACCTTGAAGAACTCTGTATCATCATCAAACTCTGTCACAACACATCCACTTTTCCAGGTCATTTATGAATATGTTAAATAGCAGGTCCAAGAATAGCACCAGGTGCAACTTCACCCCTGACCTTCCTCCACAGGGAGGGCTGGTCACTTACTTACCCCTATTTAATCTTCCAGAGCTTATGATCCTTACTATTTTCTTCATTTCATTTAGATGCATCTTCCAGGGTTTTTTATTAATCATAGAATAGAATCATAGAATGGTTTAGGTTGGAATGGACCTTGAAGATCATCCAGTTCCAACCCCCCTGCCATAAGCAGGGACACCTCCCACTAGACCAGGTTGCCCAAGGCCACATCCAGCCTGGCCTTCAACACCTCCAGGGATGGGGCCTCAACAACCTCTCTGGGCAACCTGTTCCAGTGCCTCACCACCCTCAGAGTGAAAAACTTCTTCCTAATGTTCAATCTGAACCTGCCCTCTTCCAGTTTAAAGCCATTCCCCCTTGTCCTATTTGCTGCTTAGCCTTTCCTACTTTTTCTCAATTCCATCACAATAGGGGGTGCGCATGGGCACTGTGCTTTCCATGCAGTGTCCCTCAAAAGTCTCTATGTCACCTAAAAAGTTTTAATTGTCTTTCCTACCTTTTTCATCTCCTTTTTAACAAACTTGTCATTTTCATATAGATCCTTTTTTTGAAGTTTAGCACAACTGCAGTGATTTTTTTTTTTTTTTTTGGCCTTTGTTGTTTATTTGGGGAGTCCTGACTGTCCCAAAATATAATTTCAGCTTTTTTTTTTCAAGAAATATTGTTATGATTGTTATGGGGAAAAAAAAATACTTTAATGATCTGCCTGCAAGAGCTCAGGGAGAAGTGGCAATGACAGACCTCAGCGAGCTAACTTAGGGAAGGGAAGGAATGAAGGACGGTGAAAAAGTACATGAACACACACAGCGGGCAAAGACAAGAGCAGACGGATGCAGATACCTGCAACACCCTGCGGATCCAAGGATGAGTGGAACAGGGGTTCCTACCCTTCAAATATCAAGGCTGGAAACAAAACTGTTATGCAAGTATTGCATATAAAAAAGAGAGAAAGAGTCCTGTTGAAATATGAGTTCCTGAGAGGTCTGTTGCCCCACAGAAGCCACCCTTTTTTTCATTCAATCCTACCCTTGCCACAGAGAAGCAACCTATTTTTCAACATGCCAAGTGCACACCCTTTTGATGTTGATCAATATCCTTCTGTTGTCTGTCTTATCCTTAGGTTATCAACCCTTTTATTGGGGACTGTTGTTCTTTTTTAATTATTCTTTTTTATTGTTTTACATTTTGTATTTCTACTCTAAGGATCCAGGTCACAATTGAGGTTAGCAGGGACTAAGGTAATAATATAAATATTCCTAAAATGGACCAGAGGTGTAGGTCTCCTGAGGTGTGGGCTCCGAATGGCCTCCGGAACATTTTTTGGAATACACGTTTTTGCTTTTATCCTTTCTTCAAAGAAGAAGACCCATACATAATGTAAGTAAATTTTTTACTATAGGGAAAAACTTGACTCCATACCACCTGTATGTCCTCACAAAGTCCTGAGTAATAACTTCCGCTTGAATAAAAGGGGAACAAATGTTATTAAAAGCTGTAATATTATAATACACAATAGTGGCACTAAGTATTATTCCTCCTAATTTTGGTAAGCCAAAATCATTTATGCTCCAGATGTGTTCCCTTTCAGAAAAATATAACGGGCTCCAATTCCATCTGTTCCTGCTACTGTGGATGTAAAACCTATTTTAGTGATGAAAACATAGCCCAAAATATAAAGCAAAATGCAGAGTACAAAAAAAAAATTTGGCCTTAAAGGAACTGTCTCTTTTTTGAAAACCTCATACTGAGCAAACAAAAGCAAAAGTATCTGTTTATGTAATATTTATCACTCAAATCAGTAATGTTGCAATGATCAAAGAAAATATATTTACCAGTAGGGTGCTGGGTATAGATGTTGTTGGAGTTTGAAAGCAGAAACTGTAAAATATTGAATCCTGAATACAATTTTAATACATTAGAGTCTTTTGACAACAGCTCTGCCCTGTTATAATTCTAGTAGAAATGAAAATATTAACGTAAGGACCAAAAGAATAACTTCTGAAAGAATATTCTTTTCTTAAAAAAGAGGAGATAAGGCTTTGCAATATTAGGCTTTCATGAAAATTCAGCAATTCCTGCGCTGTGACAAAACAACAAAAAAGAAATGTCTTTTCTTTGAACTTTTGCTTTCATTTTATGCAATCAAAATGTATCAACATTTAGTAAAGAACAAGGAACTCTTTCTGAAGGACACATTTAGTTTCTAAGTCACCATGGCAGAGAAGCCTCAACCAGCTCTTGATTTAGTTTTTTCTCTGCTTCAAGCACCTTTTCCAGAGAGGGTAAGTGAATGTTCATTTACAGCAGCATTTACCATTGTTGGGTGTGAGGCCTCGATGGTAAAGAAAACTTGATGTGTCAAGGGGAAATTACAGGTTTCCCTCTATTTATCTTGAAGTATTTATCACACAGATTTCTCCAAACCTATAGTTCTGGGTTGTTTTTTTTTTCAGCTGAATTGTTTATAACTTTAAAGCCGGTACTCAGTGAGAGTAAAAGAGGCAGGCGGAATCATAGAATAATTCATGGAATTGTCCAGGTTGAAAGGGACCTTTAGGACCTTTAAGAAGCTGTGGATGAGAATGTGAACTTACTCTGAGTAATATTAATTTTTCTTTTTTACCACACTAAAAAACAGATTTTGTAGGGAATTCTACTATTTTGACTACCTTCGCCTCTACTTGAACCCAAATAATAAACTGAGAATGTCTCCTCTGGATTGATATTTTCAGGTAGACACCGCCCATCTTTTCAGCTTCATGTCATGCAGTCATGATTTATCTTTTCTGAGGTTCTAACTTCATAAATGTAGTGGGATTCTCTTGCTTCAGCCCTCACATTGTCATTGTTCTGTTTCTCTGAGTTTGATCATTGAATGGAACAACCATTGCATTCATTTGATAGAGATCGATTGAATTTTTTTCACAGTACATTGATGTCCTAGACTCATAACCCTACAGAGCAAATCTTGGGGGAGACTTCACCCTCAGGGTCCAGGCCACAAATTGAAAATATTGAGGCAGCTGCAGTGGAAATACCCAGAGGCCCTAACTGAACAGATTGTACTTTCTGCAGTTCCAGCAGGAATTACAGGTGCTTACCAGTTGCAAGGCTGAATGACCCAATATCTCCTCTTCACACTTGCATTTACAGAGGTAGCAGTGAAGTTAGATGTTAGTTCAGTCCTGCAAAGACCGCAACCTAGATCTCAGGATTTTTTGCATCAGAGAACAACCTATAATCATGACAGATCTCTCTTTTTTTTTTTTTTTTTCCCTAGTTCCAGGAAGTCAATAATTTACTGCTGACTTTCATTAGCAGCAAACTATGATCTATTTTTATTATTACTGCCACTTACGCCACTGAATCAAGACAGCCGGAACCAGGGATTTGGCCACACTTCGTCTTCTCATTCTCATTTCAGATAAACACTAAGGATGCTGGTACACTAGCTAAAAAAAGACCCCAAATATGTGTAGGATTTTTACAGAGATCTCTTGTTCCCTTTCGTGTCCTTGACAGAGTCACAAGCAAGCCTGAAATATCCAAGTTTCAGTGCAACTTTCGCATAATTCATTGATTTCATCATTATTGAGAGAGTCATAAGACTTCCATTCAAAATGCCACCACAATCCAGAGGATTTGAAAAAATTTCATCTCCCTCTAGGACAGAAATTCAACTAATTTATCCTGGTTTCATATGTTTAATATAACCTTCTCTTTTACTCTAATAATTATATCTAGATGGTGCTACCTCTCTTTGGATGAATAAGAGCCTTTTTTTTCAAGTTTTTGAAAGCATTGCTGTGTCTTATAATTGTTTCTAAGTCTTTAATCCTTCTATTCCTTTCCTCTGTCTTCCAGATAATTCCAGAAATTAGTGTTTGACCATACATTGGTTGTACAAAGAAGATTCTTTTTTTTACACAGTGAGAATAAAATATTCTTATTCTGATTTCCGTTGATTTCACACCCATTGTTCTTTGGGCAGAAAATCTGTCATTGACTTCATCCACTCAAATTGCCTGAAAATAACAGTAATAGCTGTAGTACCATAACCATGGTATGTCTTTTTATTTTTCTTTACAATACTCTTGAGGAGCAGCATTGCCTTCAGTTTATGGAGGCACCACTACTGAAAAGTTAAATGCTCTCCCAAATTGCCATGGAAGCCTGTAGAGTAGCAAATACTTTTTCTCTTAGATCCTAAGCCCGAGTTAGAAACCTAACCATCCTTGCTATCGTAGCGCACATGGCATAACTAAGGAAAATGGTCTGTCATGAAATTTCCAGGCTTACAGCGAATAATGTTATTGCTACATGTGTGTGTGTGTGTGTGTGTTTGTGATTTCACTTTGTTCCTGAAGACCAAGACTATGAGACTCTAAACCTTACTGTAATTAAGGAATGGATAAGTAGATGAGCCACAAGACGTGAAAGAGAGAAATGCACTATTGAGTGACTCCAGGAGCACAGTCTTACCCCTTTGTAGTGATGGAGAGATAAAGCCAAGCCTATTTGTCCCTCTTTAGCACTTGATGACATCACACCCACTATCTTTGTGGTGGATGGCAGGAGCTTATGGGGAATTCCTTGTAGCTTGCACCCATTCCCCTATAGTTGATTGCCTTCTTATGAGTAGGCTTCCCTTCATCCAAGCAAACATAACCCTTGCACATGATTTTAAGGGAACCTGGATGTCATTGTGTCTCTAGGAAAGGCACTTAAAACAAAGATACCTCTTTATCTGAAAACTTTGTAATATCACAGCACTCACACTGGGGATATGATTACATGACTTCTGTTTACCTCCCCAGGAACGGCTGGAAGGCTCACACTGTCTTCTTAGCATAGAATCGTGACATTTTTTCCATACATGCTGCCTTGCCCAGCACCTAGATGGTGTGACTGCTGTTTAATACGGCAGCCAACTGTGGACCACTCCCACTGATACCTCCGCTAAAGTCTAGGGAGGATGCGTTTTGTGAAAGTTAAAGAAAGTGGCAATCTTAGTCTCACAGATAAGTCTCCATTATCTCCAATCTCTATCACAGCAGTTAACTCAGATTTCTGTTCTTTCTCTTTAAGAAAAAAAAATAATATTAAGACTATTGTGCTGTTAGACTGAACACAAATGTTCAGTGAAATATTCAGAGGCAGAGTACACAATTTGCGCTTCCAGCTCTTGCTGTTTCAAAAACAAAATGTGTTTTCGGGTATAACTTATGTTTAAAGTTATGTTAAACCTGACATTGCTTCTAAGGGTCAAATTGGCAAAACCATAGAAAATTTTAAAATAAAATAAGAGTGGAACTGAGCAGGATCATAGTGAAAAAATCTTAATATATTTACTTGCAAATACACCTTTTTTGTATGATTTTCCATGGCTAGACAGTAGCCATTTCAATCATCAAGATGCAACAGCACTTGTTATTCTGTTATGTTGTTATTTCCTGTTATTCTGCACTGTTCCAAGTCTAATGAAGAGTCCTGAGCATCCTTGAGCAGTTTGGTTTCCATGTTCCCACGCTGTTCTCACAGCAGGTCTTCAAAGGCCTGTGTCCATCACTGGCTTGTCTACAGCTCCCGCCGTTGTTATTGCGCACACAGCTGGAACCACAGGTTTTGGGAGGAGCTGCAGACGAACAAACCAAATGCAGACTTTGCATGGAGATACCCTGAAGTGCAATGCCTGGTGTGTTACCGGTTCACATCCTCTGCTGAAGCACCAGAGAACAGCTATCCGCATTTATCCAGGATGCAGGAACACAGTAACGGGTATTATTGTGTGACTTTGGTATGCTTGCTACTTGCATAGAACTTGTTTAGCATAACTTGCTTAGCATTAGTAGCTAAATTTGCTGACGCCTTAGACCGCAAGCTGTGAACTTTCACCTAGATATGTTGAACTTTTACCTAGTCAAGTAAAAGAAGTCTTCCAGCCAAGTTCAAGCCAGAAGATAAAGAAGCTATGTTCATGAACAGAAGCTGCGATCTTAGAGATAAGAAAAGTACTGGCCCGCCTAGAGACAATGAGAGGACCCAATGACGAATGGGAAGACCCCAGACCCTAATATTACCACGGGTCTGAACTGTCGCATGAAGGGTGGGGAATTTAGATTGTAAAGGTATAATTGCCCAGGGATTTCTTTGTTCGAGATCCCTCTTCAAAGGCACCCAGCTCACACTGTAACGTTATTAATAAAAAGGACTTTATAAAGAATCTCTTTTCAGCTTATTGATTCAGCAGAAACCTGGAGTCAAACCGTGTCATGGTGGTGGGCACACGTAATTTCCACAACAGCATCATACTAAGTGCAGATACGCTGTTATGTGGCTGCCATTTTTACAAACACAGCCATGGTCATGGGGTTTGCTTTTTAACTACTCAGTTTTTCTTTTTATTTCTTTTTTTATGTTTCCATGAGTTTATCAAAATTTGGTTACTTATCTATAAACCTAGTTTTTATTTATTATGTGAGTTTTCAGTGCCTTGAGGTAACTACCGCAAGAGCATCCAGGCAAATTCTGTTGCAATGTCTACTTACAGAGCTTCTTGCTTTTTCGTTATGATTATTAATGGTTTCAATTTATTTATTTCTTCTCCTATAGCACTTTCAACAAGTAAAATCCCATTCCTAAAATGTTGTTAAATGTAAAAACTCGCAGTCTAAGAAGGCTGAGAATCTGAAAAATGCAAGCACAGTCAGTAGCATTTAGCTAATGTCTTCAAAAGAGAAGCACAAAGCAATGAAGAAAGAATCTACTTACTGGACCATTCTTTGAAAGGGACCTCAATAGCCCCTTTTCTCAGCCAGCAAGCTCTGCCAATGCATGGAAAAGAGTTTTAAGACTGTATCATCATGCGTATATACAAAGGGATAAGAGCTCTTTTAATGACATATGGTAGTGACAAAACACTTCATCCTCCTGCCTAAGCTCCAACTCAGCTTTAGCAGTCGTCGCATTGGAGAGTATCATCAAAGGTTCAGGCATTTCATGATGCACACTTCACTGCTGAGGAAGCAGTGGCCTTTTGAAAACCATATTCCCTCTTGATCTCTGATATCCAAAAAGTGAACATTTTATAAATCCCTGAACAGGGATTAGAATAAGGCATGGAGTTAAAAAAAAAAAAAAATCTCCTATCTTTTTATCCTCCAAAAATGCAACTTAAGATTGAATAAAACTTGTCATGAGTCACAAATTTTAGCGATGTGAAATTTTTACAAACTACACTCTTGAATTTCTTTTTTTATGAGAAAGTTTTATTTTGAAACTGAGTTTTTTCGCTGTAAAAGAACAAGGGATTCTGTGTTTCGATGAGTTAAACTAAAAAAATCATTTGGGGTCAAGTAGAAATAAATTTTAATATTTTGGTGTGTTTCCCATCTCTATCTCTCATAAACATGAAAGACTAATGAGCTCAATAATTTGTGTGTTGTGTGGGTTACGCTCTCAGCTTCTTCTTTTTTTATTTCCTTCTATTTTACTACATTTCTTCCAGATTGGTCCCTTTTGCTGTGTTTTCTGCCTCCCCACACATACTCTTTCTGCTTTTTCTATACAAATAGAAACTAAGCAATGCCTCACTCCAATTTTTTGAACTCTCAGGTCAATCTAGGCTAGATACCAGAAAAAATAAGCCCTCCACCCCATCCCTCTTCAAGCACTGCGTTGCTGCCACAATACAATTATGTTATGTGACTGAGGCTGGTGAAAAACAGTTAACACTGGAAAAGAAGTTTCTGAATAATGGCACAGACATAATAACATACTGACAGATCCTGATTGACAGAAAGAGACAGGTCTTCCCATTAAGAGAAAACATGAAAGCTAGTGAGGATGACAGTGGTAATAATACTGCAAAGCTCAGCTTCTGGCCCTTTGCATTTCAGAGATTATAAAGTTCTGTGACTTTTTTATATATATATATATATTTCAGAGTTGAAACACTTAATCTAATTAACTGCTTACCCTCAAAGGAACTCACTTAACGTTTGTATTAAAGCTTTGTCACTCCATTTTCACCTGCTTTTCGGGAGTATCAGAAGATTCTGGGAAGAAGCAAGGGGCAAGAAAGCCAGTTAATCCCTTGATAGTCTTCCAGCATCAAAGCAGGATTTCCTAAGTGGCCTCAAAAGAAACCTAACAGGACAAATATCAAGAAGCTCAAACCCAGAGCAGTGCAAAATATTTTAAGTAGACACATATATATGTATATACACATATAGATAAATGAGCATCATGTCTCTGATCGGTTATATGCATGTAAATTGTTGTCTTCGTGTACTTATAACTACTGATGATAGGCAGACATGGTTAGCTGCTGGAAAGATGCCATTTTTCCACTTCCTAAATGAAACATTTTGATTTTTTTTTCTGTTGAAGCAACACTTCAGTTCTAAATTGAGCTAATTTTAGATAACCAATTGACAAATCAGATGCCCTCTGCAGTCTATTGACAAATTGCATTCACACCTGCCCACATTTTATGTACAGTATTATATTTGTCAAGGCAATGGAGGCGTTGAGTTATATTAAATAGTGTCTTTAGGCTGGTTGTAGGCACACTGGGATCCGCTCCTCACTCTGTCCACACCAGAACCGGCACGCTATTCCTTTCTCCCTCAGTTTCCCCTTTCCCTATTCAGAGTGTGCTCTCCGAGAGCACAGATTAATTCTCAATATGTTTCTGAATAACACCTGTCACCAAAATGGCTCATTTTCAGCTGACCCACTACTTCCTGGTCTCCTCAGTATATTCTAATATCTTTGAATTTCTGAATAGCCTTGAATATTCTGAATCTCCAAAATACAGCTACTGACAACTGGGCTTCAAATACTTATTCCATAAATCAAAATCATAACGTAAGCAAAGGGCTTGCCATAAATGTACTTATCTCTGCTTCCCTCCTTCCTCAACAAAAGATGAGGGGAGAAAAGATTGTCTTTGCGATATGCTCAGAGCGCCAATAAATCTGGGTTAGGCAGTTCCAGCTGGGGTCTGAATTACAAACCTGAAAATGCCCCTCCAACAGCTGCATCTTGTTAGTACTGATGGAGCACCAACATTTCCTTGATCTTAGCTGGCCCCTCACGCAACTGCAGCTGAGTATCTCTCCTGCTGTGATGCTTTTAATTGTGCTTGCAGAACTCACTGATGTGAGGTACGGTCCTCCACATTTCTGCAGAGGATCTAAAGAATTAGAAAGATTAGTTTGAAACCCGGCTTGCAGAGTGGGTTCTGGTGCTCTGTTTTAGTGCTTGGTAATTCCCACCACCCAAGTTTTGCTCTCAGATTGTTCCTGAGCACTTTCTAAGCTTAGCCCCTCTCCTGGCAGGTTTAATGTCATCCCAGAAGGTATCTAGGAAACAGTCTAACGGCCAAAATCAGGAGCTCCTCATTCCAGTGATGCTGTAGGTCACCTAAGTGCATCAATTAGTTGTTCATGTGGCAGTACAGCCACTCCATCCCTGATACAGGAGGTGGGCTCTGGGCCTGATCCAGCCAACATCCCAAGAAAGGGCCTAAGAAGGGAACACATGGGGCGATACAGACTTTCAAAGCTTTTGGCCCACTTTTCATTAGCAAATCTTTACACGTTTTTATTATTTGTAAGAATAAATCAGAAGAAAAGAAAGCCAGGAGCAGAACAACAGTTTGGTTTCCACATAAAGAAAAACCCAGACCACAAGACTAGTCTTTTATCTCCTGTACTTCTGCATTCCAGAGTCTCTCATGGCTAACTGCAATTCTTCAACATGAAAGATTACAAAGGGTGTCTCAAATAAAACCCCATGATTAGGAAACGCTCTTGGGATATGGAGCTCTAGATTCAAATCCTCCTCACTGTGAAGGGCTTACACCTTCTTCTTCCTGGGCAAATGCCCAGTGTCATTGTCATATGTGAGGGGCAAATGGTCCACTAGGTATCTGCATAATTTCAGTACTCCCTGACAAGGGATAAGCAGAGATTGAGCACCGGACACTATAAAGGCTTTTTCAACGTGCTAGATGAAGTTTAAGTGTACTTCAGGCAAGAGGATTTATGACGCTTTGTTTAGGGCTGAGGAGACTGAACTCCAAGCAAAGAATGTATTCATCATTAAAGAATAAATGATATTAGAAATGTGTTCTAAGACATAAATACTTCACAGACTTTTCTTCTAAAACAAACAGGGCTCACTTGCTTTTAAAGTGTGGCTAGAGTCACCAGAGCTATAAGACCTTCACAGCTGGTATTGACCTGGAGATAAAAACATGGTTCTCCAGACACTGAGAGGAGCTTGGATCTCTCATTGCATGACTGAATGAAGACCTCCCAGGTAGACAGACAACGAGTAGAGACAAGACCTGACCCAACAAAGAGCAGAGAACTTGTAAAATACATGTGGCACAGCCATATGCGTCTGCATTGAGATACCTGAGGTACTCCACTTTGAGGCAATGCAGCAGTGCTGTTAAAGAATTGTGGTTTTCCTTAAATATTATCAAAGTTTATCGCTCAGATCTCCACCTCGGAGTGGAAAGAAGTGCTTGCCACTTACAGGGACCTTCTGAGCCTTATCTACTAGATAATTTTCTCTTTTTTCAATTTGGCCAGTATCAACTTAAAGGAGGAAAAAAACAAAACCCAAACCCTTAATTAATCACCTCCTCCTTGCTGCAACAGGAGTCACCGAACCTAAAGAACACATTTTTGGTCCCTCCCTTTTGGATATTTCAGGGCTCAATTGGCAGCAAATAATTGATAGCTACTGGTATGAGTAGAGCTACTGCTTCTATTCAGGAACTTGAAGTTCCTCCAGGAACTTGTGCTGGGTTCCTGGCAATGAATTTGTTATTCAGTGACAAATTTGGGATAAAGGAAAAATGAGCATACAAAATGTTTTTGGAATTTACCTCATTCTGCTCTCCATTGTCATCAAAATGTTATTTCGCCTGTTCAGGTTCATGTACTTGTCATTTTGGAGAGTTGAAGGACTGTAATGTTAGCTCCAAATTCAAAGTATTAATGTATCAGAATCTTTCAGGGAGGTTGAACATCTTGACTATGAAACACAGTTCAGTATCTTTCACAAGACTAATACAAATTTAATTGAACCAGCAGAAGTTATGGCAGAAAACTAATGGACAGAATGGCACAGCTGGTAATTTTTACTCTTCTGTGCCTGATCCAATTCTCACTCAAAAGCAGTCTTTCCAATTAGTTTAACAGAAGATAGATTGGACCCACAGGGTTGATCCAAATTGCAATGAAGTGCCCAGAAAACCTTTGCTAATTTCTGTAAGCAGTAAGTAAGCTCCTTATTTAGTATAAATAAAATTGATACTGAAATGGGTTGATGTGGTGGACAGGCTTTTTGTTGGTGTTTGGAGAAAAATGAATTTTATTCCAAATTTCTCTTTCCAGATTGATCAGTTACATGAAAACAAGCATCATTATTCAGAGGTCAATGCATCTTGCAGCAAAACCTAGGAAAGATTACATCTTTGTCAGAAAGAAAATCCATTTTCCAAGTTTGAAAGAGCAAAATGTTCCAATAATTACACAGATTGATGAAAATACAAATAACAATTCTCAATTAAACTTCCCTTACATATCCATCAGTCTAAAATTAATTAGAGAAACTATGTTTTGTCTCTCTACTTTTTACCTGGGATAACCTAGAATAACAATCCTTAACAGAAGCATAAAAGAGGATTAGGGCAGTTGGAAGGGCCAGTGGGTGGAAAGCTGGACTCCAATCTCATCTGCGTCTTTGATTCCTGAAGCCTTTAGCAAGAATGAGTCTGTGACAGGCTTCAATGTCTACAGATGTCTATTTGCCTAGATTCTTTTTATAGGCAGTGGAAAGACAGAGGAATTTGAGGAACATCGGTCATTTAACCTATTTTTTACATTTATCTTGGAAAGAGATGAGTCATATCTCCAAAGCGCCAAATTCTTTCTAATGACTGTAAAGACTTTCTAGACAAGCAGCTTAGGTTTAGACATCCATATCTGCATGTGTAAACACTACTCAGGGTAAATTCCTCAACCTTTTTTTTGTTCAGCTGTTCAAGACAAGAATATACTTAGCTGAACAGAAACTTTGTCCCTCTGAACATTACGGAAGCGATATTCATACGCTCCATGCTTTAAAATGGCTACAGAGAGATTCAGTGGAAGTGTTATTTCTTTCTGCCAGGGCCATTCCACATTTCTTCCAGTGGTGTCACTCGGATACAGCTACTGCTAGATTTTAGGCTTTCCTCTAATTTTATTATGATCAGAGAGTTATGACGATTTTCCTCAGGATTGTCATATTGGAGTTGTCCATCTTTGCTCTGCTTCCCTCCTGGAATCGTACAGCAGAGCTCTGCCCCCAAATAATCTACAAGCTATTGAGAAGTATGTAACCTCTCATGGTCAGTGCATTTGTCCTTTTGCTCCCCTTTCCAGAGTGCTCACATCGTCTGAGCTCTTCCGATGCTGGAAAGACACTGTGCCATTCAGCTTCTCAGCTGCCTCTGCCTCCATTGCCCTACATTGCACTTGATTTTGCTTTCCCAAGCTTTTATCAGAGTGGTTCCAGCAATCCCTCCAAAGCACAAGAAAGTTAATATATATGAAGAATGCCTCATTAAAGATTAGCTGTGTACAGTACAAAGCCACATATGGCAGCATGTACCTCCTGAAACATTCCTATTTCTTAGCTCTGGATGGTTGCAGCATGCAAAGTACCCTATACTGTGTCATAAAAAGGTATAGAGCACCCCTGCACCATTAAGCTTTGCTTGCTTCCTTCTAGCAAAAGCAGCTAAATCCCTGGTCCCTCTGTCTTTTTACCCAGACTCATATTTACCTTAAGTTTTGCAGTAAAAATCTTCTTCATTGATCATTAAGGCTGAATCCGTGATATTGCCTTCAAGTCAGAGATGGCAACGATGTAGATTGTGCATCTGTTTGTGTTGTATATGTAATTAACTGTTATGGTGAGGAAGGAGTTTTTCTTATATCTCTTTCCCTATCAAACCATTTTATAGGAAGAGAATCTATTTCTTCAGCCTCTTTCACACCACATCAACTTAAGCCTTCCCTGACCACGTAATAGATCTTTTCCACCTCTAATTTCTGAGATTTATTTGCTGATGCCTATGGCAAAGGAGGAGCAAAACAGCAAGAACAATATATGACTGTTAAATAGCCACATTTCGATGCTAGTCATGTTTGAGCATTTTATTGCTGGATAGTAATAACTTTTTTATGAATGTTTGGAGATAACATATGTCTCATCCCCCCGCTCCTCCTGGGGTGGAACTGTAAACAAAATATTTTATATGAGTGCCTGCTATAAAATTTAAAATAAATCAAGTTCCTCTCTTACCCTGCTTAAACATACCCTTGCTATAGGTTGGTTTCAGTGCCCCAGGATGGAGATCCCAAAACAGCTGCCGGTTGCATAGACTTCACACCCAGTCTCAGCCTTTATATTGTAAAAAGTACGAGGTCTTAAAGCTGCTGAGAGTTGTCTGGAGAAGCAGGGCTTATCAATGCAGGCACAGAAATGTACTAACATATAACTCTTGCACTGTAGATGGCTTAGAGCGTGGGCAAAGGAGCTCTCATCTGTTTGTACCTGCCCGAGTAGTCATCTGTGATCTGAATTCATTTGCTGGCCTGGTCATGAGGTGGTGGAACAAAGCAAATGCCATCTCAAGGCAATTGCAAGATGCCAGTGTAGCCAAAAGATCCTGATCCAAAGCTCTTTGAAGTCCAAATTCAACCTCCCTTGGCTTTGACGGCATCTTAATCAAAGCTCTATTTCACTGCTTTTCACAGTATCACAGTATCACAGTATGCTAGGGATTGGAAGGGACCTCAAAAGATCATCTAGTCCAATCCCCCTGTCGGAGCAGGAACACCTAGATGAGGTTGCACAGGAAGGCGTCCAGGCGAGTTTTGAATGTCTCCAGAGAAGGAGACTCCACAACCTCCCTGGGCAGCCTGTTCCAGTGCTCTGTCACCCTCACTGAGAAGAAGTTTCTTCTCAGATTTAAGTGGAACCTCTTGTGTTCCAGCTTGAATCCATTACCCCTTGTCCTATCATTGGTTGCTACTGAGAAGAGCCTGGCTCCATCCTCATGACATTCCCCCATATTTATAAACGCTAATAAGATCACCCCTCAGTCTCCTCTTCTCCAAACTAAAGAGACCCAGCTCCCTCAGTCTTTCCTCATAAGGGAGATGCTCCACTCCCTTAATCATCTTAGTTGCCCTACGCTGGACTCTCTCCAGCAGCTCTCTGTCCCTCTTGAACTGAGGGGCCCAGAACTGGACACAATATTCCAGATGCGGTCTCACCAGGGCAGAGTAGAGGGGAAGGAGGACCTCTCTCGATCTGCTAACCACTCCCCTTCTAATACAGCCCAGGATGCCATTGGCCTTCTTGGCCACAAGGGCACAGTGCTGGCTCATGGTCATCCTGCTGTCCACCAGGACCCCCAGGTCCCTTTCCTCTACACTGCTCTCTAACAGGTAGCTCCCCATCCTATACTGGAACCTGGGGTTGTTTCTGCCCAGATGTAGGACCCTACACTTTCCCTTGTTGTATTTCATTAAGTTATTCCCTGCCCAACTCTCCAGCCTGTCCAAGTCTCTCTGGATGGCAGCACAGCCCTCTGGCGTGTCAGCCACTCCTCCTAGCTTAGTGTCATCAGCAAACTTGCTGATAGTACACTCAATTCCCTCATCTAAATCATTGATGAATATATTGAATAATATGGGCCCCAGTACCGACCCTTGAGGCACTCCACTGGTTACCGGCCTCCAACTGGACTCTGCCCAATTGACTACGACTCTCTGGCTTCTCTCCTTCAGCCAGTTCGCAGTCCACCTAACTATCCAATCATCCAGTCCACACTTCCTCAGTTTAGCCATGAGGATGCTGTGGGAGACCGTGTCAAATGCTTTACTGAAGTCAAGGTACACCACATCTACCGCTCTGCCATCATCCATCCACCTCGTTATTTCCTCATAAAAGGCTATGAGGTTGGTCAAGCATGACTTCCCCTTGGAAAAGCCATGCTGACTGCCCCTAATAACCCTCTTATCCTTGATATGCCTTGAGAGGGCACCAAGGATAAGCTGTTTTCACAGAATCACGGAGTTTCAGAGTTGGAAGGGACCTCTAGAGATCATCCAGTCCAACTCCCCTGCTAAAGCAGGATTGCCCGGAGCACATTACTCAGTACTGCATCCAGGCGGGTCTTGAAAATCTCCAGAGAAGGGGTCTCCACACCCTCCCTGGGCAGCCTGTGCCAGTGCTCTGTCACCTGAACCGTAAAGAAGTGTTTCCGTGTATTTGAACGGAACTTCCTGTGTTCTAACTTGTGCCCATTACCCCTCGTCCTGTCACTGGGAACCATTGAAAAGAGCCTGGCTCCATCCTCCTTCAACCCACCCTTTAGATACTTGTATGCCATAATAAGGTCTCCCCTCAGCCTTCTCTTCTCCAGGCTAAAGAGTCCCAGCTCTCTCAGCCTTTCCTCATAAGGCAGATGCTCCAAGCCCTTCATCATCTTAGTTGCCCTTCGCTGGACTCGCTCCAGCAGTTCCCTGTCCCTCTTGAACTGGGGAGCCCAAAACTGGACACAGTATTCCAGTTGTGGCCTCACCAGTGCAGAGCAGAGGGGGAGAATGATCTCCTTCGACCTACTGGCCACACTCTTCCCTATGCAGCCCAGGATTCCATTGGCCTTTTTGGCAACAAGGGCACATTGCTGGGCCATGGATAATTTACTGTCTACTAGGACCCCCAGATCCTTCTCCTCAGAACTACTTCCCAGCAGGTCCATCCCTAACCTATACTGGTGCTTTGCATTCTTCCTCCTCAGGTGCAGGACCTTGCACTTTTACTTTTCCCGAGTTCCCTTGGATCCTGAATTTAACTCTGTGAAAATGCAGATATAGACAAAAGCATGATTCACCTCTACCAGTTCAAATTCTGTTTGTTTCTTATTTAGAAACTCATCTAAGTGTTTTGACTGACCTCTTTCAGCTGGGAAGGTAAAAGTTGACTTTGAGGTCTGCTGCACTGGCCCCAAGTCCAAGAGGGACAGAAGTATCTTGATTTAGTTTGTGCAAAGTCAATACCTGAAAGTTCTTGAAGTTTTTGCTGGCTCAGATTCAAAGCATTTAACTTCAGGCATGTATCTAAGGAGCCTAATTGCTATAGGTTTCACATATAAGCAATTGATGAAGATAAGTCTCTATAGAGGACAATGAAGACCTGTTAAGATACTAATTGCCTACTGAAGGATCTTATCTGCCTATATTAACTCTATGATGTTAGTAGAGTGATGATACTTCTTATGTAACCACTTCAAGCTGATGCCCAAATTTTTGTGGGACAATCCTGGCTGTAATTTTAGACCGGTTATCAACAGACATTAGTCAGGATTCAAGCTGCTTCTGTTCTGAGAGAGCGGCAACAAGAGGTCGGGTTGAAAAAAGCTGCAAAATCAAGTAAAATTTGAGACATTCCTTCAGAACACTAGAAAACAGTTTCAAGCTAAAATCTTCTATCTTGTTTCAGGCTAAATATCTTCTATCTTCAAAACAACTTCCCAGGGAGTTCCACAACCAGGGACTCCCACACAGAATCCTGAGCTGTCAATAGTGGAAGAGCAGGTAGAGAGTCGTAGCGTACATATCATCTGAGAATATGGCCTGCAGAGAAGAGTAGGGCAAGACATGCCGGCTGCAACTCATAGGAAACTCAGTAGGACAATTTAACATTGACTTTATTTTTTCAATTTTTATATCTTATACTGTGCTATTTCTCTCAAATGTGAATTATTCTGCCACTTTTTCATTTTATTTTCATTCTTGCCATCAGCTGTATGTCTATGCTGAGAGAATCCTTGCTGTCGATTTCGTCAAAAAGATTTCTGTAGCAAAAGAAACATTTCTGTTGTTCCTTACTCCCACTCAGAGCATTAACAAGAGCAGGATAATGGATTCTTATGTACGTGCAATGCCATTCTTCCTATAAAAATGCATATACAGTACAGTGCTTCTAGCTTGCTAACAGCTACAAACTGTTTTTATATTGATATCCTAATACGTCCTTAGCATTTTTCATCAATTCTCAGCAACAAGCTGTGTCCTACACTGATATTATTATGTTTTAATCTCCACTGGGAGCAGAGTAATGTGATGTGCAAAGAAGAAGTAAGGCTCTGCTCGGTCCATTTTTATATTAAAATCCCATTGCAATGCTGCCAAAAATCTAAGAAAATTGTTGGAAGCTATATGCTGAAAGACTGAAAATTCAAGGGCAAGGGAAGCAGAGGGAGAGCAACTGTGTTTCCTGAACTTCTTTCTTAGCTCTTTTCCTTAATCATACCTAGAATTCTGGTATTTGTTTTGATGTCACAGGTAAGTTAATCATAGGAAATTCAAGACCAAATCTATCAGGGTAAGAACATGTGGAAATGTTTTTTATTTAAGCCTCATCTGTGCAATTTGGAACCAGCAAAATATTCAAGAATACCTATCAAAATTAATATCAGTAAACGCTCACTAATGCAAAGTAAAGGTGGCAAAATCTGCATCTCATTTTATTTTCTCACTAGATACAGAATCATAAAACCAGGGAACTTGGAGCGAGGAAACACCAAATCAGTTTTCTTAATCCTATGGCATCCCACACGCTGTTTGCTAAAGGTTCCTAAAGCCTCCATGTTCCATACATCTGAAGAAATAAACTTATAACCCTCTCAGATAGACTAAACTGCTGGAAAACAAAACCCCTCCCTGTGGCTGGTAACCCTGTCCTGGGTAACATCTGAGCTTTGCGTTGTCCCCACCAAATTATTCCATTTGCCCAAAGCTTCCCTGTTTTTACTCCCATCTGACTGTTAGAATGAGCCTACTTGAAGTGGAAGGAAGAAACAACCCACTAATGTATTTGCCTAAGCTATTTGCTTTGTTTTTCCCCAAAGTTTTGAAAGTTCTTTACATAGTGAGCATCAGCATCTCTTCCTCATGCTGCTAAGAATACGCATCAAAATACATTTAATACATGAAAATACATTAATAATTAAAACACATTTAAGAAACCTGAGTGAGGATGGGGTGACAAAAGAGACTTTCAAGGAAGGTAAGGCTTCAGTGACAGCTTCAGTTCACTAGCTTCAGTGACAGCGCAAATATACTGATTTATATCAGCTAAAGGACTGGACCAATATGTTAAGTCTAATCATGACACAAATTTAATATGTATGTGGTCAAAAGACTACCCTGTACCACCACAGTGCTTGTACTACGACGTATACATATGTAGTGCTCATTTGATTGCACAACAGTCATACCAGCTTATATTCCATCAGCCTTTATCGTTTGATGCCTAGCGTGAATTTGAAACCATGTGCAGTATGTTTGAGCTACAAGTTGCTGATGATTCAGCTCAGGTTTTCTACTTCTATTGCCATGGCAAGAGGAATGAGAGAAAAATCAACAGAGCCTATTTCAGAAGGAAACAGAAATATCTTTCCTGCTTACTAAACTGTGCTTATACGGACAGGCTGGTGTGGCGGGGAAGCTTACAACCGATCAGAATAAGCAACCTTTGTTGCCAGAATTCCGCATCAAAGTCAAAGAATAGAATTCATGAAGCTAAGAATTTTCAGATCACTCCATCCGCTTTTGGATGAATGGTATAAAGGACCTTTCAGGGAGACTTCTGTGACTCCGTGACAATCGCACCAGCCCGAGAACGTTCCTCCTGTATATGAGTTGAGCAATATCAGGTTACTGCCTAATCCTGGCCTATCGTTAATCACCGCAGAGCCAGCCGCAGAAAAAAAATATTAGCAATCAGATAGAAAAGTCTGGAAGGAAAGAGTCTCCATTGCCTGACAGAAGCAGAAGTGCTCTGGCAGGCGGTTCGGATTTGGAAAGCCCTCTTTGTCTAGCCATGCTCTCACAGCAAAGAGGATCAATAGAAAAAAATCAAATGCATTATCTTTGTTTACATCCCAGGCACAACAGTGTGAAAATCCTCACCAGGCTAAGGAGTCTGATGGCATGTGATGGATGCCCTGTTTAAATGATGCCTTTGAAAGCTTTCACAGTGCTCTGACAGAGGACTCACTGGAGAATAAATGACTTTCCTTTAAATTACAAGAGCCTGGGTTGAGAAGACAGACCGTGTGAATGTCACACTATAAATTCAATATATTCAACTGCTTCTGGTGCTAAAGAGCAATTGTTAGTGGTGAAAACACGTCCAAAATTGTCTTTGACCCAAGGAAGTTTTGGTTATCAGTAATGAGAAAGCTATGACATTTTATTTTGAATTATTTTTTCTACTTACAGAATATGCTTGCAATAAAAAATAGAAATGTGCTTCAGGCTTGAATTTGCTATGCTGGCAATCCATATAAAAATAATACAAAAAAATCCAATGGAAGCACTCGAGTGTGCATTGTGTATTATTCTTAAGTGCATACTGAGAGTGTACCAGTATAGCTATCTGGTATATTGTGTTATGAAGCTTTGGAATAATAGGTGAAATATCTGGAGATGGCAATATTACATAAACATAGCCTTTCGTCAGATTAAGTACCTATATTTCATGCAAAGTACGTGGGGTTATTGGTAAAGAAAAGTTTAATCTTTTTGTAAAATGTGCACACTCATGCTCTTCCCCATATATTACCAAGTTAAGAATAAAGAAAAACTCTTTGGAATAAAGCAGATGGAGCGGCAGAAACACTCACTCTTGTGGCTCTCCGATGGATGAGTTAATCCATGCTAAGCAAGCAAAGCTCCTTCACCTCCAGGCTGGACCTACATAGACCTGCAGTCACATTACCAGATGCCACACCTGGAAAATGAATTTCAAGAGGCTTCAGCCACCACGTGCACATCAAAATAAAAAGACTATTTAGGATCTGACCCCTAAATATAAAACTTTTGGCAACATATTTATGCTCCCTGCTGAGGTGGGAATGTTAAACTGAGCAATCACAGTGGAAAAAATGCCTCATGCTGTAGTGGCTTTCCAAAGACCAGACTCAGTAAGAGACTGTGAAGGACCTCATTATGGAGAAGACAACAAGTCAGATGGAAATTACTCTACTTTCAGGTCTCCCTAAACTCTCTAGGAGCTCTTACTTCTTTTTTTTTAATCTTTAAAACAATCCATATTTTCAAATTTCCTACAGCTTTTTGCTAAAGGCCGCTTGTTAGTAGCTTGCTTAACTGAAAGTTTCAGAAGTTCTTCTAGAGCACTATAATCTGTGCAACAGACATCCACATGCCCTATCTACCGTGTAACACTCTGATTGACATTTTATAACAAGGGAAACTGAGGAAGGAAGACACAGGACTTGCAGGCATTACATAAAATCATAAATACTAGTTCAAAATGTGAAACAAAAAGGAATTACACCTGTGGGTAGGTCATTCAGCACTAAGATGACCTTATGAATCTGTAATTGGCTGGAAAAAGGCACAAACTACAATGACCAGAAGTTGTTTTAGTGCCAAATTACAATGTGAAAATCCAGGTTTCTGCATTCACTTCTCATTAGATTTTCACTGATCACCCAAATGAGATGCTCAGAGTCACCACAGGAAGATGTCATGATAGGAAACCCAAACAGGCTGGGGGGGGGGCAAGTGTTAAGTTGTTGTTTTTTTTTTTTAATTTTTCCCCACTCAGTGTCATGGAGTTTGATAGAAAAATGGAAAAAGAACATTAGGTACCCAGGAAAGATGGAGATACAGCCTTTCCCTTGACCTGCCCTTTACTTCCTCTTACTCTGTGGGAGACTTCCAGGAGTCTGCTCTCTTGTGTAATCTCCCTCTCTGCATGGAGAAATGGTGCTCTGAGTAGACTGGGTGAGATTCACAGAGCTCCTACTGCTGCACTGTTTTTTGTAATCTGTAATTTTGAATAATGGTTGGTACCGACTTGGTGAATTTAATTCAGTTTGCACACTCTTTGGCCAGTAATCAATTTTGCCCTGAGAAAAAGACTTAGTAAATGAGACTTTTTTTTTTTTTTTCTAATCACTTTGAACCTCGCCTGAAACCACACAAGCAAGAATAAAAATGTTTAGTGGATTTTGGAGATACTATGAACATACCCAAAAATCTCTGACTCTTTTTGAAAATATCAGTCTAAGTGGGTAGAAACTTCGTTCATCATAAAGCTTACAAGCAATGATCAGTCATTAATTTTATATATGTTAATAAACTTACTTTTGTTCAGTTATGCATGTCAGGCCGCACTTTAATTAAGTTAAGAAATTCACCTCAGCCAAACACATGCCCTGAAGACCAGAATTATTTTCCTGAACCTCAATTTTAACTTAGGTCACAGGATGGACCAGAACCCTGATCCCAAATTTTAAATTCTCTATTGGACCTCATAGCCCACTTTGGAGTTGACATCAGCATCCTCAGCCTTCATACGAAGAAGCCTAACTACAGGATGTGCTGACTCTGGCAACCCTTTATACCTTGCTATTCCGATAGAGTTATTGAAAACGGAATTGGGTTGTCTCCACTTTAACCAAGGGTGAAAGCAAGACAAGTTGGAAAGGAGTGGGAATGAGCTGTGCAATTTGTTGACTACTGCAAATCCTGCTCCATAATTATATTTCTTTCCGTGGTAGTTATTTGAATTCACTTAGTAGTCAGAGCACATCATTTCCAAAAAAAAGAAATTTACAATTGAAGGTAATGGGGTGTTAATAAAATATAAATCTGCTGGCTGTTGAGGCTCATGGATAGTAAAACAGACAATTATTGCTCTGAAGGTTCCATTGAAAAATAAAAAGCTGTTGTCTTTGGAAGTATTTGCTTAAACTATATTTAGTTTGCTCAAAATTTGGAGAGCTGCGTTATTGGAAAAGGGTTTTTTTTCAGCCAAGAACAGAAAAGGTTTGAGTCCTGAATTATAGGAGAGGGAAAAAAAGATCCCCATCAAGCAATGCAGTTTAATGACAATGGTCTGCCTAGTTAGTATGTCTTTTCTAGCTCCCTGTGATGTTGTGATCATAGTTGTGTTACCCAGCAGGTGCCTTTTCAAACTGATTTGTGAAAATTCAAGTGTGAGGTTAATGAAAAAGTGAGGAAATAAAGGTTATCAACAAGGTGTTTGGTCTCTGTTTTTCTCATCAATTGGCCAAAGCAGTGTCAGCCAGGCATGTGGTACTTCGGTTGAGAAACCGATTGATGCTTGGATCTGAGGATGTCGCCCATGACTTTTTCTCCTAGCCATGGAGCCCTTGTATGATCTTAAGTAATTCTTCAGTTCCTCACCCTATTTGTAACATGTCGGCAACTCGAATTTTCACTCAGATTTGTTTCAAAGTGTGTGAAAGCCACCACAATCTGAAAAAGCAGACGTATTTCTTCATATGCAATTGGTAGCCCTAATTTGCTTAAAATACTCTCTACAAATAATCTTGTGGGGGGTGGTTAGTAGATCGAGAGAGGTCCTCCTTCCCCTCTACTCTGCCCTGGTGAGACCGCATCTGGAATATTGTGTCCAGTTCTGGGCCCCTCAGTTCAAGAGGGACAGAGAGCTGCTGGAGAGAGTCCAGCGTAGGGCAACTAAGATGATTAAGGGAGTGGAGCATCTCCCTTATGAGGAAAGACTGAGGGAGCTGGGTCTCTTTAGTTTGGAGAAGAGGAGACTGAGGGGTGATCTTATTAGCGTTTATAAATATATAAAGGGGGAATGTCATGAGGATGGAGCCAGGCTCTTCTCAGTAGCAACCAATGATAGGACAAGGGGTAATGGATCCAATCTGGAACACAAGAGGTTCCACTTAAATTTGAGAAGAAACTTCTTCTCAGTGAGGGTGACAGAGCACTGGCACAGGCTGCCCAGGGAGGTTGTGGAGTCTCCTTCTCTGGAGACATTCAAAACTCGCCTGGACACCTTCCTGTGCAACCTCATCTAGGTGTTTCTGCTCCGACAGGGGGATTGGACTAGATGATCTTTTGAGGTCCCTTCCAATCCCTAGCATACTGTGATACTGTGATACTGTGAAACTCAGTATTTGAGGATGAGGAGCCATGCCAAGGGTATTTTCACCCTGAGAATTCTTGTATACTACTGTTTCTGTGTATATTAACGGGTATAACGGGAAGGATTTATCATAAGAGTGTGTAAAAGTGCTACACTGTCAAATGTTTTATGGAGTATGAAATTGTAAGTGTCAACACAATAATAGTAAGATGGGGGCTGTAGTATAGTTAAGAGTGATCAAAATCAATAAATACACACGACTGTCTGGATGCATCATAAAAGCAGGGAGTTCATAACGGTTGCGTCTCCATGCCAAAATGAAAATAAACCAGAGAACAGAAGATGAACAGCTATGATATTTTAGGGTCTAGCATCAACGTCCAAGCAATGTGCTTTGGTATTGGAGAGTTGCCTACATCCAAGCCCAGACTGAAAGCTGTTTAAAGACAATGGGGTTCGTTCTTTTGGCCTACAGGATTAAAAAGAGAAACAAAATGTGAGACAGTTCTACACCAATTTCTGTCTCGTCAGTCTTAAAATTCAAAGTCTCATTCTAATGATGTGTTTACCAGCCTACAGAAACAGTGGAGCCAAAACAAGTCTTTTGTTTCCTCCCTAATTAAATAGTGGTCTTGTCTGTGGCACCACAGTTCATTGTCATGGCACAGAGAATGTTTTGTGAAGTGCAGAGGGACTATTCAAAACCTTTTTGTGATTAACCCTTATTAATAACACGATGTCGGTCTCTAAGAAAAGTGATTTAGAATGCTATAGATCTGAATTTGCAAAATTTTTAGCTTAGATCTCTGTAATTGATAAGTAACTGTTAAAAAGCCCCCACAAGCACATGACAGCATACATAACATTTTTGTAATATGTCATTTTTACATATGCAGTATAAGTTTATATATATATTTGTAATATATGTGATATGTGAGATTTTTGAAACAAAAAGTGGCATCCCATGCTTCCATTTTTACATGCTTAGCTTCAAATTGCCAAAATACAAGTCTTCAAGTGCAATGACTTCTTGTGACAACGCTGCTTGTTATGACACCCACCAGCAACATTTTTTAGCACAAATTTAATTCAAATGCAGGAGCAAGGCCAGCATTTGCTGACTCATAGTTGGATATACGCACAAATATTTTGCTGCACATGTGCCACATTCTTCAGTTCTCCATCAGGGATCTAACACACATTCAGAGGACAGAATATCCTAAGGTGTGCAATGGTCCAAACTAACTCATTTTATCAGGGTATATTCACAAACTTAACTTTAAACAAATCTCAGTCCATGAGTGAGGCCTTGTAGAAAAATCACTTCAGTGGGTTAAAACGGGAATAATAGGAACAAAAGACATCCTCATTGTGCAGGGGCCCATTTCTTAACATGGGATGGTTATAACTAAACTTCCAGAGGAAATTATTTCATTCCATGTCCTCCATCTCATTACTGCCCTTAGATAATTTGAAGGTCTCTTTGCACATGATTTTAGAACTCAAACATGGTGTAAGTTGAGAAATCTTCTTTCCCCTCTGGTGCATAAAAACGGAAGAATGATATTCATCCCTTGCCTTCGACAGAATTAATTTTAACATGAGTTTAGAACACAAACCTCAAATCTACTTTTCCATATATGCCACGTTCTTGACTGTGGTTTCCTAATATCTGTGCAGAAAAATTATTCTTATGCAGAACTGCTGAAAAAAAATCACATTCACAGCTATTCCATTTATAGTGCCAAAATAAATAACAAATATTTTTCTTACTAAAGAGTTCAAAGCAGAATTGCAAATATCCTGTACAGAACTGTACAAATGAAACTGCTCAGTTCAGAGTCTTCCACTGGTGATTTCTGTCTCTGCATCTGGGCAGGAGCTGTTAAGGTTTGTTTAATTATTACTTACACTATAATATAGTCCGCAGAGAAAAATTAATTGCAAATGTATCCATCTTACAGGGAAAGTAATATCAGCTAGAATAAAAGCTGAAGCTTTTCCAATTAAAGCTGCTGTCAGTAAAGTGCAGAATGTGATTGCAAATGCAAAAAACAGTTTAACTTTAGCTCTCCTGCAAATACACCACGGATTGGGTATGTGAACACCATCTGTCCAAATACTGGCCAAACTGATCTTTTTAATAATTATATAGATTCAAACACAGCCACCATGACATGCAGTGCAATCTTGCTTCAAGGTTCTTTGAAGACAAGGAAAATCTCTGTTTATCCATGGAGGACTAAGTCATGAGTCACTTTCTGAGTATTTATTCAGCCCACTTTCACTGCACTCATTGGCTGCATGGCTGAATATGAACTCAGTAGAGCAGAGGTCAGAAGAAGAGCAGAGTTATATCCGCACTCCTGTTAAACAGTAATCACGTTTCACTCCCATGAAAAAATCAGGCTCCGTGTTCAACTGCTGCTAATTGCCCTAGCTCCCATATTGCCGTTTTAACATTATAAATACGGCGTGATTAATTAGCTAGTAGATTTATTAGGTTTTAATCGTTTCCTAAAGAAAGCATGCCACTGGACCGAATGGAAAGTTATTGGCTATTTTAACCCAAAAATTATTCAGAAGGGTCATGAAAAGTAGCGCCTGGCTTTTTTAGAAAAGTAACAAGCTGATTGCTTCTATTACTTTTTAAAATCTTCAGATGTTGATTAAAGAACGAGTTTTAAACATATTCTGGAGAGAATGTAGGCACGTGTTTAATTGCTTTTCTGAATACAGAAATCATTGAGGCTAAATGACCTGACTTTTGGTTGTGTAGGCGTCTGCTGTAATTCATGGATGTTACTAGTAGGCGAGCATTTCTAGATGGGAAAGCTTGGTCCTGTGTAAGTTTTACTGGCTCAGGACTTCACCCAACATTTTGAAGTATAGAGCTAAGGATGAATGAGATAGCACATGCAGCAATATTTTAAGTCATAGTTGGAAGTTTCGTAGAAAAGAGGGAGGATTTCCAGATTGGATCCACTACTCCAAACTTCATTCCTCTAGCAAGCAAAATACTGTCAAGCACAGATCACGAAGCGTATATATGCTTTCATTCACACAGAATTGTTGTGTTAATTCACTCGTTAAGCAAAGATCTACCTTTTGCAAAAAATATGAGTTTGAGTTTAGTGTTATACACTTTGTGCTACTCCACTTAATTTCAAACCTACAGCAGTATCTAAATAAGCCAAAGTTATTTTGTACCTGCTGAGAATCTACACCACCAGGTTTGTAAAAACTTCAGTTTGTGAGAACAAAGCATAGTTTTATTGGCATTTTACCCATGGGAACTGCAAATTTGGAACTCAAAAGATACATTGAAATGCTGTCAGGACTCATTTCCATCTCACAGAATCACAGAATCACAGAATCACAGAATCATCAGAGTTGGAAGGGACCTCTAGAGATCATCTAGTCCAACTCCCCTGCTAAAGCAGGATTGCCTAGAGCACATTACTCAGGACTGCATCCAGGCGGGTCTTGAAAATCTCCAGGGAAGGGGACTCCACACCCTCCCTGGGCAGCCTCTGCCAGTGCTCTGTCACCTGAACCGTAAAGAAGTGTTTCCGTGTATTTGAACGGAACTTCCTGTGTTCCAACTTGTGCCCATTGCCCCTCGTCCTGTCACTGGGAACCATTGAAAAGAGCCTGGCTCCATCCTCCTTCAACCCACCCTTTAGATACTTGTACGCCATAATAAGGTCTCCCCTCAGCCTTCTCTTCTCCAGGCTAAAGAGTCCCAGCTCTCTCAGCCTTTCCTCATAAGGCAGATGCTCCAAGCCCTTCATCATCTTAGTTGCCCTTCGCTGGACTCGCTCCAGCAGTTCCCTGTCCCTCTTGAACTGGGGAGCCCAAAAGTGGACACAGTATTCCAGTTGTGGCCTCACCAGTGCAGAGTAGAGGGGGAGAATGACCTCCTTTGACCTACTGGCCATACTCTTCCCTATGCAGCCCAGAATTCCATTGGCCTTTTGGCGACAAGGGCACATTGCTGGGCCATGGATAATTTACTGTCTACCACAACCCCCAGATCCTTCTCCTCCGAGCTACTTCCCAGCAGGTCCGCCCCTAACCTGTACTGGTGCTTTGCATTCTTCCTCCCCAGGTGCAGGACCTTGCACTTGGTTTTGTTGAAGCTCATTAGGTTCTTCTCTGCCCAGCTCTCCAGCCTGTCCAGGTCACGCTGGATGGCAGCACGGCCCTCTGGGGTGTCAGCCACCCCACCCAGTTTGGTATCATCAGCAAACTTGCTGAGGATACACTCTGTCCCCTCATCCAGGTCATTAATGAAAATATTGAACAAAATGGGACTGAGTATTGACCCCTGGGGGACACCACTGGTTACAGGCCTCCAACTAGACTCTGTGCCGCTGATCACAACCCTCTGAGTTCTGTCCCGCAGCCAACTCTCAATCCACCTCACTGTCACCTCATCTAGCCCATCTCATCTCTATGATTCATAACAGGTTCATTGGAGTTAAGTTCATGTAATCATGAAGAGGGTGAGAACAATGCCAGAGACAATCCTAATATGAAACCCATACCAACCTCTTCCACAGAGGTACGGTGTCTAAGCCTGTGAAGCCTTCCGTAGCAGGTAGGAACCAAAGGCGCCTCTAGCCCAAAGTTATCCTTGCAACAACGGCCAAAACCAGTAACTACTGTTATAGAGAGGGTGTAATGAAAAAAGACACAGGAAAATATCTCTCCAGAACACTTCCAACTCCAACAAACTGTGGCTCAGGGAAGTTCTAAGCCAGAGATATTATCTCTCTACTCAATTACTTGTGACAAATTTTTCTAGCATGAGTTTTGCCACTGACTTTTTAAATTCATATAAACTTAGTATCTGCAGACATGAATTTTGCAGCCTATCTATGTGTTGTATAAGTACTATTTTATGAACTTGCCAGGTACTATTGATAACAAATTCCAGAAGCTCAATACTGTAGCTTCCCTTATCTATTAGGATTCTTTGAGAAGTCAGTACTTCAGACACGTAGGATGAGCAGAGGTCTCTTCCTGGAGCCTCTTTAGTATTTAACAACTGTATATACGTTCCCCATCCCAATTAAAAGACATCTGCACAATACCTCAATATTCCCTACAAACTCAATAGTAGAAATTTCAAAACAAATGCATTTTAATGAAAGGGAGACATTTTGGGCACACCTCTGATTTGTGTAGAATTGTAAACGGGCAACTAGGGGAAAAACGATTGGTATCACTCTCTAAGGTGGGAGCAGCAATTTTGGATTAAGACAGTCCTTACTCAAAGGATCATTTTTAAATAGAAAAATGAGAAAAAGGGAGAATGAAAACCTGAAGTTGTTACTACCCTGCCTGCTGCCTTTATATACCCTTTATTGAGAAAACTATAAAGCTGTTGCATTAAGAAACCTTCTTTTGCTAATGCTGTAAATCCAGGAAGTGTACCTGTTAAAAGAGTATTCTTTTGTATAAAATCAAGGAAGTGTAAGTAAGCTGACATCATCATTTGCCTGGTGAGACCATTATCCAGTTGCAAAAAGCTGCTGTGTTATCCCCTGGTCATTATAGTGTAGAATAAGGAAAGAAAAGTTTTCCAAAGGACTTCATGTTATTTACTACTTGCTGTCCATCCGTTATCTTGATTACATTATTAAAATGATCATGATGTAATGCTGAGATTACTTTTTGTTCATCGTGAATTTAAGGCTTATAGTGTATACGTTGCTCTTCTGTATTATCATGGCATTTGTATTGTATTGCACATCTTCCTTCCCAATACCACTATGCTATTTTGTGGAAATAAATTAACAGAAATGGCCTGGGCATAACCTCCATTCCTATGCATAATTTATATGGCCCCATAATTAATAGCTATGTCTCAGACACAAATTAGTCATTCTAAGTAATGAGACATTTCTTAAGAAAGAATGTTCTTAAGAATGTGTTTCATTTCACACCGATGCATGGGTTATTTGGAAGTATTTATTCCTTTTAAATTACCAGTATGTAAAAATATTTCATAAGCGCCATCATTTTCTCATCTTTTTAAGATAATTTTATATACTTGTTTTCATGTGTGATGGTTCCATTTTTCTTTTGTTGGTTATTCTCTCTTTTATTGCAAATAAAAATATGTTTGGATAAATTGCCCATAAAGTTGTTTATTGTTGCTTAAATCTGCTGGAGGTTTAAAAAGAACCTACCCTGTAGCAATCCTCATTCAGATTGGGTGAAGATCCCACCTCTTGTTAAATTCTGTGCTTTATTTCTTCACCCCCAGCTTCCTGCAACACAGACAATAAACAGAATGACCCTGGAACTCAGGAGAGGTTTTGCTGTGTTGTAGATCCAGCAAGCAGGAAACTGTTTGTTTCCAGGTCATGAAGGCTGAAGACACTGCTGAACTCTATATTTTCAGCTCCTTTTTTTCATTTACAGTTCCTGAGATGAAAATGCCCCGTGGAATTGTGCATACCTGAAACACAGGGGCAATGTATAGGATAGTAATTAAAGCTGCGGACAGTCCTTTGACCTGAAGCTATTTGGTGTGGTATAGTTTATGTACGTTTATCTAAAAACAGGGAGGTCTCTTTCCTTGCTCATGGGAAAAGATGGTTGCCCCTGGATTGTGCTTGAAGAAGTGGTGAGAGGCTATTGGCCGTCATCAGCTAAAACCATGCCAGAGAGCATGCTCATAATTAAACAGTATGGGCAGTCACAGGCCAGTGCTCGCACCCCACTCGTGTTTTATTAATTAGTACAGAAGTTAGTTAAAGATTTTGGGTTAGGAACCTGACATGCTCGGATAGCAACAACAGCGATTTCTGCCCCAAAGAGCATAAGGCTGAGTGTGAATGCAGTTGGTTTCCCAGATCCTTCTTTTCTTGCCAGAGTGAGAAAAGGCAGGAATGCTTATGCTCTCTGCTGAAGGAGTTTAAACCCTGTGTCCCAGAGGGAGGTAATTACACGTATTCTTGAAGAGAACGGTTCAGTTAGTGCAAATTTTGTTTTATGAGAAGTGGAGTATACACATGTTCTATATTTTTTCGTCTCCAAAGGCACATCTGAGACAACTTTTTTGCTTGGAAACAAGTATAACTACAGTTATGGTGGAACGATCTCTGGTCTCTGCCACCACTTACAAAATACTGTTTTAACTTATACAAAACAGCAAAATTTTATGACTAGCGATTTGGGTTAGTTTCAGGCTGCTCACCACAAATACTTTCTGAAAGTAAATCATGCCCATGGGAAGAGGCTGAATTGGGTCACAGAAATTACCAATCACTTTTGAAAATGCCAGACAATAAGTAGAGCTAACTAACACTAAATATTTGTACATAACTATTTGGTGACCCACCACCTTCTAAATACCTTGTTCTGCAACTGCTGACTGGTAAAAAAATCAGTGACGCCAAATAAACAAAATAACTTCTTTCAAGAGGTTTTTCCACCGTGTCTGATTTTTTGTCCATTGAAGTCAATGGCAAAATTATCTTGGATTTAAAGGGCACAGGATTAGGTCATTATTGTCTCCTAATCCATTTGTCCTAAACCTCCTAGAGAGAGACAAGCCTGTAACTGTAGAAGAGAAGACATTTGTTTTAATTTTGCTTATTTGAGGTAACAAAATCTGGCACCAGATGCATTTGTGTGTCTGGGTGTAATTATTCTCCTTTCAAAGAACTGTTATTTCTCTCTCGCCTCAGGACCATTAAGGTGTTAAGTACAAAGATGCTGCTTGATGGAAGTAGGCTCCAGACAGTCTGAGATGTGAAGAATCAGCTTGGTGAGAGTTACCACATCAGACTGTTGATTAAACAAAGGTAACTCAGTACCGTATCACCAACAGGGAGTGCAAGGAGGGGTGGGGGGCAGAGAAAAAAAAAAAAAAAAAAGATTATAAGAGTGGAAAGAGACAGAAAATCCTACCCCTCCTATGCTTCACAAAATTGTTTCCCGTATATTTTCTTCTCCCTTAACCTCTCCCAGGTCTGAAGTTTAATATTTCTATTGAATGTAATCACAGCTTTGTTGGCTACAACAATTTATAAGGAAGGGATAGGCAAAGACAGAAGCTGGCTCTAAAAGTTTCCATATCAATAGCTGCTCGGTAAGTATGATCATGGGTTTGCAGCACTGCCACCCACTCCCTCCACCTACTCTCCCGTCAGTCGACAAGGGCAATCAGTCATCTCATCACAGAAACGGACTCAAGAAAGATGCCTCTATCTTCACAATAAATTGACCTGGATATTAAAATGCAAATCCGTCATCATAAACCTCTGGAAATCCACTTGGATAATAACAACAAATGTGAAGCTAGCTTAAGGTTTTGAATAATGACTTTGCAAATAATTCAGAAAGAAAGTTTTTTTCCCCCTTTGTTTACCCACTTTCCATTAATTTGATGAACCCAATTTTTTTCCATATTCTCCAGCAACATCTGCAGACTAATCTGTGGCAAGTGGTAGCAAAGAAAAGAAACAGTCAGATGGGGCTGTAAATATGCAAATGTGACCAGATGGGTGTAATTGGAGCAGCCTAACTTGACCTTGCCCACTCATCATGGACATTTGCACTGTCACCTCCAGTGGTATCTTACCTGGGGTATTTTTCTGGCTTGAACATGGCAGCATGCACAGCTGGACATGTATGATGCCTGATGCAGCCCAGCTATCAGCTCTGGGAGCTCTCAGTCAGTCTGTGCAGAAGGTTTAAAGGAAGTGTTTAAGATAAATTGAACCGAAGGGAAAATTTTAAATTTCCTCATGGGCTTTGGCTTTCGAAAGAAAATTCCATAATTTGAAAAGATAGTCTTTTTACTTATACACATCAGGGTTGATACTGGTTTTGAGACATTATGTTGAGACTAATAAAGCTTTGTCTTAGATACACGCTGGGGGGGGATTCAGTCATCTTTCATGCTGAAGCTTGTTTGCCATTTTGTGTGTGTGGTTACAAAAGATTACTTTTTATTTAAAAATGGCTGTGGTTGTAAGGGGTTGGCAGTAAGCAGCCGTGTCTCTTCTTTTACCGGGAACTGATAAAAGAGAAAGCACATATCAGTGGAGACCACAAAACTACTGCCAGTATCATGTTAGATCTTCTGTTAAAATTTGTATAACCCAGATAGATAAAATCTATTTTTACCATGATAAAACCCAGCTAGACAGATCTCATGCCTACAACTCCTTTCTGATGTAATAAGTAATTTAGCAAAAGAATTTTGCTTCAGCTAAAATAGATGTGTGCTCGCTATGGCTTCAGCTAAGATGGGTGTATGCTTGCTATGCGTTTGATAGATATGTGCTTGCTATGGCTTCAGCTAAAGATAGGTCTGTGCTTGCTATGTGTTTGGGAAAGGGATAGTGTTAGATAGGGTATCAGACGAAAGCAACAGTTGGAAGTACCGAACCATTGCAAAAAAAAAAGGGTGGTGTGGTTAGATAAGATAACCACAGAAGTGTAAGGAATAGAGAAGCTACAAGAAGGACATGGTGATAAAGACTTCGAGCCT
This sequence comes from Vanellus vanellus, assembly GCF_965231255.1. Classification (NCBI taxonomy): domain Eukaryota; kingdom Metazoa; phylum Chordata; class Aves; order Charadriiformes; family Charadriidae; genus Vanellus; species Vanellus vanellus. Next base: position 216,527,865 of record NC_138905.1, on the reverse strand, counting down.
CCCTCCGATGACCACCAGGAAGACCCCTGAGGAAGCATATCACCTGCACCACTAGAAGGGAGGAGGCATGTTTGGGGATGGGTTGCTTTCCAAGAACTCATTGATTATGTATTTGGGGGTGGGTTGTGTTATAGGTTAGTCCCACAAATTGATGCGAGGAGACGGAGCCAATTAAGACTGAAATATTTATTTAGCAAGCGGCAGCAAGCAAAACAGCGCTGGGCGGCCCGGGAGTCTCACTCCGCCGACGGCTCGCGCCTGGTTCCCGAAAGTCCCTGGTTTTATACTCTTCTTTTTCCGGTATAGGCGTACTCTGCATCTGCACGACACGACTTGTTGCTAGGGGGTCGTTTTCTGCTTTCCTTTTCCTCCTGGTTGTCGCAGGGATGAAAGATTCATGTCTTCCTCACATCATGTACTCTTCGTCTTCATGAGCCCCCCTCCCCTCCTCCAAGTCTTTTTCACATCCTACTTTGTTTGCATAACCTGACCTTTGCAGTTTTAGCCTTGCTCGCTCAACAGGATGCTGGCTATCTTGCAACAGCCGGTTCAGCAATTGCCTTTTTGTAAAACAATATAACGATGTAAGTTTCTAGGTTTGGTGAACAAACAGCGCTGAGCTTATCACAGGTTGGATTCCAAGAACTCATTGATTATGTATTTGGGGGTGGGTTGCATTCCAAGAACTCATTGATGATGCAAACTATGTTCCAAGAAAAAACATGAATAAGTATGAGGAATACGAAATAAAAACGACCATTTGTAAAGGAAAAATGAGCCACAGGAGGACAAATCCCCCGTGTAACTCCCAGCGCTATAATAAATATTCTTTGCTCCACCGAATTTGCCCCGGACTAAAATTCAATACAGTGAGAGTGTTTCTCACACTGATAACAGTTGGAAACAGCTGTCCACCTGAAATAATTTTAGCAGGCATGGAATACTGCAAGAATCCATATCCATGGAGTGGTTTTCAGGATCTGCCTGTGAATCAATCAAGTCATTCCTTCTCCCTTTCACAGGAAACTGTATTACAGGTAACAATGCAATAACTTCTGAAGTTGCATCAGGATTAGATAAGTAGTGCCTTTCTGGTTGTTTTTCACAAAAACATGTGTTCTGTGGTTGCAGATCCACAATTTCTCATTAATCGTGGTATGTACAAGTCCCATCAGTAATGGTACAAGATCCCATGTAAAGAAAACCTTCACATTCTAACAATATAAAATAATATATCATTCACTGTAGCAACTCTCACCTTTGCTTCACCAGATTATAATTTCTCTTAATTCAGGGACATTCTTAGAATTAAGCAAATAAGAGAATGGTCCAGGCATGACAGTCTATGTGTGAAATATCCACTGTGAGAGTGGAAGCGGGAAGTATCCTCCAATGTCAGCTGGGCAAAGCTTCAATCAACACCTTTCCAGCTGACCCCACTGAGTCTCCAAAAATACCTAAGGTCTTCCTCACAGTAACAAATTTTGTTTGCCAAAGGAGGTGAAGTGGGGATTTATGGGAAAAATATGGACCTGAAGAAACATGAGGCCAAGATGGGAAGGAGAGAAGAAGCGAAGGATAAGGAGGCAGCTCTGGCATGTAAATGTTATTTCAGAAATTTCGGCCTTGACTGCTATTGGCAGCAATGAATATTATCATCCTCAACCAGCAGCTCCCTGTTCTTTTTAACTGAAAGTTTAGAATAGGGGAAACAATAAAGATTTTACTTACAAAAGTTTTTCCTCTTTGATTCATCAGGAAAGCAAATCTACAGTTTTCATGATTTCCCAGATGAAAATAGGTCTCTGTAGGTTTTTATCAAGTAAAAGTCATCTTTTCTCCTTAGCACTCTACATCATTAAATCATCTGCCCATCATAGCAAGGACAATGCGAAGTGCTGAAATGATGGACTGCAGGCTGGGTTCCCACAAACAAGAAGTGTATTCACAACGTGCCATTGAGTGAACCAGTGGAGCAAAGACTGGCAGCGTACCTGTCCTGCTGAAAGCTGATTGATAACAGGGGTAGATTATTTATAGCAAGCTTTATGGTATGACTTTTTATAGAACTTCATGCAGGAGAGTACGAACTCAGCTCATTATTTTTTCTCATCGTGAAGCAAGGCTCCACATCTAAAATGCTATTGTTAGTGCGGATAAAGACCCTATTCTGAAGAAGCAGCATCCTCTAGCAAACTTGTTTCTCCCTCTGCAGGTGAGGTCTTATTTCATTTGACTTGTGAAGAGTCATCAGTGCCCAATCTGATATTTTAAAGTGGATAAGGACATACAGATCTGCCAATCCAGCAAATGTATATAGTTTGACCCAGTATAAATACAATAGGTGCAATCCTAGCTGACATCCTGCAGACTTAAGGACTAGAGAAAAGGTGAATTTCTATAGCCTACCCTAAGCAAAAAAGATAACTAGGTAAAGTTTGACAAAGGTTGGAAAGAGTAGTCACAAGGCTACTTTATAATTACCTGATTGCTAATAGGATCTCCTGAGTTGTGCGTGAAAATATTTGAAGAAATTTAAACAATTGTTGGTGGACCAGATTTTTATGAACTAAAACATTTTTTTTCAGAAGCTTGGAAACTGGGCTGGAGTGAATCGAAGAAGGCCCTAAGTACCAAGGACCTGGTCAAAGCTTTCTGGCTAGCAGAAAGGAGTAGAAGTAATACCCTTTATGATAAAATTACTATGTCAGATAACTAATTAAAGCCCCAAGCTTCTAAATGTAACTTGCTTAATTTATGCATTTGCTTTCAGTGCTTCCTACAGGTATAACCTGAAGTGTATGGCTCACCTCTAGAGCAATGCAAAACCACGCTCATAAAGACAACTTTCTGAATAATTACAACAAGCAAAGCTACTGAATATCTTAATTCTTATGGACATATACAGCTAGGTTATCCTTTTTTCTTGGTCCTGGTAAAAGTACAGGTACACACACAGGTTTAAGAAATCTAGTCCTCCTTTCCCTTTTCTCTACCAGCCCACTGCCTGTCTCCAGAAGTAAAAAGAAAAAAAAAAAAAAAACATATTTCACTGTAAAAAGTATGTGATTAGTAAAAGTGATAAGAAAAAGAAGGAAGAATCTGATATTAGGTCTTATGTTTTGTATTTCCTTTCAAGCAGCGTGAGTTTTGTGAACTTCGCAGTACATGGAGATGGGGTCATTTTCAGTAAGCTATTCTGCCATTCAGCCTCCGTGGGTGCATTGCCACAGAGGATTCCAAATAGTTTCATTTTCCTCATTAACAAAGCAAAGAAATCTTTCTACAGAGGCAGCTACACTTGCTTATATCTACAACTGTAGGATAATATTGTGCTCTTTGTTGTTTCTGTTGGTTTTTTTTCCCCCTAATACTTTCTATTTAAGAGATGCTGCAATTCTATAGATCATAAAAAGAGTAAAATCTTGTTTATCCTTCTTTTCCCAAACTATACGTGTCTGCGCATGCAGGATTTATGCAGAATAAGTGTTACCGGTATTCTTTCTCTATGAATTACAGTGACGTCATTCTGCTCCCAAAAAGTGATTGTCCCTGTGTACAATGTCATGAAGGACTCATCTGAAGATAGGTGGATAACAAAAAGCTTTGGAGAAAGAAAGATTTCTTAGTAGCATATTTAAGAGTCAGGGACAAAGCCATGAGGAGGGTAGCATGATTTGGCCAAGTTTACACAGGGAATCTAGGGTAGAGCTGGGAGCTGAATTCCAGACCTGAGACCTGTATCTAGATCCTGAACTTGGGAAATGCTTTAATCTTAAAGTCCATCTCTATTTCTGCCGTGTCTGGCTGAACTTCATGGTTTAGTCATAGTTTAGTTTAACATAGGTTAGTCTATGTGAAAACAGGTAATTAAGTTTTGAAAGGTGTCTTGGCCTACTGAGCTGTCACCACTCCAGTAATTAGGCTGATGCTAGAGGCCTGCAGTTTGACTCTGAGATCGCTGCTATGTTCGGGATGTAACTATTGGTAGAGAAGGCACAATTAGACAGTCATTATTAAACAACGACAACAACAAAAAAATCCAAAACCTAAAAAGAAAAAAAAAAAAACAACTTAAGAAAACACATAACTGGAAGAAACAGGAGAACTAAAATTGTCCAAGAATATTTGCCCATTGATTCATTACACCAATCAACTAATAACATTGACCATCCATCAACCAGTAAAAATCAAACAATTCGGAAGATGTTTTCCAACTTGTATACCCCATCCACCCTTGCCCAAGGTGGTGGCGGCATGACCCTACCTTGGGGACACCTACCCATGGAGGATGCCTAGGGACTCCTGGGACCAAGCTCACGTGTCCAGAGCCAACAAGCTCAGCATCTTGCTCCTTCTGACCTCCACCAACCACCAACCCAGCAAACCAGAATAGAGGAATTAGAGGTAACCAAGTTTCTGCAGCTGTGCATTGTTCTACATGTTAGTAATCACTCTGTCACAGAGGCAATAAATACTCAAAAACTCCTTCACACGGCTCCTGTTATTGCACCGTAATTAATGTGATGCTTAGTTTGTCCTGACCTAACCCATGACAAAAGGATGTAAGTCATCAAAGTTTTGACCACTAGGAAGTGCCTTCGGTTTTTGTAGACTGCTGAAGCAGCAGTCTTACTCAGCGTTTCCCACCAAAGATATGCACAAATGTTTAATTAAATATTGAAATTAAATTAATAAATTAGAACATATCACTTGAGAAACACAACACCAGTCATAAATGGAGATTTCATTCTGAAACAACAATATGTCTGATTATTGAAAACCATAAGAAAGGGAGGAAAAATGATATTTTGGAAAAAAACAAACAAACAACTATTGTCCCATTAAAATTGTGAGGCATTGATACTGGTTTTGGGCAAACAAAATTAGTTGGTGTGCTTTATGAGATGTTTTAGATTACATACATTTTTCTCGAACCAATGTAATTAGACTTAGGCAGATATCCATGCATAGCAATTAAATCTGTAATAGTTCTATGTTTTATAAAACCTCCTCTCTTGCACTCACAAATCTAAAGTAACCATTATTTTGTCCAATATTACCCAATATTTTATGTAACAACATTTTGCAACCTAGAGAAAGCATGATAGTTTTTTTGTTAGCAAACCTTACTCCTGTGGATGAAAAACTGCATAAAAGACAACAGCAAGAAGCTATGTCTGCAGTAAGTTCTCAGTTCGAGTAAACCTCGATAATGAATCAACCTGTTTCCCTTCAGGAGATTCTTCTCTGCAAGCTGCCTGTCCAAAACCAGTACCTTCTGATTCATCACGAAGATGTTCTTTATACTCACACGAAGGGCTCAGAGCATATAAATCATCCAAGACATCCATTTCACCTAACTTCAGCTATTTAAGAGTTCAGCACTAAGTCTAAGACAATGAGCCAAGCTCTTCTAAAAGTCTGTAGCACGGCCAAGACACTTCTAAAGGATACTTCACCCCTTGATAAAATAGGTATGCAGCTCTGGGATTACTTTCATTGACTAAGGACTAGTCTGTGGAGCTATCTAGGTAGTAAACCTATAGCTGAAGTCAGGTGTAACAATCCTACCCTTCAAATGATTTCAAAATTCTACCCGCAGACCTCTACTGCTGGGGATGATTCTCAGGACCACCGGTGGTGTCTGCAGAACTGCCATTTGGAAAACTAACAAGCAGCTTTTACTTGAAAACGGAATGCGTTTGATATGCAAATTCTTGGCAATGGACTTTCTCCTTGCCATTTTTACAGAGTAATATTTTCAAAGCCGACTGCGCTTTAGCATTAGTTTTTCCAAGCAAGCAGATTACAGGCTGAAATTAAAGATGTTGCAGATATATTTGTACATGAAAAAAGCCTGATAAGCCCACAGATATTGGGTTTGGGTCCCGCAGGTATTTTGATAAGCACGTCTTTGCCTGCACAAAATAGTATCAACTGGTTTTTCTAGTTAATTCCTTCAAATATTGCCTCTCCTGTCTAGAAATAGTATTATATCGGTACCACAGTAACCTTATTAAAAGAACTGCAAATAAAAGAGTTCTTATTATGAGGAAATCAGCCCAAATGATACTGAGTTCTGAATCATCATCAGTCAACTGCTTCAGCAGTCTGCAAAAACCAAAGGCACTTCCTAGCGGTCAAATTCTTTTCACAAGCAAAAAACTTCACCACTGTCATGAATACCACTGCTTCAATGTGATTATCTGCCATTTGCATAACTGTCTCTGAAGATCACCATTAGCTCAAGGCTTCTTTGAGAGGCGGGTAAAGGCACTTTTGCTGCCCTAGGAATGAAGGGCTGAGGTAAAGCTGCCTTTGTCAGCAGAAGTGAGTATGAAAGGGCAAAGTTGGGGTAGAAAGACAGGGGAAAAGCCATTCCAAAAAAAAGTCTTACTTGGAGCACCTCTCCACTGCCAGGGTGATAAAGAAGCTAGTGGAGGGAAAGGTGAGGGACACAACAGCTGTGAGATTTAGTCAGATTTCCTTGTTTATAGGGTTTGGACATCTTCTAACTAGCATCTGATGCTGAATCTTCTCAAAAGTAGGAGAAAGTGGATACCTTCTGGGAGGTTTCTATCCGGGCATGGAGAATGTGGTCTCAGACTCTCTGGAATCTTCTCTCTCCCAGTTCCTCTACAACTTTTAACATTAGATTAGCATGGATTGAGACCACATCAAAAACTGTGTAGACAGTCAACAAAATACTGCCAAAATCTAATTCCATGAAAATCCCTATATTTCAGCGGATCAATAAATGTATGAGTCTGTTGGGCTTGTGTGTTAAGTAAATTAAATTAAATATATGACCCTTTAAATACAGCTATAAGAGATAGCTGATGTTCAGTAATCTTTTTGTAAAAATAATGTTGAGGGATTTATAACAAAATTTAGATCAGTTGTTGGTATTTGTAGGCATGATTAAAAGTTTGAGATTACAAACACATTTATAAATTTAATAGAGTTCCCTCCCAGGCTTAACACAATTGCAAGTCTTAACTGCAAAACACCTACTGAAATCCCTCCCATAGTTTAGTACAAAAGTAAGTAAAGTAGAATTTTAGCATAAAGTCTGCACAAGCACTCAAATTGGTGCTAGAGCTTCGATATTAATTATGTTGGTAGAAATAAAAACGTATAGGTCAAAAGCGATGAAAATAACTGAAGGAGTTTATATCATTTCCCTGGCTGCATACATATTCTAAAAGTGCTCTGTATTTAAAGCTGGATGATACATGGCACCAAATCTAATACCACCATCTCATTTTTCATAACCAATTTGGAGTTAATGTGATAAGTAATATGTACATATGCAAATCAGAGTTGTTATAAATGAAAAAATACACAATAATCTTTACTTAAATAAGTTAAAAAAAACCCACCTCATGCTGGTTTCCTACACATAGCATTTTGCTGCAAGTAAAATTAGACAAATAAGATGTTTCCAGTAGCACTGCATTTTACAGATAATTTATTTTCCAAGTGTTAGTGCCAAGCCCCAGCAAGATCTCTTATCTGATATGTGTTATCCATTGCCATTTCTATTCATTTTTTTTCTCTTACAGCAATTATCTTAATCATGTAAATGCTTTCCCTCCCCCCAAATTATCATTGAATTAGTATATAAATGTTTCAAAGTATTTAGTCAATCACATATGAGCTGCCCTTTTAATGTTTACAACAATTACATGTCCTTATTAATCTCCTATAATACTAACAATGTATTTAAATATTTTATTTCCTCAGTGTTTACAGTATCATAGAATCATAGAATAGTTTATGTTGGAAAGGACCTTCAAGATCATCGAGTTCCAACCCCACTGCCATAGGCAGGGACATCTCCCACTAGATCAGGTTGCCCAAGGCCACGTCCAGCCTGGCCTTGAACACCTCCAGGGATGGGGTCTCAACAACCTCTCTGGGAAACCTGTGCCAGTGCCTCACCACCCTCACAGTGAAAAACTTCTTCCTAATGTTCAATCTGAACTGGCCCTCTTCCGGTTTAAAACCATTCCCCCTCGTCCTATCGCTACATGCCCGAGTAAAAAGCCCCTCCCCAGCTCTCCTGTAGGCCCCCTTTAGGGACTGGAAGGCTGCAATAAGGTCTCCCCGGAGCCTTCTCTTCTCCAGGCTGAACAGCCCCAACTCTTTCAGTCTCTCCTCATAGGAGAGGTGCTCCAGCCCTCGGTCATCCTTGTGGCTCTCCTCTGGACATGCTCCAGCAGGTCTGTGTCCTTCTTCTGTTGGGGACTCCAGAGCTGGATGCAGTAATCCAGGTGGGGTCTCATGAGAGTGGAATAGAGGGGCAGAATCACCTCCTTTGACCTGCTGACCACACTTCTGCTGATGCAGCCCAGGATACGGTTTTCTACGTGCCTCAGCAGAGTTTCCAGGAGGATCTGCTCCATGATCTTGCCAGGCACAGAGGTGAGACTGACTGGCCTGTAGTTCCCTGAGTCTTCCTTGTTTCCCTTTTTGAAAATAGGGGTTATGTTTCCCCTTTCCAGCTGGCAGGAACCTCGCCAGACCGCCACAACTTCTCAAATATGGTGGCTAGTGGCTTAGCGACCTCATCTGTCAGTTTCCTCAGGACCCCTGGGTGTATCTCATCAGGTACCACGGACTTGTGCAACTTCAGATTCCTCAGGTGGTCTCGTACTTGATCTTCACCTACAGCGGGCAGTTGTCCATTTTCCCAATCCTCGCCTTTGCATTCTGCGTCATGGGCAGTCCGGCTGCATTCTTACCAGTGAAGACTGAGGCAAAAACGTCATTGAGTACCTCATCTCTGTCTCTGTCCCGGGTAACCAGTTCTTGTGTTTCCTTCTGGAGAGGGCCTATGTTTTCCCTAGTCTTTTTTTCTTACTGACATACGTAAAGAAGGATTTTTTGTTTGTCTTAATGTCCCTGGACAGATTTAGTTCTATCTGGGCTTTAGCTTGTCTAACCCAATCCCTGGCTGCTCGAACGATTCCTCTGTATTCCTCCCAGGCCACCCGCCCCTGTTTCCACTCCCTATAGGCCTCCTTTTTCCTTTTGGTCATGTCCAGGAGCTCCTTGTTCATCCATGCAGACCTCCTGGCTTTTCTGCCTGCCTTCCTCTTTGTAGGGATGCAGTAGATACTCAGTATCTACTGAGTAGTAGATACTCATTATCTAACTTATTCTGGAATATTGGAATCAAGACACACGTCAAATGATGACAAAACTTACCAAGAAATAAAAATACTAGAAAGTGTCATTGAGATGGAGGATTAAAGCTTTCCAGAAATTTTTCAATTAAACAATCTAAAAAAAAAAGAAAACAACTCAGTGCCCATTTGCTGAACCTGAAACATTAAATTTCATTTGACACGTCTGGGTTTTGACAGACATTCACCGAGTTCAAAACAAGGTGTGGAGGGACTTTTTTCTACCTTCCTGGTGTCTCTGTTTCAGCGCTTGAGGACCTTGAAACTCTTTAACATCGATATTCTTGTCAATTGCTAAAGCTGTGAAATTTGTGATGAAAAGAATCAATTTTCCTGAAGAGCTGCAGGATCCAGGAAGTTTCTAATTCAGCAGAAATTTAAAAGATATTCCAATCCAGACTGAAACTGAACCAAAACCAAATCTATATAGTTTTGGCAAAACGGAAATCTAGATCCTCATCCCATTCTCATTTTAGAAGAAAAAGAATTATGCAATAATGTGCAGCTGAAGAAATTTTGGAAATCTTACTGTAGCTTTTGGAACTGTAGTATTCGATAGAGGCTACAGGGAACTAAATAGGAAGAAGGAATTAGAAGAAAGGCAAGGAGATGGTTTTATTGATTTTAATTAAAAGATCTTCCCCATACCCCTTTAAATATAAAGAAAAGCAGAGCTACTACCATGATTCTACTAGATTATATGAGAAAGAAAGGCTGTAGATACAAAATTTGGGTCTGATATAAAAAAGTAATAAGTGACAGTGATGTAAATGATTAAAGTCTTTAAAGGCAAAGACAAAAGACATAGTAGAGTATGGTGATGATGACAAGAACATACCTTGTAATGACGACTTGAGGGGGGAGATGTTGAAAGGGACAAATTAAAGGAGATGATACATTCATACAAAAGTAGATCATTCTGCAATAGCAGTCAGATAAGAAAGGTCTATATGAAAAAGGTGAAAAGCTTGCATAATGAGATTTTATTCCATTTTTAAAACCTGATGACTCAATGAAGAATGCTAACACAAAGTTTCAGGAACATGGCTCTGAAACGTACTTCAAGGTGTGAAAGAACAGTCTCAAAACCAGAATACTTTTACATAAGATCAAAGCGAAGCTGTGTGTGAGCTAATAGCATCCTTGCAACTAAGAAACAGAGTATCAGAGCTCAGTCAGTCAAAATCCTGGCCCAGAATATGCATTCACATAGACTGGTCTAGCTAGGAGTATGCAATTGCTCACCCTCTCCAGGTCAGTTATCCATTCTGGTAAACTGTTATAGAAAAGAATGTGTGAAATGCTTTAAAAGATTCAAGGTACTCCTTCATATCTTTCATATGTGTTCCAGTTATATTATCTGCTTTAAATATTAATATTGGCAGTGACTAAGAGATATAAAATGCAGGAAAATCGTCTTAATTATAAGACTTTGGAAATATTTTATGAGACAGTCCCATGAACCAATGCTGAAACATTGGCTTCTCTGTATTTAATGAGGTTAGGTTATTTTTCTGGTGTGAGATTGGAAGTGTTGTCTATGGAAAGAATGAAAAATCTCTTGCATATTTTAAATTTGAGACATGAAGTTATGGAAAAAATGATTCAGAAATGGTGGTTTCTTAAGTTTACATGTGACATTTGAGCTTCTGTTACTCACTGCACGTGCTCTCATGGACTACTCCACCGCCAAGGTAAAAGGGTTTAAGCTCATATATTTTACCTTGTAACTTTGTTTCATTAAGTATGAAGATAATTACAATGATTCACCCAATGGAGAATTATCTAGCACATCACCATAGCTGTTTCAGTTTAGACTTCTATATTATTTAATGAGCGTTCCTGCAATAAAAACAAAAATAAACACATAAAAGGACTGTTACTCCATTTGCCATAGATCCCTGTTGTTCTAGTTCTAGGGGAGGAATTACAGTTTGAGGTCTTGTTTAATAACCCCTAGCATCTCAACGAATGACCCTCTGAAGTGACGGAACCATTTACTTTAATGTGCATTTGACCATTCTTGAACTTTTTTTGGCTCCATACATAATTTGTGTGTCCCTCTTGCAAAGTCAGTTTCTCTAATTTTAAATTCTTCTAGTTAATTCCTCCTTCCCTCTTAATGCTTCCTTCGTATGTTGACATAAGTAAAGAAATGTGAACATAAAGCTGGGGTAACAGAGTAGAGAATTAAAACCCACTGAAGATCAACTGAAGACCAATTATATGCGTTTTAGTAGGCTGAAACTTGCTTGAGCCAAAAATGCAAAATCAGTCCATTTCCCTAGAAGACACTTTATTATACACAGTAGATAAGCAGGTTCTGACTATTATGTTTGGATAGGATTTGCACGTACATTTTCCATATATTGCTACTCAAAGTTTGGTCTAATCGAGGCACATAATTGTATTCAACAGGCATCTAGAAAATGCATATAGGAGTTAAAGTTTGCCTAAGTGAAAAATTGATTAGTCTTCCAGAGAAGGTTTCACTTCTTTTTTTTTTTTTTTTTTTTTCTCTGAATCTTCATAGTAAAATCTCTCAGGACAGCTGATAAAAAGAACTTGAAGTGTCTAATCTACAGACGTATAAAGGACTGCAAATAACCTGCACAAGAAGTCATAACTCACAGGGGACAAAGAAAATGGTCTACATTTTCAAGTAATGAATGAGGCTTTTTTTATTTTAACTTTTATTTACATTTGGCAGGTTTACAGAGTTTTGAAACATTACACAATTGACTTGGTCTTTCTATTTAATTTTCTTTTATTTTTTAGAAATTGTGATTTAGTCTAATATATTGTCATGATCCCCAACAGAATGATATATGTCCATTACTGCTTCTCCATAATGTTCAACAGTGGGGAGTCATTTATTTTCAAAAGATGACAAGCCACGTTGCAGAAAGGAGTAGAGTTTCTTCCATGCCAAGCTGATTTTATTCAACATTTCCTTAGGTTTCTTCTATTTTGTTCAAGGCATTTTCATAGCTCAGTGTCAGGTTAGGTGCAGATTCTCCAAGAGACTTGCTCAGCTGTCATGACACTTAGCATTGCCACACTAGATTTTAGACACTTAGACATTTTAGATTTTAGACACTTTAGACATTTTTTTCCTTATATAAAAGAGCATCAACATTTTGGCTGGGCTGGCCACTAAATGAACAACAGATGCTCTCTATACCCCTCTCCCTTTCCAGAAGGGGAAGGGAGAGAAATTTATGGGTTGAAAAAAACCCCTAAAACAACTTTAATGAAATATTAACAATAAAAATAAAAGCTAATAATAATAAGAAAATAATGAAATATATACAAATATGTACAAAACCAATATTGAACTCACAGGATGACGATCATGCTACCAGCCAGCACTAGGACTGGACACAGCAGCAGGTGGGAATTTGATTCAAAAACTAGATTCAGGAACACACAGATTGGGATCAAAGGCAGAAGAATAGAGAGAGTCCTCCTCGGACACTGGCTATTGAAGAAGAATCAACTTGACCCCTTTGATCCCTCAGCTTTATACTGAGCATGATGCAGATGGGATGTAATACCCTGTTGGTCAGTTTTGGGTCACCTGTCCTGTCTGCTCTTCCCCACAGGTACAACCTCTCTACGCTTTTCTGCTTCCGACCCTCCAACCTGGTACCTGACAAAGTTAGCTGACCTTGGTTCTATAGCAATAAGTATAAGCAAGTGCCTCTCCGCACACCATTCCTATAATAACTATAAACTCCGTTGCCAGACGCAGACACTGTCTGAAAAATAAACTGTTAATGTCAGACAGTGTAGTCAGTTAGAAGAGACTTAACTGAAAATTAAAATTATTAAAAAAGAAAATTGGTTTTGTTCTATCTCAAACCAGGGCAAGAAGTCAGGTAGAGTTCAGTGCTTAAGTTTCACAGCCCCCTGTGCACTGAACTGACAACACCCAACAGTAGACACTGAAAGGAAAGCTTCGCCTGGCAGTTAAGACCACTCCCAACTTCGTGGCTCAGGAAAGGACCACCATTCCATTACCCCACAAAAACACACAACAATTCTTTTTGCACAGATGATTGGCTTAGATCATCATCATCACCTCAGTCCCTTTGAGTTCTAAAGCTGGAGTTCACAACACAGATCCAGTTCCCTCTGCAGGCTGAGGTGGTTTGAACCATACATCCTCTCTTCCTACAAGTTTTTAATTACACCTAGTTAGAGCACACTGGGATAGTGAAATTCCTATCCTCCATGACATTCCAAAGCCATAACAATCACCTGGAGCAAGCAAGAAATTTGGCAAAATGGACCCAAATTAGAAATAGGTAACAAAACATTAACCATCTTAACTTCTAGTAAAACATCAGATACCGAGATGTTGCTCCATCATTTCCTATTTTCATTTGACTTATGCATTTGACCTGCAAAAAAAAAGCAACATAGCATAATAAGAACCTTTATATTCATATATTTTGCATACATACACTTTGGAGTTTGAATATATATATTTTGAATTTGATTCAATGCCCTGTAAATGTGATTTTATCTTGACTGTATTTCAAGATCTCAACTAATAACTTTTATGAATTCTAGTGCCATAAAAAACAGATTCAGAATAATTCTGGCATTTGTCTTTCTAACCCAAAGCATTCTCTTTTTGTTGTACATTTCAGGGAGATCTACTGGTTAGGATTCCTTTTTGCTTACGCTTGCAATATGACTTTGCCAGCATCCTGCAAGCTCAACTCAGATAGTTAACTCCTAGTCAAATAATATTCTGCTCTGAAAGCCTTTGATATGCTAATACAGCAATGTAAATTTCAGACTTGAATTCAGATTAATGTACAGTAATTACTCACAAACACAGGTGAGGCTCTTTCAGTTTTACTGCCCCTATTTACAGATCAAAGGCATGGCTTAGCCCTGACATCAAAGATGTGATTTAACCTTTTGAATTTTATCACAAAGAACAAACCTAAGTTACAATTAAAATCATTTTTAATTGTCAATAAAAAAAAAACCCGAAAACATCATGTTCAAGTAGTCAAAGGCAGCAACTCTGCAGATTAGAAGTAGCAACAAGAGTAAATCCTGGCCTACAAGTAGGAAAACACAAGCTAGATTCTTAGTAGAGCTAACCATAAACTCCACTATGGGTGGTGGACTAAATCTCCGACTTGTATCATAAAAAGTACCCCAGTAAACAAATCCACTGACATAAAGAGTACGCACTTCAGAGGAAAGAACTTTCTATTATAATGCTGGCAAAACCCCATCTAGAATGTATTATTTTAGGGTATGACCTCAAACAGTTTTATGGATACTCATTACTATGCTAAAGAGCATTTTCATAGGAATAAATGGAGATTACTCTTATGAATAATACTGTACAATGTGTAAATGCAACATCAGAGACTTAGTTCCCCTTTCAAGTTTATAAGAAATTCAAGAACAAGTCTTATGTTCTGTATATATGTTAACCAGTCTTCAGTACCAAGTAAATAGTTTCAAGAAATAATCCTCTTTGCTTCTCCATCAATCCTACACTTAAAATGTTAAGCACTCATATTCATATTGCATACAGTCATACAGCAAAACCATATTGTTTCTATTCTTCAGTCAGGTCTGAAAGGCTTTAAAGAAAAGAACAATGAATTTTCAGTAAAAATTATTAATTTGCAGCAGGCTTCAAATGCATTTGAATAAGTATTTAAATAAATATTATTCAAGATAAAAACCTATTACCTCAACCATGAACAACAAGTAATGCTACAACGGATTTACTCCTCTCGCATACATCACTCTGGCTTACAAACTGGGGCATTTTATTCTACTTTTTATGTCTTGTTCTGTATACTCACATGATGTGTAAGTTTTGCAGATTCTTTCTGCATGGCATGGGGCCCAGGACTGAAAAATAATACGCAAAGTATCTTTTGCTTCCCACCAGCCAGCAATATCCAGTATAGTATGCATACATCAAGTCACATGTCTGGGTGGAGGTCAGAGGTCTGCACCTTCTCTATCTAGCTGCAGTTGTGTCCTCCTGCAACATCTTTGGGCCTTGACCTTTCCCATTCTTATCACAGACATAAAACATTCAGCAAGTTATCATTAACTCAGTTTCATCATTGCCAGCTCCTTTTCTCTGGCCCTTGAAGGTCCTCAACCTTTAAGAAGGCTGAAAAAAAGATTCTTTTCTTCAGCCTGTTTCTTTCCAGAAGCAGCCCATTTACACAACTCTATCAATTTTCGTTTTCCATCACAGCAAACAGGAGTTATTTTCATCCCATTCCAACTTTCTCATCTTTTAGCCCACTCACTTTTGGATGAAAATTCCTCAGGTGGCATTGCAGTTGGTGGTAGATGGTGGCAGCTCCCATCACGGACTGGCCGATGATGCCAGCCTCCCTCATTTGCTTTGCACGCCTTTGCCCTTTTCCCCTCTTACATTCAACCATATCTTTCCAACAACTTAATCCTGATGCCTTCAAACTCTTTCCAGACAACGATCTTTAACTCTATGTGGTATAATGAACAGTCGCACTGCGTTGCATGTGCTGCCCCATCTCTGTACACCCATGTGTTCTCTCCCGCCCTCCACCATGAGCCAGTTGTGATGAAGAGGAGTTGCTTCCTTGATCTTTTTTTAACTGGACTTAACATAGTGAGGTCCTGATCAACAACTAACACCCTGGCACACTACCATACTAATGGTGATGTCTTCTAGGAACAAATAATAACATTTGAAGCTACTAGAGAGCTGTGCTTTATTTTCAAAGCCAAAGGGCTAAATTCTACTTCCACTACATTTAGTAACTTTGAGTATCATATGACGGAGCTATTTGATTTTTCTGAGTCAGTTTCTTTTCCTGTTTTGGGAATATTTCACACATAACATGAACATTTCTTCACAGTCTCGTTCCCTTGCAAAAGCTCTAATTTGTTGGCAAGGGAATAGTTCGGAAATCTTTCTTTTCCAGCGCAAATGGGTTTTTTATTTCACCCTAGAAACATATAATAAACAACATGCCCAAGTCATGTAGGCAAGGCATCATTTTTTCCTTTGTCATTCATCGAGGAACTAGAAAGCCAGTACATATTTCCATTCAGCTTGTGTCAAAGATAGTGGCATTGCTAGGGAAGATGCCATCCACTATTTGTGGCTTTGGCATTCAGAGTAATAACATTGGTTGTGATGAACTCCGTTTGTATGGCCATATTATCCCCTGTGTGTACTTTACTCGGAAGCTTTGTACAGTAATATTATGTCATATTCCCCATTTCTGGCTGCAGTTAATATCGATGAACAAGAAGAACACTGCAACTTAAACTCATCAAGTCAGAAAGACACCAAGATTATTTAGGTTTATATTTCCAAGTAAAAGAATACATCCACTACTGCAAAACTTGCTAGATGAAAGTTCATCTCCTATTCAAAAGAAATCTCTTAATCCTTCAATGGGATTCAATGGGATCTTCAGTTAATGAGACGCACATCTTGTGTACAAGACCTCAAGCTTCAAAGTGGCATTGTCCCATCACCTATGGGAATCTTTGTGCGTATTCTTTGCATAGGGCAACTAGCAAGCTGTAGACTGAAGTTTATCTCTGCATTCTAGGGCAAGCTTTTAAATAACAACATGAAGCCCCCTTCTAACATGAGTGTGTACCAAATCAGTGAAAACTGATGTAGAACTGAAAACAAAGGGGTAAGCTCTGGTGATAAAATGCAGAAAAACTCTTTTAGGGCAAGAATCTTTACCAGGAGGTCAATGGGAATTCACCACTGGCAAAATTAGGAGCTGGATTAACCTTTTTTGCATAAGGGCCAACTAAACCCCCGGTCACCCAAATCTGTACTAGAAGGAGTCCTATGAAGCACATCTATATTGTTTAATATGCTTTCCAGGAGAAGGGGATGATTAATATTGACAATTCCAGTGTTCCCCCACATCAGTATAGGCTGGCATGACTTAAAAAGCATCAGTCCATTATTTAACTTTGGATTCTCAGAGGCTGCAAGAAAGTTTGCTGAAAGCATGGTGTCTGGTTAGGACTCTGCAGCAAACCATAGCAGAGCAACAATTTGGTAAGATTGAGCAGAAATGCTGAGAGACAATCTCACCAGCTCTATCGGTTATTCAGCTCCCATAAGCAAGCCCTGGAAGTGCCATAATAAATAAATAAATAAGTCAAAGTTGGATTTCATTCATCTCTTTTCTAACCTGAAAATAACTCTTCAGTTGTACTGGCTTTGTAGACAAGGAAAAAAATAATTACATGTCAATGGGCATAAAATAGAGACGAAATCTTTTTCCATAAAGATGAGGATTTCTGCAAAAGAGATGCCAAATGTTCCTTGGGGACATGCTGTAGGATGATTTCTTACCAAGAAGGGGACATGAGACATGACACATGGATTAATCTGAATAAGGAATTATCCACTGTGCTAAAAGAAACAATGAAAATGAGTATGAGCGTGACTGATTTTGCCAAACTTCTTTTGTGGTACAGTTTTCTTTAATGTAATATATGTAGGTTCTTAATGCTTATTTTCTTGTCCAGTTGAACTGAAAAGGTGACATTATCAGGAACACGCTAATAAAAATGTCTTCTAACTAGTGCACGTTTATGAAAGGTAATCTAATTTGACAACTTTAGCTGTTTAACAGAAGATCATAAAAATAAGCTGATTTTCTTCATCTGCCTCTTAATTTCTTAAGAACCGAGAACCAAGATTTCATATCCTGATGAGACTTCAGAAGAAGAAAAATATTTATGATCATTTGAGAAGGGCATTTATAATAAAATTTAGCTATTTATTTATTTAGTGAAATCTTCTACAAGACAAGATAATAATATCCAGTCAAAAAAAAAAAAAAAAAGAAACAAAAAGTTAAAGCCCCTAATAGACTGGCAAGAAAAATTGAGAAAAAAATATCTTCAGAGATACAGGAATACAGGGGATGTATAAAGTCTGGTTTCTAGTTTTAGGTTACAGTGTCTGTGATTCGTATTTGTCACATGGAGTTTGCATAAAATGTGAAACTCATCAATGTTAAGAATCATTCACAGTGGAAAAAATAATATTATCCCACCAAGTATGAAACCTGTCTCCATCACAATATATGATAGCCCCAATGAGCCATCAAGGAGACTGCAATTTATTCTACAGCACCAGCAGCTCACAAGTGAGTTTGATAGCATAAACCGGATCTTGAGAGTACATTATTTTTAGACCACGTGTCAAATCAAACAGCTCAGATACAGTGGAGACATAGGACTGGGAAGGATCCAAACCTAAATCAATTGCTCGGTGATTAATATCACTTAACCTATGCAGCTCTTCTCTCCCAGCTGAATATGAACCAGCCTATCTTCCTATTTCTGTTTTTAGACCAGGTCTACCCAGAGCTATAGTGCATAAGGTGGCAACAACCCTGTTGATTCTTAATCCAGCTCCACCAATTTTGTACAGGCTTGCGGCACTGAGGAAATTAGCCCAACCTTTCCTGTGAGTTGTGCTATGCTAAATATGTTCTGTATAAACCTTTGGACCACACCAAACACAAGGTCATTTGACTGAACCCAGGAGACTTACTTAAACTAATTTGGTATGACACAAGATGCATAATGTTAATCAGATACCTATATCGCTGTCACATATGGATTTCTGTGAGATTTAGCACTCATTCTATGGAACGCAAAAGACTAGATTATGTCCAACACCTCTTGGTAGAGCAGTGAGAAGGAAGAAGAAAAAGATCGTTCTGCTTCTTTCCATGTATGACTTCAGGTACAATCTAGCACATTTTCAACCGAAAAAAAAAAAAAGGGGGGGGGGGGAAGAAATTCCAGTAATAGAAAGAACTAGGAAAAAAAAGACTCTTCACTACATTTCCTAGTATGCTTCCAGTTTCTTGTGTGACCTTCAGCAATTTCAGCCTCCCTCAGTTTCTCCTCAATTTCACCTCTGTTTTCATCCATAAAAATAGCATTGAATCATTTTCTTCACAGGAGCATGGTGAGACTCCTAGAGCAGATAGAAAGCATTAGATACAAAGCGCCAGGAACATGCAAAATACTGTTAGCAGAGTTGTTTTCATTTCCAGCTCCCTTCCCCTTCACTGCTTCTGCCATTGTTTTCTGTTTTCCTCATCAGAATGAAACTGTAGAGCACAAGAAGAAATCTTCCCTCACCAGCCACATCTCACGACTTTGCAGTGTTTCATTTGTTTGTTTATTCGCCTTCGCAGAGTCTTTTTGATGGAAATCAAGTCCAGACTTTTCCTCCTAGACAAGGTAGCTCTGCACTGCGTTTTTTAGTGTCTTTGTTATGCAAGAAATGTGGGCTTGAAAAGAGCTGCCATTGGGCTGATTGAATTGTCTGGGAGAGAGTTAAAATGTGCCCTGAGCTGATTAGGCCAGCCAATGTCAATGACAGAGTAAGAGCAAAAGATTTAGCATCAGAGAAATTGCACGGTTTATCTGGGAGGAGAAGTGGAGTGCTCAGCACTATTTGCTTTTAAGCAACAAATATTTTGCTGTAACACTGCTGAGCACATCATACATTTACGGTTGTGCTATGCTGGGGCACGCACATGTATTTTTCATGCTGCACGCCCTGACTGACTTGCAATGTTTGTAATAACCTGAATTTTCTGGCTAGGCTGAAACAAAGCCACAAAATTGAAAACTAGACAGCCCAGCAAAAGAATAGCTCATGGAGCAGTCCTGGAGTAGGTCTGTCCGCAGAGGTCACCAGTCACAAAGGACACAAACTCAGAGCATCCCTTGGGCAGGACATAGTAAGAAACCTTATGACAGTAAGGAAAACCATATTTGTGGCATAATACAATAATAGCTCAGACAAATGCCCCTGAGACTGCAGAATTCACTCAAAACTTTAAGGCTAAGCAGAAAGCAGACACAATAGGGAGTATTCACACTGTCTAACTTCAGGTTCCTAGAGTCATAGGGAAAGGTTACTCTGCTTATCCACATGCTTTGAATCATGCTTTAGAGGACAGCACCGTTTCCTCTAGAGGGACCGTGGAATATCTTCTTGGGCATTTTGCTGTGACGGCAATTTTTAATGGGATTGGTATCCACGAAATGGATGTCTACAACTTACCTCAGAAATGCTTGCTTTTTTGTACACCCAGTAGTTAAGGCAGCTTTTTTGTACACCCAGTAGTTAAGGAAGTTTCACCTCCACACCATTGCAGTGGCACTGCAGCTGGCTGCCTGAGAAGATCCACCACCCAGCAGCAGCAACCAAGAGGTTCCATAACATTCAACATCCATAACATTCAACATTCAACATTCAAGAATGTTCCATAACGTTCAACAGTGGGACAACACAGCCATCCTTAGGGCTCCCGTGTTGCTGGTCTCTCTTCTCCCAGTCACCTCTAGAACCAATTTGAAGCTTTTACACATGGAGGGCAAATTTTGGGTCCTCAGGATTGCTGAAGTAGGTGGCTGAGTGGACCACTTACCAGTCAAGGGACAAAACTGCTGGGAGCGTTAGTTGGGCAGTCCACTATCACACTGATGTCAAATACCAGTACACAACAGAGGGACGATTACTTACGGTCACTATGAACATTCACTAGAAATCTGTGTGTGGTTGGTGACCAGAATCACTTAAGAAACTGTGGGCAAGCAAAAGGGCAGAGATATAAGCACAAGGTGACTACGACAGAGAGAGCAGCATTTCCAGATGCAGGACATGGTTAACTCAGATTGCTTCAGCCCACCTCTTCTTTTAGCTTTACCATTGCACATGTGGTGAAATTATTGTACTAGTATTGAAGTTGGAAGATGGGTTGGTTAATAATTATATACTTCTTTCATTATATAGTGATCTTCCTTGTGATGGACTGTACTCTTTGTTTTTGAAAGGTACCACACTTCTCCTTTAAACTTACACCTTTTCTGGTTCTTTGTTTTTCTCAGGACTCAAATTTCATAATGGTAAAGGTAGAAAAGTGGTATTTTCTGGGCAAAGTTGATAGAGACACACACCCCTTCTTAGCAACATTAGTTGTTGCAGGGATTGAAACCAGTGGCGTTGGTCTCAAGCCCTGCTCCTATCTTGTGACACATTCTAGGCTGTCTTTTTCTGTGCTGTATTATGAGCTTAAAGTTTGTCATAGGGTGATGGAAAGTATTTTGCATTCTCTGGTGCAGAACAGACATCCTGTGGCTCCATGTAGACTACTATTTACTACTTGTTTACATATGCTTTTGTGGATAGCTGCTTCCTACTCCCACGAGATAGTGTCTCCTCCTGCTTAGATGGGACATGGTAAGCTAGGTTAAATATTATCAAAATCCGCCTCACCAGTGTGCATAGATTTGACAGATATTTAGAAAATAATATATCTGTGTTCAAAAACATTTGCATGAAGGTAAATTACCTTATCACAGCATTCCTGACTTTTAGTATAGACAGACCATAGAATTTCTAATTACAGCTTTCACAATTAGTGTTATGTGCACCTGTGATTGTTGGTTATTGCAGTAATACGTAGCAAGGGGACAGCATACTTCACTTCTGCAAGCTTTAAAAGAAAAGACTGCAGCTAAGAGTCAGACTGGAGACTGAATTTCATTAGTTATGGTATAAATTTATAATACCCTGGATAGTTAACAATCTAAATGGACAGGACAGACCAAGGATAGGAGAATAGCTATCACAGAAGGTGAAATGTGTTGTTCAAAGTGATGCATAAGGTTAGTGGTTGAGCCAGAAATAGAACTCAGGTGCAGACCTACTTGGAGAAGGCCATGGCATGACAGAACCTATAACCCCCTCTTCTCCCTGATGCCTTTAGGACTGTTCAGCACAACGTACCATAGCAGCTTCCCAGCTTCCCCTCATCCCAGACTCAGATTGAAATCAAGGTCTGAAACACCCCAGATCAGACCCCCATTATGCATCATCCCCAATGTCGCAGCCCACATCAGTATCATCACGTGATAAAATTATGCAGAAAGGAGATAAATCACAAAGTTGCAAGTCTGTGAAACCAGCTGGACTTGCAGCCTAAATATTGATTGCTCCATTTCCATAACACTCAGCCTGCATGGGAGCATCATGAAAGTATTAGGGATGATCCTTGGGTCAGGATGTTGTATTAAGACATTTGGACTGCTTGCCGGTACCTGAGCGAGCGTGAGCAAACCACACAGCACTGACACTGTGCTGCACACATATCCTAAATAACAACACTGAGATGTGCTTCAAATTAAGAGTGACAGAATAATTTAGTAGCAATGTGGGATGCGATTAACTGTAATGAGATGACACTGACCAAAATGAAATTTTGAATTGAATGATTTCCTAATAACAGCAAAGCTATTGGAATGCAGAACTAACCCTCCATACGAAGTGCTTTACTTTTTCAGTCATTTATCTCATTGCAATCACCTGAATGAAAGTTGGGGCTGGACCAGAGACAGTAACAGTAGAGTTTGCGCATGGCTGGTATGCACAGCAAGCAGAGCAACTGAATGTCTTAAATAATTGTTTTAATAAATAATTGTTTTGATAAATAACCAGCATGCATTTAAAAATGCGGTGCCTTCTTATTACGCAGCCATATAATTCATAAAATGCAGTGGCGGCAGCCTGTCTAGGGAGGCTCACAGGAGGTAAGTGAGAACAAATGAACAAAAGCAGTGGCAAAGAGAAACTACACAGAATCACAGAATGGTCGTGGTTGGAAGGGACCTCTGGAGATCATCTAGTCCAAGCCCCCGCCAAAGCAGCATCACCTACAGCAGTTGCACAGGAACGCATCCAGGCGGGTTTTGAACATCTCTAGAGAGACTCCCCCACCTCTCTGGGCAGCCTGTGCCAGTGCTCTGCCACCCTCAAAGTAAAGAAGTTCCTCCTCATGTTGAGATGGAATTTCCCGTGTTCCAGCTTGTGCCCATTGCCCCTTGTCCTGTCACTGGGCACCACTGAAAAGAGTCTGGCCCCATCCTCTTGACACCCACTCTTTAGATATTGATAAGTATTGATGAGATCCCCTCTCAGCCTTCTCTTCTCCAGGCTAAACAGACTCAGGTCTCACAGCCTTTCCTCATAAAAGAGGTGTTCCAGTCCCTTGATGATCTTTCTAGCCCTCCACTGGACTCTCTCCAGTAGTTCTCTGTCTTCCTTGAACTGAGGAGCCCAGAACTGGACACATTTCTGCCTACTCGCATAGACAGAACCCAGGAATTGCAACCAAGCTGTGTTTTCAAAAATGGATCTTCATTAATCATGGACACAAGGCAAAGGGAGTGAATGGGCTGCAAAAATTGCAAAAGTCCTAGAACAATGGCGAAGGGTGTTCAGTGGCTCTTATGGATGAGAGTATGAGCTTTCAATGACGTAAACTGTGGGTCTTTTTTATTCCAGAGCTAAAAGCAAATGAAGGAAATTGAAATGACAACATCTACATGTAAATTTAGAAACACGAGAGATTCTCCATTAATTGACAGGATGGGCTGTGGGATGTCTGACCCTACATGACTTGTGAGACTGCTGAGAGAAAGATTTTGCCCTGGAGAAATGCATCTTTGTAGTAAGGACAGCAAAACTGTCTGGGGAAAAGTTCCAAACAATGCCAATCATCAGTTCAGAACAAATACGGTCAAACAAAAGGTCGGAGACAAAGTAATAAGCAGAAGCAGAATGACCAAGAGGACAGTTATCCAGTTCATGTCTAATGGAATGCAATACAAAGGCAGAAAGAAAGTGTCCAGAGAGAGGGCAGCCATGGGAGGGAACGGTCCATGGCAGCCTGGACAAAAGAAGTAAAATATGTCCCAGTTCAGAATGAAAACTTCCTGGGGAAGAGAAGGACGATGTCAATGTATGATGGAGTGCTTGTGTGTGATAAGATGGATGGCGAATTTGGCCTAGAGAAGATATTAGAAATGACAGCAACATCACAGATGGAAATGCAGCAAAATTTGTCAGAAGAAATCTGACTAGTTGTTAATGACCTATTGAAAACCTTTCTGAGAAAACAGGTAAATTTGAAAACAGAAAAAGCTAGGCAAACTAGCTTTTTTCCCCCTTTTTCTTTTAAAGAATAATGGAGTAATTAAAGCTGATTCACAGTGTCTGCAGGGCATCAACTGAAATATGTCTACTCATCTTCTTTCAACACAAAAATGGTGATCCAGTCTACAGTCTACTTCAAAATCTTAATGACCATTAAGGGTTGCTGAATTGGGGCTAACAATGCTAGACCAAACCCTTTTTTTCTGGAAAACTCAAAAAGAAACAGAAGAGTAAGTTTGAAAATGTAGGAGAACATAAGAGGAGATACTTCTGTTGTAGCACAAAAGATTGAAAAATTAGTTAAAAGTAAATAAAATATCTGATCCCAGCATTTTATATACTTTCCTTACATAAAAAAAAAAATAAAAATTGAGGGCCATCTGAAACATCACCTGCTACATTTTTTATTTGTTAAATTGAAAAAGCAAACCATTTCTACTGTCAAGTAGAAAGTGCAAAAAGAGAGAAAGAACAAAGAATGATGAAAGTATTTACTGATTAAACAGGTTCAGCTTAAACCTAAAAATGTCAGTACTCTGTGTTAATTAAATCCTTAAAAGTAATTTGTTTTTAAAGACAATATTAATTAGAGAATGCTCGTGAGAGAAGACACTGCGAGTTGTACCTCAAATGATAGAGGTTTTCATTGTATGGCTGATTCTCAGATCTCACTGACACAATGAACCCAGGGCAAAACATTCTTAAAAACAGCTTTTCTCCACAGATCTTATTAAAAACAGGGACACAGTTTCTCAAATTATGTATACAGGATTGGGGGAGTGAGTGGGAAGGCGGGAAAGGTGGAGAAAGAAATTTCCATAATTTCACCATGCCCACCAACCCACCTTTCCAGGACTCTACTATCACAGAGTATTCGGCTGCTTCAGGCAACCTGCTGCTGTAGGCTCCTGTCTAGGTGACCTGTATTTACAGCTCCTTCTCCTCTTTCCCTTTTTTCCTCTCCTGGTTTATCTAACCTTGTGCAAGCGGTTGTAACCTGTAGCTTTTTTAAACAGAAGATCGTTCCCACCAAAGGACAATAATATCTGCTGCCTCGTATTTTTTCCTACATGGCATTTTCGGCTCCCAGTGGTGGTATCTGAGGCTTCTTGTATTAGCAGACACAATCACGCAACTGTGAGCTTTACACATTTGCTTATAGATGACCTTTATATCTGACGTCTCGAGCTGAGTAGGTGATATAGGTGAGAATTTGTGCAATGTCTGTCCTTCATGAGTAGTTTACAAACCTCCTGGGTATTTTGGTTTGTCTACTACTGAGAGGACATCCTTAATACAAAACCCTTTGGTAATTGCTTTTGGATCAAACGATTTCTTGTCCAGAAAATTCCATGTAGTAACACAACACTTCCTATTTACTTATGTCATTCACTTCCATATAATTTTCGTGATTTTTAATTTTTTTTTAATTTTTTTTTTTTTTTTACTGCAAGGTTAAGACTGTCTTTGGAGAGGATTTGGTATTCTTTCTGCTTTTTGTCCTTAAATTTTCCAGGATATGGGAAACAGTGCCCTATGGTACTATTAGTGCTTACCATCAGCAGAGTCTTTCATGTCAACCTCAATATATTTCTTGTTCTTGTCATGAATGCATTTATTTTCATCCTTGGTAACTCCTGTGCAATTGACATTTAGTCCATTGCAGAAAGCACTGTCCACCCTTAGCTCGGTACCTCCAATGAAAATTATTTAAAATGAGGTCACCCAGATTCAATTCAGACACAAAGTCTTCTGATGCCCAGGCATACTTCCATTTATTTAGATTTAAAAGGTCATTTTTTTCCACACCATTGATTTAACACATGGTAGCGATTCAACATATCTAGCTGGGATGAAATCACTCTTGATCCTCCTTTACATCTCTGGAAAAGCATCCATTTAAATAATTTTTGTATTAGCAATGGAAGACACCTTAATGTAAAGAAAATTGTATGCTCCCACTCCTCCTGAAAACAATTAGCCAGACATTTATTTCTAGATCTTCCAAGATATTCAGACTTATTCCTACTAAGGAATTAGGAATTATCCTAAGGATAATTTGAATCCTAAGGATAATTTGAATTTTTAGCTTAACCAACGTTTAAAACCTTCAGCGTTTCTCTCAGAGGAATGGAGATGCCTAAATGGGATACATGTACCTAAGAATCTTCTGAGAACGTGGAGTTTAAACTGTTTCTCATTTATCCATCTTTAAAATGGGCATAATATTACATTACTATAGTATGCTAACTTGCAAAAATTTATGAGGTGCCCAAATGTAGAATGTATTGGGATTCAGTAAATAAATAGCAGTGAAACTTATTCAGGGTCTTTAGATAGTCTTAAATTGACTTTCGGAGGGATTACATCTGTGAATGGTTTTTGTCTTCTATGAATGGGATTTGAGTTTGTCCCCCTATAAAAACCCTAAACTTGTTTACTGCCACTAACCCACAATTTGCTAATGAAGTGATGCATGTTACCCACCACCTCATTTGTACACAATTCTTGTGCTTTTCAGGCTACTTCCTTTACGCATGAGAAAGCATTTGCCTGGAGCACAGCACAAGTACTAGCACTTTTTGAAAGGACACTTTTTTTTCACCCTGAGATTTTTGGAGAATTTACCTTGACAGAAAGCTAGACAATGAAAACTCACTGGTGGGTGAAGAAAAAAAACCCAAACCTGAGATGGAGATGGATCAGACCTCAGATTTTATGGTTTGTTTGTTTGTTTTTTTTTTTTCCACAGATCTCAGAAATTATGCAATGCTTATTTCAATGTGAAATGTTTTAAGCAAGACATTACAGAACCTTCAAAAGGAGGGTCTGTAATGATTTGACTGGCAGACCTTTAACATGGCAAAGCAGATGGGTGTCACTGAAATATATTTTTGCTTAGGTGGAAGGTAAGTTGGTCACAATTGGTTTCCAGCAACCCCTTTAATTTACATATTTATTTACTGCATTTTAATTTTCCTGGTGCTTCATAGGTCTAATTTCACACTTGCCTCCATCAGCTTTGTGCTTTGCTTGTAATTTGAAATTCCAGTAATCTGTTTTTCTACTTCCTTCCTTCGGTACCAATAAAACCTCCGTCTGTGTTAAAAAATTAATATTGATGTGCAGATCGAGTATAAAAATGTACCTAGACCAGCTTCAAACAAGTCCTGGTGATTTCATTAAATCTTTTTAATAACCACTGTCAGTGGGAACTCTGTGTTCTCAGGGAAAATGACTTGCTGTATTGCTTCCAAATAATTATTTGATTTTTTAAAGCAAAACAGCCCCAAGCTAAAATAATAGACAATTAGTTTGCCCACAGTCAAATTAAGATTTGTCAGCTAAGATCCTTTATGGGACGTGAAGTAGATATAGCACGTTTTACTTTAAAACAAGAAATTCCACTTTGTAGCTTAGTTTCACTGATTGTCCCATTACAAGAGGCTTGTATATTAACTGGTTCAGTTATTGCTTTAACAGCTTTATCTCAGAGTGGGAAAAGGATTATATTGGTCCAAGGACTTTTATGGCTCTTTTTTCTAGATTATTAGGAATACTAACTGAACTGTGATTACGACAATCAAACATTACAAACACAGTAGCTGGGCAAGCATAAAATGTAATCTGGAAAACTCTCATGATTTATTCAGGGTGCTTCCCACGATCTGTGCATTTGATCAGGAGAGAAATTCAGATTGCTTCCCCTCCATTTCAAATTGGGAAATATATGACATAGATTCCAGTAGAGAAGTGAATAAGTAATATGTCAGACTGCAGCTCAGGTAACAAATTCACAAAGTTTCCTCAGAAGTTTTCAGGATAACACAAACACACATATGCATTATTTTCCTCACTACTGATGGGGAAGCTCTCTCTCAGCTAGGACTGTAGACATAAGTTATCATGAGATGAAATAGGGTGCGGATTTATGAGTACATCAGCCGCTCTGTGAGCAGCAGCCCCCTGGAAGCACACTTTTATCCTGCAATAAGCCAACATGGCTTGCCCCTCGGAGAAAGTGAGAGGTTGCTCATGGGATTTTTAGCATCCCAAATGTCACATGGCGCAGAGTTCCTGTGCGTAACCACCTCCTGTGCGAAGAATCAAAATCTCCACGTCATAGAGGTCAAAGACTTGTTAAGGCATCTCTTTTCCTGGCCTGATACGCTCAGCTCTTCCATCAGCGGAAGCCACTCCATACCTCCTTCCAACACCCACACTGTCCTTCTCTGAACTTTCCCCAGCTCCCTCATATCTGTTTTGAGACAGGAAACAAAACTATAAACAAGGTAGAAATGAACAGAGGATTTGTACAATGACTGAACCACCTGTCTGTCAAGACATTATCTCAGTTATTATGTTTCTGAAGAGTATGATACAATCAGGCTCTGATCTACCTTCTGACAACACACGTTACTGAATATAAGTCATAATAAGAAAATGTAACGGGGTTCTGATGATACACACCTCAAAAAGGGAACTCCGGTGCTGAAATAAGATTTGTAAACAACTCTGAAAGTATTAAATAGATATATTTTGAAAGGCACATGCATTCTAATTAACATACATTGCAAGCGGTTGGGACATGTTTATGAACACTACTTTTATCAGTTTCAAAGGATTATTTTAAAGGGATATCTGCTACTGAAGGGGTTATTTTTGTTTTCTATTCCTAGGCATGCAAATGGCAGGTGAATCTGTCTCAGAACTGCAAAGGAGTGTTGCAGTCGCCTCTCCAGTACAGAACCTGGTCATTCCCGAGGGCCCTCTATGGCAGTATAATACAAAGCACAACTGCCAATACACCATTGACAAAGCATAGGATCCAAGGGTAAGCCTGAAGGTTTCATAGCTTGAAGAGCACAATAAATCGGCACTCTGTGTGGGTATTAGTGCACCTGGCTTCTCTTAGGCACGTCTCTGCAAGATTTGCTTGTGAATTAGTGTGATAATAAGGATAGAGCTGACACACAAAACCCACCAGTTCATTCATGAGTGTTCAACAGTGCTCTGAAGTTCATAGAATCATAGAACGGTTTGGGTTGGAAGAGACCTTAAAGACCCTGTAGTTGCAACCCCCCTGCCATGGGCAGGGACACCTTCCACTAGACCAGGTTACTCAAAGTCCCAAACAGCCTGGTCTTGAGTTAGACAACTAACCCTAGTTAAAGCAAAGTGCTTAATCTGTTCAGAAATGCTAGCATCATCGAGCTATGAAAATCTGAAGCATAAGTACACTGAGAAATACGTCAGCTGTAATAAAACCATAAGTGGAATATCAGAAAGAAGAAAGATGGAAGCACTGAAATCTTTATATGCTGCTGGCCAAGAATGATGTTTGCATCGCTTTTGAGGGCTGGTCAAGAAGAAATGTTATTTGCCTCATTTTAGCAAGGAAAAATATGTCGCTTTTGAAACAGTGAAGAACACATTACTGAAACAGCAAAAATCTCATTTAGAGATTATTTAACATCATAGAAAATTTGAAACATGTCCATCTTTCAGTTCTGACAAGCAGTCACAACTACAGGTGCTCCCCAAGCATGTGTTATAGATACATTGATACACATATATCACTCCATAGCAGACATCTTTTCTTTTACTTAGGTTAGTTACTGAAGTAAGTTACCAAGACCAGTTTGCAATTTGTGTGCTGTTCTTCAGCAGCGACAGGGTAATTGAAGAGTTGCAAGGGTTAATTCCAGTTGCAAACATGCTTAGAGAGAATATTTATTGTGCACTTGCCAGTGTTTTATTGTTTAGTGATGTTGGAAAAAACTTATCACTTAGGCAGCCAAGGGAGCTCCTTCATTGCCTTGGCAGAAAAAAAAAAAAAAAAAAAAAAGGCTCATATTTTATAACAAATATCATAATGAGTGTTTCACATTTTATCACTGCATTATACACCAGGGAGCATTCTGCTCCAAGATATCACATCTGTCTCCCATGTTGGCTGTCCTTACTCAGCAGGCTGAATTCATCTGCAAGAGCTTGTTCTTTCCACGCTGAGCTTTTCAAAGTCTTTTTCTTCAGGAACTTGACGCAACCCATCACGATATTTTTCTACATGATAATGTGAGATGATTGAGAAAGGAGAGAGCGCTAAAAGGTTTTTCGGGATGGGAGTACACACTGAAGGGTTCCTGTCCAGAAAACATCCTTTCACAGTGAAATCTCTTCATCGGTTTCAAAGAACTAATGTGAAACACAAATTTTTAGAGATGTTTTTGGTCAACTGAATTATGCTAATTCTACAATCACAGAATAACATGCCCAAGTTTTATGAAGTTCATGAGTTCTTGCGAAGTTAAGCATTTCTTAGTAAGCCAAAGAGAATGACACTTTTTTCCCCATGTGGCTCCTCTCTCTTTACAAAAGAATAATTTGAAATCTTCTAAGATTCCTCTAAGAATCTGAATTCAAGTGTGCAGACGTATTTTACCTATTTCATGGATTTAAGTTAGTTTCAGAAGTTGGTATTAATTACTTTCCAGCTAAAGTGGGAAGCAAATGTTGATGTTTAATCATCAATAATGGATGCCTGAAAAATAGTATCTAAAAAAATTAGGATCAACTGATTTACAAGAAAGTGTGGAACAACTGGCTAGAGTCATCTTATTTAAGTGTGAACTGAATAAATTAGGAACTGGAAAAGACTCCTTTGCCAATATTATGTTCTAGGAAATGCAGTGTGTCTTTGATGCTTCAAATTTATTTCAGAATTGCCTAATAACTGCAAGAACTCATTAAGCAACTTGCTTTCCCTAGCTTCCTGCTAATCCAAAGTATTATTTTTCATGTGAAATCTCTGAATTTGGAAAAAAAAAAAACAACAAAGACTATAAGCACTCAAAGCTATGCTTAAAATGCAAGAAACTATTGAAATAAGATATAATTGTAAGTTGGAGGAAAAATATCTACCTCGGAGTGTAAAATGACTTAGCTTAATGAAAACCAAGATACAAACATGTATTCCTTCGATCATTGCTCATATAGCTGGCAATCCACCAGAAAAGTGGCTTACTGTCCTTATACAGTCACTGGAGCCTTCTTCCCTGACAGATACTATATTAGACACCTAATTTAGCATACAATGAATCTCAGCAACTCGGAGACTTCAGGTGGGGCTTGAATGTTGCTGAACTGGAATCTGGGGCAATTCACAGCAATAATGAATGTAATATTAAAGGAAATATTTCCATGCATTTATGATTTGGCAGTTCATACTTTTGATTAATTTATCGCATTATAACCTCATTCCTTTGTTAGCACCAGGAAAGTAAGAAATTCAAAACTTTATTGAAAGGTGCTCTATTTTGACTGCTCCATGGAGAATGGACATTGTTAGATGCCTTATATGAACTTACTTCTACTAAAAGCAAATTAAAATTAAGAGCAAATTTTATTCCTTTATTAGAGGCAATTATCTTCTCATAATAGCTGCCATATCAATGACAAATTCACTCTCTTTCAGGTATGCGACTTAGTATGATTTAGTGAACTCAGTCAAACAGGAAATAAACATTGTTTCATATAAAAGAGATGGAAATTTATTACGGCTTTTTTAGTTCAACAGCACAGATTGTTAAATCTACTTGTCACAGTCAGAATGCAAACCGTGTGTTGCAAGTCACCAAAATCAGTCCAAGTAAGCGTCTGGTAGATAGTTCTTTCTTAGAATATAGTAATTTTCTTCTTGATCTATTTATCTCCCTACATCACCCCACCACCATCACTTTGAGGGAAAAGCATTGTGACATTTTCTGTTATTGTTTTCCCAAGCATATTGGACATACTTTTTTGCTCACAACCAGTTCTGGGGGACATTTGTAGATGTTCTTATGAAGTAAGCTGTAAAGTCAAGGAAATAACTTCCTTACCTAAGCTTGCAGTGCGGCATACCAGGAGGAAAGCAGTCAACAGTAGGCTTTAAGTCTTATGCATGTGATTGGGAAGAAATCCATATACAACGAAAGTTGAAGGAGATTACTCACCTCCCCCAATCCTAAAGAAGGGATGAACAGGAAGGCTGTCCGGTCAAGGTAAAATTGTAATTTTAAGAGGCCATATTAAACAGCAAGAAGGTAACTATAACTGGCAGCTTTTGTACTTTACCAGGTCTAATAAAATGCAATTATCATCTCCATCCATATATATATAATGTGTGAACTATATACGTATTAAAATATTTTATTTTAGGTTATGTATCTATAAGTAAATACAAAGGTTCAAATTCATAGATAATTGTCTCAGAGGAGTCCCATTCTGCAGGACATTGCACAAACTTCTAAAAAGAGATTGACCATGCCACAGGGAGTTTGGATTTTAAATGAACAAGGCAGATTGTATTAGAGTAAAGAAGACACAGTGAATTCCTTCTTATCTTTCAGTGTGGCAGGAGCGGGTCTAAAGAATAACACCCAGGACATCTGGAAGGACATATTTCAACTGCTGCTATTCAACAGCTCTAAGTACATCTACCCCAGTACTCCTTCCCCATTTTACTTCTGCTATGGCATTCATTGTTTAATACAGCGGAGAAGATTAAGAGCTTTCCTAGTGTTACCACAGTGGCTTTTTGTCTGGATTGGTTTAGTTTATTTAAATGATGCTTACAGTACAAGAAAGAAACCATTTAGCCTGAAAGCAAGAATCTCAGACAATATTTGTACAGGAGATTTAAGGTGACAGGCTGAAACAACAAGCTTTGCTATCTAATATCCTTCTATTTATCTAGTCTTTAATAGAACATACAAAGGCATTATTGCAACCCAAATGAAAAACTCTTGGAGTCACCATGAGCCCTCAGTAATGGCTGAGCATTATTGCTTTGTTGAAGCTCCAGACGGAGTCAAAATTTAATATGAAAACTAAAAGTAAAAATCAGTCTTTTTTTCCCTCTTTCTAAGCAACAGAGTGGAGGAAAACCACGCTAGCTAGATGTCTCTGCACTTTTTGCTCTCCATTCAGCCAAGTCTTCAGTCACCTTATGACCTATGACCAAACTTGAAATCCAAAGCAGCATTAAAGCAAGAATATTCCATACTTATAGAAGGTAATAGATAAGTTTGTCAGCAGGCAGTAGTGCAGTACATTTAGAAGCTGTTCCATAAATACAAAATTACCGAACTGACATCAGGGCCTTATTTATGTATTTGCTTAAAACTTCTTCCTTAGACCTTTACAAAGCACTAAAACCATTGCAGGCAATCTTCAGCTGAGCATCAAGATCTCTTCAATTTCTTATTTTCATGTTTATCTTTCATGGAATTTAGTCCGAAATTGCAATTTCTTTCTTGTTTTTAGTTTGCAAAAGCAAGTAATTTTGCCTGCCTTTCATAATTAGATTATTTTAGCTATGCCATCCGAGAGATTTTATTTTCCAGAGAGCAACTGTTTAATTTACCCGTAGCACAATTTAATTTCTTATAAATCCTTGAGGATCTAGTGCCTTTAAGAATCTTATCTAAAGAAGATACATCAATCAGTGTGGCATCACTAACTAGACTATGATACTTCCAAAAAATTATTAGCAGTCAGGGAAATCAAATGTTCTCTAACTATATTTTTGAGGACATCCCATCTTCTCTTAGGAGTATCATTAGGTTTATTAAATGGCTTCTCCAAACTTTTGACGTGAAGAATGTCCTTCATTAAGAAAGGGTGCGAGTGTCCTTTATCAGAGGAAACACAGTCTTGCAGATTATATGATAAAAATTGCATGTGATCTGAACGTGTTGAATGATCAAAATTTTCCTTGGTTTAAAGACTTTTATAACTTTTTATAACAGAGATATTCTGTTCATAGGCAAACTTTAGAAGTTTGATTTAGTGGTGTTGCAATAGAGTTACATTAGCATAAAACCAACATACAGAAATGGTGTCTCTACTTCCAGGAAGTATAGCCTATGGTCAACAAAATGTGCGCCTTAAGGAAATTTGCATGAAATGTCAGTAAAGCTGAGATTTGACGGAGACAACTTCAACTTCTAACAAGGTTTATACAAAAGTGGCTTTTTTATTATGTAGTAAATTCCATGTTTGCTCAATGTTTTCTTAACATAAAATGTATAATCATTTAGGAGAGTTCCTGGTCAGCATGTCAAAATGCTTTATAGTCTGTCACTCAAAATTATTTGCTCTGTATCACACAAGAAGGTCCCACTCAGACAGAAGGGAATTAAACTCTGTTTCCAAACTCAAGAAGAGCCGTTGTGTTATCAAACTAGCAACCTGACCCTCAAAATCAGGTTTCTTCGGGGACATTTATTTCAGTAACTTTAGCAACTGGTAATGCAGATTTGAGATAATCACCATGGGCTCCTCCGGGAGAGGAGGAGAATCAAATGCTTTAAAAACGTGGTTCATTTGAACCACTTCACACATTTCTGTTTGGGTAAATGAAAACACATTCTGCAAGTGCTCATTCTTTCTCCATTGACTGCAAAGTAGTTGTGCTGATTTCAGTTCTTGCAAGCTGAATAAACATCTAACAACAGATGCCTACATTTTCCCACAGGATTTACAGGAGGAGTACCAACCTTTTTTTCATTCTTATAGTGTTTATTTGGTAGCAGGGCAGGTTTGAAATACTATTTGCATAAAATCATATCTCACATTCTCACTTGCAGACTTGTAATTTGCAGAAATGTGTTAGGAAAGTCTCAACAGACAAATCCGGGCAAGGACTTGATGGAGATCCCTGTTCAAATTCAAAAAAACAGTATTGCTACCTCAGACTCTCATAGCATAATCTTTACATTTCCAGTAATGTCACAGGAAGGAGGAAAGGAACAACGGGAAGCCAAATCCAAATTCCTTGCATGTCTTAATGTAGTTAACTGATTAACTTTGATATTTAAGTCATTTTCTACATAAATATGGATATTAATTAAGTAGGTACAACAGAAGAAATACAGGAATCAGGGGTAGATCTAAGCCTTAATTGTTTGGGTCTGTCGAAAACACAGAATCTGTTTCAAGATGGCATAAAATTTGGAGGTCAGTATTAGGTGGGTCCTGGGTTTTCTCACAGAGACCAGGTAGTCATAAAGGTAGATGCTTTTTCCCTGAATTCAGCTGACTTTTCATTTCACCCAGAATATCCCCCATCTTTTAAATAAATTAATTGTCACTGACTTTGATTTCTGTATGCTATAGTTTTTGTTTTAATTTTACTTCTCTCTGAAACACAAAATTTCCTATTCTTCTACCAGTTGACAAGAACTGGCTTTGAAGCAATTGCACAAAGAAGCCAGACTATTGAAAAGAATCATCATAAATGCAAAAGTTCTGCAAAGAAGGATCTCTGATAATGGAAACAAGCACTGCAAGCGATTAAAAGCTGAAAGCATCTGGGAAAAAGCAAATTAACTGAGCTTCTGGAGTGAACAGACATGATCTTTAGAGTTTACAAATATGATTTCCCCCTTATCATTCCGTAACGAGGCACAGAGGCAGGACACTATAGCCTACTTTATTTTTCACATCTTTTGTTCTGAGGTAGAGTTGCTTCTTTCTGGAGTTTATAATGAAGATGTCCAAGGCCCTATCCAGAAAAAAAAAAAACAAACTATTCTGAATACCCTTGACATGGTTCGGACTAAAACCCAAGAGAAAATAATTCATTTTGTCCAACCTGCTCTAAGTGAACCTGCTTTGGCAGGGGGTTGGACTAGATGACCTCCAAAGGTCCCTTCCAACCTCTACCATTCTGTGATTCTGTGATTCTGTTATTATGTCTGATTAAAAATAGAATATAATGATTAGAGAGAAAGTGTACAAAAGTGGAGAATAACATTAACTCAGTGAAAATATTTTCACTGGCTGCTCAGCTATAATATTGTCATCAATTTCATCAACAGAAGGGTTTTGGCCAGTTCATCTTCTGTAAGCCCTATAGCAAATTTTGATCTGAGAAAGGAGAAAAAGGGATGGAACTTCTTAACCTGATGGTAGAGATTGTTTATATTATTGTCTTTATTATTGCCTTCAGTTAAGCTTGATCAATTCACTACATAGTACAAGCTCAGACCAAAAGGTCATGTTAACCCCCAGATCTTACAGGCCTATATTTGCAAAGAGAGAAATGTGAACATTCAGGAAGTTAAAAGTTCTAAAAACTAAGTTAGGTCAAGATTATATGTCCAGTAAAGCATACTTTGAAATATATATTAGAGCAGCTGTGCTGAAAAGGACATGGAAGTCCTGGAGGACAGAAGGTTAATCATGAGCCAACTCTGTGACCTGGCAATGAAGATGGCCGATGGCATCCTGGGCTGTAGAAGCAGGAACAGAGCCAGGAGACTGAATAAAGTCACCAACCCCCTTCACTCAGCGCCTGTTGGACCACAGCAAGGTATTGCATCCAGCTTTAGGACTGCCTTGCAAAAAGGATGGTAATAAACAACATGAAGACTATGGGGGACTGGAGCACTTGCAAGTGTGAGGAGGCACCTAACGTCAGCTCCCCAACACCTGTGGGAAGGACATCAAGGAGACAGATCCAGGCTCTTCACTGTGACATATAGTGAGAGGATGGGACACAACAGGCATAAGTTGAAGCACGAGAGGTTCAGGATGGATTGAATCACAGAATCATAGAATCATAGAATGGTTTAGGTTGGAAAGGACCTTGAAGATCATCGAGTTCCAACCCCCCTGCCATAGGCAGGGACACCTCCCACTAGACCAGGTTGCCCAAGGCCACGTCCAGCCTGGCCTTGAACACCTCCAGGGATGGGGCCTCAACAACCTCTCTGGGCAACCTGTGCCAGTGCCTCACCACCCTCACAGTGAAAAACTTCTTCCTAATGTTCAATCTGAACCGGCCCTCTTCTGGTTTAAAACCATTCCCCCTCATCCTATCGCTACATGCCCGAGTAAAAAGTCCTTCCCCCAATATTGTCAATATATATAAAACTATATGAAAGTTATTCCTTTTCAACTTTCTGGAATACAGCATGGAAGAACAGTTATATGAATATCAGGTTTGATATGTTACGTTCTCATGTGGCATCCATAGTCTTCACAAGTTTTTAACTGTTTTTCCTCAACATTTCACAGTAAAGAACACTCTTTTGTTTCAGATTCCCATGAGGTCATAAAAAAAAAAAAAAAGAGAGAAAAAGACATGCTTTTTATGAAAAGACAATAAAATGTGTCTGGGAAGCTTTAAACTTTACTATTTTTTGGCAGCTTTTCTTTTCTTTTTTTCTTTCCGTTTACAACCCGTTCAACACATCACTTCTGAAGGTGACATTTCTTTTTTCCCCACCAGACAAAACCAGAAAACTCCAAGCACCTGGACCTTAAACTTATTTTTCTCTTTATCTTGAACTCCACTTGAAACTTTGTTGTCTGACAGTTGCGTCTCCCTCTTTACCAATGATTTTGTGGTATCGTTTTACAGCTGACTTTGTTCTGACACATAAGATCAGAAAAGCCTAAACCTAAATGCCTAAGTCATAAATTTTAACTGTCCTTCAGTTTAAATGCTTCCTGAAGACTGTTCTCCTTTCGGTGATTCGTAGATGCTGGGTTTTTTCCTCACTGTTATTACATTGCCCTCTAGAAATGCTGACAAAGATTGGCTGCGTGAGTTCACCCGGTGTCAGCCTTTCATACTCTTCCAAGTTGAAATGTTTCTGTTGTCATTACCAAGAAAGATTCAACATATGTAGATGCATATTCTACACACTATTATGCCTCCAGCAGCCACATCATTTCTTTTGTCATGTCAGCTTTTTTGAGGCCGCTAGGAAGCGCCAGTCTTTGAGTTGTGAGACCCAACTCACCGTGTGTGACGCAGAGGCTGTAGGAAATGCAGTTACCTCGGTGTCAGTAGGCGACTGTTGACATCTAGACACTGCAAGGAGCAGGGACAAGGGATCCCCAGACCCCAGAGTGTCCCCGTTTTCTGAGGATCTATCCGTTACGGTTTATAAAATGTGAGTGTTGATGAGTATGCTGCATAAGTCCTCATTTCTTTCTGTTGGTAAGACACTTACACACTGCATGCGAGGTATATCTGCAGAAAACCACCCCAATTAAACAGGCTTTCAAAGCTTATAATCACACCAATGACATCTTCTCAGATTTGTCTAGGATCATATTCTAAAAAACATGCTAAGATGTGCGTGGAGAGCAAGAGGATAGGCAAAAAGCCAGTCTGAGCCTCTGCTGCCCAAACCAAGCAAACTGTGCGAACTACCATGGTGAACCTGTGCAGAAGATGGATCTAGGGAAAAAGGCAGCTGCTTCTGACCGAGTAGTCTCATGGCAGAAACCTACTGTGCTATGGATTAGCGTTTGCTCTCATTATCCTTCTGGGAGTAAATCAGGGTTAGTCCAGGGTTAGACCTCTGTGGAGCTTCCTTAACTCACTGATGGATGTCACTTGTGGTGGGAAGTGCCATCTACTGTGTTCTTGATTCTGCTGTAGGATTAACTTATATCAGGACAATAATAACTTAAATACAGGACAAAATAAATGTAACAATCCCAAATAACTCTTTAAAGTGCTAAGGTAGGGACAAGAGGAGAAATACAGAGACATGTACAAGAGTGATGGGGGCAATGGGGTTATTTGAGAGAGGGGTGTTTCGACAACGAAAGGATTCAGGAAAAAAAGTAGGAGCGAAAACAGTAAAGGTCAACAGTATGGAGAGCAAGGATTAAGGGTCATGTAAGAGAATCAGAGATGTGGTGCAAGTAGATCAACGAGTCCTTAACTTGGTAAAAAAATTAATAGAAAGGGGATACAAGAAGAGGCAAGTAAACAGAAATGATGACTGAAGGCATAGCTCAGATATAGTAACACTTATCTGCCTTTGTGAAATATTTTGCAGACTAGGGAAATGGAGGCT
The DNA here is from genome assembly GCF_965231255.1 of Vanellus vanellus. Classification (NCBI taxonomy): domain Eukaryota; kingdom Metazoa; phylum Chordata; class Aves; order Charadriiformes; family Charadriidae; genus Vanellus; species Vanellus vanellus. The sequence goes on along the minus strand of NC_138905.1, from coordinate 216,488,746 downwards.
GTGGGATGCAGAAATGGTTTCCCAGCTGACTGGTAGGAGTAGTGTCAATATGACTGTTGTAACTATTTGTGATGTGGTAGCAGGCAAGAGCATCACTGAGAATCAGTGACTATCTGATGCTATGAATAATGCAGATAAAGGAACAAAACAGACACTACTGCCATAGATACCTCCTGGCTGGCCCAGGTACAAGTAGACACCAAGATAACATAACAAATAAAGCTAGGAGGATTGAGCAGGAAAGCAGCAGTCACAGCTACTTATGGGTCCAGTGACTCATAAGCAAATTCTGCTTACTCTCACAAGGAGGCATATAAATGGACATTGTGATTCCTTATCCCTATTACTTCACAAAAAGCATCATCTTACTGGGATAGCCCCCCATCTCCTACTCTTCTCAGACCTACAGACCACCTGCAAATCGATGGAAACATTTCTATTTAACCTATTAATGATTTCTGACCCATAACTGAAAAGAGCAAGAACTTTTGACTACTCTGTACCAACCCAGCTGACTTCCCAAGCAGGTTCTGCTCTGCTATCTCTGATGCAGATTTCTCTACCGGTTTAAGTTCTTATGGTGCTACAAGCCTACATGAAATTAATTTCCTTCAACAGGAAATATGGGGAAAAAAAAAAAGGTCTTTCTACTCCTGCAGGAATAGAAATGCATGACATTTTAGGCATTTTCAGCCCTATACAAAAACTCCAGGTTTTGCATATGTCTGAAGTTGGAAAATAATTAGTTGCATAAACTCATTCATGTAGAAATAGTATAAAATATTGACAAGTTTTATAACATTCTCCTTTTAATTTGAGAAAAGCCTTTTTTTTTCCCCAAATGCAATAATTAAAGTCATAGAGGGAAAAAATTATCCCCTTTGAACACCGCAAAGTCCCTCTGCTCACCCACATGTATGAGCCATTAAAAGCAATAAACTAAAAAGGGGAACGGTACTTTGCAAGAGGGAGATACTGCTTCTATTGTCACCTAATGTACCATTTAAACCAACTAATTCTTACCGCCGCTTATCATATTGCCTCTGAACAAATGATCCCCATGCCTGAATTTACAACCAGGCACATTAGCCTTAGACCTCATCTTACCTCAGAGAACCTTCTTCATTTCCTCTAAAAAGCACAGAAACCTTTCAAGGACACTCGGGCTTATAATGTCACTTTCCATTCTAAAGTTAGCCGCATGAAAACTGTTTTTACTAGGGAGAATTAGATGCCTTTTTGACTTTTTGCAATGATTTGGTATTATGCAAAGCTCATGGCGATCAATGGCTTTTCTTTAGAAAAGGTGCATTAAGGCAGATTCTCAGCTGACGTGAAGTGACAATTTGAACGTCAAGGTTTCCCACTTACAGAGTTGGCCAAGTAGGCTTCATTTCTATCAAATACACTATTTAATGAAAAAAGGCTGTCAAACCTATTTAAATATTTACTGAGTTTTTATAGCCAGGAATCCAGAACAGCTAACTGCCTGGTTTACATATTCAGAAACAAGAGTCTGCACTTTCCTGAGACCTAAAGCCCAGCTTTCAGGTGAGTTTCTTTAGTATCATACAGCGTCCTGTCCTTATACAAAATGTACGCAAGTTTATTTTCCTTATTTGTCAATTAAAGCAATCCAGTAGGTTTTCAGGGTGTGTTGTGATAGAAATAGACATCCCAGTTAGGGATGAAGTCATGTGACAGAAAGCATTCTGGGATGAAATAAAGACATATATTTCGTGTGGACTACTGTGACACACTTGCAAAGTGACAGATTAAAATCTTGTCCGGAGAGTGATGTAGAAGGTTAAATTTTCCTAGTGAGAAGTTACATAAAAAAAGTTGGGGTAAGAAAAGATGCAGGTAGTTCTCTGAAAGAAGAGGCTGGATCAAAGCAGGTTTGTAGTAAAAAAAAATAATTGAAATATGAGCTTTTGTCCATCCCCTACTATTCAGACCTGAGATTAGGCACCTCAGTTAGTATCATGCATGTCCCAAGCTCTTTCTAGAGCCAAGGGAAAGTGTCAGGCACCTCTAGGACTGATTCAATCCACCACTGTTTGCAGCTCTGGATGAGGTCTCAGTTCTCATCTAGGATCACAAGAACAATGTTTTTGTGTTTGGAGAATTTTCCTGAGCTGTTGCTGCAGGAAGATGAAAACCAGGTGGTGGCAAAGGATCACATTCCCCGACCTGAGTAGAGATAATGCAGGGCACTCCTGGCAGCTTGGATTATTACTTCAGAAATCTGGCATTTCACCCCATCAGGTATCTCTTTTAAATAGATGCCTAGGACTGGAAAATCCTCTTGCTTCCCTGTTCCTATATCACCTTATCCTGACTTAGGTGTCTCAATTAAATGTCTAGTACAGTAAGTGTTCTCCAAGAGGCAAGACGGATGAGGCATGTTCTTCATCAAACCAAGTATAAACCAAGGTTTGTTTCCAAAGACACAAATTCAATGCTATCAAAAAAAATTGTGTTTAGGTTTTCAAGCACAGTGGTACTTAATACTTGACTTCGTGAAGTTGCATCTACATAATGTAGGGTTTCCTAGTTGCCTCCCTAAGATCAAGGGGTAGGTGCAAGGAGGATATAACGTAAGGCACTCTGTCAACTCCACAGGGGCCAAACAGGGCATCACAGTAAAATGTAGGCAGTGGTATTTGTTCCTATGTATTCGCTCCCCCTATTTTAACCTCAGTTGTAGGATATGTTGACACCTTTCAAAAATTCAGGTAACCAGGCCTGAAATGCCCTACATTTCTGTGCGTGTTTTGGAAATATACACTGAAATATGAAGATGTAACCGCCCATACAAAAGAAATAATTATCCAATTCATCCAGTGAAACAATTCCCTATTTAGAAGAAAGTTCTAAGGTCAAGTACTGATGTCTTTCATCAAAGCGAATTCCCATGGAAATGAAGGGAAATTCTGCCAGATGAAGGACTAAATAAAAAACTTAGGTTCCGACCCCTACTGCTCATAACTTGTGATTTATGCACTGTTTCTACCAAATGATGCACTTTGTGGATTCTTTGATCCAATACTGCATGCCATCGTATTCCAGTTATTTTAAGAAGTGATCTGTGTAATGTTAGCATGATGAACCTAAATTGCAAAAAACACTGGCTGTCTGCCAAGGGTTTGAAACGGGAGGCACTCATTTTCAGAAGTGTTTGACAGCAACTAGGGTTGTTTTTTTCCAAGTATCCCTGAAAGGCCATGTGTGTATTGGTTTAAAGACTGGGAAGGAGGGAAGTGGGGCTAAAAGGCAAAAGGTTCACTCTCATCAGAATATGCTCTACATAAGGAAAATGTCCAAAGGTCTCAAGGTGACTTAGGACATGTCTGAGAATTGTCTCCTTACATCTTAGACATCTGCTGTTTTAATCAGATCTTTGGGTTTCTCAGAGGATTTCAGTTCAGCAGAAATAAAATGAATCTACAAAAAAAAAAATGTATCCAGTTATTTGCAAGTAGCTTCTAACTATTTACCAGTGTTCATCAGCCCATATTTACAAATCGAACAAAAGCAACATGTTGTGTATTTTCATTTTCGTAGGATACACCTTGATCCTGTTGGCAGAAGCATGAGTGTCCAGAGGTCCCCTTGGAAATCCTATGACTCACTTGAGACAGGATATCTTACTAGTTTTCATTCCATCACTTTGGAAGAATTTTTCTTACTAGGAACATTATTCTGTACCTTCCTACTTCTAAATATCTTATTCTTTCCTCGAAGTATCTGCTACTGCGTGTAGTTTTGGTCAGTGTGGGAGAAAGGTTGCAAGAGCTGGCCACAGGTCTGATCTAGTCTGGCAGTTTCTCTGATTCTACCAAAGAAATAAGGATATATTTGAAATCTGGGACTTGGGCTCATCTCATTTCAGACTGTGCCGGTTTTAGCTAAAGATAATTATTACAATGGCACTTGTCTCACGTGTGGTCATCAAGGAGATTTCAGACTCTGACAGGCAACTTCACTTTTTTGTTGGTTTGTTGCTTTGGGTTTTTTTTGGGTTGTGTGGGGTTTTTTTTGTTGTTTTTTGTTTGTTTGTTTGTTTGTTTTTGTTGTTGTTTTTGTTTTAAGTTAACATTTAGGGAAGTTTAGCATTCACAGGATCTATTTTTTACAAAAAAAAATGAAGAAAACAAAATGTTGTATTAGGATGCCAAATTCCTCTTTTGAATAGTTAAGAATGCTGAAAAAAGTTCTCTTTTGAAAATCTTGAGACGTACTGTCTGTATATTAAAAAAAAATAAATATATGCATGCAAGCATATATTTCCTTTGATTCTTTTTAGACCTAAAAAAGGGAACCTCTTATATAACATATATATCTGCAGAAGTAGATTATCCTCTTTTTTTTTTTTTTTTCACATAGGCTGTTTGGAGGAGAGCTCTCTTTTCATCATAATTAACTACTGAAAAGTGGAACACTGGATGATTAAAAATATTTCTTTCTTTTTTGTAAAATTATTTCACCCCAGAGGCTAAACAGAACATGATCTGTATAGAGAGATTTCTCTGCATGTTTAGCTACATATGTATAGATTCCATGTGATTGATCTAGCCAGGAAGAGCATTCTGATCAGAGATACGTGGTAAATGACAATCTCAGAATTAAATATGTCAAGCCTGAATCTTCTTATTCATTTTCTAAATGACATTAGTGAAGATTGTCCTGCTATTCTATAGGTTAGACTATTTTAAAATTTAAATCTCTCACTACCTCCTCTAGGTTATTAAAATTTGCTGCCAATCTAGAAAGTGTACTTTCTTAATAAAAAATTTGTGCATGCAGCAGTAGCTTGTCTTCCTTTTTAAAACAGGACAAAAAGTGTTGATGTAAACTACATAAACTATTTAATTCTTCAAAACTACACATTCTTGTAAGGATTTGTAGACGGCTAGTGACACTGATCTTTAATCTAATTTTGAAAATCTCTTACCTCATAACAAATTAAGTAACTTAGAGGTTTTTTATTAATATTATTTTCTGCTGCATTATTATTGCTTTGTACTGAGTTAACACTTAGAAGACTCAGTCAGAGATTTAGACTTGTTTTGCTAAATATGTTACCAAAATGAGAATGAAAGATAGATCTACATCTAGAATGAAAGATAGATCTAGATCTAGAATGAAAGATAGATCTAGATCTGTATCTACAACAGCTTGTGACACAAGAACAAGCACTGTTTTCCTATGTTTTCATGTTCTTACTGTTCCATGCGGAATTTGTCTCTCATATAAGTGGGGTTTTTTTGTTCACCAATTTATTGAAAGAAAATTGGTTACTAACTGGAAAAACTGGGAAAACAAAAATATTGAATTTGTTTCCAGTTAGTGTCATTTTAGACAGACATATATTTCATATTTTCTTTAGCTCTGAATACAGATAAAATACTATGTTGCCAAAAATAATGAATATGTAACAAACAACATATTATTAATGTTTACTGTTTTTGAAAGCTAAAATCAACTCCATCTTATTAAAAAATGTTAATGGTTATTTAGGTAATATTTTGACAGTATTTTTTTCTTTTACAATCCCGTAAGGTTACAAAACCTAAAACATTTTGAAAAACAAACCCCCCACATATAACATTTCTTCTAGAATGCAACAATAAGATTTTTGTCACCAATAATATGAAAAGGTATTATCCAGTTCAAACAGGCAAGATTATTATGAGTTAAAATAATGAACTGGAAGAGACAGTAACCTGAAATATAAGAAAGCCAACAGGATCACATCTGCCTCTTTTATTTAACTGGACAACCTTGAGTAAGACAGTTGCCCTGGTTTGAGTGTTGTGTCACAGGACTAATTTCTCTTCTAACATTTGGGAAAACTGCACTTTTAGAAGACTCTAGTGTCAGAATTCATGAAAATATTTACTTTATAGCCAGATATGGTGTGTGGGTTTCAAGGTCTCAGTGTTTTCGAGCTCACCAGGTGCAGGGATGAGGAGCAATAAGACCTGGACACTTGACCCAAGCTGGCCAACAAGATTATTTCATACCACAAAAGTCACTTTCAAAATAAATTAGAAAGTTTGCTGTGAAGTGCTCTCTGTCCTTTGATGGTCATGGTCCAGAGAACTTCTTGCCCCGGTGCTGGACCCCTGAGCCCTTCCCTTCCCCCCAAAGCCATAGTGCTCACAGTGTCCCACATTTGCTGTCCCCTGCTGGGAGTGCACAGCTTACTATGGATAGAGTGGGCTAGGTATAATCCTTTAAATTTTATATTGGTATTGGGTTTAATATTGCTTTTTTAGTATTATTAATGTTAATTACCCTTGCATTTCCTCATTTTTTTCCCGATTCCCCTTCCAGGTGGAGAGGGGTCATTGGGTGATAGAATAATTCTCTCAATGACAACAAATTGTGGGTTTCTCAAACCATAACAACAGTTCTCCCACCTTTCACCATCTGCAAAGAAGGGATAGTGATGCTGACCTTCATTTTAAAGTGCTTTTCTATTTACAGACAACACATGCTGTACAAACTCTCTACAAAGTCTAAGGTTTAAGGGGGGTCCCTTTCAGGTCAAATTCCAGCAATGGAAACACAGGACCTCTCTTTGGTCATCCATATTTATTTGTAGAGTTAATCATAGAATATGCACAAGAAATGTCAGAATTTGCCTTATAGCAACAGTAAGCAGTGAATTACATATACCTAATACTGCTTTCCTATGACTGGTGTAAATGTTACTTTAAGAGCAATATATGCAATGCTCCATTAGAGTTTTGAAAGAAGAGTGCATTGAAATTCCTCTCCATCTACCACTGAGAATTTTATCCAGTCTTATCTTTTGCATCTTCATGAGAAGTTTTAAATAAAATGGCTGACTAGAATAACAAATTTCTCTGAATACATTGACATTTCATAAATGTGACCTATGCTAAAATCAAGACAGTGGCCGGAGAGCTGAGATGACATTAGAAATTGTAGTCTTTGTTCTATAAATAGAGGGACAGAAGACACGTTAAAAAACTGCTTTTAACTAGCACCAGTTACATACCGACTTTTTTAAAGCTTGCTGACATTAAATATGTCCAAGTGGCAAGCAGTGATGAGTGGTGTTCCTCAGGGGTTGATGCTGGGACTGGTGTTGTTTAAAATCTGTGTTGGTGACATGGACAGTGGGATTGAGTGCATCCTCAGCAAGTTTGCTGACAACACCAAACTGAGTGGAGTGCTCGACACTCTGGAGGGGAGGGATGCATCCAGAGGGACCTGGACAGGCTGGAGAGGTGGGCCCATGCAAACCTCATGAAGTTCAACAAAGCCAAGTGCAGGGTCCTGCACCTGGATTGGAGCAACCCCCGGTATCAATACAGGCTGGGGGATGAAGGGATTGAGAGCAGCCCTGAGGAGGATTTGGGGGTGTTGGCTGGTGAGAAGCTCAACATGAACTGGCAATGTGTGCTCACATCCCAGAAAGCCAATCACACCCTGGCCTGCATCAAAAGCAGCATGGCCAGCAAGTTGAGGGAGGTGATTCTGCCCCTCTGCTCCGCTCTCATGAGACCCCACCTGGAATACTGCATCCAGCTCTGGGTTCCCCAACATAAGAAAAACATGGACCTGTTGAGCCAGTCCAGAGGAGAGCCATGAAAATGATCAGAGGGATGGAACACCTCTCGTATGAAGACAGGCTGAGAGAGGTGGAGTTGTTCAGCCCAGAGAAGAGAAGGGTCCAGGAAGACCATATTCCAGCCTTTTGGTGCTTAAAGGGGGCCTTTGGGAAAGATGGGGAGGGACTCTTTATCTAGAAGTGTAGACATAGGAGGAGAGGTAACGGTTTTAAACTGAAAGAAGGTAGATTTTGGTTAGGTATTAGGAAGAAATTCTTTACTGTGAGGGTGGTGAGCCACTGGCACAGGTTGCCCAGAGAGGTTTTGGCTGCCCCATCCCTGGAGGTGTTCAAGGCCAGGCTGGATGGGGCTTTGAGGAACCTAGTCTAGTGGGAGATGTCCCTGTCCATCGCAGGGGCTTGGAACTAGATGATCTTCAAGGTCCCTTCCAACCCAAACAATTCTATCATTCTCTGATCAACAAAAAGTTATGTTTGGTCTTCTATAGCAAATGAAAAGTAAAAAATCATTTGGCTTTGCGATCCAGTAAGGGAGATGAGGTGTAGGGAAAACCTACTAGATATGCAGGATGTCTTTGAACAAACAATTACAAAAAATGCACCGAACTCCCAGTAGTTCTGGAAAGAGAGCACATATTTAGAGTAGCAGGTGACTGACCAGCAACACTTCTCTTGGAAAACCATTCCAATGGCTTTCAAAACGATGTCCAACAAACAAGAAAACAGAAGAACGATACTAAGCAAACCCTGGGAACTTAATTAATTTAAGTTATGAAGAATGGGGAAAAACTGCTCTTTTCAGAAAAAAAACTGTGCCAGGTTTTCAGAGGGGACGATTTGAGAGTCTGAGATACTAATATTACTATTACAAGCAGCTAATCAGTTACTGCCATCTACAGAGCTAATCTCACAGATCCACATTCACGAAGTTTTATGTATGTAGTGTCACAGGGGTACTGTGCAGGTCTGAACTTTTTCCCTCTAATACCAGAGAGAATCTTACCACTGTCTTTAACTAATGCAGGAACATTCTGCCAAATTTATGACCCATTAGTTTTGCCCTGCACAGGAGAGTTAACCTGCTGTATTATTACTATTCTTTTGCCAGAAATCATTGAAGAAAGCTAAAAAGTACTTTTCACATTTATATAAATATTTATTTTAATTTGATAAAGGACTAGCTGAAGTCAAAAGAACTTTTTTACCCCCACAGTTTTTTCTTCAGTCTTAACTTTCTTTTCTAAATAGAAAATACTCAAGGAATAACACTTGCAAATAACATCTTCCAAAAATATCCACACACCAACAGTGAAGTGTGCTTGAATTTTCAGAGAGCCTGAAACAACAGCTCCGTTGACTTGGTGTTTGTATCAGTAGTGGTGACAATAACATCAACATCATTGTTACAGCTCATTACAGCATGCAAGCAAGGACTAAGAAGATCTAAATTTACATTTTTATAGCTTAGGCAAAATTGTTTGGGGAGGGGAAACAAAGAATATCTTTCTCACAGGTGGTGTAGAAATAAAATTGGATAATAACAGCCCCGAAGACTGAAGGATCCAAGACAGAGAAACAGCGTAATCATTTCCATTTTCCTCAAAGGGGCATATTCAATTTTTTGTTAAAGTTATTCCAATCAATACTAAATGCCTACAATATATTTCCCCAGATGCTTGTAGTATATTAAAATATATGGCACAAAAATGTAACCACGTTTGGAGAGGAGCTGTCCGGGTACAGATAGACTCGACAATGGGATTTTCTTCTCAGAAGTGGATGTGAAGAATTTCTTTTCTGCCACCTACGACCTCTGAGTACGGCAAGGCTGGGCAATGTGCCGATAACTTCCAGGGCAGATATTTGGTTAGGATACTAGATGTGATGATGCTGGAAAGTACTTTGTCAATTTAAGTCACAGAGCAAAGCACTTTTGTATTGTTTCCTCTAGCCAAGAAAAGGCACTTACAGCACAAAACAAAGGCAGAAGCAGTTGCCAGTTCAGTCAGGGGGCACTGAGCGTCACAGAGGCACCCGACAGCACAGCAGAGCCACACACCCACCGAACTGAGCTGTAGAAAAGGCAGGGAGATGAAGGGCTGCAGTCTCCTAAACGTCCAGTTCTATGTCTGTTTGCATACCAAACCCAACAATAATAGCATTTCTTCCCAAGAGTGAGCAGTTATTTGCACACTAAGGAAAAACGGCATGAAAGATATGTATACCAGCACCATCTAGTGATGTCTGCCAAACCATTGGTTCCTTCATATTCAGGACCCAGAAGAAAGTTCCCTAGCCGTACACACACCTGCACCAGCATGCCCATGAACACCAGTGTACGATCTTTGAGATACCTTTGAATTTTGTGTCATAGTCTCATCACTACAGGCTCACATGTTTCCAGTGAAGAACTTTCATCAAAATACAGGCAAAAATATCTGAACTTACTGAAACATATGTGATTGACAAGAGTACAGCTTGAAGTGGTGTAGCATTGTACTATCTCAATAATTTAAAAGTGTTCGCTGTGTATCTCAAAGGATTTTGCCTGGAAGTAAGTTGTTGAAACATTTATTCACAAGTTATTAATTAGTAAAAGACTGATGATGACACTGAAAGATGTTTCAGGTTTATGAAGACCTTGAGCATTCATGCTGATCAATAATGAAATTTTGGACTTTTCTTTTGATTCGCCTGAATTTTCTGCTACAAAAGTTGTTCTGTTATTATCTGGAGCATCCTTCATTTATTTTCATCCAACAGTGACATTACGTGAAAAGAATAACCAGGTCCCATTTGCTGGGGTCAGAAATACATGAAGTATTTAAAAGCATTGCCTCGTAATAAACAAAGGCGCTCTATTCCACATTTCAGAAGGCCCAACACGCATGATGCCAACAGAGGAGGTAAGAAATGTAGATCAGAACTGATACATCAAAGCAAACGTTGAAAGCAAAACTATTCTGAGGACTTAGCCTGCTAGAGACTAACATTTCAATATAAGAAGGTTTCTTCGGGTATGAAAGAGTGTAGCAAGTGAAGAACACTGCCACAACAGATGAAATGGAAAGTATTTCATGATAGCTTGATGAAGAAGCACCTAGCCCAAACACAAGACTTAAAAAGACTACAGCAGCACAGAAAAAAGAATACTAATTTTTAAACCAACATGATGCCAAATCCGAATTTACTTTGGACTCAAACAGTTGTTGGTCGGCTTGGAAAAGCAAGCTCATGCACAACCACAGGGTAGGTCACACTAGTGGACACAGATGACCACAACTTCTCCTATTACTTAGTTACAGAAAGAGGGTGTGTAGACTGAAGTAATTCCCTTCTTTTGGGAAGGGAATTACTTATGGCTCTAACATATTAATCTACACTATTTGCATTCACTTCATTCATTGGAGAAGAGAAAGCTGAGGGGAAACCTTATTATGGCGTACAAGTATCTAAAGGGTGGGTTGAAGGAGGATGGAGCCAGGCTCTTTTCAATGGTTCCCAGTGACAGGACGAGGGGCAATGGGCACAAGTTAGAACATAGGAAGTTCCATTCAAATACACGGAAATACTTCTTTACGGTGAGGGTGACAGAGCACTGGCACAGGCTGCCCAGGGAGGGTGTGGAGTCCCCTTCTCTGGAGATTTTCAAGACCCGCCTGGATGCAGTCCTGAGTAATGTGCTCCGGGCAATCCTGCTTTGGCAGGGGAGTTGGACTAGATGATCTCTAGAGGTCCCTTCCAACTCTGAAAATTCTGTGATTCTGTGATTCACTCAGGGTTCCTGATTTCACTGAAGTCCCTTCTATCCTCCAACGTGCTCCTTGCATGGGAATTTTGGCTTTGATTTTCTGCTGTTGTTGAAAATGGCTGTGATCTATTTTTTGCAGATGATTACAGCTGCACAGCACATACATTAAAACTTACATTTTTCATCTTTGGTACACAAAGTCTCACAACTGAGTAATAGCCTGAGCTCACAATATCCACTGAAATCATGAAGAGAAGGAAGGCTTTGTAGTGTATTGTCCTTGGCAATCGCCTTCTCTTTGTGTCCACATCACCGTTGCTTCCGTTTGCCTAGAGTGCCTGTGACATATGAGTGCTCTACTGAAATCCCCTGTCTGGTTGTTTGATGGGTTCAATAGGTACCTAGCATGTAAGATCTTAGCAGATCAGTCTTACATCACAAACATCTTCCCAGATGCTGCAAGATATCCAGCACATGATTTATACTGAAGAAAAACCTGACAGCAACAGCAGCTACCTCCCTCCATTCAGAAAAATCCATTAATCTTTTCTTCTTTTTATCCCAGAGTTCCACTTAACAAAGATCTACTTGGCTTCAGTTGCATAAGCCCTGGGTGCTGATGCCACAGATACAGCTACATCAAATAATGTAGCATACACGGAATGTCAAGTTTGAGTTATTGCTATTTATTGCTCCAAGGGTACCTAAAAAGTAAGATGAGCGTAGTGACCCCAGAGAGCAGTGTGCTGGTTGGTTCTTTTGTTAAAGATGAACAGGAGGAGGCAAAATAACAGAAGGAGCCATTACTATTAGGATATTTTTGCACATTTCAGTCTGAAAACACCATTACAGACTCAGTAACTCAGTAACTGCGCTGCCCACTGGCATTCTCTTTGCTAAAGGTGATGTACCATCACAGCCTTTTCTTTGCACTGTATTGGTCTAGAGCAATCCACATGGTCAGTTAAGGAGATAAAAATCTGTCCTTGCCACCTGAGTATTCAAGCCATCACAATTTAAATGCCAAAGTTATCCTGCTGAGGTCTGTACCTCCATGTATAATCAACAATGAGAGATAGATTCCTTTGAAAGATGATTCAGAGCATGCAAATTAATTAGCTATGATATAAACCTAAATGTAGGTGAAGATGAATGTCTGCCTCTGTTAAACAGCTGCTACTGAGTCCATATGAAGGGTAAGTCTTAGTCTCTAAATGACTATGAGGCAAAGGCTTGAGAACAATTTTTGAAGGATAAGGGCAGTGCTATAGAAAGTTGAAGGTTTCACCTTTTCTGTACGTGTGTGTTTATATAAATTGTTAGGTACTCATGTCTCCCTTGGCTGGCCTGAGGAATCACAAAGAACAAGGCTGTATCCCATTGCTCACCCTACCCAGCTTTGTATCTGCCGTGGAGCACGGGCTCTGTTCCTCCAAAGAAGTGCGCAGGAAAGGGAGGCAGATATTGGGGTGTTATGGTTTGAGAGACCCATAACAATTTGTTGTCATTTAGACAATCATTCTATCACCCGATGACCCCTCCCCACCTGGGAAAGGGAAATCGGGAAAAACAAGAAAACCCGAGAGCTGAAGTATAAACAGATTTAATAAAATAAGATTAGATAATTAACATTAACAGCACTAAAGAACTGATATTGATCCCGACACCAATACGGAATATGCAAAGATTATACTCAGCCAATTATATCAGTAGGAAGCTGTGCACTCCCAGCAGTGGACAGCAAATGTCGGACACTGCGAGCGCTACGGCTTCAGGAGGAAGGGAAGGCCTCAGGGCTCCGGCACCAGGGCACGAAGTTCTCAGGATGGCAGCCATCAAGGACGAGAGCGACTTCGCAGCAAACTTTCTAATTTATAATGAGTGTGACGTTGATGGTATGAAATAATCCTGTTGGCCAGCTTGGGTCAAGTGCCTGGGTCTCGCTCCTCCTCATCCCTGCACCTGGCTAGCTCAAAAACACTGAGACCTTGAGACCCACACACCATAGCTGGCTGTAAAGTAAATATTTTCACAAATTCAGACACTGGAGTCTTCTGAAAGTGCAGTTTTCCCAAGCATTAGAAGAGAAATTAGTCCTGTGTCTCTCAAACCAGGACATGGGGTTACCCAAACTTTTTTTTTGGGGGGTTACCCAAACATGATAATAGGCTCGGTGGACACATGGCCTGATCCTGTAGACCCATTCTCATCATCACACAACCCCTAGACTTTCTCTCTGAGTCTCTTGTCCTTTTGTCCTGCTTGAGGTAGAAGAGGATCATCAAGGAATGGCACTTCTACCTATATACCCACGTAAAGGTTTTTTCAACAACGAAGAGGAGAGGAAACCCTTCGGGATTTTTAATTTTTTCTCATTCTTTCTGTGAAAATAGCTTGAAACCAGATGGGATCATAAAGATAAAAGAAGTTCCATTAAGTACCAACAGAGATGCTATTAGTATGCTAATGGACAGATGTTTTCTTAAAGAAGAGATAAAAGATATAAAAGGTGTCAAGAGAATAAATAGATCCCTTTTTTTCAATGTAGAATCCAACATAGAAATGACCAATAGGATAAAGCAATTCAGCAAAAGAAGTTTATAAAGTCATTTTAGAAGTCTTGGCAACATTGACTCGGGGATTTAAAAAAGTTACTATTAAAAGTTTCTTTAATAGCTCTATATATACTGGTATCCCTGAATGAAGAAGAGGTGTTAGCTAGATAACGGTTTTTCACAATAAGACTATGCTCAAAAATTACACCCGGTAAATCAGTTTCCAAAAAAATGAAGTGCCACAATACTTCATGCATGTTCAATCAGTAGAAAACAAATCTGGTCACTAATATCTTAACCCAGCTACTTAAGTTATGAATAACAGTCAAATAAGCCTTTATAAAAGAAGTTCTTTAAACCACATATGCATTTATTTATTTTAAGCCAGATGTATGCCAGAAAGCCATTATCATGTGCATATCTCAAGTCCTGAAATACTACCTGATCTCTTTGTTTATTTTTTAGTTTTTTTTTTTAATTAAATCTATTCAGGTCTGAACTTGATGAAAATCTTATTACCACACAAAGGAGCCTCCTATCTGTATGGTGATAACTGTACCAAGATGAAGCACTCAGAGGATTTATAGGTTATAAAACATAGTGTTATTACACTGTATGAAAAACAAAGGTGTTTTTTTTTTTCTCCTTGAGAAAGCAAGAAACACCTTGTAATCAGTGTGTTGTGCCATGTATCCACCTGGCTTTGATTTTGACTCTGCAGATGCAAAATGCACAAGTTTGCTTTATTCAAGGAAATAGCTCCACTGATACTACTCATAGGAGGGTACACCCATGCGCTCTGTCGTTTGCAAGATCACTGCAAGTAAGCAGTGACACCCTGTTGACAGGTACCCAAATCCTATAAGTAGCTCAGAAAATGTGAAAACTGCACAGGCACCTACGGCTGTGGATTTTACAAACTGATGGACAGGGTTTCCAAGGAAAAGCAGGACATTTGGGAGGGCCCCTGGACAGTCATAGAGACATATTACAATTTTGTTTGAAAAGCACATTGCATAATCTACGTGCTGATCTTCAAACATTGTCTTTGCAACACCTGTAAACCATTAACAATGAAATAAATTTCAATTTTTCAGCACAACATGTATACTCACATTCCTTCACGGAGTATAGCTCCTGGGGATACTTTATTTGAATGTGTTCAAAAATATAAGATTTGAGCTCATCAGATTTCATTGGATAAGCTGTGGATACAACCAGAATTGCCAAAACCACTTAGTCAATGGACTAAACTTTCCTCATTTAGGTAACTCCTTTGATTGCAGTCTGCAACTTTTAGTGAAAACGAGGAAAAATAAGGAAAAAAAAAGTCCTCTAAAAACTGTGGAAAGTTCTTGTTTCTGTTGAATTCTCTTGAATTTTCTACCTGTGCTTATGATCCTGCCTTAATCCATGGTATGAAGTCTCAGGCAGCTGCTTTGTTTCACTCTCTGTAAACATGATGGGCATTATTACAGGAGACATTTTCCCCTGCTACAGAGTTCTCGGACTCCAGACTTGATTTTTCTGTCAGCTACATCATAAGAGAAAAAAAGGGTCAAGTAGGGGACACTGTGGAAGGAAAAACAAAGTATATTAGAGACTTTTTA
Organism: Vanellus vanellus; assembly: GCF_965231255.1. Classification (NCBI taxonomy): domain Eukaryota; kingdom Metazoa; phylum Chordata; class Aves; order Charadriiformes; family Charadriidae; genus Vanellus; species Vanellus vanellus. The sequence continues at coordinate 216,473,221 of NC_138905.1, read as the reverse complement.
AGCTATATTTCAACCATTGGTAGAATTGTGGCACTGATACCAGAACTAAAATACTGTTGCTATTTGAAACTTCACTGGCCAGTGTAGAAAAAAATCTATATTCCCTTTGTAGCATCTCTGGCTGTCTGCCATGCAAAAAAGAAAAACCCCAACCAAAACCAAAACAAACAAACAAAAAAAAACCCAAAACAAACCACCACTGATTTGATGGAGAACTATTGCCAGTGGAATTAGAGCATTTCTTTGATAAAGGAGAACTTAGTCTAGTCCAGTTCTTGTACTAGTTGCCATCAGGGTCATAACTCATAACTCATAACAGGGTTAGAGTTGGAAGGGACTTTAAAGGTCATCTCGCTCCAACCCCCCTGCCATGGACAGTGACACCTCCCACTAGAGCAGGTTGCTCAAAGCCCCATCCAGATCCGATGTGACATTTAACTACGGGCAATCAACAGAAGTTTAAGTTGTTTGGTCATATATGAAAACAACAGGCACCAGCAAAAGGGAAGTTGGTGTTCTTCTTTGGAATGCAGAGATAGATGACGTAACAGCTGCTAAAATGAATGAAAAATGAAAGAACATAGTGGGGCAAAACAGCCCGGCTTGAAAAAAAGAACAGTGGCATAACATCAGTTTCTCTTTATGTACTGACACTACTCACAGGCAGAAATCAAGGGAAGGTAGGGCTTCCATGCAGAGATAAAGGAGATGCTGATGCCAGGGAATGATCAATACAAAGATACCCTTACCGATCCTAAGAAAAAAGGAACTGACCTGGTACACATCAACATGTACCAACGTGTAACAGTTCACTGCAGAGGAGATGATAACAGATATATGACTGAAAGATAGTCACAGTCACAGAGTTTTCAGAGTTGGAAGGGACCTCTAGAGATCATCTAGTCCAACTCCCCTGCCAAAGCAGGATTACCTGGAGCACATTACTCAGGACTGCATCCAGACGGGTCTTGAAAATCTCCAGGGAAGGGGACTCCACAACCTCCCTGGGCAGCCTGTGCCAGTGCTCTGTCACCTGAACCGTAAAGAAGTGTTTCCGTGTATTTGAACGGAACTTCCTATGTTCCAACTTGTGCCCATTGCCCCTCGTCCTGTCACTGGGAACCATTGAAAAGAGCCTGGCTCCATCCTCCTTCAACCCACCCTTTAGATACTTGTACGCCATAATAAGGTCTCCCCTCAGCCTTCTCTTCTCCAGGCTAAAGAGTCCCAGCTCGCTCAGCCTTTCCTCATAAGGCAGATGCTCCAAGCCCTTCATCATCTTAGTTGCCCTTTGCTGGACTCGTTCCAGCAGTTCCCTGTCCCTCTTGAACTGGGGAGCCCAAAACTGGACACAGTATTGCAGTTGTGGCCTCACCAGTGCAGAGGAGAGGAGGAGAATGACCTCCCTCGACCTACTGGCCACACTCTTCCCTATGCAGCCCAGGATTCCATTGGCCTTTTTGGCAACAAGGGCACATTGCTGGGCCATGGATAATTTACTGTCTACTAGGACCCCCAGATCCCTCTCCTCCGAGCTACTTCCCAGCAGGTCCACCCCTAACCTATACTGGTGCCTAGCATTCTTCCTCCCCAGGTGCAGGACCTTGCACTTGCTTTTGTTGAACCTCAACATGATGCATGTTACCTCTGTGATACTACTTAAAGATACCCAATACCGCTTTTAAAGTGAGTTCGCTATGAGGAAGAAAACTCTAAAAGCTGAAATTACAACCTTAATGTCAACGGTAGAGGAAACTACATCTGATTTATCATTAGTGAGTGCTGTGAGCATAATACCAAACGGGACATAATTTAAGACAGGGGTTTCATCTAATAGTAGGTGTTGTCTCATTCACCAGGCAGCTGCAGCATACTGGGAGACACATCAGCCCTCCTCTGTCCTAGGAGCACAGGCAGTGCAATCACAAGTCTGTAAAAATAAGTCCTATGAGAAAGTAGTGAAAGAAACAGTTATTTAACTCAGAGAAGCATGTGGAGCACCCAAGTCAGAAGTCTTTAAATACACAAAGAGCTTCCTCAGATTGTTATATGTGCCTAGGACAGACGGACGAGGAATGATGGTAGTGTGTTTCAGCCTCAGAAACTTAGACCAGAGTAATATAAAAAAAAAATTCAAACAATAGAAGAGTTCTATACTGGAACAGGAGGACTGTGCAATTGCCATCATAGGAGGCCTTTAAAGATCCTAAATAGTTATGGTGGTTCTGACAATCTCTCAAGGTACTTCTATTAATGCTTTGTCGAACGTTATGCCTGCCTGCAGTAACACACAGGTGTAACACACATCGCGTGTCCTTCTGTGTCTTGTCCATAAAGATCAGGTCTCTTTCAATCCCAAATACTAAGTTCTGGACAATTAAGTTTTGTTGGGGTGTTTTTTGTGATAATTATTCCAATGTCAGACATGGACTGAATTGTACTGACTTAAAGACCTGTCACCTCTGACTCTGAAACAGGTAAATGAACGCATGAGACAAATGCTGTGGCAGCTCTGTGAAATACTGAAAACAGCCAGCTATAGCACGGTGGCAACTGGGGCTGTTCCTCCTGGTCGGAGAAGGTAGGAACTACAATTTTTTATGCCGGTTTTACACTAGTAAACCAATCAGAACCAGAAAACATTCCTGGGTGTTAGTATTTGGTCTTCTGGATCATAAAACTTAGAATGATCTCTCCATGGTTTTGACCATGATTTATCAGTAAAAAAACGGGGTTGTATTAATAGGAGCATAGGAAATGACAATGTAGTTGAGCCTGCATTCTTAGCAAGTCAGTATCTTGACTAGGAATACTATCTAAGAAAAATCTTGGGAGCCAAATTTCATTTTTCCTCCAACACATAGCTATTAATTTAACTATTATGATTCCAAAAAGTCTTGTGGATCATATAAATGTCTAACCTTTTAAAATTCTTAACTGGATCTAAAATGGATATGGTTCTTTCCCCAGAAAAGCACTTAATTTTTTTCATTGCTTATCAGAATGCAGCCAAATTTCAAAACAAGAACAACTTCCGTGAAATAGAACTAGCCTTATTTAAGATATTTTTTCTTTCTTATCCTAAGGCACTCTTTCTAAAAAAAAAATAAATATATATATATATTTTAACCTGCAACCTGGCAATCATTGTTAGCATCTTGGAAAGACATCTTTTTGCAAGTATTTATTCGAATGGAATCTGGATCAAAATATACCGGGTACTGTACCAACACAAAATTATGCACAGTTCTTGCCTCAGAGAACCTGTGAGAGTCAGTCTGTAAAACCTAGATGCTGTGTCCTCACAGCCAGTTTCAGTTAGCAGCATTACCGAGATCATGGGTTTGCGGGCAGACAGGATAGTGGTGGTGCCAACAGATCGCTAATATCCACAGCTCAAAATAAACTAATATATCTTCTAATAAAAGGTTAGTAACTATTTATAATGCATAGTTAGCAAGTCTGCTTGCAATAGTTATCAATAATTTATTAATCCTTCGTAATTCTTATATGAAGGAAGTCTTAAAAAGTTACCTGTTTCTGTGTTAAAGACCATCAATAGGCCCTGAAGTGAGAGCAGTTTTTTAGTGTGTTGTTAAACAAGCACATGGGGACAGTTTCTGTATCAAAAGTTCATTACATACTTACTAAAACCCACATTTTTTTTTACATCTTTGTTTCCTAGATAGACAACTGAGGTGCAGAGATGCAGATTGCCTCTTCTGTGTACCCATTTGGATATTCCAGTGCCTAAAAACCTGACCTTGCTGAGTCAGTCCATCAGCTCTTCCCAAAGAGCCATTTAAATCTCCTGGAGGTTTGTCAGGAGCAAGCCTTTCTTGAAGAGGAAGAAGCAAGATTTCTATTTCTAATATCAGACATTATACCCAACCTCAATTAAACGTGATGTGCACAAATAAACCAGTGTAGAGCAAAATCCAGAATATCCTTTATTTTCTGTTCCATCTTGTTGGATCCTTGGCTTATGACTTTTGTGTTCCTTACTCAACAGCCTCCGAGCTTCCACTGAAAGCATCAAGAGCTCCCTTTCACCTTGCTCCTCCACTGCAGCTTGCTAGTCTAGCGACCAGGGCATTCCTCTGAAGAAAGGCAGCTTTAATCCCACCCTGTCTCATGAGACACCCGAGCCCACGTGTCTCTCTTCTTCAGTAGGAACTGCAACCCGGAGCTACCAGCAGTAATGATCTGGGCAGCAGGCTACCAGATTCACTAACAAACGGCTGCTGAACTCAGAACAGGGGGAACCTGCTGCTTCTGGACCCGACCATATTGACAGGTCTGCTCTAACAAGTAGATATTATGCAAATCAGGGTCACCGGTAACACCGCTTTCTCTCACTGTGCATTTTTTGAATGAAAATGACCGTGACTGATGTGTTTTGTGTCGAACTCGGAGCTTCTCCAGTGGATTAAGCATGGTCTAAGCATACTTGGTGAATCAAGACTCTTTGGGGACCTTCTCTCTCTAATTTGTGGCAAAATTTGGCATTTATGGTGCTCACACTAGAACACCTCTGAGCATGCCTGGATTCCTACCCTTAGGCGCTGAATTACCATCAAATGTGTGGTCCCGTGAGGAACCACTGCTTGGTGTTAAGCGCTGATCCTGTTACGCTGAACTGGAAGTATTCTTCCAGTGTTGTTCTTAAATGTTCTTCTTCCTTTATTAATATACCAACCAAAAGTACATTTAAATTAGATGAAATACTGGCAGTCTTAATGACAGATGCAATGGTCAGCTCACATCTCCACATCTACAGCTTTGAGCCTTAACTGTGAAGCTATTCTTCAGTGTACCTTGGTGCACTACCCTGTCATATTAGCTCACTAAGAAAATATCACACACTACCAAATGAATAAAAGGCTATGGGAACATTCGAAAGCATTCACATATGGCTTAACTTTTGATAAACCGTATCAGTCATTACATCCATTCTGGTTCTGCATAATCTACCTGTTATTTTCTAATAAAACTTTATTGTAAATTTGATACCATAAATATTAGAATTTACGTTCAAGAGAAAGTGGCATATATACACAGTGAAAAAAGTGAGGAAAATCTTCTGTTTGGAATAGATGAGAAGCAGTTAAGTAGATAAACTTTGAATTACCTGAGCTTCAAGTAAGAAGACTGCATTTACCTTTGTTTACCTTCAGCTATATCTCTGGGTCAGAACTGCACCTGTTATAAATTAGCTCAGCCAATCTGAAATCAGTGAAGCTAAGCACATTTATTTTAGGTGAGGTTTCTATCTTTTATATCCCTCATTCCAAGCACTAACTCCACAGGGTTGTGTAGAAGTCCATATGCTACTGACAGTTAATTTGTCTTGGTATTTTGGAGCAAAAGGGTAGAGGTAGACAAAAGTAACCTTTAGATCACCGAATGCAATGCTGTATTTACTCTGTTCTTCCCTGCTTCTAAATTTTAGAAAATTTTCATTTGCCAGGCTGATGAACACAAACTTCTTCAGATGGCCATATCTCAGAAACAGAAAAGAGAACAATCAGAGATTTGTGAACGATTAATTAGGGGACAGTTGTTGCTGGACCACCCACTGAAACATAAAAGAATGACTTTGCATTAGGTAAATGTTCTGTTTCACTCCAACTGAAAGATGGGGATGTATTTTACGTGGTTTCATTGTGATTTAGGTAACTGAAATTCTATATGCAATCTGAAATTCAAAATAAACATATTCCTTTCAACGTCCAGGTGGAATGGTGCAACCTTTCTATAACAAAGCTGATTTCAGGTGGAGCTTACAGCTACTCTTGAAAGCTTTTGGCAAATAAAATTTTTTATATAAAGTAAAGATCACTTAGGTTTCAATATAAGATACAAATCTATAAGAAGAAAAATTATTTGATGGTTTACTGTTTATTCCTCAATAACCACCCTGAATATCATGAGATGGTCCTGGTGAGAGGTGTGGAGTGCAGGAGAGAGCTAATATATAAAATTATATATTATATATATATAATATATAAAATTAAAATAATATATAAAATAGAGCCACAGAAGACTCCTACTCACACTGTACTAATGTCCTAGTCTCTGAATCATTAGGTAAAGCAGACAACATTCAGTTTTCCAAATGTATTTCCTTGTCTTTTACTCCAAATGCCTCAAAAGAAATCATTCTGTTGTGGGTCAAATAGTGAATTAGGGTAAAAGAAGTTCTACATAAAACCTAACTTGTGTTCTATATGTTTTGTATGACCAGGTCACGATAGAGCTAGTTATGCCTTATTTCAGAGGTAATAACAAAAATAAATACATTTCTCCTCTTCTTCTTTGACACATAGCAGAAAGGCTCATGTCAGAAAGGCCAATGTCATTTTTTATACAGTGAGCTGCTCTTTGTTCTTTAGCAATTTTCCTATTGCTGTTTCACAACGTACTTGGAATACCCACAATTTATGGGGTATTCATGACATTCTTTTCCCCCCTTTTTGCCCATTTGCAAGGCAGTGGACAGTATATTAGCTATGTTTTTGAGTCCTCAGCATAATCTAAGGCTTTCAGAATATATTTGATTACTTTTTAGAGATTAGTGTGTTCTGGTTAATACCAGATGCTCAAGCCTGTTATTGTATTTGAAACAAAGCTCTTAAAACATTATTTCTTTTTTTTTATTTTATTTTATTTTGATTGGCTTTTGTTTTCTTTAAGTATAGAACTCTAAGAAGTTTTAGATCAGTCTTTGAAATTAAAATCATAGAGATGGATTTTTTCAAAGTATGAGTGATAATTCACTTTAACCAAGACTTTATTTTTTTCAAGGTCTGGACACACTGGATTCTCCATCTTACTGAACCTAAAGCAATAGCGAGTCTGCTGTTAAAGGTAGGCAAAAATTTGAATGGAATGAAGTTGTGGGATGACAACTTTTCCTCTGCATTGCACAAGAGATCAGACTTATTTTATACTATCAAAATCTTCCAGAACTGTGTAAACTCTGTGTCATCCCGCTTCAACATTCATTATTGGTGAGTCTTGGTGGTTGTGCTGTTCATCACAGAAAAAGTACTTGCAGCCGTCACTGCAACAGAAGGCACTGACAGCAACAAAATGCAAGTATAAACAGTGCAGTGTCATTTTTGTATTTAGTAACAGCAAAAAGAAGGTAGGAACACTTTTTTCCTAATACACTGTGGGTGGTTAGATTAAAAAAAGTTATTAGCTTTTTTAAAAGAAAACAAATATGTAAATGCCATAAAATTTGGTTTTATATATAAAAAAAAAAAAGATAAATCCCACAGGTATACTGGAGCTATTGCATCAAATATGACTTATGTACATGCATGACAGTTGAAAACATTCATATTTCAGTATCAAAGCTAACAAGTACAGACACCACCATCAATGATGCAGTTTACCAAGAAGTACAGGGTAGTCTGTCTGCAAGAAGAATTTACAAAATGTGGTAATACTGAACAAATATCAGTGGGATATCACAAAGAGCCTGGACCAGGCAAAAGAATCAGTGGGAATCGGGAGATCCTCTCTCCAAGGGACCTTCCAATGTATTAAAAATAAATACAGGAAGATAGAGCACATTAAGAGACCATTCCAAATTTAGATTTGCTTTATAACACAGCTTAGCTGCCCATAGCGTCAGGGAACTAATTCCCCACACAGAAGTTGTGTTCATGTTAATTTATAAGTTTCTCCCTTTACTAAAATTCCAGTTTGACAGGACATTTCAACATCCCTGTATTGAAACCACTTAAGGCTCTGCTTAATCTTAAGCATATGCCTAAATCATGGTAAAAGCTAGGAAGATTTAGGTGTGGGCATAACTCATTGTTACACTGATATAGACTTAATGGACCACAAGACTTATCTAAAGTGGATTAAGTCAATAGAAAGACCTCTGTTGATTGAAATGGTTTGTAGGTCAGGGTCTAGACGCATCGTGATTTTTCTTCCCTCACTTTTTATAGACACTGCAGTACTTCTTAATTTTGCGAAATGTGTTTTACGTACTTCCTTGTTGAATGGGCATTTTAATTCAGAATAACTAACCATGTGCTCTTTCTGCCAGGAAAGTGCCACAAGCCTCCAAGTACCACAGCACAGGACCTAAAATGTCGAATTCTTGTCAAAAAAAGAGAAATATTTCAGTAGTTTGGGCTGAAGGTCCTTTCTAGCAGTCTCCAGAAATTGCTTCTTCAGGTACTGACTGAATCATTTTCAACCTGAATATTTTAATTCATCCCTCTATTTAAACCAATCTGATTAATGTCATTAAAGAGGTATAGAAGTACTTAAAATTACAAGATAGGTACTTACTGGACACTTCCCTATATATTACCTATGTACTAATTTATGATGTGTCTTTGTGGTAAAAGGTGTTTTTATAAAGGCTGCAAACATTAAAAAGTACCTTATATTTTAATAACAAATTAAAATGCAAGACAAACTTCTATTTACTGATTACATTGTATTTTCATTTAGTACCATTTTATCCACTGTTCCATAGGAAAAATTGAAGCCAGTACTAATTCCATAGAAAAAAAAGAAAGGTCTGAACCAAAAGGTCTTAAAATTGCTGGACCATTTTGCCTACTGAATGGCCTTTGGGTGAAGTTCTCAGTGCTGAATGTGCAATTGAATTCTGTGCTGCATTGCATCCACAGACAGATTGAAAAAGAATGTTTTGGCACGAGTTTCTAATTAGTTCTCCTTGGGCCAAATTTGTTCTCACTTGCACTGGTCATCAATTTTACTATTATCAATTTATACTGAGGAAATGAAAGAGGAAATCTGCTCTCCTAATTCTCTCCTCATTTTCATACTTTATTGACAAATAACCTGCAACAATCTAGATGTTATTGAGCTTCCCTTGCCTCTGATTTCCTGAGTTTTATTAGAAGCATTTTTTTGGAGGAATAGATTTGATTTCTTTCAGCATAAACCTACCACTCTCAAATTCTAAGAGGGAAGGAAATCCACACTGAAGCACTTGTTAGCTGGTCCTCTATGATGCTGAGTTCCCACGGTGATTTGAGAACACATTTTCATTTTAGCCTTGCAGCTCTTCATCTCCTTGGGGTTCAGAAAATGTAGCAGGCTTCTACTAGACCTCTGCAACACTGAAACTTGCAGCGTGATTTAAGAGCAGTTTTCATTTTAGGCCTGCAGACTTAAGACTCCTAGGAATTGGAAAATATGTCAGGCTTAGCTGTATGGCTGCAGCTCCAATTCCCAGGGTTATTTCTGGTTGGTTTGTTTGTTTGTTTTAGAGAAGCTTTTCATTTCTATTCTTGCAGTTAAGATTTAAAAAAAAAAAAAAAAAATCGAACACACAAACCTCCAGTAAATGCTTACATACTCGCAATTCCCCCAGTGAGGGCATGAGAGCTTTCCTTCTAATTCTAGGACCTGGAGATTTACAGGGCATCAGAATAGAAAAGTAAAATGCATTTTTGGAAAAATTATGTGTTGAACGGATTGTGACACCCACAAGCAAACAAAGGAAAGTAAAAAAGTCCTAAGTGACAAATTTTATGTGGCTGCAAGTGGAAAGGAAAATGGAAGTCCAAATTAAACAGTTGGAAGAACAAAAGAATCAGACGAGGTAAGGGGAGAGGCTTTAGAGTTTTGTACAGTTAGGGTCTGATATACTCTTACAAAGAGTGAACAACATTGGGCTTCTGGTGGCAGTGAGCAAAATATTTGGAACTTGAATTCAGTTCAAGTAGAAACCCAGGAATATGGTTGGGCTTAATCATAGAATCATAGAACGGTTTAGGTTGGAAAGGACCTTGAAGATCATCGAGTTCCAACCCCCCTGCCATGGGCAGGGACACTTCCCACTGGACCAGATTGCCCAAAGCCCCATCCAGCCTGGCCTTGAACACCTCCAGGGATGGGGCACCTATAATTTCCCTAGGCAACCTGTTCCAGCATCTCACCACCCTCAGAGTAAAGAATTTCTTCCTAATATTTAATCTAAATCTACCCTCTTTCAGTTTAAAACCTTAACACCTCATCCTATCGCAACAGGCCCTCCTAAAAAGTCAGTCCCCATCTTTCTCATAAGCTGCCTTTAAGTACTGAAAGGTCTCCCCAGCGCCTTCTCTTCTCCAGGTTAAACTGCCCCAGGTCTCTCAACCTGTCTTCACCAGAGAGGTCACCCAGCCCCCCAATCATCTTTGTGGCCCTCCTTTGGATTTGCTTCAACAGGTCCATGTCTTTCCTGTGCTAAAGTCTCCAGAGCTGGACACAGTACACCAAGTGAGTTCTCAACAAGCAGAGTAGAGGGGCAAAATCATCTCCCTTAACCTGCTGGTCACATTTCTTTTGACGCAGGCCAAGATCTAATCTAACTCCCTTAGCCTCCTCTCACACGCCATGTGCTTTTGTCTCCTAACCATCTTTGTTGATGCTACTCTGGTTTCCCTCGAGCATGTCACCGTTTTTCTCATACTGCTGAGTACGAACCCAGACGTAATGCTTTCCATGTGCTCGTACAAGGGCCAAATAGAGGAAATTACCCTTTCCCTCAACTTGCTGGCTATGGTGCTACTAATTCAGCCTGGAATGTGGTTAGCCCTCACTGCTGCAGAGGCACACTGCTGACTCATGTTCAATTTGTTCAGCATGAGGACCTCCAGGTCATTTTCCACAGAGCTGTTTTCTAGCCAGCCAGCCCCCAGATCGTGCTTTTGCATAGGCTTATTCTTCACCAGATGTGGAACTTTGCTGGTTTTTTGGCCAAAATTCATGCAGTTTGTGACAGCCCATTTCTTCAGAGACCACTCTAAAAAGTAGCCCTGCCCTCCAGTGAATTAATCTTTTCCCCCCTGAATACGAATTTGTCTTTGGTTCACTCATCTCAAACTGCAAATCATTACTTATAGGAACAAGTATCAAAGCGGTACTGACCCCAGGGAAATATTGCTTATATGTGGCCACCAGTGGGATTTCAAACCACTGACAACTACTCTTTGAGCCTGGCAGTCCCATCATTTTGCTACACACCTCATAGTCAACACATCTAGTATATTGACTAGATTTGACCATCTGACTACAATGAAAGTACAGAAAATCAGGTTGAAAGCCCTCCTAAAACCAAGGCAAATGATATCCACTGGTGTCCTATTACCTGCACAGTCAGTTGTCTCACTGTAGAAGGCACAACTTGCCTTTGGTCAGTCCGTGCTGACTGTTCACAGTAATGTTACCATCCTTCATATGCCTGGATGTAGCTCCACAACCTTCCCAGGGATTAACATGAGAATTATAATTTCCCAGATCCTCCTTTTTGACAAATGACATTATATTTGCCTCTCTACAATTATCACAATTCTTCCCTGACTGTTTTGACCATTCAAAGATGATGGACAGTGACCTTGCAATGACATTGGTCAGTTCCCTCACCACTCTTGGATGCACCTCATCTGGACCAATTATCTGGTTAATTTGAAGTCCTGAACTGGGATGCAGAGACCAATATCAGATTGACATTCTCCTCAGTAGACCCACATTTATAAACGTACCATAGGACCTCGGCCTTCAACGCATCGCACTTTCTAAGCTATATCTATTCCATCCTGATAACAAGTTTCAATTTCCGTTCTCCTAGCTGTTTGCATTTCTTCAAAACTGCCATTACGTGACCTCTTATGTAGAGGTAGCATTAACTTCCAGGCTTCAGAAATCTGCAACTCACCTGAAAATTTGACTGGAAAATTCTATATTCCCTCTTCTACATCATAGAGAAGTTGCACACTTGCAAATCAGATAAACCACAGCTGAAACTTTTTCTCCTCCCCAGTCATATGGCCATGTCCTTTCTTGTCCTCTGAGGCCCACAAACATCATCTCCTCTATCGTCCACTAAGCCATTAAACTCCACAATTAGTGGGGCTCTAATTCTTTCCTTCCTTTCATTTTTTTAACTGTTAATGCCACACCACAAGTACACTTGCATTAGAGCTAAGTTTATTCACTGAACTGAAAAATCGATGTGTTCACATCTAATTGACAAGCTTAATTTGAGCAATTGCATGTATCCAGTAAGACCACTTTTCATACAATGCTTTCCACACCTGAATCTCAGATTACTCCCAGAAGAAATCAGTATCATTATCTTTAGCTTTCAGACAGCTATCATGAGCCACAGATGCTTACTGCAGTATATCAGCAGGCCAGAAGCAGAGGGAGGATGGTAGCACAGCCTGACTAAATGCTCAACCCAATGCTGTTTCCCTAGGCTGCCTTAAAGCAGCCCTCCTTAAACCGTCACCAAGGTACATCAAACATTTTAGCTTTGAATTTTCAACCTGGACACCATGAAACACATTGACTTCTGTCCCTCTATATCAGTGGATAAAATTGTCATTTGAAAGTTATTTTGGGCAGAGAAACTCTCTTCCTACTATTTCTGAAGCATCTAGATTATCACTGGGCATTATACAATAATCTAGATGTGATAGAAATAATACATCGACTTCCTTGACAGGATTTCTTCCATTACCAGTGCCAAGCAGAATCAGAAGAAAACAAATGTGGAACAAAACATAAACCTTGATTATTGCTATGACTGAAGAAAAGTCTCCTTGTCTGCCAGTGTAGGGAACATAAAAAATAAATGAATTTTAATCTAGACTACATTGGACACTAGGCTGCAGACAAATGTGCTGTGATTTCCACCGAGCTTACTCTGCACTCGGCTGTCAGCTACGGAGGTATGTAACCAACACACCAAGAAAACTCCATGACTCTAAACATGAGCAGCAGCTCCATAACATCCACACCTTTCCTATGATCAGCTGGTCACGTACCAGTAGCTGTGACACATGGGTGATCAGTATAAAAATTATACAGAACATTGTCTACGTATAATTTTAGGACCAGAAAAGAACAATAGAGAGGTCGGAGATAAGCTTACAAAACATTGCTAAGACCTGCTCAAGGCGACACTGTATGTGGAAGAGCTAGAGACCACTCAATGTGGAAGCTGTTGTGTGCTCTTGGCAAAGGCCAGGAGCAAAAAAAATGGATTGAAATCATCCATAGGAAAAAGTAGAAGAGTAAAATGCACAGAAAATGTAAGTTTTAAGTTACATTATTAGTACTATTGCAGCAGAAACTATAATTATAAAAATTCAAGAGTAAAATATAAAGTTCCTCCCATGCTGCCTTCTCATCAGCTTGCATGACCATATATTGTCATTTTGCATATTTCATTTTGTGACTCAGCTACCTCCTGCGGTACAAACCTGCTCAAGACCACTGATTCTTTTTGTACATCTTAGACACATATCATGCTTTTCCTTATTTGAATAATTTCTAAGAAAAATCATAGAATCATAGAATGGTTTAGGTTGGAAAGGACCTTGAAGATCATCGAGTTCCCTCGATGTCCCATAGGCAGGGACACCTCCCACGTCCACGTCCAGCCTGGTCTTGAACACTCCAGAGATGGGGCCTCAACAACCTCTCTGGGCAACCTGTGCCAGTGCCTCACCACCCTCACAGTGAAAAACTTCTTCCTAAGGTTCAATCTGAACCGGCCCTCTTCCCCCTCGTCCTATCACTACATGCCCTAGTAAAAAATCCTTCCCCAGCTCTCCTATAGGCCCCCTTTAGGGACTGGAAGGCCGCAATAAGATGTCCCCGGCGCCTCCTCTTATCCAGGCTGAACAGCCCCAACTCTTTCAGCCTCTCCTCATAGGAGAGGTGCTCCAGCCCTCGGCTCATCCTCGTGGCTCTCCTCTGGATACGCTCCAGCAGGTCCATGTCCTTCTTCTGTTGGGGACTCCAGAGCTGGATGCAGTAATCCAGGTGGGGTCTCACAAGAGTGGAGTAGAGGGGCAGAATCACCTCCTTTGACCTGCTGGCCACACTTCTGGTGCAGCCCAGGATACGGTTGGCTTTCTGGGCTGCGATTGCTCACTGCTGGCTCATGTTGAGCTTCTTGTCAATCAGCACCCCCAGGTCCTTCTCCTCATGGCTGCTCTCCAGCCATTCCCCGCCCAACCTCTATTTGTGCTTGGGATTGCCCCGACCCAGATGTAGGACCTTGCACTTGGCCTTATTGAACTTCACAAGGTTGGCTTGAGCCCACCTCTCCAGCCTGTCCAGGTCCCTCTGGATGGCATCCCTCCCCTCCAGTGTGTCTGCATCGCCAAACAGCTTGGGATCATCAGCAAACTTGCTGAGAGTGCACTCAACCCCACTGTCCATGTCTCCGACAAAGATGTTGAACAGTACAGGCCCCAGTACCGACCCCTGAGGAACGCCACTTGTCACTGCTCTCCACTTGGACATCAAGCCATTGACCGCAACTCTTTGAGTGCGACCGTCCAGCCAGTTCTTTATTCACCCAGTGGTCCATTTGTTGAATCCATGTCTCTCCAATTTAGAGACCAGGATATCATGTGGGACAATAAAATAATCCAAACATTTTCAAACTAAACAGGATCGAATAGATAAGTGAAAAAAAAAAAAAAAATCATAGAATGGTTTAGGTTGGAAGGGACCTTGAAGATCATCAAGTTCCAACCCCCTTGCCATAGGCAGGGACACCTCCCACTAGACCAGGTTGCCCAAGACCACATCCAGCCTGGCCTTGAACACCTCCAGGGTTCACTCTTACATACGAAAACTGAGGACCTTTCTCAGTGCAACCAAATCTATTCATCCTTACTTAATGTAAAATACAACACTCCTGAAGACATGGAGAACTTTATGAGAGAGAGTTTTTTTTTTCCTTTTGTCCATTTTATTTAGTGACTCCTAAGCAGGAATTGGATAGCTATGAGAATCTACTCTAAAAATTAGAGACGTTAAAGGCCACTCACTAGTTGGCCAGCTAGTCTATTTATTTGAATGTTCATTCCCGCTCATCTTACAATCACAGAGCACATGAATTACTTTTGGAAGAGTTTATTGTGGAAGGTAATGAGACCATAAATCTGCAAGCTGTTTGCTAAGGTTCATGGAAAAAACGGACTGAAGCAACTGTCACTCTGACTGTGCCACAGAAAAAGGCCAAAACTTTGTCTTTTGGATTACATATCTGACTATGCCATAGCTATTTATGAGCCTGGTCTTACTGGTTATAAATTTGCAAAGTTTATTTAAATTTTCAGCAAGAAATCTTAATGAGAAATCATGTCTCATTCTTACTTAATTTATATGAAATTTACAAATTCTTCCTACTGAATATCATTAATACATCTTTCAAATAAAAATGCCCTTGACTGGACCATTAGATTATTATTTACCCTGGGTTAAAATCGTGGATTCCCTAAGCCAAAATAATAATTTACAGAGAAAATGAAATGGTCCACATTTCACCCTTCTAACTTCTATTCTATTTCTAGGCATTCTATTTGCTCTACTGAAGGTGCAGCTGATTTAGGAAGAGAGAAGCTTTTGTTGGAGTTCAGAGATTAGAGTGCTCTTTTTGGATGTGTCAAGCTTTTCTTCCAGAGCAATTGGTCTCTGTAGTCATTTACTGGAGATCTTGTACACAATGAAGGCATAATAGTTAACAGACCCACAGAAAGGAGATGAAGTTCATATCAAATCTGGTAATAGAATACAGATCTATACTGTAGGAAAACAGTGTTGCAAGGACATATAACATAATTTCCGGACTGGAAAGTCATTTGTTTCTTGTGAAATTAATGTTCAGTTCACTTGTTAAGGTTTATATAAGCATTAATGGTTCAGTATCTGTATAATCTTTCTCTATTCATTCCTACAGTTTATATCTCAGGACCCTTAGTGGATCGTGTTCCAGCAACAACAGTCCAGAAAAGAGAACAGTCTCAGAATAGTCCTGTAGTCTTTCAGCTCAGACTATTTCTAGTTGGGGTGATTTTTTCACACTTAACAAAGATATCCCAGAAGTCACCAGCCCTCAGGGACCCAGTTCATTTAAGGAACTGAGTAAGGCTTCAATCTAAGGTGCTGTCACACACATGAAGGATCTTCTTAATTTTGCCTTCAAAAACACTTCAGCTCAAGTTCAAGCGGGGTCAGAGGGGAGGAAAGAACCTTATTTTTTTGTTCTGACTTGGTTTGCCCTCCCTGTCTCTGGCCTGACAATAAAACCAGACTTCCAGCAAGGTCTCGATTCCATTTCACTGGAGTCACAGTCAAGGACTGAAAACAGACCAGACTAAATTCTCAACTTTTGTCACGCTGCCAGGTCTGTGTTGTGACACAATGAATAGACAGCTGAAGAACTTCTACCACCATTGTTTGCATCTCTCTATGGATAAATATATAATCTTGTTTTCCTGTAATAAAGTACCAAATTAACTTCAGGGTAGTTTAAGACAAACTTTTGGATACCACCTTCCTGAAAATAAAATATTTGATACTAAAGTAGAATCTAAACATATAACACAGAACAGGTAGGGCATGATCCAATTTGAGGGGGCTAATCAGCTACATATCCCTCATGGAGCATAACAGTCAGCGATAAAAGTGAGTTGGGAAGAGAGGAAGGAGAGAATCTTCCAGCTTTAGCAGTGTTCAAACAAAGAGTAAAACGCCTATGAATCTTTTAAAACTGTAAAAACAGAGATCTCATTCTAGTCATCAATCAGGTAGAACAGTATTACTGAAACTTGTTTCCAACTTTTTTTCCTCTACACATTTAACATTATGTCTTCACAACATAGTAAGTCAGTAGATTCTAAATCCATTAAACTGAGTTGCTTTAAAATAAATAAAATAAATCTGAGCTTATTTGACAGGCTTTATCAACACTGCAGGTGACATTCATGTACAGGTTCAGGTCCTGCGTTCAGCCACATTATAGCATGATCCCATACAAGCACTTTTTCATTTTCGAAAAGAAATGAAACATTTGAGTCAATATACTTTAAAAATGCCCACAGGTGTCCAGTAAACATATTTAACAAGGCAAAGACTGATGGTTTACTTCCTTACAGTCTCAGCAATTCATGATGCAGTTAGCTCACTCCGAGGAATAAAGTAGAAGGCATCCCCTGACTGCAGACCGTTTAGCGGTTATGGCAATGCATGCAAATGGAAAGACCAATACCTGAGTGGTCAGTGGAGAGACCTTTCTGTGTACTGGCCACCAGCGATGCACAGATGCACAAGGAGAAATAAACTGTTCCTGAAAGGAGGGCACAGATTACCTGATCCTTTTTCTGCGTCCCTTCCACAGTGCAGGACTGCTCAGGTTGTAGCACGAGGTGCAGCTTGAAGCATTCTCACGGATCGTGAGGAGCTGCAGGAGGGCAGCATGTGTCAGGTGCTGTATAGCCTCAGTTCCAGGTGTGTGAGTAATTCCCACCAAAAGCTTCTAGAAATATTCTGAAAATTAACCTTTCATGAAAAATACCTCAATACTGATCAAAGATCAGAGGGGATGCAATAAGCAGAGAATGAGCATTTCAGGAAGTTCTATGATTGTAGAGGAAAGTGACCTTCTTCTCAGATGCATATTTCTGCAGAGTGAAGCATCCCTGCAATTCATTACTATTTCTTTATGCTTTTCATCCTTTGTTTTCATCTTCCTTACAGATTTCATGTGTAGCCATAACACAAAAATTTATTCTTAATACTCAACAACGTCTTCAGGAACACTTCAGCTGCTCTGAAATTGTCACACTTACGTACCCAGCTAACATGAAAAAAGTGCTTGACAACCACCGCTTCGACCCCTTTCTGCTAATTAGGCCCTACTGGATTTCCAGCTGGATTTCCCAGCTGGTAAGAATCTAGAAAGTCAACAGAAAGAAAAGGGGGGGGGGGGGAGAAAGAAAAGCTAAAAATGCAAACTTGTTAATAAAGGTCAAAGTCATCATTAATTGCCTTTGTCTCATATTACCATAGAACAACAGTGGAAAGATCTTATATTTTAATTTTTACCCAAATACAATGAAGATATTATAACACTTGTGCTATATGGAAGCTCATTCTTTGCTGTTACAGCAACTTTTGTGTAAACCTTTGGTAAAGAGATTGAAGAAGCAACAGTAATCATGGTACACTTGGAAGTTGCTGTGGTGTTTATTTCCTCCTTGATGAACAGCTGCTATAGCACTTTGCACCATTAAAATTGTTTAGTTAGTTTCTTAAATACTAAAAGCAATTTCTGCAGGGAATTAATTGCCTCTCTAAAAGCTTTAATGATTTTTTTTCTTATTTTCCATTTCAGAAATACTTTCACTAGCTATAGATTGAAGACCAATTCTTATAGTGTCAAAATTATGCATAGACAATGGCAGGCCACTAAAATTCTGCTTATCCAGCAGGATAAATTTCACTGCAATAGTTCAAATTCCTGTGAAAGGCATGCCTCTCTGCAGGCAGGAGAGTAATCAAAGCAGGAGTGGGGGGAGAAATCCAACCCTGCCATCTGGTTGAAGAAATTTACCTTTCTGAAGAGGAAGGACAGGATGATCAGCACAGCTTTTGCTATGAGGTGAACCCATGAACAATTCATTAGCTGTGTGCTCTATGAGGAAGGATATCTCACTCAAAATCTCTGCCGGGATTTATCCTTTGACTAAAAATGCTAGGGTGTGCTTTTCTGGCTCAAATGGAATCACAGCTTTGACCAGCTTTATTTTAGCAGAAACTTCTGTCTCATGCTCGAAAGAGTGTAATGATAAACACTCCTTCCTTTTAGCACAGTTCTTGGCAAGTTCACAGCAGTCCTCAAGGTCTTTTTTTTAATTATCTGAGCTGCAGCTAAAATTTCCCAAGGAATCAAGCTGCAAGAAACATCTGAAAAAAACCACAGATAAACCCAAACCAAAGTTCATATTTGGTTCCATAGCTATTTGTATTACAGTAACGTAGGACTTAGGAACTAACATTAAGTATTATGACCCCCTTGTGAAAGGTATTGCTTAAATATGTTTCCTGTTCCTGAATGCTTTAGAAATACAAAATAAATTAAAATAAAAAAAAAAACAATATGGAGGCGGACAGGAGGACATGTTGGAAGAAGGAAGGAAGGAAGTGCCTGTTACAGTAGGTAGTGTCCTACAGGTGTCATTGGTATGACTACAAAGTAGTTAGTGATTTGGTAGACATACTATCAAAGAAATTCCTTTATAGAAGATTCAAAAGAAGCTTTGCAATTTCACCTTCCCCAAGCATGACAGAAACCATAAACGCCTTTTTTTGAAGAGATAATAAACCAATGATGAGAAATAATGCTATGGAAAAAAAATGAGACGAATTGAAACTTAAACAGCAAATAGGAGAAGATCAACAGGGATAAATATTGCCTATGAAGGGATCTGTGCAAGGACAGGTCTGCAGTCCATTATTAGAATAAAAACTATAGTTTAAAACATTCACATCTTTTGTAATATAAGCTATAGGACACTGATTTGTGGCGCAGAAAATATTCTCTATAAAAAACTAAGAAAAGGTAGATTCAAAAGGTATATTTGCAACAACTGGGAGGGAAGAATTAAATTCCAGCAGCAAATTCCTCTAAATTTAACCTTGGGGAACACTTCTTGTTTTATAGTGTAAATTTTCCTATGATTTTCATATATTATTTTGCAATTGGCTGCCTGCTGTTATACATATTTTCAGGATTTCAGCATACTTACTACAGTAACTAAATAAACTTCCTAACATCCCTTTGAAGAAAGGAAGAACTTGCATTCATGAATACAGTTAGGCTGGACAGAGAAAGAGATGAAGAGCAAAGTTCAACTGACTTTTAAGAGATCCAAACATAACTGCTGGGATGTGTAAGACACCCCTAAATTCCACTATTGTCATTGGAGATCTCATCAGTACAGTCCTGGAATCTGGAGGGCTGACCAGCTAACAGGGACAGGACTCATTTTCTCATCTATAGGGACCTTTGATAATCTAGATCACCTTAGTCAGCCTAGATACCTTACAGTATCTAAGATGCTTCAACAGGCTCCCTTGATTTTCTTCTCCCATTGTTTCTTTTCACCTTCAGCTGGACAAGGGTGACCATTTAACAAATTCAAATTCCCAGTGTTAAAAGCGAAGCTATAGGATCAGTTCAGGAGAATTATTTCTGCACAATTACATGCTGTGCAGCCATTTGTGAAAGTGTAAAGTCAGCTTAAAGCAGAGAAATTGATATGTCACCATCTATTGATAGTTGTTCTAATAGAAGGCAAAGGACAAAAATCAGATTTATGTAAATGCTACTGTTATCCTCCCAGCTAAAAAGTGAAACTGGCACAGCTCTATTTCTTTATACTGGGCAAAATACTTGCATCTCATATGCTATAAATAAAAGTCCAGCTTAGGAATGACAAAAATAAGATAACAAATTCAGAAAAAATATCTGTGGATTATTCAATTCATGTAATATTATAAACTGACAGAGCAATACATAAAAATGATACTTTCTTGCTATCTGAGTGAATCAAAGCAATTAGATTCCAGATTACCCTTTTTGTTAATTTCTTCAATGATGAAATGAGTTGCCTGTGCCTCCCAATTGACTTGCAGTTTGTCTCTCCAGGATTCTTTGACCTCTTTCCTCACCTTGAAGAATACATTACTTTGTAAGTAGCCCAGGGAAACAGAGAGGAATATATGACAGAGTTAATGGTATACACATCATACCTTTGTCTATAATAAACTTGTACAGTATTCTGCAATTTCTTTTAGCAATCAGCACCCTGAAAACATTGTTGTCCAGAGGGGTGAAACTCACCCAAGGATGAAACAGCAGAAGAAGGTCTGAAAGTCACTTAAGTTCCTATTTCATGGCACTAACTTTCTCTGTTAGTCTTTCATATCACGAAAATATTCTCTTTTATCTGAAGGATAAGAAAGGCATGAACAACAGCTACTTAAATTTCAGCACATTTGTCTGTAAATTTAATGTAAAGCTGCCTTGAGGAAAATGGGTTATCTAGTTCTCTTCCACCCAAGCTCACAGCAAGATAAACTATAATGTTATTCTTAGCAGATGTTTGCCTAAATCATTCCTTAAATGATGCAGATTTTGCTACTTCTATTGACATTCCTTAGCTAGTCTACCAGAAATGTTTTCCTAATGCCCAATCTAAATCTCTCTTGCTGAATATTAAGCCTATTCTTGTCTTGGATGACAGAATAGGGAATACAGTTATTAAACACGAAAATGTCAATACAAAGCTTGAAGGAACTGTAAATGTTTTGGAACCCAGAGAACAATTTACTAATTTCTATTTCGCAGCTTATCCAAAAATGGTTGTCATGTCTGCCTGCGGTCCCTTTTTTCCTAAGCTAAATTCCACGTCTTTTCATATTTCCTCATTTTTCAAGATGTCTGCTCATTTTCCATATTCTTGCTAGTTGGCACACATCCTTTTTGAGGTTGTAGTGCCTCAAGTTCCAAGTAAAGGGCTTAGTAGTACCCAGTAGAGCAGAACAATTAATCCGTGTGTCTATTGCAAGATACACTCTTACTTAACAAAATGTGCGCCATTAACACTTGTTTCAAATTGAGATACACTGTAGGAGAATATATTTTTCTCTAAAACTGCAGTCTATGCAGTGTCGTCTTCTTTATTCTGTTCCACTAAAAATTTCTGCCTAAAAATTTGCAATTCTCCTTGAATTATAAATTTAATAACTGTATTCTTTTTTATATTATTCAAGTAGTAACAAAATTGTTGAAAAAACAGTGAAGAGAAAAAAAATCCCTCAGAAACCACATGAAGTTCTATCCCAGTAAGTCTTTCCAGCCACTTTTGCCTGTTCACCTTTGCAGTTAAATCCATGCCATGTTGCTCTATCTTGCTGCTCAGAGTAGTTTACATTAATTCTATGTATAGGTCTTGATTTGCCTTTGCTACTTAATTTTAGATAGTCACTATCTGCTAGCTTTCCATCAGCAGGTCACCTATAGAATGACAAAACTCTTCCATAAAGTCCAAAAAATAATTTGTCTGTGTTCAGGCAATAAATATTCCCAACAGCTATTAGATTTCTTTGGATTTGGATCAAGGAATAAAAGACAAAGTCAGTTTTAAATCTTTTTAACTACTTTAATTAACACTTCCCCTTCACACAAATCTGATATGGACACACTGATGGTGAGCTGGAATGTATATATGCAGAGTTAAGACAACTCACCATCACTAAAAGTGAGATTTATGTAAGTTTTGCACAACTCTTACTGAATAGGTAGCATTAATTTTATCAGAAATGTTTCAAATGTCCTTTTAAAAGCCAATCAAAGACTGGCGTGATGTGTCCATTTAATTAGAAGCAGAAAAATGTGATCCTTATGCTGTTGTCAGGAGCATATTGCATGCGGGGATTGAAATACATTTGATTGGCTCCTCAACGTGTAGCTTCGCTTCAAGCAACAATTCTAGAGCACAGATAATTGGTGCCCTGCAGCTTTCCCCACTGAAAATCAATTGAATTTCCATTACGTTTCAATTGTCTTGCAGTGGGAAACCTACAGGGGTTTGTTGGCTGGTGTTTTTTTAATATTACCTTCTGCACTAGAGAATAAAAGTTTTTAATGCTTTTCCCTAGGTAAGCAACTAGCAACACAAGAAAATAATCAATTCAAACACTCCGCTTTCCATGAAACTCCATTCCCAAAAGGGCAAGTAATCTTCCCCTGTATTGTATGGATTTTCTCATACTTCCAGCCTTGCCTCGGTCACCATGGTCTGCAGTTATTTTTGCAATGTGTTCTTCACCTGGTACTTCATCTGGAAATGTTTTTTCATATGATTATTCACAGCAGCCAGCACCATACCCAGTAGCAACACACGTGTCGAGTAATGCAGTACTTCAAATCTGTACATCTCGAAAGGCAAAGGAAAAAAAAACAACAAACATTTATTTTGGTGTTCATTAGTTTACAATCTTGTAAATAACAGAACTATCTTTCCAGTTACATTTTTGTGCAGCCAAACCATGTGGCCATATAAAACTGAGCACAGGACGGGCTGAAGCAAGGTGAGGCAAGGGCTTGTATCACCACCTCGTATTTTCTTTCTCTGTTTACAGCAATCGCTTTCACCTTATTAGACTGCACAAGGCACGGCATCCACATTGACTCCTTACTCTGACCCCAAATGGCCAGTACTGAAAAAATTTGTTGTAGTCATCAGGAGAAAGCTGGCAGAATGTAGCCCCGTGTAATCAAACACAGATTTACCAAGGAGAAGTATACATCCATGGCCTCCCTTATTTTAGCGACAGCCTTTGGAAACAGAGCACAGTGATATTTAACTATCTTGTCAGAACAAACACAGGTGGCATTTGGGAAATAAAGGGGTAAAGGAAAAACTAGAAATGTATTAGATCAGATCAATTGAAAGGGATTGTTCTTTGAATGGAGGGCTGTTTTATTAGCAGCAGCCTCCCGTGCCTTATTCTGATATCGCTACATGACTTTAGAAAAGCCAGGGGAAAGGCAAGCATTATTTTAAACCTTAATCAGGTACCAGAATAAAAGACTGCTGGAGAGAGAAGAAATGGTAAATCATCTTGAAATGAAAGTTCCAACAAAGTCTTTCTGAAACTTTACCTTCAATTTTATATTTGGTGTTTACTTAAACTACACAGAGTTGATACGTATCTTCCTTCAACTTATAATAAGAATTTCTTTTCTTTTGCTTTTAAAAAAGAAAAAAGCAATTTTAAAAACTTTTTCACTGATCAAATTTACCATCTGAAATGCCACTGAATGATGATATTCTAGAATAATACAGTTACATTATTCCTGATTTCTAAACAATTTCTGACATTGTAAACAACACAGTTCAAAAGTAAAAGGTCTTCTCACCACTATGAAATGCTGCTCAAAAGTACTTATGCATGAACAGCCCATCTACCAACAATTTCCAATATAAAGAGACAACATCTGCGACTCCAAGTTACAAGTTGTATTTTAAATCCATTCTCCCCATGTAATGCTGAAGAGTTACATCAAACGTTTGCTTCCACAAACTTCAAAGATGTGCCAAATTCCAAATTTAATTCACAAAGTATAACCGATGACATACTAATGGATGTTACATTAATATAGCTATAGAAACAACATTACATTAATTAGAAATTTGTAAATGCTGTAATTAAGATATTCAGTGACAGCTGCCTTTCCTGTCCCTTAGCTTCACCAAGAAATCTCTCAGCACTACTTATTTTGGAATCGTCAGCTGCACGGATGCAGGAAGAGCCATCTGTTGGCATTTTTTAAATGTTAACTGACAGAGGTTCCAAACAATCGCTTCTAGTACTTTTTAAAAAAAATCCCAAGTAGCATTAATTATTTTTAAAAATTCTGTATCTGACTTTGGCAGAATTTGTGTCATTGCCACTTAAAAATGTGTGCATCTTTGGCTTCAGATCTGGCTGATGTACTCTACCAACACAGGATCAGAATAATACTATTGCCTCATTTGTGTAGGTAAAGCACTTTAATGTTTTATCCTTAGTCATTTTTTTAAAGCTTTACTACCCAAAAGAGATGCAGTCATCTGCCAAAGGCCTACAAAGTCACTCTATGGATACTTCGTCTTCATTGTCAAGTCAAGGTTTATTTTTCTTCACATTTGGGTCTTCCATGGGTTCAACACAGATCATTTTGATACCAATCTACGTGACCCTTCTTTCTCTTCTGTAATCTTTATATCTTCTTAACCAGGCTGTTCTTCATATATAGGAAATCCAGAAAGCTACCACCACTCTTCTGTGTTAAAGTTTTTGCTTTCATACTCTAAATTCTTACTTATCTCAATGGACTTTTGATCTTGCTCATCAGCGCAGCCCACACCCCCCCAAATCTAGCATTCCTACTCTGTTCATTTACTCCCACCATACGAAACCATTTCCTTGTGAATAACATTACTCCCTCTTTGATGTTTACACCCTCCAAACAATCTGTTGCTGTTATCAGACCTGAAGGAATAATGAATTCAGTGAATTACACATTTTTTCCCTGTGTCAGCAAGCAGATGGCAAAATTCTCAAACTCATTCATCATTTGAAATTATATTGGAAGAGCCTTCAGTTTTGCTGTGTGGGAGCTGCATGAATGACAGACATTCTGCACATCCACATTATCGACTAAGTTAACTCCATGGTTAACTCCTGCGTCCCAGTTTCCCACTCATCATCACTATAAAAACATTCATTTTCTCCCAAAATCTCGTAAACTGCCTCTACCCTAAGAAAAAACTTTGCTGGAACTCTGGGATAGTTTATTTCAAGGACAATTTTCAACAGCCACTGTGGATAAGATAGCATCAGGTCTGATTTCCTACACTCTACTCACCACTACAAAAATCAGCTTTGGCTGCAAACTGGTTTAAGTACCTTGAATTTCCATCCCAACCTTTCGACACATATAGTACCATGCAAGAAAAACAATGTTCTGCTGGAGTGCAGCTCAGCTGTCTTATCATTTCACACACTGCAATATTAAAAAAAAAAAAAAAAAGTTAAAAATTTTATTTATACTCTAGGGCCACAGGGAGCTCCAAAAGAAATCTAGGAAGATTCAGGGTTGTGTTGTGTAAGGCATATATGGCTGTACTACTGATAAATTTACAGAGCTTTGAGCAGAGTGGATAGGACCTCTCTGCATCACTTTGCTTCGAGTGAAGGCATTTAATATTGCGGGTGTAGCCATTAAGCCTCGAACACAAGAATCTTTTCACTCATCCAAGCAAATGTTCTGTTTAATTTGACAGTGTAGTTCTTCAGGTGGAACAAGACCGACTTCCCCATTCTTCCACTGAAAGAAAGGGGTTGGGGCAGGACTGGGAGCACGTGTAGAGGTGCATGTGATGTTTTGGACTTTTAGTCTTCCAGAAGCAGAAGAAGTAGAGCAAGCCTGGGCTTTCTAAGGTGACTTCCTAGTTAGTAACACTGGTTAAGGCTGTGCCCAAAGATGCAATGGAGTCTTTAAACAGCTTCATTAATAAAATATCAATAAAGCATAAATAAATCACTATGTCAAATAACCCTGTTGAAATGTAACAGCTACTTTGCATGTCTAAGCATATCACAAATTGCTTGTAAATCTGATGTTATGGTGTTTATAGCAACCTCTGATTTTTAGCAGCCTGGGGCACTCTAAGGAGAGATTATTTTAAAGAGGTTAATGGATAGAATGAAAAAGAGACTGATAATCTCAGAGCCTAAATTTTCAGTGCTGGCTCCTGTAGTAGAATCTAAACCCATGAATTGTGGAGTAGAGGGATTTCCTAATAAGCATAGGGAGATTTGTTCATCATAGAACAGGACATGCAGGAGCCAGTCTTAGACTAAGGAACCAACAAACATTTTGTTATAAAAGAATGTACCTCAAATCCAAAACCAACCTGGGAGATGCATTATCTGGGACTAACCGTCCTCAATCCCTTCCCAAAATGCAGTACCTAAGCTCTTTTCCTTGGGCAAGCAGTGAAGGGGGTCATGCATTTATTTGAAACTACCCTTCATGCTCTGTGTCATTATTTAGAACAAGCCCTTATGAAGTGCAAACCCCAAAATTAATTCTTTTCTTTCACTGAGGAGTTTGAACCTCTTTCTCAAGAAGTTAACTGCCTCGTTCTATACCATGTATGTGGTCAACATTTCATCACTGTTTCCTTAGCCAGTGACTTCTTAGCATAAAGTATAGAAACCTTTGTTAAAGAAAGAACTACACCACTCTAACCACAAGTTTATGGAATTATGTTCATTGTCTTAGGCTTAGTCAATCCTATAAACCGTGGAGACTGATACTGCTTCTCTCATACCTGTATCCATACTCCCTCTGCAAGGTGGGTGATATGGGGTTCACAATTGAAACTGGGCTGCTAAGAAGTATTCTGATCTCTACACAATTTTTGTGTTAAAATGGCATACCGTGGGGGTTGGTTTTTGCTTTTTGGGGTTTTTTGGGTTTTGTTTTGGGGGTATTTTTTTGTGATTTTGATTTGGTTTGTTGTTTATTTCAAGCTAAATAAGAGGAGGAATGTCTTTCCTGTAAAGCTTGACAGAACTTAGACATAAAAGAAACATGGTTGCTCACACTTTCAACTCCAGGCCACTTCTGGTCACGGTGAAACAGAACTCTGAGTTTCCCAGAAACTTGCTGAAAATATTAATGTCCAGAGGCACCTATGGTGAGATTAATGTAACTTCTACACCTGAGCTGGCTCGACATGATTAAGAATAATTTTTAATTAAATTTATCAGAGCTTCTGATTAGGGTTGAATACATGAACTATGAAGACTCCAGTTCGGCTCATAGGCAAATTGATTGGATTCTTCTATCTTCCATTAACCTTGAATGTATCAATAGCATTGTGCTCAAACTACATAGCAATGCAAAAAGATTTTAATTACTTCCGTGACTTCTTTCAAAGTTAGAGATCTCAAAATTCTTTTTAAAATTCTAGGAAAAACTCCTGTAACCTATGGTACGTACTTTTTATTAGCAGAGTTACAAATACTCACAAACAAAGGGGCTTCATCAAATTACATGCCTTTGGATCAAAACTACTAAATCAATAAACCACTATGTTAAAAAATAGAAAATTCTTCAGTGAAATTTATGTGAAAGAGTCAGCATTGTTTCCATCAAAATGAGTAATCAAATGAACATAGCAAACACACCACAACCTTTACGAGCTTCCATTTACAACTGATTTATTCATGTTTAAAAATGGAGTTTTGTAGTGTAACTCCATTATGCCGTAAAAGGAATTGCTAAATCAACAATTAACAGTAGTAATAAGAGCAAAACTTTTATCCATATACAAAACTTTTACCGTAAGTTTTGAAATACTTTTTAAACTTTCATTTTTGAGACTTTCCGCCCTTTTAGCATCTATGTATCAGAAAAAGAAAATCAATGTCATTAAGAAAAGCCGGGGTTTGCTGGTCAATAGTACAGAAAGGAGAGAGGACTACAGTTTAAAGGGAAAAATTCAGCACCCAATCAATTAAGGACTTCAGGAAAGTCTGGGCATAAATATGAAGTCATTAATATTTCCACTAGCACAATCAGATCATTACAAGATGTCCACCTGTTTGAGCATTTTGCTGCAGTGGTCTGGGACTTAAGTTTGAAAGTCTTTGTAAGCAGCAGAAAAATGCAGAAAATGTCTTATTCCTGAGAAGGTCTTGCCTGTGAGAGTAAGGAATACTTGCACGAGAAGGTTTTTCAGGGTTTATATTTTCACTCATATTAACGACACTTTCAGAGGACTAAAAGTTCCCACCCCATATCATAGCAGAAACTGATTATACGGGAACTAAACCTGAAGATAATTTTCTCTTCTAATTCTCCTCCTCTTTCTTCCTCAGAGGAAACTTGAGGACACCAGAACTGATGAAAGAGATTAAATGGGTTTAGTCTGACTTTGCAGAGCAACTGTTAGGGATTCCAGATTTTACTGTTGGTATTAAACATATTCCAATGAAACAAGAAGGTGACAGAACCCTGTCCTTGAGGGATTAATGGATAATTTCAGAATAATTATCCTTCCAATTCGCAAGGCTGATGGAAAAAACACCTTTTAATCAAATAAGGAGAACTTGGTTAGTTATTTGACGGTGTTCTCTGTTGATTTAGGCTAGACCGAACCACAAGGAATCTGTAATAATATAAGATTGCAAAGTAAAACACACCCAAGATCAAGATAATCCATAATTCTGATTTTAACTGTAGTCAGAAGCAGATGCTAAGAAAAAGGTGCAATAAATTAAAAATAGAAAGATGAGAAAAAAATGCAGCCTCTGCACTAAGCTGCGTCCTGGTTTCCAGCAAATAACAGTGGTCCTGCAGCACAGCACATTGCGTTCTTTGCGATTCCTTCTGGCATTAATTAGATTATGCCCAACCCAGTTTGGCATATCAACCCTTTTGTGAGTCTTGTTAAATTGTAAATTCAATGAAAAACCAACAGGTTGTTCCATTTCCGCAAAACCATCAAAAATAGGGAACTGTTTGGCCCAGGAAAACTGTGCTTAATCTCCGATTTCCCAGCTCAGCGATGCTTGGAAGTGAATAACTGGTGGAAAGGAGACATCGAGACATTCCTACCTGTTCTCTAACACATACATCCCCAGGAGAAGAGCTAAGAGAACATAGTCATTATAACTATACTGCTCCAGCGTACACACCAAAGGGATATGAAGCACGACATCCTGCGTCCCATTACACTGTGAAGTATGAGATTATAAAATCTTCAGGAAAAGATATGTTTAGCAATATACAATGTCAGGCAAAACAATGGTGGAATAATAGTAGCAAGTGGGTGATATAATAGTATAAATACGAACTATAAAGTAGATATAACCAGCAAGAATATATAATACCTTGTTAAATAAGCTATTGCAGTCAAGGAAGCAGAAAGTTCACTTTAATCTAGTTGAAGCTTAGAAGAAAAAAAAGAACAAAAAACAAAAAAATAATTGAAACATCAACTTGTCTTATGAAAAAAAGGTTCAGAAAACCAGCAAAAAAAATGTTATTGTAGGAATACAGAAGTTTCATTTCAATGGGTTTTACTTCATTGTTTCAGCATTTAATATAACTTACAAGAAAGCTTTTGTACTGCCTTCACTTTAGGTAGTGCATGAGTCAAAAACATCATAGAATCACGGATTCATGGAATGGTTTGGGGGTTGGGAGGGACTTTTAAAGATCTTCTAGTCTAACCTCCCTCCTGCAGGCAGGGATATCCTTCACCAGATCAGGTTACTCAAAGCATCATCCAACCTGATATTGCCCTTTTTAAAAATGGGCATAATGTTTCCATTTTACCACTCTATGGGGACTTTACTTGAACACAATGACTTGAAATATGATGGAGAGTGGCTGGGCAACAACATCCGCCAATTCCCTCAGGACCCCGGAGTGCATCTCATCAAGTCCTGTGGACTTATGTATATTCAAGTTCTTTAGGTGGTTTCAAACTTTATGTTCTCCTACAGTGTGACTTTGTTCCCCTAGTCCCTGTCTTGAGTTTCAGGGGCTTGAGAGATCATAGATCATAGAATCATAGAACGGTTTAGGTTGGAAAGGACCTTGAGGATCATCTAGTTCCAACCCCCTCTGCCATAAGCAGGGACACCTCCCACTAGATCAGGTTGCCCAAGGCCACGTCCAGCCTGGCCTTGAACACCTCCAGGGATGGGGCCTCAACAACCTCTCTGGGCAACCTATGCCAATGCCTCATCACCCTCAAAGTGAAGAACTTCTTCCTAATGTTCAATCCAAACCTGCCCTCTTCTAGTTTAAAGCCATTCCCCCTCATCCTATCACTACATGCCCGAGTAAAAAGTCCTTCCCCAGCTCTCCTGTAGGCCCCCTTTAGGTACTGGAAGGCTGCCAAAAGGTCTCCCTGGAGCCTTCTGTTCTCCAGGCTGAACAGCCCCAACTCTTTCAGTCTCTCCTCGTAGGAGAGGTGCTCCAGCCCTCGGATAATCCTCGTGGCCTCCTCTGGACCCGCTCCAACAGGTCCATGTCCTTCTTATGTTGGGGTCTCCAGAGCTGGACGCAGTACTCCAGGTGGGGTCGCACATTGCTGGCTCATGTTGAGCTTCTCGTCAATCAGCACCCCCAGGTCCTTCTCCTCAGGGCTGCTCTCCAGCTATTCCCCACTGAGCCTGTAACTGAGGCAAAAAAGTTGTTGAAGTACCTCAGCCTTCTTCATGTTGTTTGTCCCCAGTTGTCCTCCTTCATTTATCAGGAGGGGTTACATTTAATTCCTTTGCTGTCCAACATACCTGTAGGAGCCCTTATTATCCTTCTTCACATCCCCTGCCTTATTCAGCTCCGGCTGTACCTTAGCTTTCCTGATCCCATCCCTACACATACAGGTAGCATCCCTATATTCTTCCCAGGATACCTGTCCCTGGTTCCACTGCCTGTGCATTTATTTCTTACACTTTAGTTGGACGAGGAAGTCCTTACTGAGCCATGCTGGTCTCTTGCCTTCCTTGCCTGATTTCTTACACAAGGGAATCAAGAGCTCTTGCGCTCTAAGAAATATGTCCTTAAAGAATTAACAGCTCTGTTCAGCTCTTTTATCCCAGGGGTTCCATCCACTAATTCTCTGAACAACCACAAGTTTGCTTTCCTAAAATTCAGGGTCCTGCTCTACTCTTCACTTATCCCATATCCCTCAAGATCATGAATTCCACCAGGACATGAACACTGTAACCCAGGCTACCACCTATCTTGACATTTCTAATTAGTTCATCCATGTTGGTTAGCAATAGGTCTAGTAACACTTCTCCTCTGGTCAGGCTCTCTGTCACTGGGATTAAGAAATTATGCTTGTTGTTCTCCAAGAGTCTCCTGGACTGCTTACAGCTTTTGCTGCTTTTCCAGCAGATGTCAAGGTGATTGAAGTCCCCCAGTAGGATCAGAGTCTGCAAGCATGATGCTTTCTATAGTTGAAGTAAGAATGCTTCGTTAATAGGCTCACCTAGATCAGGTGGCCTGTAGCAAACACCAACCAGGAGGTTTCCTTTGCTGGCTTGGCACCTAATTTTTGTCCATAACTCCTAATACATTCATCACTGTTTTTCAAAGATAGCTCTGTGCAGTCAATTCATTATTTTACATATTGGGCAACCCACCCCACCCCGCCTTTCCTGCTCGTCCCCTCTGAACAGTTTATAGCCA
Source organism: Vanellus vanellus (assembly GCF_965231255.1). Lineage (NCBI taxonomy): Eukaryota > Metazoa > Chordata > Aves > Charadriiformes > Charadriidae > Vanellus > Vanellus vanellus. The sequence continues at coordinate 216,441,591 of NC_138905.1, read as the reverse complement.
TCAATTGCAGCACTCTAGTCGTGCGATTCATCCCACCAAGTTTCAGCGATAGCAATTGGATCATAGATTTCTAGTTGCACAGTGGCTTCCACCTCCTCCTGTTTGCTCCACATGCTGTGTGCATTGGTATAGAGGCACTTCAGCTGGGCAACCGACCACATCAGCTTTTTAGAGGAACACACCCTAATTCCATGGAGGCATTTCACAGGTATTTCCCTGTTGGTTCCTAACACATCAACAGCACCTGGCTCTTCTCTGTTGCTTGAAACTTTATCCCCTTCCCCCCTGTTATATCTAGGTTAAAGCTCTCCTCATAAGTCTGGCAAACTTGTTGTCAAAAAACCTCTTGCCCCACTTCATTAGGTGAATCCCATCAGCTCCCAACAGACCCAGCTTCTCAAACATAGATCCATGACTGTAGGAGCCAAAACCTTGAGTATGGCACCAGCCATGCAGCCAGGAATCCACCTGTTCAATTCACCTCCACCTTCCTGAACCCTTTGGTCTGAATGGGAGGATAGAGGAGGACCATCTGTGCTCCAGATCCTTTTAACATTGTTCCGAGGGACATATAGTCTCTTTTGATGGTTCTAAGTCACCTGATCGCAGTCTCATTAGAATCTACATGGAATAGCAGGAGCAGATGACAACCTGTAGGTTTCACTGGGCTCGGCAACCTCTTCGTGACACTGTGAGTGCAAGCTCGTAGTAGGCAGCAAACATCTCTAGAGAAATTATCTGGGTGGCAAATGGGTTCTTTGTTGCAGCTCAGTAAGGAATCTCCAATTACTAATAATTTATATCTTTTTGTGGTGGCCCTGGTTCTAATCCAAGTGGTTGGTTGGATGAATTTTGCATGGTCAGCTTCACCTGGGTCTCGTCTGTGACTCATGAGCTCTGCATTCTTTACCCCCAGAGCACTGTATCTGTTACACAGGGGCACTTGAGGGGAAGGGGGAAGGTGCCCCAAGCAAAGACACGGGGCCAGTCTCCTTCATCTTGATGGATGTGAAATTAATTCTGTCATAAAATGTTTAGCTTTTGTTGCATCAGCCCTTACAATGGAAAGCTTTTGCACCAGAAAATTTCCACACAATCTAATTTAAATCATTTATATAGAAATGTTTTCTAATACAGTTGTGTTAGACTGAATCAGACCCCAACTTGTTATATATTTTTTTATGGTTTTGTATGTTTTATTTTTCATTTAACTCTTTAACCATAACTGGGGATATTTATAAGGAAAATCAGCAGGCATATTATGGACTGCTTGATACATTCACTGGTTTTGAATTCATTGACTGCCTCACTAATTTCCATCCTTCTGAAATTCAGTTCTAAACTAAAAGCGCCAAGTTAATAATATTGTACTTTTTAATAATTTCCTAAATTTTCTCAAGGAAAATGTTATGTGCTTCTGAAAGTGCCTGGGTCAAAGCCTTTGGGGAGATTTCAGCTGGTTGTATCACAGCATAAAAAAAAAATATCAAATTGCTTGAGTTTTGCATAGTAAATGAAACATTCATCTGAATACTCAAAACAGCTGCTAGTGTTACAATTAAGATTCCATTTAATTGTGATTTTCAAATGGTTAACAGAAATCCAAAGGACTTGAGGTTTGAAATCATAGAATGGTTTGTGTTGGAAGGGATCTTTAAAAGTTATCTAGTCTGACCTCCCTGCAGTGAGCAAGGACATCTTCAACTAGATCAGGCTGCTTGGGTCCCCGTCCAATCTGACCATGAATCTTTCCAGGCATGGGACATCTACCACGTCTCTGGGAAACCTGTGCCAGTGTCTCACCACCCTCATCGAAAAAAATTTCTTCCTTCTATCTAGTCGAAATTTACCCTTTTTTAGTTTAAAGCCATTACCCCTTCTCCTATCACAACAGGCCCTGCAAAACCTTCTGTCCCCATCTTTCCTGTAGGCCCCCTTTAAGTACTGAAAGGCTACAATAAGGTCTCCCCAGATACTTCTTTTCTCCAGGTTGTTCAACCTCAACTCTCTTAGACTGTCCTCATAATAAAGGTGCTCCTCTGATCATTTTTGTGGCCCTCCTCTGGACCTGCTCCAACAGGTCCATGTCTTTCCTGTGCGGAGGGCTCCAGAGTTGGACACAGTAATCCAGGTGGGGTCTCACAAGAGCAGAGCAGAGGGGCAGAATCACCTCCCTCACCCTGCTGGCCATGTTTCTTTTTATGCAGCCCAGAATGTGGTTGGCTTCCTGGGCTGCGAGCACACATTGCTGGCTTATGTACATCTTTTCATCCACCAGTACCCCAAAGTTGTTCTCCTCAGGGCTGCTCTTAATCCCTTCATCCCCCAGCTTGTATTTATAATGGGGGTTGCCCTGACGCAGATGCAGGACTCTGCACTTGGCCTTCTTGAATCTCATGAGGTTCATGGGCCCACATCTGTAGCCTGTCCTGGTCCCTCTGGATGGCATCTCATCCCTCAGATGCACCATTAAGCTTGGATGTCATGCACAAATTTGCTGATGGTGCACTTGATCCCACTGTCTATGTTATTGATGAAGATACTGATCCCAATATGGACCCCTGAGAAACACCACTTTTCACCGATGTCCATCTGGACATTGAGCCGTAGACTGTGGTGGATGGAAAGACACGGATTCCGATATGCAGGATCGAAATCACTTTATTAAGCAAGCATGCTCTTTATATACTTTTCTACCAAGGCCAGTAATTTTCTACTTTATTTTTTTACACCATCGCGTGCTCTAAAAGATCATGTTCCCACTGAAAAGGGAATCTCTCTTCCCTGTAAGCAGCACCTCCTTATCTAGGGAGTAGCTTCACATAACTTCATCGTTCGCCAAAACAGTGCTGCAGCTGCTTATTCCTCCCTATTAATTCTACCACACTTAACCCTTCTTTTGCCTCAGTCCCCACAGTAGACCACTACCCTCTGTATGGATCCAACCAATTCCTCACCCACTGAACAGTCCACCCATCAAATCCATATCTCTCCAACTTAGAGAGAAGGATGTTGTGGGGAACCATGTTAAAGGCCATACAGAAGTCCAGGTAGAAGACACCTGTGGCTCTTGCCTTGTCTACTGATGCAGCCACTCCATCATAGAAGGCCACTAGGTTGGTCAGGCAGGACTTGCCCCTGGTGAAGCCAGGCTGCCTGTCTCAAATCACCTCCCTGTCCTCCATGTGCCTGTGCATAGCTTCTAGCAGGATCTGTTCCATGATCTTCACAGGTGGAGAGGTGAGTTGGTAGTTCCAGGGTCCTCCTTCCTAAGCTCTTTAAAAATGGGAATGATGTTTCCATTTTTCCACTCTATGGGGACTCTGCCTGAATGCAATGACTTTTGAAATATGATGAAGAGTGGCTTAGTAACTGCATCGGCCAGTTCCCTCAGAACTCTGGGATGCATCTCATCAGGTACATAGACTTCTGTATGTTCAGGTTACTCAGATGGTCATGAACCTGATCTTGTCTTACAGTGGGAGAGACCAGATTCCCCCAGTCCCTGCCTTGCAGTCCATCCACTTGAGAGGTTTGGGAAGAGAGGTTGCCAGTGAAGACTGAGGCAAAAATGCTGTTGAGTACCTCAGCCTTCTCCTCGTCTGTTGTTACCTGTTTGCCAGTCTTGTTCATCGGGACAGTACGTTTTCTTTGACCTTCCTTTTTCTGGTTGACATACCTGTAGAAGCCCTTTTTATTATTTTTTGCATCCCTTGCCAAGTTCGGCTCCATCTGCCCCTTGGCCTTCCTGACGCCACCCCTACACAACCGGGCAGCATCCCTATACTCTTCCCATGGTACCTGTCCCTCCTTCCAGTGCCAGTGCATTTCCTTCATGCCCTTTAGTGTGACCAGCAGATCTCAACTCAGCCATGCCAGTCTCTTGCCCTCCTTTCCTGATTTCTTACACTTGGGGATCAAAAGCTCTTATGCTGTGAGTAAAGCATCCTTAAAGATCTTCCAGCTCTATTGTGCTCCCTTGTCCCTGAAGGCAGTTTCCCAGGGGGATCCAATTGATTAACCCCTTGAAGAGCTGGAAGTTTGCTTTTCTAAAATTCAGGGTCCTGACTTTACTCTTCCCCTGACCCATATCCCTCAAGACTGAGAGCTCCACCAGTGCATGATCACCACAGCCCAGGCTGCCTCCGGGTTTGACGTCACCAATTAGCTCACTTGCATTTGTGACCATCAGGTCCAGTATCACCTCTCCTCTGTTGGGTCTGTCTATTACCTTGCTTAAGAAGTCATCCTCAATCCACTACAGGAGTCTCCTGGATTGCCTACAGCTCACCATACTACTTTTCCAGCAATTGTTGGGGTGGTTGAAGTCCCCCAGCAGGATGAGAGCCTGGGAGCGTGATGCCTCCTGTAGCTGGAGTAAGAAAGTTTCATCAATAGGGTCCCCTCGACTGGGCAGCCTGTAGTAGACACCAACCATAAGGTTCCCTTTGTTGCCTCAGTCTCTAATTCTGACCAGTAAGCTTTCAACCTGCTCGTGGCTATTCTTCAGAGACAGCTCTTCACACTCTATCCATTTCTTGATGTAGAGGACAATGCCTCTGCCCCTCCTTCCTCACCTGGCCCTTCTGAACAGCCTGTTCAGAAACCCCCCAGGCTGGTTTTGATAGGCATAGCGGGGGTCACAGTTGCTCTGGCAATGCCCAATCCTCGTCAACATCTACCCAGAGAGCTGCCAGCATCTGGAAGGTCTCTCTGCTGCCCTGGCATTTTCCCACCTCAGGAAAACCTCCTGTGTGCTGAGATCTGTCATTCTGCTGTGAGTTGGGCCAGCTCTGGAGCAGTTGCCCTCAGCAACATCAACCCTTGATCCAGGCAACTGTAAATTCTATGAATATGCAAATTGCACTGTAAGCTAAAAATGTTATAATTCAGGGAAAGAATAGTATATAAGAAGCTATGCAATGTGCAAGATGTACTAGAGGAAGAGAAGAAGACACATTTGCTTGTTCTCAACTTAAGGCAGCTCTGTCTTAGCTCTAAATCCTGACCAAATTTTGGAAGAAGCAGAAGAATTACACACAGATACCTTTTCTCCCCATGTGACTGACACACCAAGCTTAGCTAATGCCCAAAAGAGATAGAATTTGTCCAAAGAATTGAATTACCAACCCAATGTAGGAGAGAGTAGAACTCCATCTGTTAACTTGCTGAAAAGTTCAGTGAACTCATTGCTCACCTTCAGACACTAACATCTAAGAACATTTAAATCTCTTGATCTTCATTTTGTTAGAGCTCAATTACCATCCCTAAAGATGTGTTAAGTCTCATCTTAAATATATATTGGAATAAATGCATAATGATTGTAAAGTCTTTGGACACTATGATAATGAGATCCATAAAAATATGAAGTCTACAGAAGTGCCTCTTTGCTATTTTCTCTCCTAACATTCTCCAGGACTTCATTAATAAATATTAATGTTATTTTAATACTTAAACATGTTCCACCATGTATTCTTTATACTTTCTACCTCGGCACCTGAGCTTCCCTTGAGAAATGATGAATTTCTGAAGTCTTCGTTAGCACATCATCTCAAACAAAACAACATATCATTATTTTCCATTTGGTTGTTTCTTCCTCTGTTTTAGTAATATCCACAATATACCATGCAGAGTACAGGTAATTGATAGGGGGTTCATTCAATTAGAGCTGTACAGTTTGCTGAACCTTGTCCTACAACTGTTATATAACTGAACAGGAAAAAGCAGCAAAATAGAAAAATATTTTTATTTATTCAAAATAAAATACAAAACATATTCCTTAGAATTTATAAATAGTAATGATTTCTAGAACTGTTCTGCCACTAAGCAGCTCTTAGGACTTTTCACTCTACAGAATGACCTGAAAAATTATTTATTTTCTTATCAATTGTTTAGTTTTTAATAATTTTAAAAATTAATTGCCTCTATTTCTTAGACATCATTAAAAATGCAGGGCCCCGTTTCCAGCTTGATGTGAGGCTGCACATAAAAACTTTTCAAGCCGTGTGACTAAAAGGTACTTTATCTGTGTCCAAATCATTACAAAGGTTTGTAACAAATGTTTATTTCTTCAGATTAAGTAATTATGATAGCCCAGCTGTTCAAGAATTTAGCCAAGAGTTTAATGGATTGTTCATTTTACAATACTTTCTTCTGAATATAAGCTATGAAAAAACCCACTGTAACTGCCATTTGTTACTGAAACTTCTGAATCTCTTTACTTGTAATAATTCTTACTAACCCAGCAAGTTTAGTATAAATTCCAAGTGAGCTAAATATTCTATGTATTTAGGAATTTTATATATATACACACACACACTTACAGTATATTATACTATATATATTTATTTTTATATACATACACACACTGCAGAAGACTCCTGCATCAGTTCCAGCAACCAGCTGGGCAACTTCCTGCACATCTACAACTACATCTGTATAGATAACACAGGAACAACTTGGGCTGTGTCCCTGTAACTAAATGTTTTAACTTTTCAATTTCAAGCACCAGAACAGGATGCTTTGGAGACTGCCTTCTGGTTTCTATACCTGTCTCAGTCACTCTCTCAGACAGGGATGCTTTGGTCCAGATTATGCTAGACTATGTGTTTACTATTAAAAACTATCAGTAATTGTGCTTAAATTAATTTGACCTGGATTAATTTATTAATATAGACACACCGGAAGAATACTTTTAATGTCCTTATAGGCATCCAGTGAAATTGAAAAATTCAGGAAACTGAAAATAAGTTATGAATCGGATTTCATAATTAACTCAGAACCAGTCCATGAATAAATAAACCTCATCTCTGAATTGTTTTAACTCCAATTGGTTGGCTTAGAAAGTGGACATAAACTTAATTCTAGAGGAGAGGGAACTAGCCAGGAAACATATCTAGTGTGCAACGTGGGCACTGATGCTACCTGAAGTGCAGGTAGCAAAGGGCGGATGCCTTCTTCCATACCTCACTGGCAGATGCCTCACTGACAGATACCTCACAGAGCCACTTGTCTTACAGCAAGCCACGAGTCTTAATGCAACATACAAAGGAGTGAAAACTCACTGGGCTTGAGGAAGGTATATCCAAAGATAGTCCACAAAAGAAGGCAAAAAGGTAAAAAGCCTGACATCACAACCAAGAGAAGGAGGTATGATCACAGGAAATATGGCCAGAAACTGCAGAATTAATACAAAGTTGTTATGGTTTGAAGAACCCACGACAATTTATTGTCATTTAGACAGTTATTCTATCACCCAATGACCCCTCTCCACCAGAGAAGGGGAATCAGGAAAAGAAAAGGAAACCCGGGGGTTGAAATATAAACAGATTTTAATACTAAATAATTAACACTAATAATACTAAAGAACCAATATTGATCCCATTCCTAATATAAAATATATAAGGATTACACTCAGCCCACTCTATCCATAGGAAGCTGTGCACTCCCGGGGGGACAGCAAATGTCGGACACTGCAAGCGCTGCGGCTTCGGGGGGGGCGGGAAGGGCTCAGGGGTCCGGCACCGGCCGCAAGAAGTTCTCAGGATTACAGCCATCATGGAAAAAGAAAAACTCCTCATCAAACTTTATAATTTATATTGAATGTGACATTCATGATATGAAATAGTCCTGTTGGCCAGCTTGGGTCAAGTGCCCGGGTCTCGCCCCTCCTCAACCCCACGCCTGGTGAGCTCGAAAACACTGAGACCTTGAAACCCACGTGCCGTAGCTGGCTATACAGTAAATATTTTCACAAATTCAGACGTCAGAGTCTTCTAAAGATGCACTTTTCTCAAGCATTAGAAGAGACCTTACTGAAAAGTAAAATTACTGAAAGTGAAATTAATCCTGAGTTGCTGAAACCAGGACAAAAGTGTAAGAAGAACAATGACACGGAATCTCAGACTATTAGCAGCAATTAATACCCAATTCATCTGAACACAGAAGAAACCATTCCCCCTCTGACAGTTGATCATGGCATACCAGTTCAAAGATCTCAGGAGCCAGCAGTGAATCACAGCGAAATGATGCTGATCAGATGTAGGTTCTGCAATGGATTCATTTCAGGGAGTGGACCACAAACAGACCAACATGCTTTGCAAAAGATTGCAGTCTCACGCACCTGCTTATCTGTGTTATCTGGTATCCAACAGAGCTGCTGAATAAAATCTATTTAGCTGACCAGAAAATAAGGTTTGTTAAAATAACTTTTATTTGATTTACTAAACTACCTAAACATACTAATAGAATTACGGATTTCAAAAAATATGCAGAAGCAAGAATATCTCTAATTAGAAATGTCTGCTTTTAAATTCCCAGATAAAATAAAAACATAGCAGTGTCTGGAAGATGAGGACTGAGATTTTCCTTCTTGTGGTAAAAATGTCAGAATAGGAGAACTTCTTATAAAAAAAAATCTGAGGGCTATGATCAGCGGTACCTTGATGAAGTTGCAGAACCAGAAAAACATCCTATACTGCATGTGATACAGAGAAATACATGTGACCCTACATATGATACAGACACATAGGGTACACCATTCATGTCATCTAGAGATTTCTTCTGTTCTACTGGGGAGGAACGCATTATATGTGTATACAGTTAAATAGTGCACTGTTTAAAAACAACATAGGGTTTGACATATTCACTCCAGTCTGGTTGGCTTATCCTATATTTCAAGGTTCTCCTCTGCTGCAAACGATCTGAAGGAACCAATAACAAGCAGGAAGCACAATACTGAGCTGAGGCAGGACAAATCATTCTCAAAACGTTTCAAGTGCAGCTGAAAGCAGAGGTTATTGTATATCTCGCGTGAAAACGCAGTTCACAGGAGATTTCCAAAAGAAAACAGTCTGGCTGCAGATCTAAAGAATCTCCATGACTGAGGATAATTTTTCTTTTATTGCTACTTACACAAAATGTCATTTAAAAGAGGCCCAAACAGAGAAATCAATAGTGATAAAGAACACACAAGTGAATAAGAGCTTGAATGAAAAACACATAACCCTAGAGCAGAGCTGGATGCATCCAGGGAATTCTGTGACTAACTGAGCCTGCTCAAAGACAGCATTATACATATGTGTTTTCCTGGATACACCAATGATAAATGCTTGAATAAACACCAAAAAAAACCCCAACAAACAGAGGCTGGGATTCTAGTAATAGCTCATTTGCAGTTTAAAACTAAAGCAGCCTGGCCTGTTACAATGGTGCGCATCAGAGAAGGAAAAAATAACAATGTCCTACCTTGCAGAAAAGCTGGGAGAAAAAATCAGGAGGCTTGTGGACGAAAAACAAAATCACCTGAAGTTTGTGACTGTCCTCAAGGCTGGTAGGAAAGTACTAGGATTTAGCTTCCAGGGTAGATTATCATGAGGGAAGGTAACTAATGGTCCGTAGCACCTCTGACATTATAAATTCACATGTAGTATAGCGCATAACTTCTAACTCATCATGCAACCTTCCTGTCCTCATTACAGAGGCACCCTTCCCATGCATCCCAGAATGGTGAAATGACATCCATTCTTAGGAGTCACTTGGAGAATTGTAATTAGTTCTTTTTCCAAGACACCAACAGTGTATAAGGAATCGGTGGTTCCTTTAGGTCTGAATATAGACCGGTGATAGAACTATTTTCATATGTAAATCTCATTTTGCTTACGTGACTGTTGTGGGCAAAACAATCTCAACTCAGGGAGTTTTCGCTTAGTTATTTTTAGTAAAAATATCTAACCACTGATTTGGTTATTGAGAAAATGAAAACATAAGTAATTAAACAAATAATTAAGTAAACACCTTTTTTCCTCCTTCCCCAAGCTCAGCTTAAGCCAAACTGTTATCCTTTGTCTTCAAAGTCTCAACTTCCCCCATTTTTGCTGTGGGTTACTCTCAGCCCATCCGAACCCCTTTGGGGTGGTAACAACAGTGCAGGAGGTCAGGGTCACATGCGTAATGGTTTCTTTCTGTTGATCCCTGGTTCCTACTGGGTTTCCTCCACTCCTTGTGACTTTATCTTTTTTCTCTGCCACCTCTGCTTCTCAGTGTCCCTGCCCCAATATGGATGACCCATGGCCACAGTCCCTCACGGTGTTCCTTGCCCCAGCATGGGTTGCCCATAGCCACAGTCCCTCACGGTTTTCCTTGCCCCAGCTTGGGTTGCCCATAGCTGCATTTCCTCAGGGATGTTCCTTCCCCAGTGTGTGTCACCCATGGCCACAGTCCCACAAGGGTGTACCTGACCCAGCATAGGTTGCCCATGGCCTTGGTCCCTCAGCGGTGTCCCTGCTGCAGCGTGGCCATCCCACGGCTGCCATCCCATGGGATGTCCCCACTACAGTGCAGGCTCACTCACACCCAGACTCCCCTCAGAGGCGAACCCCCTTTGGTGTGGAGACCCACCTTCACGGACTGTTTCATGCCTGCCTTCAGCAGCATCCTCCTCTGACTGCCACCAGCAGCTCCTGTCTGCATCAGGGAGCTGCAGACTTCTCTGATTGGCTGAGATTTTTTCTCCCCATGGGCTGGAGTCTGTTTTGACCACCACCAGGCATGGATTCTTCCATGACAAAAGCATTTAAACATAGTCGGTTGGATGTTAGTGATACTGTAATCTGCAATCCAACCCCTTCTCCCCACACCCACTTGCCCCAGAAAAAGGAGGGCACAAAGAGGGTGGGAAATGAAGACCGAAGAACAAATTTGCAAGTTAAAGGTAATCTTATGTATCCCAACTAACAGCTGTACCAGCGAGACCGTAAACAAGAAGCTACTCATTGCATACATAACATACAGTGTCTTGTTACTCTCTTTTTTCATATAATGCCTACTCAAAAAGAACAACAAAAGGTCACCAGTCCATCCAGTCTTAATATGGCTTTATGAAACTTAATGATCTCGACTGTGGTGCAGACATATTATATACTCTGAGGATGCTTTATTATTTGTGGTCATGCACAGCAGTGCTATCACTACACATTGGGCCACTCGGTTGTCATTAAGGTACTTTGATGCAATTCACTGGGCCCGATTTTATTTTTACTCAGTTTTTATTCATGCTGGAGAACAGCATTGACTTCAGAAGCAATACTGTTGACTCATATGGAAAGCGAGGACATTCATGCCTAAGGGCTCCTGCACCAGTTGATCTGTAGAAATAGAACTGTAGACACAAGCTATGCTAGGAAAACTCCTGAGAAACATCACTTAAGAGTGAATGGTCTCTACCATGTGGTCCCACCTAGAAGTCCAGATCAGACTGGGGTTGGAAATAGCTAAGAAGCAGCAGTGATTTCACACAGTTGACTTCTGCTAACTGGAGGCTGGCTGAGCAGAAGCGCGCCACTGAGCATTGCACTCATCACCCATTAGGCTTTAAAATACAGTGAAATTTCAAAGTACAACAGTAGTCTAAAAATTCTTTGAAGAGAAGGTGGATCCTTCACAGTCTCAAGTTTTTCTGGGAATTGGACTGAGTCAATAAGATACATTTATAATTCGGGTACCTTGAGCACTACTCATTTTCTCCTGCTCTACCAATTTTTGCTCAATTTTTAATAACTCATCGGACTTCGATCAATTTCAAGGTCATTTTCCTTGAATAATCTGGAGACTTTGCCACCAGTTTTCTGGATGTCATTACGCTCAGCCTCAGAAAAATAATCTTAGTTAGCACATGAAATGCTAAATATCTTTCGAATATTCAGCACCTTGTGCGTTCAGAATGATTCGTGTCAGCCCGAAATATTGTCCCAGAGAGGAAGCCATTAGAAAAGGTCATGCTGCAGTTGCAATAATCCAGGTAAGGAATACGACTTTGCTGACTCCTGGTGCTTGTGAGCCACTTTCACCTGTAGTTTAGGTGACACTGAGTTCCAGTCGCGAAGGAAGAATCTGAAGGTGAACTTAGTGCAGTACTACAGGACATCAAATATCACTTTTCAACTGGCACCCACAAGTGGGCAGTTTGAACAAAGCAGCAGGTGACATCCAGCAAGGAGCAGATATGGGAAGGCCAGAGAGGTATTTTTTCAGATCCTTATTCCTCCTCCTCTGGAAAAGACCTTATAAAGTCCTAAAAGTAACTTCAAGTGTAGTCGTAAGAGACGCTTTTACACAGAGGTGAATCCCTTGCAGAAGTCAACATTAGAAGAAAAAATAGGAACCTACAGAAGTGAGTGAATCCAGTTTTCTGAATTGCTTGCAAGCTCCCCAAAGACTGTCAGAGAAGCCTCGCATGACGGTTATGTCAATGGTAGGGTGGGTAATGTTTTAGTGTGTATGAGTCCAGTGAAAGCCCCTGGTGCTCCCAACCCTGTGTCAGGACTAGACCTAAGAATAAGCTATCTCCTCCCTCTCAGGCAGTCCGGCACAGAAAACAAGCCAGGAATGCAGATCCGAAGGGGATTGTGGCACATCAGGAAGATCTCAGACCCAGTTGTCAGAAGATCGGGACCCGGAGGTGGTCTCCATCATATACTTTTACCTCATTCAGGATGTGTCCCCTCCCTCAAACCACAGACACTGTATTTTTATTGACCCAGTAGTATAGGTGACTGTAAGGACCAGGTAGCATGTAAAGGAAGGATAGATGAACAGCAAATTTGTATTCCATTTTCTTGCTGTTGACGTATGTATTAAATAAGTGGCAAGAAAGAATTTACATGAGCTTCACATTAAGTTCAAGCAAGGAATTGTTCACACATCAGCAGGTTGGGCTGACCTGATTTCAGACTGCGGATGTAGTTCTGTTAACCACAATGGAATAAACGTTTTTGGATAGATTCTGAAAGTGTTATGCCACAGAGAAGAAAAAAAAGTATGCAGTATAATAAATATTTGAAACAGTTTTACCAATAATTCTACTGACTCAGCTTTAAAAGCCTAAACATGAACTCCTTTTCAACATACAATGAATATACTAATAGAGCTTAGGGGAACACAACTGGTGGAGTTAACTTTCTTCAGGATTGATTATCTGGAGCAAAAAATTTAATACCCGCGTTCACCAGTTAATCTATCCAAGGTGCTATTGCAAAGAGCAAATAAATGCTCTGTCACTAAAAGCAGTCATAAGTGGACAAAACGCAATAAATATATTGACATTGTTTTTTCTAAAACACCTTCTACTCCAGCAGTGGCATTATAAAGGCACTTCTGTTCTCCACGTATGTACCACGGTAGATCCGCCAATGATGTATAAAAATAACTATTTGGAATCTCCATATACTCCTTAAGTCCACTTTATACATTTGAACTCTAAAAGATGAACTATATTTTCTACACTTCTAGTGAAAAAATATTCTTATTTAAAATGTATTTTAACTCTACCTAAAAATGATAAGCAAGAGAGAAAAGCAATCCTAGAAATAAGAGTAAGATCATATAAAAAGTCATAAACAGGTTAAAGGCCACAAAAATTTGTTTGTAGATAACGTAACTGGGAGTGGAGCAAAAACAGAGATGAGACACAAACTTGCAACCCCAAATGGAATCTTTTGTGGTTTGATATAAATAGGTGACATATTTCACAGGATGGTCACCAAGTGTCAAAGTCCCTGAATTTTGGTTTTGCAATTGTCTTTAGAGGATAAATATAAAGTTTTCATTTTTACCGTCTCTGCATAGTCTGACTAGAAAGGGATTTGAAGTAACGTCCACCTTCTCCCACCAACACATCCAGAACAAAGTAGCAAGCTTTTCTTATTTTTCAGATGACAGAGATACGACTGACAAAGAATCCATTCTTTTTTGGATGCTTACCCAACATACAACCCATATCCACGGCTATATTCATAGAATCATAGAATCATAGAATCATAGAATCAGTGAGGTTGGAAGGGACCTTTAAGATCATCAAGTCCAACCATTAACCTACCCTGATAAAGACACCACCACTCCTAAACCATGTCCCTAAGCACCTCATCTACCCTTTTCTTAAACACCTCCAGGGATGGTGAATCCACCACCTCTCTGGGCAGCTTATTCCAATGTTTAATAACCCTTTCAGTGAAAAAATGCTTCCTAACATCTAATCTAAACCTGCCCTGACATAACTTGAACCCATTTCCTCTTGTCCTATCACTTGTCGCCAGGGAGAAGAGGTCAGCTCCCATCTCTCTAAAACCTCCTTTCAGGTAGTTGTAGAGGGTGATAAGGTCTCCCCTCAGCCTCCTCTTCTCCAGGCTAAACAACCCCAGATCCCTCAGTCGTTCCTCATAAGGTTTGTCCTCCAGACCCTTCACCAGCTTTGTAGCCCTTCTCTGGACACGCTCCAACACCTCAATGTCCTTCTTGTAGTGAGGGGCCCAAAACTGAACACAGTACTCGAGGTGAGGCCTCACCAGTGCCGAGTACAGGGGGATGATTACTTCCCTAGTCCGGCTCACCACACTATTCCTGATGCAGGCCAGGATGGTGTTGGCCTTCTTGGCTGCCTGGGCACACTGCTGGCTCATGCTCAGCCGGTTGTCCACCAACACCCCCAGGTCCTTTTCTGCCAGGCAGCTTTCCAGCCACTCCGCCCCCAGTCTGTAGCGCTGCATGGGGTTGTTGTGACCCAAGTGCAGGACCCGACACTTGGCCTTGTTGAACCTCATACCATTGGCCTCAGCCCATCTGTCCAGCCTGTCCAGATCCCTCTGCAGAGCCAATCTACCCTCAAGCAGATCAACACGCCCCCCCAGTTTAGTGTCGTCTGCGAACTTACTGAGGGAGCACTCGATCCCCTCATCCAGATGGTTGATAAAGATATTAAAGAGAACGGGCCCCAGCACCGATCCCTGGGGGACACCACTCGTCACTGGACACCAACTGGATTTAACTCCATTTACCACCACTCTCTGGACACGGCCATCCAGCCAGTTTTTTACCCAACGAAGAGTATACCTGTCCAGGCCATGAGCAGCCAGTTTCTCCAGGAGAATGCTATGACTATTCTCATCAGTCTTTCTCTAGTGATGACACCAAACTTTCTAGTTATGTACTCTTCATGTCTACTTCGACTTACTCGGAGCCATGCTTACTACAAGAACCAAAGACATCTTATATGTTTCCTTGAGCTTAAAAGTTCAGTGCCTTAGTATTTCAAAATGAAATGCATCAGTGAACTGTGGCTACTTTTATCTCAAGGATATGCATTATACATCAAAGATATAGATGTGTTAAATTAATGCGTTACCATGATTTCCGGCATCTGCTTCGTCCATTAATTAGATTTGCTGACAAATTAAATACCTTGGCTAAGAAACATAGTACAAATCCCTTCTTAAAATAAGTCTTGTTTTTCACTGATGAATTGCTCTATTGACTAAGATGCGTTACACACAAGAGCCTCAATATTTCCTGCAGGACACAAAAGTTCTGGCAAACAGAAAAAGCAAATTAATGCCATGTTCTGAATTTTTCTCACACTTAGTGGGTCATCTGCTCTTCAGAAGTCTCTTTATTATGTGTTTTGCTTTCCTTTCCCCCAATTAACCCCATAAAAATGAAATTAAGTTCAATGAACTAATAAATTTAACCTTACATAATTCCATATAATTTTTAAGGTTTCCCTTCTGACAGTATCAGTTTTTATTCTTTATCTATAAATAGATATCACTATCTTCAGTGGTGCAATAACTCCATAGTTTCTTTTTCTGACTTTAATAAAAAATTGAAAGATCCAGGAAAGAATTTGGTCGCTTAGCATGGAATAAAAACATCTGAATTCGGAATAAGGTCAAAATTTTAAGGCTGAAAATCCCTTCTGAAGCACTGTGTAAGCGTAGATAGATCCAAATCCAGTAGGAACCTCCGTTTGTCTTCACATTTCTCTAAGTATCTAAAATTTTATTTATGTGCATACTCAGAAGTCCTTCAGTCTTGTTCAGGTTGGCTTCACCACTTGTCTCTTCATGCCTACACTAAGGATTAGAAACAAAAAGTTGTTGTACTCAAGCTTCTTGAAATGATCCACCCAAAAGGTATAATCTATGAATCACTTACTCCTAGGAAAAGGTTCTTCATCAATCCCAGCTGTAGGTCTTTTTAGCTTTTTCAAAGCTAACATGGCACGCTGTCTTTCTCATTAAATAACACCTTATTTTTGTAAGCAGCTATGGAGGAAGTGAAAAATATGTTTTTAAATGTACATGCTCTATTTATACTTTGCAAATATTTGTCTGCAGATGGAAAAGAGAAAGACAGTTGTCATATTCTTGTTGTGTTTATGTATTTTGTGCTAAGCTGGAATGCCTCAAAGATCCTCAGGAGACAAGAACCCAACCCATCCCAAAGGGAGCACATTACTCACACAGCTGACGAATCAGACTGCTAATGATGAAAACTTTTTGGATGGTGCTCCCTCCTTCCATCCTTAGTTGCTAGCATCTGCCTTCTCTTTAACAATGTAATGTCCTCTTCTCTTAATTTTATCACAGCCTCTTGTGCAATTCCAAAAAATTACCTTCTCATTTAGAACAATGTACTTCAAATGTTACCTGTTTCAGTACATATTCATAATGCAAGTGCATACTTTAAGTTTATATAAAAATAAAGAGGTATTTTTAAGAGGTGGATGTATTTATGGGAGAAAAATACCATATACCATAGGTTACTTATATAAGTACCTTAGGAATTCTTAACAAGGACAAATAGCTGAAAGAGGAAACTGGTCAAATGCAAAAATATGTGGTTTCTTTCTAATTTAACAATAAGAGTAATCAATCATTAGAACAAACAGACAGGGGCTATGTTGTCATTTCCATCACCCCATGTTTTCAGATTAAGACTATAGATGGTTGTATAAACTTCATCAGATAAAAATTTTTGGTCTCCATAGAGGATTAAACAAAATTAAATGCTACAAATGGAGTTATAGCGGAGCGTAGACCAGGTGCTCTATTTCTGTCCTCATAGTCCACAGAACTGTACGTATAGTGTTGACCCATGTTGACACTGAATGAAGATATGCTGTGAATTTTAATGTCAATATAAATGAATTCAATGTTTTGAGTTAGAATGCCTGAACAGTCTTCAACGAGATTCATTATTTTCATTATAGCTGCAAATAAATTATACAGCTCCACCAACATCAAGATTAGTTTACTTATGCTTCAAAAATATCCCAAATATTTTTTTAAAATAATTTTTAAATTAAAAAAAAAAATTAAAACTCATAGATTACCGCTATGTACAGTATCTTCCTTCATGTTTACACTGTTGATAAGGGTAATAAAAATTGGGGAGGATTTTAAACCAAAACTCCATTTTACACGTATGAAAGCCAAGGTAAGGTCTCTACAATGGTGACTTATATTTTTTTTCACAGAAATTGAAAATGTCTTGGGGGGAGAAACAGAGAATCAGAATAGCATAATGCCAATGCTCCGAGAAATGAACTGTTTAAATATCTTTTGATAAAGACAAAATGGAATCTGAGTTTCTTGAACCCGGAGCAAGAACCCAAATCAGTTCTTATAATGCAAAATATTTTGCAACTAATTTTCTGAGAGTTATGGTCCTAGAAACAGGCCTAACAATTACAGATAGAAATACTCAGTGACTTCTTTACTCTAGTTTTAAACTGCCTGAGATTATGTTTTTGATAAATACACCACCTAATTATTTATAGAACTGTCACTTAAGTTATTGTGCTCACCATAATAGTATCTAAGTAATTAAATCTGAAGTAGAATATCACTGGAATCCATAATACATTTCTGTATTATAATGTAAAAGTAATAGGCAATAAATAAAACACTTAAATGGATATATTAATTTTTAGAATCAAAAGAATAACCATCCATGAAATTTTATTTATGTTATAAACCCAAGTTATATTTTATTAGTAATAAATTTTAATAGTCATTAGCTTATCTATGGGAAAATAAAATGATACAGGGAAATTACCTTTCTGAAAGTTACTATGGGTAATAAATATAATTTCTCAGAGAAAATTTGAATATAGATAGCTAAGAGGAAAGACAATTCCGCTGAAGGAACTTTTAGAGAAAAACGAGCCCGAAAGAATAGGTGATTTTTCAGTTAAACCAGAGGATTAAAATCCCAAGTGGACTGGATATTGCTAATTGGAAAGACTGTGGAAAAGAGAGGATGGAAAGTTTTGTGGCCTAGAAGTCATGATCCATAGTGAAAGATAAAAGAAGTCATTTCTAGAAGCAGTGTTAGAGACAACCCCTTTAAGGTCTGCATCTGCCAAGCAGGAAAGTTCTCTTTGATTGCAAATAGCTTTTTAATCTAGAAGATAAAAAGGTCCAAATGAACCCAGAGGCAGAAAGGAAGAAAAACTCAGACTACAAAGAAGATGCAGTTTTTAAACAATCAGTACAATTAACCATTAAAAAAAAAAAAAACAAACCAAAGTTGTCATGAGCCATAAAAGGTTCTATATAATTTGAAAGCTTTCGAAAAATGGGTTATACCTCAAAAGTTTCATGTAAGAATTGTGTGAGATTCTTCCTTTTGCTTCTAAACACTACAGACATAAATTCATCTTATTTTTGTTCACTTTTACTTTATAATAATACAAAACTTTCTTGTAAAAATCCTCTTTTAAAAAGACTTACCTGATCAGTTTAATCTTTTAGCTTTGCCCTTTAAATCTTCATTATTCTATCCATTTACAAATATAAAATGAAAATATTTTTAAAACAAAGAAAAATTTAAGATCCTTTAGACAAAAAGGCTTTGTACTAATACAAATTTAAAATGTCGGCTGTGTTGCTGAAAGGTAAATGGAGAAATTTGTATGTCAGCGAGGACAGCCCTAATATATTCAAATCTATGTTTAGATGCTAAAATGAATTTTAAGGCCTCATTTATTTTTATTTCTTTTACAAATATCCAGACCTTTGTGGCACAAGTGAAACATAAAAGATCTAATTTGGAATGGTTTTGGAGAGTCATCACTCCATAATGCAGTCTATAGACATGTGTCTTTGGAAAACTGACCCAAAGGATCAGCAAGAGGAAACTGAGAAATCCAATTTTAACGTACACTTTCTGCTCCAGTCCCTGGGAAGCGGGAGCACTTGGTGGAAATTAATAACAAAAAGAACCAAGACTCTGAAAGCAAAGCTGCTTTCCTTTGTCCACATAAATATGGACTGAAGTTTTAAAATATATATATGACTTTTAAAATAATAAATACATTTTCTTCTTTGTGTCTCACCTGTAAAAAAGGTGTGCCCATATTTACCTATAGAAGGTTATCGTTCGTGTTTTTAAAATATTTAGGAATCTTCAGAATATTCTTCACAGGGATGAATGAGATAATTCCCTTTTAAAATTACCACTTTAGAGGAAAGGTCTCATTACAAAAAAAAAAAAAAAAAAAGTCTTTAAGGGATATTTCTTAATCCTGCCCCGGTCTTGCAAAATCAGCCATACATAAAAGTGAACGGGCACACGTGTAACACCACCAATTAACAGAGAACATCGTTTCCAAAAGGAGAATGTTACCAGATCATAATTCTTATGCTGATACAGACTTTATTTGAATTCTTCTAAGTTTGCATTACAATGTCTAAATTGCAGGCCAGAATGTACTTTGATCTGGTATTTCTCTGAACGGTGGTGACTGTAATAAGCAATAATCTCTAATATGTTACTCATGCTGAGGATGATTTGATCACATCCTTAAACTGTATAGTGTTACACATTGGTGGTGTTTTTCATTACACAACTGCACCCAACTTTATTTTAAACAGCTCAGAACAGAGAATTTGTCACAATATAAAACTGCAGGCACCAATAATCCACCTGGTGCTGTTTTTATTTTTTTTTAAAAGGACTGCATTTGCTTAGGGAGGTTGCCTTGATGGGAACAATAGAGAATCAGAACACGGGTTCAGTAACTTAAATTAAAGGAGCACTTAATTTAAACTTATATTAGTTCACTGATCTTTAAAATAACTTCTCTCTTAACAGAGGAGAACCTGTGAAAGTGCAGAAGAGAACTTGAAAAATCTTTAGAAGGTCTCTGTACACGTGCAAGGTTTACTGCACCTGACTATATTTTTTAATGTCTTCGGTAAATACACTGGTTCAGACGAGAACAGTTCTCATAGACATCAGCGAGTAGCTTTATCTTGACTTCATTAAGACCTAGACAAGGTTCCCAGGCCTATATTCATCAAAGAGCTATAGCCGTTCAGGTACTCAGTACCGCAGTGCCTGAGGTGTCGGGAACTCAGCTCTGGCACTAAAAATTTTAAGGTTGAGGACTATGTTTATTGTACTTTGTTAGGCTCCGTATCACATTTTGCAAGAGCTGGTGTTTAGATGGTTGGAGGGGTACCTTAGACATACCACGAATAAAAGCCAAAAGGAAGGACTTTGCTATCAGAAACTTGGACTTAAGGACTTGAAAGCTGCTGTTAACCACCCCAGTGAAACTGGAACATAGAGCCCGCAGCCATATCTTGTCTTGGGATCTCTTTTTACTGATGTCCTTTCTTCCATCCTGAAGGACTTGCCAGCTTAAGGAGCCACTGGTAAGTGGGGGAAGCTAACACAGAAAAAGTATCCATTTAGAAACTGTTCTATTTGATGTTATTGCATTTAATTTCTTGTATCAATAAACATATTTCAGTCTCCTCATCTTCGTAGCAGTCACCTCCAAACAGAATACCCTGATGTACACAAAAATATGCTGCATTACGCTAACTCATGACATGAGTCAGTAGGTAGTAGTATGCTAATATAATATCACCATCGATTTTCTAAGCTATTCCAGTATAATACATTTAGCACACACACCACTATTGTCAATATATGCCAAATCGGCAACATTGCACCAATTTGATCAAGAAAAATGAACAAAATGATTAAATGAACAGAATATGCAATAGCAATATGCTTAGGCTTTTTAGAACTCAATTAAATGATTTCATGGCATCTTTCTATGACCATACCGCAGATCTCAGTCATCTACTTCTTAACAGCTTTTCTCTTCTTCCAAGAATTGATTAGCTTATACACAGACTCACATATCGCTACAGTTATAAGGGAAAGAAAATCCACATTCTGGAATGAGTTTGTTCAGCAAAATTGGCTTGAACTTAAAACCATCGGCAAAGACCTCTGGTGGTAATCACCTAGGATTTCCTTGAAATAGTCCCCTTTGCTACTGTGGTGGGTTGACCTTGGCTGGCTCCCAGCTGCCCACCAAGCTGCTCTATCACTCCCCCTTCTAAACAGGACAGGGGGGAGAAAATACAGCAAAAAGCTCGTGGGTCAAGATAAGGACAGGAGCCTTATCTCCAGTTACTGTCATGGGCAAATCGTACTCGACTAGGGGAAATTAATTTCATTTATTACCAATCAAAAGTCAGGGTAGGATAAGGAGAATTAAAAAAAAATCTCAAAAGACCTTCCCTCCGCCCCTCCTTTCTTCCATCCCAATTTCTCTACTTGCGCCCCATGAACAGTGCAGAGGGACAGGGAATGGGAGTTGCTGTCAGTTCATCGCGCGTTATCTCTGCTGCTCCTTCCTCCTCATTCTCTTCCTCAGCTCCAGTGTGGGGTCCCTCCCACGGGAAACAGTCCTCCAGGAACTGCTCCCATGTGGGTCCTTCCTATGGGCTGCTGTTCTTCACAAACTTTTCCAGCATGGGTCCCTTCTACAGGGTGCAGTCCTTCAGGAACAGATTGACCCAGTGTGGGTCCCCCATGGGACCATAGGTCATGCCAGAAGCTTGCTCCATCATGGGCTTCTCACGGGGACACAGCCTCCTTCAGAAATCCACCTGCTCCAGTGTGGGGTCCTCCATGGGCTGCAGGGCACAGCCTGTCTCACCATGATCTTCACCACGGGCTTCAGGGGAATGTCTGCTCCAGTGCCTGGAGCACCTCCTCCCCTCCTTCTTCACTGACCTTGGTATCTGCAGAGCTATTGCTCTCACATATTCTCATTCTTTCCTCCATCTGCAGTTTTCTGTTGCAGATTTTTCCTGCTTCTTAAATATCCCAGAGGCACTACCACCATTGCTGATGGGATCAGCCTTCGCCAGCTGACTGGCATTGGCTCTGTCAGACATGGGGGAAGCTTCTAGCAGCTTCTCACAGAAGCCACCCCTGTAGGCCTCCCGCTACCAAAACCTTGCCATGTAAACAAAAAAAAAAACTACTTGTGGAAGCAAACACCCTAAAGCCTACGTAACACAATCAGAGGGCTGATTTCAACACAATATTACCTAAGTATTTCCTTCAAAAGCAGTATACAAGCGATACACTTGATATAAAACAATTTAATGATTGAAGTCCTCAGCCTGGAGTAAAAAGTCTTTGCTTCCACGTTCTTCTCAGTCTGAAGACTCAGACATACCTGCTCCTCACACCCTTTACAACTTAATGGTACTGTAAAGCTCATCATCAAGGTGTCGCCTGAGCAGAACAGTGTCCATTGAAGTGTAACTCCAAGAAACAAAGAGTAAAGAAGAGCGAGCATGAATTTCGCAAGGGAACATAAGAACTGTTATATTGAATCATTCCAAAGAACAAGACAGCCCCATGGCCCATGGTATACACTTAGAGAAAGAATAGAAGTCGTCAGTTACATACAAGGTGATTTAGATGCTGCATTCCTGCTTACTCACCACCACTACCGTCTGTTATCCATTATCCAAGACTGTGTCCAGTTTTGGGGGATGTTCAGAACTTCTTCAGATGATCAGTCGCACAATTCAGTTATTTTTTCATCTTTGTGAAAAATAAATAAATAAATAAACCCACAAAAATAGTGCTTCCTGATATTTCAGTTTCATGGTTTCTGGTATTGTGTACTCCTTCACATTATCCCTGATTTTATAAATCTCAAGACTGAAGATTTCTAGGTCACTTTTCTTTTCCAGCAGAAGCTGCTCCTTACCTCATATTATGTTTTTTTTTTTTTTTTACTATGTTTTTTTGGGGGCCTATGTTATCATTTCAGAGACAGGATAAGAGAAACAAGACAGGGTTAATGACAGAGTCAATGTCAGAGTCAGTGCATTTATTTAGCTCTTATCATTATAACATGATTCAAATAAATAATTAAAAAAAAGTGATATTAACTCAGGGCTGTTACATAGGTAGACTTAGGCTTAATTTTCCCATATGCAGTGAGATACTTGCCAGAGCAGAGAAAGGATACTATGGTCTGATCCCTGTTTCTAAGATCATCTTTTTGCCCAGTGACTGTTTAGTATAAAATACATTAAAATAATAAAGCAGAGAGCTGCCTTTCGTCTAAAGAAGGGAGGCTTCAAGATACATCTCCTTTTAAACTGCTAGATTCAGTGTCCGAAGAATATGCTGGCTATGGTGAATACCTCCTTGAAGTAATCAATGTTCCCCACACATTGTGTGTACAAGTCAGGCATCGCAGGAGACACAATTCTAATTTTTTTGAGCTGAGGAAAATAGGAATTATCACACCAACATCTAACTGTGTTTTTTCCCCAAAGTCACACGCGAAGTAGCAGACCAACCGGTCAGACGCAGAATATCCGGGAGAACTAAAGATGAGATTATATGGGAATGTGTAAAAAGCAGTGTAAAATGCATCTCCAGTCAGGCAGCACAGAATTGAACAGCTTTGCACTTTTGGCCGTTTGCTGATTTAGCAATTTATGAAGTTAAACCCTATGGTAGAATTCATTAATTTCTATAATGTAAATTATTTCCTCAGAAGTGTATTTCCCATAAGTGAGATGGTTTTGCTGTGGCCATGAATAAATCAACAATGAAATAATCTTTATAGGCAGTGCTAAAAAAAAACCTGACTCAGGGGAGAAATCTGAACGTAAATAACAGAGAAAAGTTTACAGAAAAAAAACCACACAAACTCATTAAAAATACATTTATATTATGGAAAAAAAAAAAAAGGACTACGTGAAAAAGCAATCTGCTTAAGCCTAGCGTAGCATATCTGACATTCATTGTATTGATCAAAACCCCGTTTTGTCAGGGAAATGTTTGATAATATTATTTTGACATAAATTCAGCAACCAACAGGACACAGAGAAATCTTTAAGGTCTAACATGCAGTTTTGAGGCTTTAATCAAGAAAAGAACGATGACCAACATTTTCTCGAGTGACTAATGATTTGAGATGTATTATTCCCTGTGTGCTTATCTAGAGACGCCGTGAAGGGAACCACTAGAGGAAAAGAAACAGTCAGCATTTTCTGGAAAACTCCCTTTTCAGGGTGCTACAAAAGTGGCACCACAAATCCAGACACCTCAGCTTACTTTCTGAAATCTGTCCGTGCATTTTGTGTTTATACAGTTGTCTTTATGTATACATTTATATACAAGAAGGCAAATAGATCGTGGTGCTGCTCCTTTGCTAAATGAGCTTTCAAGGATGTGAGCATGTTTCTGCGAAAACAGAAAACAAATAAAAAGCAGACAAAAAACTTGTTTCTTCCTCAGAGATACTCAACCAGGCAATTCCTGTTAGTTACATGCCAAGAAGCTCTGGATCTGCCCAGGGAGGTTGTGGAGTCTCCTTCTCTGGAGACATTCAAAACTCGCCTGGACGCCTTCCTGTGCAACCTCATCTAGGTGTTCCTGCTCCGACAGGGGGATTGGACTAGATGATCTTTTGAGGTCCCTTCCAATCCCTAGCATACTGTGATACTGTGATCTCTGATGACTCTCAAGAGCACAACTGCTTCTTCAGGCTCCTGTGGTCACTGCAGTTCAAAGATGTATCAGGTCTTGTGTTTGTGCTCAGGGAACCTGCTTGGACAAAGAGCAGCAGAGCTGATGCGCTGTTTGCCTTGGACAACACTTCATTATTTGCACCTCTCTCCTCCACAAACTGGTCTTATTGCTTCTTTCAGTCAAAAAGGGCAGGAACTAACTTTAAGTGCAAGCATTTTGGAGCAGAGTGCACCTGATGGTGACCGTCAGCACCTTCCTTCATCAATTAAAGGTGTACTATATGCGTTTTTGTTTATGCGTTCCCAGACTTAAGCTTTTTCAACGTAATGTATTCTTACAGTATCTACAATGGTGGAACCTTAGTATCTGATCCTATAACTTTTAGCTACACCTGTAGAAATAAAATATAAATAAATACAAAGGTATGTGGGGCAGGACTGACAGTACTCTCTTATTAAGACAGCACTTCTTTTTATAAAAACTTGTTTTTAATAGGTTAGAACTACCTTACATTTTAAGTGTTTGGCAAAGTCAAATCTGTTGGATTTATTTTGGCTTGCTTCGTTCTGTGTGCAGGAGTATTTCATAGGTTTTCTTTTTGTTTTGAAGAAACCAGAATGGTTCAGAAAATATTTCAGAGGAAAATACAATTGGCAAATACTGCTTTGTCCACTCTAACAAGCCTTTAGAGACTTTTCCTCCGAAACATCCTTTCACATTTTCATCCTTTGGAAAAGGAATCATTTGCCAGGAGTCGTTTGATATCAAGAATGTGCCATTTTCTGGCCTCAGGAAAACACAGCCACATCAGAATCTTTTGGGATTTGCTCGAGCATCTGACGTACCTACCAATGATCGAACGGTGTATCTGTGTCCCCAGAGAATGGCTGAACTCAGAAGACTCCCCTTATAATGGCTTCCCACTAGTCCTCTCCCTCACCATTGCAGTCTAGCTTCATGATGCTCTCTCACTGAACTGCAATATTTTACGTGAGCATTGTCCATTCCTGTGCACTAAATAAGGGAAGAATCATCAGAAGGAAGAATCAGAAAATCATCAGGAAGAATCAGAAAAAGATCATTGTTGTACAAGTATGAACAGAGAAAAGAAGGCAGAATTAATTGGCCAGGAAACCTTATTCCTGGAATCTCCTCACTTCCAAGAGCTTGATTTGTCAATGAGTACTATTTTTGCACAATTTGTGTCCAACCTATTTTTTATATATCTGATTCTGATTCAATAGTACCTGAAGCTACAAACTAAAGTGAGGTGGAGGTCAATCTACTGCTTATATTTCATATGAATTAAACCACACTATTTTCCAATAATGGAGGCTGAATACAAGATGTGATTATGTTTTCACATCATGTATATGTGTACTGAGCATATTTGTCTTTGTAACACCTTAAGCAAAATAATATGAGTTGAGAAAGATTTTTACATTACATGTGGCTGTGAAAAAGTTCAGTTTATTTATGTTTGGTGTTAATTATGAAATGGTACATAGTAACATTATGTTTAATTAGCAATATTCCTGCAGTCATCAAGCTTTTCAGTCATTGCTTCATTTTCGCAGTAAAAATGCCTCTTAAATGTGGTTTCTGATAGGCATGCATAAAGAAACTGTAAAGGCTGTGGGAGACAAATCAATGAAATAAATATTTACAGAGGATTAAGGTCTGTAAATTATGTATCTTCCAAGGAACATAACGTTTGTGTCAAACATCCTATTGATCTTCTTAGGCTCTTTAACTCTTCATCCTCTCTGGTGAATATATTCTAATGAGAAATAGCATATTGCTAAGTTTCAGAGATAACTGACCCCTCAGACTACAACCTTCACTGGTTCTGTATGGGTATCAGGGAGAACTTGGAAACATGCAAAAAAGGTAACACTGACAATACATCTCCTACTATCCTGAATATTTCAGTAGCAGCAAGTCTTACTCATTCTCCAGTCCAAGTACTGAACTCATTATAAAACCAAGAGCCATAAGACACATACTGCACCCTTTGGAGAAGGTGAGAAAGAAAGTTCTAGACAACAAAACCAAAAATCTTCCCAAGGGTCTCACCATCACATTGCAGAATAAGTTTCAAATGGGTATACTTCTGGGGTACAGAGAGTTCTGATAATGTCGACTTTCCTTTTTGGCCCACTAATAAGAATATAATATATAATATAAGAAGAGCTTCAATGGGTCTTGTCCTCAAATCTGGCCAATAGCAGGTGCTTAGGGAAGAGTAAGAATAAAGTGAGCATGTATTACTCTTCTTAAAATTCTCCCCACCTCCTTAAGAACTTCTGTCATGCCCCACTCTGAAGAGGGGGAGGGGTGTGTGGGGGTGACTCAGGTTCACAAATCCCCAGCGGTGTCAACTAAAGTGAGACAACTCTCAAGGTCCACACAAATACATTTATTAGATTCCCACAGTGATTAATATATGGCTTAACCAGGTCCATGATAATTGGTTAGGTATATAACAAATAATGGCAAATGGTGAAACAAAGCATGGCAAGTGGTATACAACAAATTATGACAAGCAGTACTTAACAAGAGATATACAATGAATTATAGTGAGTGGTAAGGTATGCCTTGCGTTACTTACTTAATTTCAAAAGAAAAGAAGAAAAGTAAGAGAAACAGAGAGATAAAGAAGAAGAGACACAGAGAGAGGGAGAGATCACCGGTCTTGGTTCCAGCGTTTGTCCAGCCAACAGAGGCCTCTGGTTCATAGCAGCGCTCCTCCGCAGATACCTCTTTGTGGTACGTATTTTCTCCTTTTATGTTTGTGGTATCAGTACAACCTGCCCCACTGTTACAGTGCTCAGTTCCTCCCCCTCCCCAGGTGATATGTAGTGTCATTTGGGTGGAGTGCTATAGTCATATATGTTTAGCATAATCTCAATAATCCTCATTAGCATATGCAGGGCTATCAACTTTAATATGCATTTCACGGATAATGAGGCAAAGGTCATCTTCGGGCATAATAGCCTTCCAAAGAAACAAAGGACTCCACAGGCCCTTGTTATCTTCTCCTTGTCAATGAAAAGCAGCACTGTCCTCTTTCCTTCCTTCAGATTCAGGCGAGTTTCTTTCCTGCCTGAGTAAGGAGGTGTCAGCCTTATCAGTTCTTTGGGCATAAGGCCTGCATTATTTACCCCGTGGCTATAGCTACATTTCAAGGTACTTGCGAGACATTCCTCAATGAGGCTCAGAAGGCCTCCTCCTCCCTTTCATTTCTCACCATTTGTTTCAGGGCATTTGCAAGTCGACTCTTACAACTTCTTCAACCAGATTTCATTTCCCACATATTTAGTAACACTCAAAGGATTTCTCCTTCATGAACTTGTGCTGTTTTCCCTAGAACCAACATAAATTTTTAGCACTCACCATATCCCTGGCAAGCAGTCAGGAAAGACTCTGGAAAAGAGAGTGTGAAAAGTTTTGTGGCCTGGAAGTCATGATCAGTAGTGAAAAGTAAAAGCTCTTGTACTGCTTGTACAAAGAACCACTTTCTTCTGTCTGTGTTGAACTTGGTTCATTAAGTTCATTGAGCTGCCCCTTTTGTTAAAAGAGAGAATGATCAATCCATAGCTACACTATTTTGTTGAGTTTTTGTCATTCACCATTCTGCAGCTCTCTACCACACCCTTCCCTTGGGTTATTTCTGTTGCCAGCTGAGTCCTGGATAATTTCATTGTCCTTTGTACATAGGTCATCTCATATCTCTCAGAATCCTCACTCAAAACCTTATACACTCTTCTATATCCAGATAGTTTCCACGGTTCTGCAGCTGGCAACATAGTGCAACTTGTCATGGGAAATGCATTGGAGTGGCTGATAACCCATGTGTACCTCAAAAGCCACATCTTGGCAACCCTTCCGATACGCTCTCTTTAGTTGTGAAGGTAGAAACGGTGTTACCATCATCTAATTTTAGTATATCTCCAATAGCAGAAGCTCTTATTAGCAATAAATCAACCCTCAATGTATGCTAACACTGGACAAAGCAACCCCAGAAAAATGCCCTGACAAACTTTGGAGATAGGATTTTCTCTCCACATCACTGTTTCCTTCCCCTTTGAAGTCTCATCACTAGCCTACAGCTCTGCTTCCTGAATTTCAGAGTAGCCTGAAAAACATGTGGAAAAGTCAGCTAAAACACTTGGAATAGAGTCTTGGACTGCATAGACCTGGAAGCTGGGTTTGCTCATTTTCAATTACTGTAAATTTGCTTGTCTCGAGTGAGAAGTAGGATATGTCAGGGTAAACTGACACTCTCAGTGAGAAGTCTAGGCTCTCTACAGTTGATGGACACAGCTGCATGTTTGCAAAGGGAGAGTCACAGCCTCTAGTTTGGGCAGTGATTATAGTCTACAAGGTCTGCACAATGCAGATCTGCGAGGTGCCAAAATCCATGCATGGGCACTTTGCGCTTCCATTCATGCCTTGCTTTCTGCCAGTGAGATCCCAGGAGTGAATCAACAAATCCCTGTGACCAGTGATGTCTAAACATATTTCTGGTATTCTTCATTTTACGTTTGGCTTGCTTAGCTTGTGTTCTGAGCGGCGAGGAAGCCGGACAATCACACCAGCACAGCGCTAAGCCTGAGCTAAAAACCCTATTTAGTATTGCCGTCACATTTACTAAAGTTTTGTGGTTTCTACTTCAGAGAAGCTTTGTATCCAGCTTGATGTGAGCCAGTCACAGCTGCTTGCCAAAGACAACGTCAGCCATCCCTAAAGTTGTTGCTCAATCTAATAATAACAGGAAACTCACCCCAGACCGGTTCAGCAGCAGCTAATCTATATATCTGTAGAAAAGCTGAGTGCTGATTTATATTCTTTGCATCCCAAAGTGAGGAAAAAGTGGATAACAGGCGGCAGCATTTTCTGCAAAGTCATATTTGGAGTTTTACTTCTTATACTGTAACTTAAACGAGAATTGGGACTCTTCTTGTTCCCAGCCTTTAAGCAGTGCTCCGGTGCTCTATCAGTATGAAGGCTGGTATGAGCTGCCTTTTACGTCTCTTCATAGAAGGAGCAGGTCTAACTTCATTGGTCACGTAAAGATCCATTGGAACCATAGGAAAGGTAGAAATCAGTTCTTCAAATTCAGATGTATCTATGAAGTTATGAGCCCAGCAGGGAGGTGAATCGGGCAATAGCATGATTCCTTACACATCTCATGCCCCATAGCACAAAAACTGCTTCTGGTCGCACTAATTAGACGATACCAGTCCCCTAAGACTCTTTAGCACACCTTCAACCATTGAGACCACACAGGACCTCCAAAAACTGTCACCAGTTTACCTGCAGTGAAGCACTTGACATTTATGTCTCCTTTTCCAAGAAAATCTGGGTCTAGTCAATGTGTTCTTCTTCAGATCTGGAGCCATCAAAAAATCCTTTTGCTCTAACTGTAACAAACTGCAGAATATGGGAGAGGAGAAAGTCCCCTCCTTTGTGGGAGCTGCCTCTCTCCATGACAAGGTTATGGATAACCCTTAGTCAATGAATTGGCATAAGCCCACGTTTCCCTTTGGCAATATAAGATTCAGAAGGTCATGACTCCTGGAGAGAATTTAATGGAGCTGTGAACACATACTGAAGAAAGAATATAATCCTCTTTCCACTTAGGCTTACAGCAAAAGTGTGGTCCTTTTCAGGGCTCCGTAGCTAATTAATAACAGAATATATTTAAATACAGTAAGTAATTGTACATGCTTTGGAATTCAATGAAACCTAATAAGCAAAATCAGGCTCTTTTATGTAAACTAATCACTTACGGTTAAGCCCTCTTTGTAACATCTTCACTGCATTATTCCACAGACAATAAATTGCTCCTTTCGGTGTAGGCAATATTTCTCAACTCTCACGCACCATAAATCATATTTTCTTCTCAATCTGCCAGTTTTATTTTAAACAATTGTACTGAAGTATGCACCACAATTCACATGTCGTATATTACCTCCTATCAATACCTGCTTTAACCATCATGATTCCCCCTTTCCAGTTTCAGTTTCATATTTATGTATCTTGTCAGCTGGGAAAACAAATACCTGGAAATCACTTCCACACCATAGCAGAAGACTATTACATTGTATAAGGCTGTCAGTAGCACCTTGGGATTTTCGACATGAATTTTATTGACCAACACCAGCACAGTTGTTAATGTTTTTGATAACTAATAATAGATCTTATTTCTGAGGCCTAAGGAAATACGCAATATTACACCGTGTTTACTTTGAAGCCCTGCAGTCGCTGCTAAGAACAGCCTGTTAGATACTGAATTGTTTTTATTGGTTTATGATGGAATGTTCTTGTTTTTTATTTGCATTTCCCAGTTAACTACAATTCTGTATAGTTTGATATCGACCTGAACAAAATCCAGAAAATTAACCAGACTTACAGGAAAGAAGAACCATTTAAAGATGACAAGGAAAAAAAAAAGAAAGCAAATAACTCCACCTCATAGTTGTTCAGAATTATATTTCAAAAGGCTGCAATTCGCTATGACATGCATGAAAAAATGATAGGCCCTCAAAACTAGGGAGCAGCCATGCTCACAGTACAGTTATAGATGAGAAGTCAAGAACTCTTTTTTCTTGAACTAACAGTCCTCGAATAAAAATGTTCTCCACGATGCAAAGAGGCAGTACCTTAGTGGTTAATGCCTTAGGGACGTTTCAGTATTTCTGTGTGCGTTGTACATGTGTTATCTTGCATAAGCAAGATCACATGGAAGATAGATAAATAGATAGTTTTATGATCATTAAATCAGTTTTGGGGTAAAAATGGCCATTTATACAGGGTGTCATTTATCCTGTGGTCCAAAAATTAGGCCTCTAATTTGTTTATTTAAATTTCTTGTTGTCACTGAATAGATATAACCACCTAAGGAATGCAGTTTAAGGAATTACAGAATTGGTTTCTTTAAATGGAATTTACAGTGTTTTAACTTGTTCCCATTGCATCTTGTCCTTCCACTCAATACCGCTGAGAGGAGTATGGCTCCATCTTCTTTACTTTCTACTATCTGGCATTTATACACACTGATAAGATCCTCCCTGAGCCTTCTTTTCTTCAGGATGAACAGTCCCAGCTCTCTCAGCTCCTTCTTGTACAAAAAAATGCTCCAATCCCTTTATTGTCTTCGTGGTCCTTCACTGAACTCATCCAGTCTCTCTTGCACTGGGGTGTCCCAAAAAGGACACAGCACCCCAGGCCTGAGCATCGTGGAAGGATCACATCTCTCCACCTGTTGGCAACACTCTTCCTCATGCAGACCAGGAGGCTCTTGGCTTTCTTTGCTGCAAGTGCAGGTTGTTGTCTCATGGTAAGCTTGATGTCCACCGGGACCACCAAGGCCCTTCGCTACAAAGCTGCTTTCCAATTTGTCAGTCCCCAGCCTCTCCTGGTTCATGAGGTTGATTCTCCCTTGGGGCAGAACTTGGCATTTCCCTTTGCTGAACAGCATGATGTTCCTGTCAGACCATTTCTCCAGCCTGTCAAAGTCCTTCTGAATGGCAGCACAGCCATCTGGTCTATCAACCACTCCTCCCAGTTTCCTATGATACAGAAACTTTCTAGGGTGATCTCCATCCTACCATCCAGGTCACTGAAGAACACACTAAACAGTACCAGTTCCAGTGTCAGCTCCTGGGTACAGCACTAGTGACCAGCCCCCAGCCAAACTTTGGGATGTAGTTCACAGCCCTTTAGGCCTGGCAGTTCAGCCAGCTTTTGAGCCACCTCAGAGACCACTTCTCTAGTCTATACTGCCTTAGTTTGTAGATGAAGATGTTGTGGGTTACAGGGTGGAAAACTTTGCTAAAGTCAAGATAAACGACATCCACTGTTCTCCCCTCATCCACTGAGCAAGTCATCTCATTACAGAAGCTTGATTGAGGATCTCCTCTTCATAAATTCACGCTGACTACTCCCAACCACCTTCTTGTCATTAATATGTTTGGAAACAATTTCCAGTTCATCCTTCTCTCACTTTCATGATGCATATTTTTATATGGTCCACAGAAATGCACCTGTGGCAGAATCGGCGGCCAGTCGTTAAAAACTGATGTAGATGCGCAGGAAGTTCCAGGTTTTGTACAGTTTTTCATCATAATACACTGATTTTTTTTTTTTTTTAGGTTTTTGGGGTGGTTGAGGGTTGAACAATCATCTGAAAAGAAAAAAAAAAAACAACCTACAGATCTAGTCAGATTACAAGTCAGTAGCCTATTGGCACCTTGTCTTCTACATTTTCAGTGTCTGTCTATTGCTATACTGGACTCTTGCATTGTGCTTTTCACAGTTCCATCATCTAGTAGAATAAGAGTTGAAACTCTGAAGTTCAGTGACAAACAATTCTGTGAGGACCTAAAAGTAAAATTTTCATCTAGTTTGCCCTAGGAGAAGTTGCTTGAATAGCATCTGGTCACTTCTTTTCTACCAAGTACTGTTTGATGGAAATCAGAACTGCAAATGGGTAGACACCATGAAAATATGCTTGTGATTTCATTCAGGCATAAACGCTAGCAGCTTTTCACATTTAGTTCTTAAAGAATAAGACTCCTTGACATAAAAAGTTAACGTGCTTCTAACTGAGGATAAATTTTGTAATCTCACACTTCCACTGAAGTTCAGAGTGCTCTGTAACTCACTACTGCTGCTGCTTTTAAGTATTATCACCTAACTGGGTTAGTAATTAATAGATCTCTCAAAGGTCTGCTAGATGGGCATATTTAATGATCTGATAGGTCTTTAACACCTCTGCTTGAACAGAGATGAAAAATTAGTCTAAACAGCTGTATATTAAAGGCACCTGAGATCGCACTGTTTTAGTTGAAGTGTTGCCTCTTCGAAGTCCGCATTTTTTCTCTTTTGACTATAAATCAAAAACTGGTTTATTGTTTAGAAGTTTACTATTAAAACTCCATATTTTCAGACATGAAAATGATGAGTTATGAAACACTGACACAATTCTGAAAGAACATGTTTGTTAAAAATGTAACATGCAACATTACTAACGGAATGATCTGTCCTTGCAAATGCTCCTAGAAATATTAGACAGTTTAAGTCCAACAAAAAACAAATTTCTGCCTGATGGGGTATGACTATTCAATGATTTTTTTTCTTTCATTTGTGTACAAAGAAACCTAATGTCTATCTAAACATTCAAAGTGATGATGAATGGACATCTTCCTGTGATTACATCTTCCCATAATTATTTACTTTCATTGTTATGTTATATTTTATTTCCAGTGTGAAAGTTTGTAGCTCCAGCTGCCAGTCATTGGAATTGAGGGGCTGCTCAAGTCACCTCTACACTCTCATAAACAGCAATAGAATCAAAAAATTAGTTGGAATGAATCCAAGGGGATCATCAAGTCTAACTCCTGACTCTACACATAGCAACAAAAAAGTTAAACCATGTATCTAAGGTACATGGCTCTTGGCTTGGGGCCATGACCACTTCCCTGGGAAGCTTCTCACAGTGCTTGACTACCCTCTCAGTGAAGAACTTTTTTGTAATATCCAACCTGAACGTCCCTTGATGCAGCTTCGTACCATTTTTATGTGTCCTATCACTGGTCACTAGAGAGAGGAGCTCAGCACCTCCCTCTCCATTCCCTCTCATGAGGAAATTGCAGACAACAACAATGTCATCTCTCAGTCTCTTATTTACTAAGCTGAACAAAACTGGTATCCTCAGCCAATCCCTCCCTATAAGTTATGCCCTCTGGTATTTTCATCGTCTTTTTTTGCCCTCCTTTGGACACATTCTAATATTTTTATAACCTTTTTATATTGTGGAGCCCAAACCTGCATACATTACTTGAGGTGAGACCTCACCAATGCTGAGTATATTGGGACAATCCCTTCTTTCAACAAGCTAGCCATATGTGCTTAATGCACCTCAGGGTAGAGTTGGCCCTTTTGGCTGCCAGGGCTCATTGTTGACTCGTATGGAGCTTGCCATCAACCAAAACCCCCAAATCCCTGTCCGCAGGGCTGCTGTTCCAGCCTCTTGTCCCTTAGTCTGTACATATATCCAGGATTACACCATCCTACGTGCAGAATCTGGCATTTATTCTTATTAAATTTTACACAGTTGGTGATTGCCCAGCACTCTAATCTATCAAAATCTCTCTCTAAGGCCTCTCTACCCTCAAGGGAATCAACAGCTCCTCCTAATTTAGTATTGTCAGCAAACTTACTTAGTGTGCTCTCGAATCCAAGTCATTGACAAAAACATGCAGGAGAACCATCCCTAAAATTGAGCCCTGGGGAATACCAGTGGCTGCCATTCTGATATCACCCCATTTACTACAACTCTTTGAGCCAGATCCTTCTGCCAATTGTTCGCCCATCGTATCATGTACATGTCCAGCTGCATACTAGACATTTTGTCCAGAAGGGTACTGTGAAAGACAGTAGCAAAAACTCTGCTAAAATAAAAAAATATCCACCACCCCTGAGGTGGGTAACCTTGTCATAAAAGGATATTAAGTTAGTAAGTCATGACTTTCCCTTCATGAACCATATTGGCTTTGACGCATGACTGCATTGTCTTTCAAGTGTTTTTCGATAACTCCCAGAATAATCTTCTCCATAACTTTACCAGGCACTGCAGTAATAATGAGCTTCTTAGTCCTTGTAGGGCGCACTGTAAAAGTTTAAATTGTCTTCCTTGCTCCACTCTTGAGCTCTGGAACTCGATGATCTTCAAGGTCTTTTCCAACCTAAACCATTCTATGATTCTATGATATTCTTGTAAAAGGTTGTGAACAAAACTGGATATCACCTTCCAGTATGTCTCATACATGCCTGTATTTGGTTTATGTGGCAAGGTTTTGGTAACAGGGGAGGCTGCAGGGGTGGCCTCTGTGAGAAAAGACCAGGAACAGACCCCATGGCGGACAGAACCTGTTCTAGCTGCTCCAAAATGGACCTGCTGCTGGCCAAAGCTGAGCCCATCAGCCAAGCTGGTGGCTCCTCTGCTATAACATATTGAAGAAAGGGTACACAATGCTGTGCAATAGCTGGGAGAGATGAAATGAAAAAAGAATGTGAGAGAAAACAGACCTTCAGACCCAAAGTCAGTGTAGAAGGAGGGGTAGGAGGTGCTCCAGGCACCGAGGAAGAGATTCCCCTGAAGCCCGTGGATGATCAGGCAGGAGCAGATACCCACACTGCAGCCCATGAGGGCCCCCATGCTGGAACAGGTGGATATATACCCTGAAGGAAGCTGTGGAGAGCCCACACTGGAGCAGGCTTCTAGAAGGAACTGTGGCCCATGGAAAGGAACCTACAAAGGAGCAGGTTTTCTGGCAGGAACTGACCCTGTGGGGGACCCACACTGGAGCAGTCTGTTCCTGAAGCAATGTGCCTCATGAGAAAGACCGATGCTGGAGTAGTTCATGAGGAACTGCAGCCCATGGGAAAGACTCATGATGGAGAAGTTTGTGGAGGACTGTTGCCCATGGGTGGGACCCAATGCTGGAGCAGGGGAAGAGGGTGAGGAGGAAGGACTGGCACATATGAAGAATCATGAAATGACTACAACCCCCATTCTGCATCCTACCTGTGCCACTTGAGGGGGGCGAAGTAGAAGTGTCAGGAATGAAGGACTGAAGTTGAACTTGGGAAGAAAGGGTTGGGGGAAGATGGTTTTAGTTTTGTCACTTTTTTTGTCACTATTCTACTCTATTTTTAACTGGCAATAAATTAAATTAATCTTCCCCAACTTGACCCTGGTTTGCCCATGATGGTAACTGCTGATTGCAGTCTCCTTGTCTTTATTCCAACCCACAAGCTTTTCCAATTTATTTTATGCCCTTGTCATGTTGAGGAGAGGGCAGGGAGAGAGTGGCTTGGTAGGCACCTGACAGCCAGCCAAGGTTAAGCCACCACAATGTCCCATATAAAAGTAATATTAACATTCTGTTACATGATGGTCCTGGTTTTACAACAGGAACTCACTTTCTTTCTGCCAGTCTTAAATCCCTGCTTTTCAGGGTATCTGTTCCCTGTAAAATAAAGAAGGACTTGCAACTGAAAGATTTATCTCCCTGAAGCAGTGAGGAAGACTGGAACCAATCCTGCCATATTTTTTTACATAGTCTGCGTAAAAGTAGATGTTCAAGGGAGAAAGTTTAAGGGAGAGTCAGAGATTCTGTAGAGCAGGAGCCAGATGTTAGTCAGGAAGTTACTTCAGAGGGCACTGAAAGGTGACTCTTAGCTGATTGTTGGAGGGACCAAGTAAATGTAATTTCCTGAGTTGCCATTTGGACTCACCACCTCTTTCATTCCACTGATGACCAGTGAGAAGAGTCTGGGTCCACCTTCTATCATCAGGTATTTATATACACAGATAGGATCTCTCCTGAGTCTTCTCCACACTGAATAATCCCAGCTCTTTCAACCTCCCTTTGTATGGCAGCTGCTCCAGTTCCTTAACCACCTTAGTGACCCTAATGTAAGCAGATAACAGCTTCTGGCTCTCACACAAGCCTATGTGCAGTCATGTCTCTGGTCCAACCTGTTCCTCCTAACAGCAACAGAGGCAGCTCTGGAGTCAGTGCTGAGCATACAAGGAGCTATTGGACTGTCTGCAGAAGCGGTTTTACAGCTCCACTGGAAGAAAAAGTGGTCATTTTGGAAGTGGTTTCTATGTTCAATAGTAATACAATGCTATTTGGCACAGTGGGTTGACCCTGGCTGGCAGAAGGTTGACCCCACACAGACACTTTTTCACTCTCTCCCAGGAGAATGCAGGAGAGAATGGGAAGGGGAAAGTCAAGAAAAAACTCATGGGTTGAGATAAAGACAGTTTAATAAGCAAAGGGGAAAAAGAGAGAAAGAGAAAGGCAGAAAGAAAGAAAGAAAGAAAGAAAGAAAGAAAGGAAAAAAGAAAGAGAGACAAAGAGAGAAAGAAAGGAAGGGACGAAGAGAGGAAAATAGGACAAGAGGATGAGAGGATGGGAGGGACAGAAAAGGAGGGAAGGAGGGAAGGAGAGAGGAAGGAAGGAAGGAGTGATACAAAGGCAATTGTTCACCATCTCCCACATGTCAGCTGATGCTCAGTCAGTCTCCATGCAATGACTACCTACTCAAACACCACCACCCTTGCACTCTGTTTTTATTGCTGTGTATGACATATGGCACAGAATCTCTCTTTGGTAAGTTTGGATCAACTGCACTGGTTGCGTCCTCTCCCAGCTTCTTGAATATCCCCAATCTTTTCACTGAGGCAGCAGAGTGAGAAGTAGAGAAGACCTTGACCCTATGCAATATTTAAAACCCAGTACAGGGAGCCTCTGAACACAAGGCTTAAGAGCCCACACTTAGGTGTTCAAGAAATGATAATGTCTTTGGGAACTCACCTGGAAACCCTTTTCCCAGGGGGCTGAGTTTGCATAAACAAATTCTCAATGCTTTCTGAAAAAGAGTTCCCTTGAAGATGCCTCAAATCTGATATCAGGATCTCTCTTACCTTCCAAGTATCCTCAAAAAAAAACAAAAAAAAAAAATCCCAAATGACTAGCCTCTTTCAAAAATCTCATCGTCATTTCATCCCCTGGATTCTTAGCTGTGCTGACAGACCCAGGAAAGCCTTCAAACCCCTTCATATCAAAATAAAATAATTAAATTTATTGTTAATTAAATTCTTCCTTAGCAGAGAACAATCAGAGGCTAATAGCCCACATACATCTTATTGCCTCATGCTGCCATTCTGCACAAGATAAATTTCACCCATCAATGCAATTTTATCAATGACTCCTGCTCTTAATAATCACATCAGGACTTCACAGAATTAAACACATGAGCCAAAAAATAAAAGCATGAATGCCAGCTTGCCTGCAATACTGGAATCTTCATGGAAGACTCAAAGGATCTTGATCATTAAAAGGCAATAACAGAAGTGTCCCCAAAGAGCATATTTTGATACTCAAAGTATTATAAACTCCTAAAGATTATTAAATTCAGCTAAGAGGACCATAATCCAGGAATTCTCTTGCTAAATGACCAAGCTTGAGCATTCCATCAAGTCAAAGACCTTTGAAAACTATATCCCTCCCTGGAGATTCTACTACAAGCATGGGCATTATGCAAAGAAAAATGAAAACGGAGTCCCGTATAAATAGCCTTCTGTGGAGCCTCTCCAGTAGATCTGGCAGTGGTGCATACTTTCATCTTCCTGGAAGACCGTTTCACAGGTTATTATTCCTTAAGTGTGCCATATCACACATGTCCCTTCCCCACTCACATGTTCAGCCAGCGAGCATCATTCTCTAATTTTCCTTTCACAGCCCTGCTCTCATTCACAAAGGAATTGTTTGCATAACCTTCTTGGAATTTGCTACTATTTAGTAAGTAGAGCTTACTACTCAGTAAGATCAGCTCCATGAAACCTTACCTCTTACCAACTTCTAATAGTGAGGCAAACAACACCGTGCAGAGTACCCAAATACTCATCCAAATGGGGGATATTTTATTAATCACCTTTTTCAACTGTGATAAGAACAAATAAGATGAGCCACCCCAGTGAAAAGGGGAAAATTTTCACCCCTTTTCCATTATTTTTTGAGGGGACCCCACTTGTCTGAAGTCCAAGTTTGATTCTAGTCAGGGTAAATCTTCAGATACCATTGTAAAAATAGACTGTGAAGATAATGATAGTTATCATTCCTTTTCATCAAAAGGTGGCATATAGAGATGCTCTTCCTGCTGAAGCATTTGGGGAAGACTAACAACAAACAAATCAGTGGGTCATGTCCTTGTAGTATCTAGATGCTTTTTTTAGACTAAAGACTTTTCTAGATCTCCTCACAAAACTTTGTTCTGGATAAATCATTTCTAACATTCAAGATGAGCACATCACAGTGTAACCCAGACAAGACTCGCAGTTCCTGTACCAGGAAGCATTTTCCTATCTTATAGATAAACATCATTTTAAAAATTATTGTCAGGTTCAGAGTCTTTTTTGAAAGTGTTTTTTTCGTTCTATTGTATTTAAAAATACTCATATGGGAGTAAGAATTTTGCTTGTACCTTTTC
Source organism: Vanellus vanellus (assembly GCF_965231255.1). Classification (NCBI taxonomy): domain Eukaryota; kingdom Metazoa; phylum Chordata; class Aves; order Charadriiformes; family Charadriidae; genus Vanellus; species Vanellus vanellus. The sequence goes on along the minus strand of NC_138905.1, from coordinate 216,401,868 downwards.
TAATCAAATAACATGCATACTTCCTGACCTCTTCAGGTCACAGTTAATTTATTATCACTATGAATGCAGACAGCATTGCCTTCCTTCTACACACTCCTGAGATTTACCACATGAGGTATTTTTAAGTATAAATCCCTTAACATCTGCCTTAATTTAGTAGATAAGATCATTAACAGCCATTATATCTAATCAACATCTAATCCTTGTAGAAGGGATTCATTAGCAGGATGAAATGGGAGCAGAAGCCCACTAATGATAAATGTTTATTTTCTTTGAATAAATTTCCGCCAGGGAAGAACTGGCAACACTTTAAAAAACTCTTCCAGAACAACGTTGGACTGTACAGTGAAGGATCACCCTCAAGCACTAGGTCATTAAGAATGTGATGCTTGCTTTTATATCTATTTTAATAACAAAACAGAATCTTTGTAAAATGGAGAAAAGGGTCAGAGTTAAGACTGGTTAGGACAATGTTTTGCTTGCGGTGTCATCTTGAGTACAATACTCTTCCCTGAATAAAGATGATATTATTGTGCTTCCAGAAGCTTTCCATTGTATATAGAGATACAAGACCACATACCATAACAACGTTTCTGAGGTCTGGATGGATGGAAGTGGAGAATGTGACTTTACAGTTATGAGATTTCTGTGTCCTTTAAAGTCACCAAGTACACTTTCTGAAATGCCTGGCCTTGGGCTTCTACCTTTTCAGGTTAAATTACACATGCCTCTGACTGTTATGTTTGAATACAAATCACAGTAACTGTATATTAATGGTTTACATGTCAGGATGGAGTGATTTAGGGTCACTTGACGGCTGAGGAGGAACAGTGATAAGGCAAGTTTCTGCCTGCCAAGACCCCACATATTATTTTTTTTTTTGCTAATGTTTTAGATTAGGTGAAGAAGGAGGCAAGGCTTAAAACTAGTAGTCTTTAAAAAGTCTCTAAATAATTCAACACTTGCTGAGGACTGGCTTATTTTAAGCTATTCTTCTTATCATCTTTTTTTTTTTTCCAGGCAAATGGTTACAACAGTCATAAATTGTAAAGTAGCTCCAAATTATTTAAAAGTCTTTCACTGTAGCATAAGAATTTGCCTACTCTTCCGATTCTAATCTAAGGACGTTCAAGCATTTATTTCTCATATATTGCACTTTTGTTTGCTTCTACAAGTGTGGAAATTGCTCCTGCACTTTAGCCACTTCTATAAGCAAACCTCTGCGAAATCTCCATCTGTCTTTTGGCTGAATAGAGACAATCTGAATGTTAAACACATCTTGATCCTCAGAGAAACTATGCATTCATAACTTTTGCATGTTTAACCTCAAAGATGCCCTTAGAAAATACTGTCTTTCTATTTCTGGGGTTTGGTTAATTTTTTTGCACTCAAGTTACATTGAATAGAACTCCTACACATCACTGAAGACAGGGTCTGGAATCCAGACCTATCTCTGAATGTTTCTCCAAAAGTATCTGTGTCTCTGGGATATATAGGAAAGCTCCAACTCCCTCTTTCCAACCCCATCAGTTAATTGTTTATGTAATAGCCTCAACAGAAAGTATGTCAAATTGACCCATCCTGGCCTGACTACAAGTCAGTGGTCTCTGGGGGTAGGTTATGAGTATCAACAATTTCAGTTTGGAAAAGATACACACAGAATCCACAATTACCATTTCATAGCACGAGTATCATTACCATTAAGCTAGAGTACAAAAGCCAGGCTCTGATTAGAAATTAGTGTGGCTGTGACTGTTGTGTACTGTTCTGAATTTAGAACTTAGTATCTTCATGTGCTTAAAGCAAGCTTACCAGAACAGGACTTTCAAACAACTTGTGTGCAGGTACAACTAGTCTGAGGAAACTAAATGGTGCAGGATAGGAAATAGATGCCTCATCTTACAGCTCAACAGCAAGAGATGTCTCTGGACATGTGCGGAACTGGAGAATGGAACCTGAAGTGCAGGCCAGCATCAGGCTTCTCTAATTAATCAATCCTAAGCTTATGCGCCAGTTGATGACTGAATGTGCCACACCCAAGTTCATCAAAGTGGTTTAACCTTGAGAAATAATAGCATTAAATTACTTCTAGCAAAATTTTTAATTGTCACAGCCCATAAAACTTCTACGCTTTGTATCTACATGACCTCCAGGCTGTTGCACTGGGGTACTACACCCACTCTGCACCGGGTAGGATAGTTGGTTATGTTTTGAATTCAAGGGCAGTCCTACCATCTGGGATCTATATTTTCTCTTGAAAGCAGCCTGGTCTAGCTTAAAAGTTCAGGCTACCTACAAATTCCATCTGTCTTCATTGCAGGTTACATCAAAACAAGATTTCTGATCACCTCTCTTCCTGGGCTTGTCAATGCAAGGCCTTATTGGGTTGCTGGAGGCTTACAGCAAATTGAGGCACTCTGTATTGAGCACAATCAACTCATCTTCCTAGGAAGAAGAGCAACAAAGGCTCTTCTATGAATGGACAAAGAAGATAACTGTTTATGTTGGCCTAAAAATGGCCTTGGTGACACTCTGGACAGCACTGAAGAAACCCCCTTTGGCTCATCTCCTGGTCAGATTTGTTCACTTACATAGAAATGGTGTTCTGAGTTTTGACCTATTTGTTTTCACCTCAAGGTTTCAGAGTTCATCAAAAGTAAATTAATCTGAATCTTTTGAAAACACATCATAATTCTGTCATGAACAGTAAAATGGAGGCCTATTTAATATTTGCCTTTTATATTTGTCCTTTCACATTGTGTTAATCTTCCCATACCCCTTATTTTACATACCTTTGTTTTGTTTTGTTTTGTTTTGTTTTGTTTTGTTTTGTTTTGTTTTGTTTTGTTTTGTTTTGTTTTGTTTTGTTTTGTTTTGTTGTAGAAATCTAAAATCCATACAGAAGTTTCACTAATGTGGGGTTTGACATACTCTGAGAAGCCCTGCCAATTTGGGGGATATTTTATTGATCTCTTCTTTCAGCTGTGATAACACTCAACAAACAAGATGAGCAGCCCCAGAGATAATTTTTACAGTGATATATGCAGCTATGGATAGGACTTAACACCAAGGTCAGGAAAATTCACACAATCTGTTTGAGAACATAATGTTGCAAAACTGAACTCATAGATAGACTTTGAGAAAAAAAGTGAACAGAGAGGAATAGCAAGAAGTGCATGCTCATTTGGTACTAAGTATCTATTCAATATTGACCCCTATGCAGGAAAACACTTCTCAAGACATGAGATGAGTCTCCATCAAATTGTTCCTTTTGGCATTTAGTGTGTGTCTTTTCCCCAAGCCAGTAGTATTCCTCTGTCCACGTGGAACTCTGAAAGCTGCCTTTAAAGCTGGTCAGTAAAGGGCTATCTAGACCTTTGCCGCTGTTCAGAAGGCAAAATCTAAATGCCGATGCACAAGAAAGCCCCTGCTTGGCTCACAGAAGGGGTGAACGGGAGGTAGAGGAAGGGGCCATTGGCAGACAGCCAGCAAGGATCACTCCCTCTGCCCCAGGGTGAAGGACTGTGAAGCACAGGGTTTGGGTAGACTGTAACCAATGTTCGCTTGAATGTTATACCAGTGACTGTGTAGCTGAGCATCAGATCATCAAAATACCTACTCTCCCTCATATTTAGTTTGTTAGTGGATCAGTAAAGTGATTATTTTATGCTACTTTGCCAGCAAAAAGCCTTACCTAGGGAGAATGGATGAGGAGAGTCCACCACAAGCATTACCCAGTATTTTTAAAAAGATCAGATTAACTTTGATACAATCATATTTCTGGGATAAGAAAGGCCAGATTTTCAAGAAAAATGTGATTTAAATACACATGTTGAAATTCCTGCAGGTTGCCACTCATCACAAAGGTATCACCTCACCTACTTGAGGTGATATTGCAACACTTGAAAAATGGTTATCTCTCTTGGGCAGAATGATTAATAGAGCCGACACCAGGATTCATTAAAAAGATATTTTGATATCTAAGTGCATTTCTATTAATTCAGCCTAATCTCTTTACTCCCGTGCATCCCACAAGATTTTATTAAGGAACTCTATGACTCTCAAGACAGTACCTAAGCTAGACTGCACAAGGACCAACACACACATATGTATGTTGATAGTTCCATCTACAAAATGGGTAGGAGCCAGCAAGAGGAAGCAATGAGCTCTCAGGTGATTCTGAATTGGTCCCTGTCTGATGTAACTCAGTATGTCACATCTTTGAAGACACAAAATAAGTGGAGAGCACAAGGACGTTTCAGGCTGTTCTTATGGTTTAATGCAACACATCAAGATTTCATAAAGTAAGCGTGTGAGAAGAGGCAGAGACAAACCCAACATAGATTGAAGATGGTGTCTGCTCAGAGTATACAATACAGCAGAGCCATCTATACCTACCGCAGGGTACAGCTATGCTGGGACAAAGCCAGTGGGGAAACCATGTGCTGCAATTTCTACTAACAGCCATGGGAAACAGGAGATTTCAAGGAAGTGCTAAAAACAGGCTGTGAATTTAGGAAAAATAAGCAGCGAGTCAACATCATTTTGAGTATATTGAGAGTTGCAGTCCTCGCTTTCAAGGAGTTTCCTACCACTCACCTTTTTATTTCATTCATGTTACACGGACAACAGGTTAATCCACCATATTGCTTTTCCACCTACTTTGCTGTTACTGCCAAATCAATTTGTGTCAGTGAGGTTTGTTTCACTCGCATGCCTCCAGGTACTTACTTATACTTGGGATTTGTGCTTTTTGTTGTTATTGTTGTTTTTGCCCCGAGCAAGTTATTTTGGTTGCTGAAGCAATGCACTGCTGTACAGAGAGTGCTAAAACCCAGGATGCAGATAAAGGAATAGGTACACTGCATACTGCAATTCAACCTTTAACACAAGTTTTGCTGTTCATGCCTCTTGTTTTCAGGGGGTGATGGAGGAGGAGGGAGGTTAAATTCAAGCAAAAGCGCTATTTTCTACATACAGACCTCACAGGACAAAATCCTACCACCTTTATTCTTCTGGAGCAAGTCTGATCAAGCAGACAGAGTTCACCAAAAGAGAGTTAGGTTATGCCTTTAGGCACCACCCTGAGGAAAGAGTGCAAGCAAGGGCTCCAAAGGCTAAGAACTGCTCTAAGAAGGTTAATTATTTCTTTCACTCCCTCACTTATTTCCTTCATTTTTTTTTGCTTTGGAATTACAGAGTATAGAATACGACAGGCATGTATCTCTATTGCAGAAAGCAGATGAGTTGGAGGAAATCAACTCCCCAACTCGAGGAGGGACAGAGCAGCTTTGGTGAGGATCTGGCACCCAGCCAGGGTCAACCAAGCACAGGAAGATCAAATGAATTTATTGACTGTTAAAAATAGAGAAGGATGGTGACAAAAAAAAAAAAAGAGACAAAACTAAAAACACTATCCCGCCACCCCTATTTCTTCCCAGGCTCAACTTCAATCCCAAGCCTTCTGCCTCTCCCTCCCCAAGTTGCACAGGGACCATGGGGAATGGGGGTTGCTGTCATCATCATTGAGTCATCATAGAATGGTTAGAGTTGGAAGGAACCTTAAAGACCATCCAGTTCCAACTCCCCTGCCATGGGCAGGGACACCATCCACTAGACCAGGTTGCTCAAAGCCCCATCCAACCTGGTCCTGAACACTTCCAGGGATGGAGCAACCACAGCTTCTCTAGGCAACCTGTTCCAGTGTCTCATCAGCCACACAGCAAAGAATTTCTTCTCAATATCTAATCTAAATCTCCCCTCTTTCAGCTTAAAACCATTACCCCTCATCATATCACTACACTCCCTGATCAAGAGTCCCTCCCCAGCTCTCCTGTAGGCCCCCTTTAGGGACTGGAAGGGGCTATAAGGTCTCCCCTCAGCCTCCTCTTCTCCAGGCTGAACAACCCCAACTCTCTCAGCCTGTCTTCATAAGAGTGGTGCTCCAGCCCTCGGATCATCTTTGTGGTCCTCCTCTGGACTCGCACCAACAGGTCCCTGTCCTTCATATGTTGGGAGCTCCAGAGCTGGATGCAATACTACAGGTGGGATCTCACAAGAGCAGAGTAGAGGGGCAGAATCCTTTGACCTGCTGGCCACGCTTCTTCTGATGCAGCCCACGATACGGTTGGCCTTCTGGGCTGCGATAGCACATTGCTGGCTCATGTTGAGCTTCTCATCCACCAAGACCCCCAAGTCCTTTTCCTCGGAGCTGCTCTCTATCCATTCTCCGCCCAGCCTGTATTTGTGGTTGGGATTGCTCTGACCCATATGTAGCACCATTTCATGATGCTTCAGCTCTGCCACGCCTTCCCCCTCATGCTGTTCCCTTGCTCCAGTGTAGGGCCCTCCTATGGGATACATTCCTTCTTGAACTTTTTCAACAAAGGTCCCTCCCACAGACTGCAATTTGTCATGAAATGCTCCAGTGTTGGATCATTTCTGTGGGCTGCAGTCTTCTTCAGGAATGGACTGTTCCAGCATGGGTCACCCATGGGTTGCAGTTCCTGCCAGAAAACCTGCTCCTGTGTGTGCTCCTCTTCACAGGCTGCAAATTCCTTCAGGGCACTTCCACCAGCGTGGGTTCCTCCACCAGCTGCATTGTGGTTCACCGTGGTCCTCCATGGGGTGCAGGGGAACAACCTGCTACCCCATGATCTTCTGCACAGGTCGAAGAGGAATCTCTGCTCTGGTGTCTGGAGCACCTCCTCCTTTTCCTTTTCACTGACCTTGGTGTCTGCATCTTTTTCTAATAGATACCGCGCAGCGTTTTCTACCCTTTCTTCAATATCTTATCACAGATGTGCCATCAGCTTGGCTGATGGGCTCAGCTTTGGAGAGTAGTTGGTCCACCTTGGAGCTGGCTGAAACTGGCTGTGTCTGACATGGGGGCAGTTCCTGGTGTCTTCTCATAAAGGCCACTTCTGCAGTTCCCTCCACTTCCAAAGCCTTGCCACATAAACCCAGTACATCTGGTTAAACAGACTGACTTGGATATGCAAAGTATATTGAAAAAAAAAAGAAGACTATCTGCTTCTAAACAAGAGAGGGGGGAGACAGCGGGAAGAGAGACATAATGACCTGTGAAGAGTCCGTTTTGGCTTGCAAATGTAGTTCAGTAGTCTGAGTTATGTCTGTGACTGCACATTTTAAACAGTGCAAGGAGTGAGCTGAATCCAACTTGCTCTTGCCTTGGACTCATGAAAGCAACTGTACTAAGAGGGTGAATGGCCCCAGCATGCGTTTAACCCAGCCAGACAGCAGTCTGCCAAGCAATTCCTGCCCACAGCTGGGGAGTTAGCCCGGGCCAAGACCCATCCCCAACAGACAGTTTAATTGGAAAGAGTTTTGGAGGGAAAGAATGTTTAGTAGTATAAATAAACCACGCCATGCCAGTTGGGCTCAGTTCCAGAGACCAGTCCTGGGCAAATATAGTTTATTCACATAAAACATAGCTAGTAAGAATGTGTGAAATAAAGGATAAAAAATGAGCACATCTCTTGGCTGGCTGGCCATTCACACGCATTTCATCAACCAAAATTACCATACTTCATCCACCGCTTTTTTCTTCTCCCACAAAGAATGAGAAACATGGAAACGTGTGCTTCCTACATTCAACTTACTCACAAAGCTCGCTTGAGGAATCAAGGCTTTGCATTCGTGTATGTCTCTGGCTGCTCTCAAACGTGTGATAGAAAGCCAGAGCTGAGACTGGATACCTGTGTCATACGTCACCACACCGAGCACTACTTGCATTGGTGTAACTAGAAGACTCAGCTGAGACCATTGCACAACGCAAGGCTTGGGATTTGGCTTTTCTCTGCACAGCTTGCAGAGAAATGACACACTTGGGACTGAGAAGAAGCATCAGCACTGGTTAAGAAACCTCTCTGAGGTTGGACAGCTGCAAGTAGGCCACCTGGGACTATAATAAGCAGCATTTTTTTCTACAGGGCCCGGTGTGCTTAGTATGCCTGAAATGTTCACACCAGCCCAATTCAAGAAAGATTCATTTGCAGCCCTGACATTACAGTATTTAACACTTCTTCGACAGGAGTAAATTCATCCTGCAGTAGAGTTTGCTCTCGCCAGGATTTATGGGAATCCATGCTTAATTACTGCAGTACTGGCTGCCCTCCAGCTCACGTCCCACAGTCCTGCTTCTGACCTGAACAGATCCATGTCGCTATTTGTGGTTATGTACGTACAAATACAGAGAAAGGACCAGATACCACACTCAGATGCCTAAGCCAACCCTTTCAGCACACCTTGCACCAAAACAGATGAACCCCTTTACATTCCCAGCACAAAAAGCCAAAATCCAAACTGGATTTTGGAAGTGGACCACAGCCCATGCTAAGCCCTGAACTGCTTGAGAGTGCTGCCCCGCACTGAAGCCATGCCAGGTGAACGGGCCATGCAACCCTTGTGTCCTGGTAATGTTACTATATTAATATAGATGTAACCTTTTAATGCTTTATTGCTCCAGAGACATTTAGTGACGCATTAACTCTATTCACATGTTGGCTACCCATCCTTTCAGATGAAAATATACGTATATGTATGCACACACGTATTTTACCTCCGTACCACACATACACCTCCCTCCCTCAGGTTATTGTATTCTTAAAAAGCATCAAAACACGTTTCCCTCATTGCAAGGTACATATAAGTGATAAACATACCTGTCAGAAGGGCATGACACTTCTCAGTGCCACCACTGTCTTCATGCCAGCAGCTGATCCCCATGGTACTAAGAGTGCATGCCTCCAGCTGACTGTCAATGACATTTTCAAGTTCCATGAGTAACCAAGAAGGAATTCTCAGAAATTATATACATTTCATCCTATATTACCGCTAGATTTTGGGTACATCCTAAATATACTGCTTAGTGGAGAACGGTGCATCCATGGCTTTAAACAACTGCAATCAAACAAGCATATCTATGAAGATAATGACAATGGTGTAGTTGAGAGTAAACCAGTACACCCATTCATAATTTGGGCAATATAGAGTTTATTCACACATAACTTACACCAGACCAGCCATTAACCATACATACCCCAAAATGTTTATCCACTTTTTCTTAAAATTACTGTACAGCAATTCACAAAGAAAACCTCAAGTTTTGTAATAAAGCAGGGTGGACATATTTTGGTTTGCTACAATAATATCAAGGACAAAATCATGTAGAGGACTTGCATCACACCCCTTTAGGAGCATGACACAGCATGTGCCAGACAACCCCCTTTCCCAAAGGGCTGCATTGACACTCCTCTAGAAACATTCTGCATCAAGAAGCACCATGGCCTGTGCATCAAAGCTGTGGGGAAAGAGTGCAGTGAGTATCAGCACTACAAACGGTATGAGCTGATGAGCCTGAAGTAGAGTGACCTGCTAAAGAATGCATGAAGGTTGGAAGATCTGTGTACATACCCCAAAACTCCATTGGTACAGGCAGCATACACAGTGTAGGCAGGACCATCATCCATTACCCATAAGCAAAAAACCCGATTGTCATGATGGAAGGAAACTACCTAGTGAAAACCATCATTCATAAGGAAGTCTTTCTGAATTACAGCCCATATGTGATTTATATAGACCTAAGATGTTCCCTTCTGGACAGAAAATTATGCTTAGTTTTAAAATTATTTTTTAGCTTGCAAGTTTTTTTAAGCATCTTTTTCCAGAGGGACCTGGGCCCCTTAGATTGCACATTTTCTGATACATCCAAGGACTCTGTTAAAAAAAAAAAACACACATTTTCTCAGTAAGTTAAAATATGCTAAACGTTAATCAAATCCTCAATCTCTAGAAATGTACTCGAGTATTTTAATCCTGGAAGAATCTCCTCATTCTTACTAAGACAGAAGATTTTACTTCCAAGTAGATTTAACTAACACATTGCTGTCCTGTGTTCTGCTCTTCTGCCTTTGATTTAAACTTTCAGTGGAAAGCAAATAAGAGATACAGAACCCTAATTAAAGAAATTTGTCTCCTAATACGGTCGTTTGCTGTTCTAATTAAAAAAAATAAGGTTTTATTAACTAAGGGCAAATGATTTAAGGCAGCAGCCCCTTCTTATCACAGTACAAAGCTGCAAATGCTTAGATAATTCCTGACTGCTCTACAAAATTGTACATCTGGTAAAGATGCAAGAATTGAAGGCTGACATTTTTAAACCCAAATCATTAGATGTTTTCTTTACGAGCATTTTACTTGACTGCTTTTAATTCCGCAAAGCTGATATATGACAGTGAAGTCTAGCACACAATAAATTTCACCCTGAGTGGACAGAGGTGCTGTCAAGTCTTATCATCTTTAGAATGAAGGCAGAAGACCCTGGCACAATTCACTTCTAATTAAATTTTACTCTCCATTGAACACTCTGCTGAAGTTCACAGCTGCTGGCAGCAGAGGAGGGCCTAAGGCTGCCGTGCTACGCCTGATACATCTACTGGTCCTTCCACATTCTGTAAACATCCTTGTATCATATCACCTCGTCAGAGCTCCAAGCTTCATTCTTAACACCCTACAGATAAAACAGGCATGAAGAGCAAAGGTGCCCAGGAAGGCTGGGCATACTTCAAGCAGGTGCTCTTAAAAGCGCAGGAGAAGGCCATCCCCTTGTCTCGAAAAACGAGCAGACGGGGAAGACGACCAGCCTGGCTAAATAGAGAACTTTGGCTGGACCTCAGGAAAAAAAGGAAAGTTTACATTCTCTGGAAAAGGGGGTTGGCAACTTATGAGGACTATCAAGATATAACAAAGCTATGTAGGGGGAAAACGAGAAGGGCCAAAGCTCAATCAGAACTCAGCTCGACCACTGCAGTTAAAGACAATAAGAAAAGATTCTTTGAATATATCAATAGAAAAAGGAAGACTAGGGAAAATGTAGGCCCACTGGTGAATGAGACAGGTGCCCTAGTGGTGGAGGACGCAGAGAAGGCAGAGTTACTGAATGCCTTCTTTTCTTCGGTCTTCACTGATAAAGCTGTCCCTCATGAATCCCATACTCTGAAGGCAAAGGGGAAGGTCTGGAGAGTGGAAGATTTTCCCTCAGTTGAGGAGGACCGTGTCAGAGACCACTTGGCCAAGCTGGACATTCACAAGTCCATGGGCCCTGATGGCATGCATCCGCGAGTGCTGAGAGAGCTGGCAGATGTTATAGCTAGACCACTCTCCATCGTCTTTGAACGGTCATGGAGAGCAGGAGAGGTGCCTGAGGACTGGAGGAAGGCCAACATCACTCCAATCTTCAAAAAAGGCAAGAAGGAGGACCCAGGGAACTACAGACCAGTTAGTCTAACCTCTGTCCCTGGGAAGGTAATGGAGCGACTCATTCTGGATGTCATCTCCAAACACGTTGAGGAACAGGAAGTTATTGGAAGTGGTCAACATGGATTTACCAAGGGTAAATCATGCTTGACCAATCTGATAGCTTTCTATGATGTTATAACTGGTTGGCTGGATGAGGGAAGAGTCGTGGATGTCATCTCCCTTGACTTTAGCAAGGCTTTTGACACTGTCTCCCATGACATCCTCATCAGGAAGCTGAGGAAATATGGGCTAGATGAGGTGACAGCGAGATGGATTGAGAGCTGGATGCGGGACAGAACTCAGAGGGTTGTGATCAGCGGCACAGAGTCTAGTTGGAGGCCTGTAACCAGTGGTGTCCCCCAGGGGTCAATACTTGGTCCAATTTTGTTTAATATATTCATTAATGACCTGGATGAGGGGACAGAGTGTATCCTCAGCAAGTTTGCTGATGATACCAAACTGGGTGGGGTGGCTGACACACCAGAGGGCTGTGCTGCCATCCAGTGTGACCTGGACAGGCTGGAGAGCTGGGCAGAGAAGAACCTAATGAGATTCAACAAAAGCAAGTGCAAGGTCCTGCACCTGGGGAGGAAGAATGCTAGGCACCAGTACAGGTTAGGGGCGGACCTGCTGGGAATTAGCTCGGAGGAGAAGGATCCTAGTAGACAGTAGATTATCCATGGCCCAGCAATGTGCCCTTGTTGCCAAAAAGGCCAATGGAATCCTGGGCTGCATAGGGAAGAATGTGGCCAGTAGGTCGAGGGAGGTCATTCTCCCCCTCTACTCTGCACTGGTGAGGCCACAACTGCAATACTGTGTCCAGTTTTGGGCTCCCCAGTTCAAGAGGGACAGGGAACTGCTGGAGCGAGTCCAGCGAAGGGCAACTAAGATGATGAAGGGCTTGGAGCATCTCCCTTATGAGGAAAGGCTGAGAGAGCTGGGACTCTTTAGCCTGGAGAAGAGAAGGCTGAGGGGAGACCTTATTATGGCATACAACTACCTAAAGGGTGGGTTGAAGGAGGATGGAGCCAGGCTCTTTTCAATGGTTCCCAGTGACAGGACGAGGGGTAATGGGCACAAGTTAGAACATAGGAAGTTCCGTTCAAATACACGGAAACACTTCTTTACGGTTCAGGTGACAGAGCACTGGCACAGGCTGCCCAGGGAGGGTGTGGAGTCCCCTTCCCTGGAGATTTTCAAGACCCGCCTGGATGCAGTCCTGAGTAATGTGCTCTGGGCAATCCTGCTTTGGCAGGGGAGTTGGACTAGATGATCTCTAGAGGTCCCTTCCAACTCTGAAAATTCCGTGATTCCGTGATTCCGTATGTTGCTTATGGATCCAGTTAAATGGTGAGTGCAGAGTGAACCTTTCTAAATCCAAGACTTATTTGCTTTAAATTATGGATGATGACGGAAACCTCGAGGACAAGTATATAATATTAAAGATTTATACTGCTCCCCCAGCTGCTATAATTAGGTATTTTAAAACTGTGTTTTGTTCTACTTCTGAAAACTAAGAAAATATACATCCTGTTGAAAGAGGGCAATAAACCAGCAAAAAATACTGCTTTTTATCTATTTTTTATAAAACAAATAGTAATTTACATAGGTTATGACAGCATCACCTCTTCATGCATGGAAGGAAGGGGCAAATAAATTTTTACAAAGCCTTCTCAATCAACTGCTTCCTTCTCCTCTGCTCTGACGCCTGTGGTAACTAAATAGGAAGGTGGTTGTGACTGTTAAGAGTGTTCTTAATGTCCTCACCATTACACTGTGTTGCCACTGTCTCGTGTGCACCTGTTTAAACTTTATATTTAGACTGTACTTTCTTCATGTCAGAAAGAGTTGAAGCTACGAAATTTGTGCAGCACCTTGCACAAAGTGACACCAAATTCTCTGGGTAATTGCAGGTAACATCTCACCACAAAGAACGGTTACCCATGAGAAGGAAGCTGATGCAACCCTTATCCATGAACATGAGGGAGCACATGTAACAGGAAGTCACACCTTATAAACAAGTCACAGAGCTGAGGTTGAAAGGACCTCTGGAGATCATCAGGGTCAGCTAAAGCAGGTTGCTGAGGGCCATGACCAGTCAAGTTTTGAATATCTCCACTGATGGAGACTCTACAACCACCCTGGGCAGCCTGTTCCAGTGTTTGACCACTCTCACTGTAAAAACGTTTTTTGCCTATGCTTAAATGGTATTTCCTGTATTTCAGTTTGTGTCCATTGTCTCTTGTCCTGTCACTCGACAGAGTCCTAGCTAGTCTGTGCTTGGTCCAGGCTTTCCCATGAATCTCAGAGACTAGGGATTCCTGAAAGCAAATCATACTAGTAAAGAGAAAGGCAAAGAAGGCATTGAGTATCCTTTGTATGGCCTTTGTCACAAGGTCCTCTGCCACATTCAGTAGCGGGCCCACACTTTACCCAAAAGTCTTCGTTTTGCTACAGAAGTCCTTCTTGTCCTTTGCCAAGTTCAACACCAAGTTGGATTTCCTAACCCCATCCTTGCACATTTGGAAATGTCTCTAAATTCCTTCTGGGTCACTTGTCCCTGCTTCCACATCTCATATACTTCCTTTTTCTATTCCATTTTTTTTCAGAAGCTTCTTGTTCATTACAGGGGCCCCTGCCAGCTTTCATGACATCATACTCAAAGGAATGGCCCAGTCTTGAACTTGGAGGAGGTGATCCTTGAAAATCAACCGGCTCTTCCGATCTTTCTCTTCTCTCTAGGACAGTATCCCATTATATTTTTCCAGGCAGTTCTCTGAACAGTCCAAAGTCTGTTCTTCTGAAGTCCAGGGTTGTGAACCTCCTATTTGTCTGGTTCCGTCTTCTCAAGACCCCGAACTCCACCATTCCATGGCCCGGCAGCCAAGTCTTCCCCAGCCTTCACATCCCAACCAATTCTTCTTTGTCTGTAAACCCAGGGATCTTTTGAGATAAAAGCACCAAAATTAAACAAACAAGCCAAATCTACTATCTACAAGCTGAGTCTGAAGAGATTCATATTCCATGTGAATATGACACAGAGAATCTACAAAGCAGACTGACCTCTGCTATATACATGAATCTGACTTGGATTCTTGTATAAGGATAACTCGCCATTTCGAACAGAAAAAAATATTATGGAATAGTATTTAGGGAACTATGAACCATAGTGCTTTGGCATGCCTTATGGACTTAATCACTCAAATTAGCCCTCAAGACAACCCTATGCATTGCTAAGTAACTCATTTGAATTTATCTAGGAGAAAAGTATTCCTCCAGTCTTTGTTTTTCCTCATTTCAATTTGAGTAATTTGTCCAAGGTTTTATGCAAGGAGATAGAGAAAAACTCAAAATCTAACTGCAGGTTCGATTTCCATGTCCAGTCAATGCAATAAATAATAATGTAGAAACTCATTTTAGACCAACATTAAGTTTAATGTTTAAGAAGCATTTTCTACAGTCTGAACTTGAAATACCATTTTTGATCATGGAAAGCTGTTCTACTATAACATCATTTTCAAACAGCTGGAATAAATTTTCCCTCTTTCTTTGCAGAGATCCTTAAGTAATTAGTCTTGGGAAAAAGCATAGATAGTTCTGACTTTGAAAAAAAAATATTCATTATAAGTAAAAGAAAATGTTTCCTACAGATAAAACTAAAAATGCCTTGAAGAGAGAGATTTTATCAGTTGATGTTGAAAACATCATTATTTTGGCCTAAGGGTGAAGAAACATACATAGATTAGTTATACTTTCCAAGATCACCATGATCAGCATGTTCAACAAAAGTAACCATTGGTCTCACTTGACAACTTGTTGATGATGTCTATATATTGTTACAAATGAAGATTCTCAGCAGAAGGGCACACAAGGTAACAGGCTTGCATTTTTTGTAAGAGAAAAGCAGAAGTGCAAATTGGCAAAGTGTTAGCAAAGATGGGTTATGCCTGTCTGGACTTTTAATCCATCAAAATATAGAGTAAATTGGTAAAAGTAAACACTGGAAAGGTGGCAAGGCTCTAAATCTTACCTACCACTTTGTTCTTATTTTGCTTATGCTTACTGTGTACCTTTCTTCATGTGTTTTATAACAAGTAAAGCAAACATTTTTCTTAAGATCCTACACAAGTGGATTGGGATCTTGAATCAGGGAATATTGGAGGAAGTAATGTAGCCACTTTTCGCTGTTATAAGCAACAAGAGGGGAAGGGACAGAACCCTACCTCAGACATCTCTGTTCTTCTGTATTGCAGATCTGGTGGAGAAAGCTGTCACAACTTGTTTTGTTGGATGCCACCAAGAAGTTACTATCACCAGAGGAACATGGGGAGACTGGAGGGATTTGTTAGGACTTGGTGATCTCCACGTCTTTCTCTCTCAAAGATATTTGTGGGAAGGAGAAGCAAGAAAGACACAAAAAATACCTTCTTAAGTTACTACAAAATACTAGAGAACCTTCATGTTTGAGAAGTAAAAGCTGACATAAATTCTGTTTTCAGTTGCCACAGCTACCTCAACAAAATCTTTGACTATATCCTCTTCATAGGGATGTAGAACATTATAGGGCATAACGATATTTAACAAACTTATAAAGCTTGGAAAGCTTATATTTTAAAGCAATTCCAGGTGCTTGGATAAAAGAAAGCATCTAGAGTTACCTTTTTTATTATTTTGATAATTATCTAAATCACATGATCTTGCACCCCAAAAATGTACACCTTGCCTTTTTAAATCATAATGGATAAACTGGATAAAAAGAAGGTTGAGAGAGATAATAAAAGCCAGATGACCAGAATGTTGGTGCATTTACATTCCTCAGCCAGTTAGGAGCAGTGATCACAGCTGTCTACCTGTTTTCCTTTCATTTAGTGGCATTTTTATTCAACATGAGAAGAGGTGAGTAGTGAGGAATAATCTTCTGGATAAAATGTCTGCCCTGGACAAGCTTAATTCTCAGAATATTTTAAACTGTTTATCATTAGGTGTCTTTCCTCCTGACCTCTTGTACAGCCTCATTTTTTTGTGACCATCTTCTGATTTTTACCATCAAAGCACATCATTAATTTCCATTCAGGTCTTCAACTTGCCTAACTCAGTAGAGCTGAGGCCTCAGGGCATGACGTTAGTATCAATCAATGAGAAGTTTTTACATCATAACATTGACATTGTCCAGTGTTCCAGTCTTACGAAGAAGCCACTGGTTTTTGGACAAGCTTTGTCCATCTCATTGAATGCCCAAGACTGAGGGAATACAGTTTTCCATTTGCAGGTAAACAGGCATCTGCAGCATAGAACATGTAGTACTGGTCACAGGGAAAAGTGAACTGACACACAACAGATAAAGAGGTTTTTTGGGAAAAATCACTTCTCATTCATTTTTCATGCTGGTGATATAAATATATCACTATAGGCCCATATAAATATGGGCCTTTGCCCCATAGCTTCCTAATTCTTTGCTCCCAATGTTTGAAATGAAAGTACTGTCCATGGGTATGTAACTTATTTAAATTCACAGAAGAAACACACCATAACCAGCCTTATTCTGAGTTAAATCCTGCCAGATGTTGAGGATTCTTAATTTCCATTGAAGTCAATGGAACTCAAGGACAACTCAGTGTTTGGCACCAAGCACTCCATGCCAAACAGTCAACGACGCCTCTGGCACGCCATATTCAAATGAACTGTCTCCAAAGATATCATTAATGCTGATACACGGAGCCAACAATTGGCCCGTGCACCTCCAAAGCTTCGTTTTGGCTGTATCGATCACCATCCTGCCAGGCCCTGAGGTTCTCTTGCAGGAAATGGTTCTGGAAATCAGCATACCCAACTAGTCATCCAAGGGGCATCAGTCACCGGCTGGGTATGTTCAGAATTAAACCACAGAGCTGACAAACTTTTCTTAAAGTGCTCAGTAATGTACATTCATCACACACCATCTGCTGTTCAAAATTTGGGTAGTGGTATAGGCCAGAAATTTTCCTGAGAAAATGTCATCAGTCCAAAAATGTCTTACTAAGTAGATACCAAGGGAGGATGGACAAACAGATATGATTCGGTAAGAGTTAAGATCAGTAATGGAGGGGGTGATTTGCTCCTATCTCAAGAATATTTGTAGTATCAGGAGAATCCCCCTTCATTCTCCAAATTCAGACCTTTTAAAATATCATTAAAAAGCCGAGACAGATTCTTCAACCCCAAAAGAGCCTAGCAATTTAACACATCAGTTTCCACAATCTAGGAGAAGATATTAACTACAGAGCGGTAGAGTTGGTCTCTCCTTAGCCCAAGGACTATGTGATTTGCGCAAAGTGAAATAACCCCTGTAGGCGAGCCTGGAAAGGAAGGGGGACTGACATGCAGGGTTTGTGGCTCTTCCTTGCCTGGCAGGAGACCTAACTTCAAATATAGGCAGTGCAGCACTTTGTGACGAAAGTCGGTTTCGTGGAAGCATTGCTTTAATCATCAAGATCTTCTGACTACACAAGAAGAAAAAGGATGTCTCTAACAGAGGCCAGACAAAACACACCGACTCACAGATAGCTACATCTGCTGTAGAGAAAGCAAGCGCTAGTTTTAACATGAACTAGCTGGTTAGGGTGATGACTTTGCAGAGGTCCGGAGTTTACCTTTACTTGCTAACTTACTAAACTGTAAAATTTTCCATTAGGTCTAGGAGAACAGAAGCTGTAACACATTTTTTCCCCTACTAAAGATTAAAGCTTTTGAAGGGAAGACTTAGGGCAAATGTGGGTGTTATCAACTGCCTAAGTTTCTTGTACATTAGACTGTCGTGCTAAATGCAGTATTTCTTATAAATTTTCTTAGTCCATTGTTTAAATCAAATTTACTTTCTTCACTTTTGTTTGGAATATTCAGACTATGTACTGAACAATAGTATTTTTGGAACATTTTGTTATTGCAGACAGTTGATTTCATAAAGAAATTGTCACATCTCAGACCCTAAACCAGTGTACAATTTTGCCTGTCACTGTTGCTAAATTTAACTTAGCTCTCCAGAGATTAAATACAGATTCATTAAGCTGCTGCACGCTTTTATCCATTCTCATGTTGCTGAAAGATTTCTCATTTATTACAAAGAAAACATGGCTAATTGTTAATTAGAAAGTGCATATGAATGTGATAAGATTTAATTAACTCAAACAGATACAACTCAAACCTTTAATAAAAAGATTTAGTTGGTCTTTTTTTTTTTTTTTCATTATTTTTCCTCTGGAAAAAAGTTCTAGTCTGGATTTGCAAAAGTCCTATTTAATGTCCCTGTTACCCTGCAGGGTTTGACCTTCAAATAAATTCTTTCAAAACAGACCAAAAAAAAAAAAAAAAAGAGATCTCACAATATAGTTGAAAAATCTGTGAAGTCTGTGCTTCAAACTTTGCTGGAAAATCTTAAATGAAACAGTTTTTCATCAGAAAATGCTTTTCAACAAGAGAAGTATTTAATGAGAAAAGCAAGTCAATATTTATGAAATTCCTTGCAGAAAAAAATAATCCTTTGTATCCTGGAAAATATGAAAATGTACTTTTCATATAAAATGTTCATTTTCAGATTGATTTTTCTTTAGATTAGTTTTGTTGCATAGGTTATATTCTGACTTGGCAATAGTCACATTGCACTGATTCTCTGTCAAGTGAAGTTAATATCAAATTATGATCTCTGCTCCCATTGACATCTGCATGTTCAGGAATGTGAAGGATCAGGAAGTAAGATAAAGCTGAGTAGGTAACATTTGGGACTCAAAACTTATATTTCTGGTAAATTCAGCTTGCAATGTGCAGTTACAACCTAATTAATAGAATAAAAAGATAAATAAATTACCTTTTAAGGTAAGGCCTCAAAATTTAAAGTTATAAATCAGTGTACAATTTAGGCTTATGTAAACTTCTGTGAAATCTGAGAAACTGCAAAAAAAATATGAATTGCCCAGAAGAGTGGAAGAGTTTGAAACGCTTCAGATTGTTGGATGCAGTAAAATGAAAACTTCCTTTATCCCACACTTTTTTACATAAAAATTACCAATTCTTCTTGGCAAGACTTAGATTATACCCTAGGAGGAGGCATATATTTTCTCTGCAGCTGCACTCCTGAAAAATAATGACAAATGAAGGATTTACTGGGAATTCGCCCAGACTCTTTCACAAGTTTCTCTCTCTCATGGAAAGTTCTGTTGTTGAAACTTATGTTGTATTAAATTTGCCTGTATCTGCTCCTTAATAACTACAGGGTGCATCCAAGTGCTTAGCTTTCAGCTAAAAAGTGAAAATAATT
Organism: Vanellus vanellus; assembly: GCF_965231255.1. NCBI lineage: Eukaryota > Metazoa > Chordata > Aves > Charadriiformes > Charadriidae > Vanellus > Vanellus vanellus. The sequence goes on along the minus strand of NC_138905.1, from coordinate 216,382,259 downwards.
ATTTTACTCACTTAAAATGTATTTGGATATCTGCTATAACCTAAACATAAGTGACACTGTATACCATCATATTTTTTTAAAAAAAACAAAGGTATTGTAACAACTGTAGAAATAAATGTAAAACTGAGAATCCAAAAAGGTCTCAAGACTCAATATATGTCATGCAGTCCTATGAGAACATAGGACATCTGTTGTTTTACAGTGTATGCTGGGGAAGAAAAGCAGCAGGAAAGGGTTTAATCTGAGATAGCGGTAGAGACCAGGCTCTCGGAAAACAGGTGAATAATTCTGGGCTTTGCAGAGCGACATTTATTCCTTGCAGAAAAACACTGATCCTAGAAACAGTCCTGAAATCTGTAGAATATGCCAATAACGCACCAAGAAGAGCCATTTTTTTCTGGTCAGTTCCCCAGACAGAAAAGAGGTCTTTCCTGCGCTGATAACGAAACATAGCAGGCAGAAGAGGAAGAACAGCACAAGTCAAAATTTGCATTGGACCTCCCAGCATTTTCCATAAAGGGGAGGGGGTGTACCATTCAAGATTACGCCCTGCAAACTCCGCTATGTGTCCATATTCAGCGAGTTTTCCTGAAAAAGAAACTAGATGTAATGTGCAGGCTTGATGACTGAAGCCACCATTTGCAACACAGTCAGCAAAACAGAACTCATTTGCTATGGAGTTTGTACCACTGTAGGGTGCAAGAGCCTCACTGTCCTGCAGGTAGGGAGATCGGTCTTACACAGAGCTGGTCAACCCCTCTAAGACCCCCATCAGTGTCTCAAGCATGACAAACTGTCTCTTCTGTTTAGTGTGACCAGCAGGTTGAGGGAGGAGATTCTGCCCCTCTACTCCACTCTCGTGAGACCCCACCTGCAGGACTACATCCAGCTCCGGAGCCCCCAACATAAGAAGAACGTGGACCTGTTGGATTGAGTCCAGAGGAGGACCACAAAGACGATCAGAAGGCTGGAGCATCACTCCTACGACAGGCTGAGAGAGCTGGAGTTGTTCAGCCTGGAGAAGAGAAGGCTCTGGGGAGACCTTATAGCCCCTTCCAGTAACTAAAGGGGGCTTACAGGAGAGCTGGGGAGGGACTCTTGATCAGGGAGTGTAGCAATAGGATGAGGGGTAATGGTTTTAAGCTGAAAGAGGGGAAAGAGAAGAAACTCTTTGCTGTGTGGCTGGTGAGACACTGGCCCAGGTTGCCGAGGGAAGCTGTGGATGCCCCATCCCTGGAGGTGTTCAAGGCCAGGCTGGATGGGGCTTTGAGCAACCTGGGCTGGTGGGAGGTGTCCCTGCCCATGGCTGGGGGGTTGGGACTAGATGGTCATTAAGGCCACTTCCAACTCTAACCATTCTGTGATTCTATATAGTATTGCGGCTCTGCTGTGATTAATATTGTGTTCGTGCCTAGGATATTGCATTCATGTCAGGATATCAGATGCAAAATTAGAAAGGATAGTAAAGCATGCAGTGAAATGCTGTCTCCTCATACTCTCTTAAAGAATATCTTGCAAATCCTCATAAATTAGAATAAAAACCAGAATTCAACTGCGTGAAGAAGCACATTCCCCATTTACCATTTCTCACATGTCTAGAAAAGCCGTGCTGCGTTACTACCCTAATAACTGGTGTGACTTTGAACACCAGAATACAAAACATCTGTGTCCACTCCCACAGTGACCAATGAGAGCTAATTTTCCGCGGCCAGGACAAATTATCATCTTCAAGGATGGCAGCATCTGCCTCTGTGATGTATAAACACATCTTCCCCTTTGGCCTAAGAGAAGATTCATCTAAGCAAGGGAGCAGAAACAGGGGCATTACAGCGAGGATACCCCTTGTGGGAAACCAGCTGTTAGCTATTTATCTTTGTATGGCCGAGGAGCCTTTATCCAAGATACAGCTGTTCCTTCCCTTCCTCCTTATTAGCTACACCTGCCTCAAGCAGATGAGTGTGATTGTTAAATGCTTTTCTCAGTATTTAAAGTTTTATACCTGTTCTTAGTATTCCCTTGTTCTCCCGGGTAGTAGTTTAAAGACACTGTCAATTTATCTTCATGGTAAAAAAAGAGACAGGCTTGTTTTTATTTTCATAGAGATGAATGAATAAAATCCTCCTTGTTTTGTAAGGTTTTACAAATCCAGGGAAGACAACTACTTTCTTCCATCCATCTATGAATTCTTAATGCAGCTGTAACATTATGTGACCTCAAAATTTTTCCTAGGACTGAAATTTCCCAAAGGAAACATGTGCACCTAAGCATATGTCACACGATTCTTCCCATTTACATGAGCCTCAGCTAAATATTTAGTGGTAAATTACTCCAATTACAGTGCCATTTTTCCCTTCAGATGACAGCATTGGTTTTTGGAAGCACAAAGGCAGACAGTATATTTTCTACCCACTCATGCAGTTGTATACTGGATACATAAATTCTTCACACTTGCTTCCCATCCTACACTACCTCATAAGTGTTCTTAAGTCCATGCTCCTCTGTGCTGACTACTCATATCATTTAGCAAGATTTCTTACAGCAGCACCTAAAGGCCCCACTCAAAGCTTGAACTGCCCTTTTGAAGAATTGTACAAGTACGCAGCACGAGACTACAAGCTCTACAGATAAAAGTTTGGAGCTGGGAGCAGGAAGATCTGGGAATAGACCACAGGTGTCCCAAATTCTCACTTGGTGCCCTTTTTGCTGTTCTGTCTCAGAAACAATTGATTCACAGTTGTTGTAACATTTATATCTGAAGCCACCGAAGCCTGTTCTGGAACACAAGAGGTTCCACTTAAATTTGAGAAGAAACTTCTTCTCAGTGAGGGTGACAGAGCACTGGAACAGGCTGTCCAGGGAGGTTGTGGAGTCTCCTTCTCTGGAGACATTCAAAACTCGCCTGGACGCCTTCCTGTGCAACCTCATCTAGATGTTCCTGCTCCGACAGGGGGATTGGACTAGATGATCTTTTGAGGTCCCTTCCAATCCCTAGCATACTGTGATACTGTGATACTGTGATGTTTGGAAAAACTGCCTGACAGATTCAGCCTTCTAATGGCACAACACACACAGTGACAGACCTGTTTTGCTCAGGTTTCGACTTTGCCTCCTCACTCGATCAACAGCAACACAGTGTCTAAAATTCCATCCAACATACATAATGGTTGATGAGTATATGGAGAGTAAGCACCAAGAGAGTCAAAATTCATGCAACGTGAAAGCTTCTTTCAGCTTCACAAGCAGACAAGCAAAAGCAGTCCCTGAACACGGCTGAGGTTTCCATTGACTGTATGCCGGACACGTACACATCTAGTGTATGCCTGTAGCCACGGGCACCCCAGGGCACCTGGGGACTGCATGGGCTTGGCCTTGCATTGTCTCCTTGCATCTTTCGGTGGGAGCACAGAACTGTCTGCCCTCTTTCGTTTGCTACACTCGAAGCATCAGCAGTGCCCATCCAGCGCATCGTCCCTCCGGACAACGTTTCTTGCTGGCTGGGACTTCATGTTTGCCCGAGATCCCAAAAGCTGCAAGACTGCCCCTGTCTCTCACTCGCTTCATTCATCGACAGCTGATTTCTGTTGTGCTCAGGAAAGGCATGGGACGATAATTGCAAATCATTCCAATAGATAAGCAGGCCAAATAAAATAGTGTCTGGTAATTCATCTAACCCACTTCTTGGAATTAAAAGGGCTTTCTTGTAGATTGAGAATAAATTAATCATGAATCTATAAACCAGAGAACACTGGTAAACTCAAAGAGAATAACGAGTACATGACAGGAAGCAGAGCATATCATATGCAAGGATGTATTTGCTCATTAAGCACTACACATAAATATGCAACCTTCTTTTCTGAAGGACATGAAGGATAGGCTGTAGGTGGAAAACACTAAAGAGTAACAAACAAACATTTGCTCTTATTCAACCACCCACGTTCTTTCTTTTAAAAATAGATGCACGCAGACAGACAGAGAAACAAGCCAAAAATGGGGGCAGAAGCATATGCACAATATATTCACAAAGATTTAAATACGGGATGTTTGGCCGTTTGGGAGATGAAGGTTGTCTGAACTTCTTCATCTAATTGGGAAAGGATTTCAGCAGCAATTCAATTATTTAATACAATTTACATTCATTTTTCTCCAACAATGGAAGGGGAAAGGAAGAGAAATTACTGTTTTTTTTCCCTCTACCGCTTGTCCCCGCAGTCATCTGGATGCAGTGCAACAAGACTCCTGAGGCTGCCTGTGCTCTTTGGCCACACGCTAATATCATTTTTATACGCTTTATTATAAGCTCTGTTGGTTCTTTCTGGTCATCCCCTGTATATTGATTCTTAACACTGGGCCTGCTGCAGCATGCTTTTATTTACAAACTTCTAAATGACATCATCTGGGGACACTCTGGCTTTTATACTGAATTCCTCCTTATTCTCAAAAAAACATGTTCTGCCTCTTTATACATCAGCTGTGGAGGGCTGTGTGCTTGGCTGCTTGTAATCTGAAGCTGGTATCGTTTCAGAATCTGATGTAGGACTGAGTGACAATCAACTAATGAGGTTGCTGCCTCTAGGGTCTTGCTCATCTTTCCAGAGCCACAGCAGTGTGATAGGTTGCAGAAGGTGGTTATGAAATCATTTGCTGTTCTACCTTCCTCTTGTGCAAATGAAAATTTCGCTGTGCTGTAGCATAAAATACTTACCAAAATACTGTCCCTTTTTGAAGAGCAGTGCAGCTTCTGGAAAATAAAATGGCCCTGGTATATGCCTTATTGTATAGAGTAAGATACGTTTTCCTTCATGTTACTAATGTAAATTAAAAGCCTTATAGAATGCCTGGAATCAGTTTTCCCAGAGTGGCCATCTCTTATTGTCCTAGAGACCAAAATATGATGGAAAGGTTATTATAAAAGTCTGTATAAGATGTAGATATTTCTTATTGTTTCACCAATTTCTTATTCTCCACCTCCCTTTTCTCAATCTAGGTTGCTTTAACATAAAATGTAGCTTTTTTTAAGGAAAATTGTTATTACCATAGTGCATTTAAAACCAGTTTCAGTTTCTTGTTTTCTCCCCAAGCTTTGAGGAGTAATGAACTCACCTCATCATGTTTCCTCAAGTGCCCTTTAATTTTCAGACTTCTTCCTGATATAATCACCTGCAGCCTCAAGCAAATCTACCTGGTTCGGGTGCTGTCTTCAGTTTTTTAGGGTTTGGTTTTTTTCAGTTTTTGAGTTTGAGGGTTTTTTTTAAAAATGTTACATGAAGATTGTAGAGGACCAATATCACAGTGAACATAAACCTGCCTTTATTTCTTGCTTACATATTCTTTTCTTTTTGTTGTGTGTCCACCACTGTTCATGCACAATCAGCACTCTTAAGCTCTGCTAAAGTTTTTGCATGTAAAGCCCTCCTTTGATGGCCACTGTTATTGTAGTCATGTCTGTCTTTTTCTCTCGCAAATTCTTGATCCTTGGTATGCCAGATCACATCTTAATCCTCTTCTAGGACTTAAGCCAACTGCCTGTTAACCTTCTGGTAGCTGGACTAGTTCCATAATGACCAAGTAAGAACCAGAAACATTATTCCGTGTTAACCAAATGCCCTTTTCCATTCAGTACTATTTAGAAAAGAAAAGGAAAAACAAACAAACAAACAAACAAACAAACAAACAAAAAACCCCACAAACAAACAAAAAAACCCAAACCAAAACAAAAAAAAACCAACCAAAAACAAACAAAAAAAGAAACAGTTGGCAGAGTATTTCCCCAGTCTCTGAGCTCTTTTAACCAGATACGTGGTGACTGGAGTCACTGGACCAACAAGACTGTACTAAAAGCCATGAAATTTTTATGAAGAGGTTGAAAAATAATCCAAGAAATATCTTTTCAAGTAGCGTGATTAAGAGTTTTCTTTCAATCTCTGAGAACCAGGCATGGTCTGAAAATCAATAGGGATTGTTTCCAACACATGGATGTTAGTCTTTTGTGTTTAATTATGATCAAATTGACATTTTATCATTTTAAGTGTACATTTGATATTTCATATCTATAATGGGTTAGTTACATTGCACCACAGAGAAATTGAACGTTTACGAGGACAATCAAGCAGTCTTTATCTAAAATTTTTCCTTCATTGTTTCAAGCCAGTAAAACCAACAATTTAACTCATCTCAGTAGAGAAATAGCTTTCCAGTGATCATCGATAAGGCAGCACTGAGACCATTCGCTCTTAAGATGTTTTTTCACAACCAGCAGGAAAAAAGAGCAGTCATTAAAAACACCAGTGTCACTCAGGTTCAACTCCACTTGTTACAGAGCAGAAACATTTTAAAAAGGCAAAGCAGAAGTATCCTGAGTGAAATCCACCTTGATATGTTGTAAGGAAACCTACACTCTGTTGTCTGCAGTGGGCAACTCAGCTTGATTAGCCAGAGCCAAGAAGGTCAAATAAAATCAGGGACACGGGGAAGGAAACCCACACTTATCGATTCTGTGGTTTGGGGTTTTTTCCCTCTCTTTGCATAGATGACGTTGTTGCAAGCATATAGCTAGGTCTCTAATAACCACATATACTAAGAATAAGCAAATATGAAAGGCCAAATTCTACACATTCACATTGCTTCTACTGGTCTGCATTTCTTTGCTTTAGAAAATAACAGAAAGAGCCATAGAAGACCTCAAAATTATGGAAAGAAACCCAAGCCTCCATTAGTCACCCCTAAACTCAGCAGACACAGTTCACTTGCCATCTCCTTTAGAAACTAGTCATGGAGTGAAAGTCCAGAGAAGCAAACTCATGTACAAAGGTTACTTCAAGTGCATCAACATCAGTGATGGATGGAGCAAAAGAGGTGGTGGATGGAGCACATGGAGGTGACATAAGGGCATGGATCTAAGACACGTTGGAAGGTCTTTTAACACCGTTCACAGAAAGGATGGCTATCCCACAAAATGCTTCTATGAGGCTTCAGGTACCAAAGGAGCTGCACAACTGTGCAGCTGTCTTGTTCACCTTCCACTTTGCCATGTCAATGGACTCGGGTGGCCAGAAGTACTGAGAGGTTCTTTGCAGCACAGGCTGGATTTTCTTCCCAGTACTTGGGAAATTTTTTTCTGAGTATAGTTTAAAAACCCTTCCAATGGATACTTTGGCTAACTATGTATACTTGGTTTTGCACTTCTCTTTATTATACACACCAGAAGATTTCAAAGATCATGTTGCTCGTGGTTGATTTAATTAGTACTTGGGGAATTGGGTCTGGCAGGTTACATGGCTGCTTGCAGGGTGGAAATTCTCAATTAGCAGTATGCTAATGAATGCACAGAAGCCATGTTTTCTCATTTTCACCTTTTACCCTTTGCCCAATTTCAGTGGATAAAACAGGCCAGTCATAATTTTTATCAGGACAGGATTAATAGCTTGAGTTCACACATTCGACATAGAGTTGCTTTTGTCATCTCACAGAACAGCAGTAAGTACAAACCACTTACACGCTTTCATTTCTAGGCGTTTCATATGTTTTAAGTATTTGAAATGTTAGGGTTTTTTAGTGGATCACTACATTCCCACATTTTAGTAGATTTGTTTTTGCTGTTTCACTCTACAAAAATCATCATTCCTTACCAAGCCAATGGGTTCTCTTTGCAACCAAAATTTGTCTCCCAACAGGGGTTGGTACTGGGGCCTGCACTGTTCAACATCTTTGTCAGTGACATGGACAGTGGGGTCGAGTGCACCCTCAGCAAGTTTGCCGATCATACCAAGCTGTTTGGCGAAGTAGACACACTGGAGGGGAGGGATGCCATCCAGAGGGACCTGGACAGGCTGCAGAGGTGGGCCCAAGCCAACCTCATGCAGTTCAACAAGGCCAAGTGCAAGGTCCTACATCTGGGTCGGGGCAATCCCAAGCACAAATACAGTCTGGGAGGGGAATGGCTGGAGAGCAGCCCTGAGGAGAAGGACCTGGGGGTGCTGACTGACGAGAAGCTCAACATGAGCCATCAATGTGCGATCGCAGCCCTGAAGGCCAACCGTATCCTGGGCTGCATCAGAAGAAGTGTGGCCAGCAGGACAAAGGAGGGGATTCTGCCTCTCTACTCCACTCTCGTGAGACCCCACCTGGATTACTGCATCCAGCTTTGGAGTCCCCAACAGAAGAAGGACATGGGCCTGCTGAAGCATGTCCAGAGGAGAGCCACAAGGATGATCCGAGGGCTGGAGCACCTGTCCTGTGAAGACAGGCTGAGAGAGTTGGGGCTGTTCAGCCTGGAGAAGAGAAGGCTCTGGAGAGATATTATTGTGGCCTTCCAATACCTAAAAGGGGGCCTACAGGAGAGCTGGGGAAGGACTTTTTACTCGGGCATGTAGCAATAGGAGGAGGGGGAATGGCTTTAACCTGGAAGAGGGCAAGTTCAGATTGAACATTAGGAAGAAGGTTTTCACTCTGAGGGTGGTGAGCCACTGGCCCAGGTTGCCCAGAGAGGTTGTTGAGGCCCCATCCCTGGAGGTGTTCAAGGCCGGGCTGGACGTAGCCTTGGGCAACCTGATCTAGTGGAAGGTGTTCCTGCCTATGGCAGGGGTGTTGGAACTCGATGATCTTGAAGGTCCTTTCCAACCTAAACCATCCTATGATTCTATGAACTCGGCAAAAAAATAGCATATACTTCTGTGTTAGTCATCTTGCAAGTCATATTAGGAAAACTTTTTTTTTTTTTAGTCCATTTCAATTTGAGTTGCTTTCCTGCATATTTTTATAGCATCGACATAATGGTGGTGGGAAACCCAAAGCAAATCACGCAGCTGGCTTCAATTTTACCATTAATAAAACTCTGCTGGATTTAATGGTGGCTGCATTGGGCATCAGGAAGTGGTGTGTGTATCCTGTGTAAAATAATATATTCAGCAATAAATAGTTAGAAAACTGAGTAGTAGGCAGATTCTCAAGGTTTTTTTGTAAAACGGAAATTCTGTTGGGGAAGCCAGTCTGGTTTTGCTGTTTTGCCTTTTTTTAATCTGGTATCTATTATTACACAGTGTTTTTCTGTGATCTTGTTGCTAGGGTCATTCACAGTACAAACATTATTTCCACTTAAATGACACAAAGCTTATGAATATATTGGAAGAGAAGAGAGAAGATTCTTTTCCTTTCTCTATAGATGTGGAAGCTCGCTCAGCAATAGAAGTGATGAGATTACAACAGATTTATTTCTCTATTATGGAGATATCAAGACTATTTAAAAGAAAGCCATAAAATTGGATTGTGGTCAAATATTATTTTTATGTAGGTGGTATTTCAAGAAACCCCATTTCTGCCCAACTCAGTAAGTAATTGTTATCCAAGACTATTACTATAAAATTAATTGGAAAAAGAAAAAAAAAAAAGATTAGAAAAAAGATCATCCTTGCCTGAGTAACCAGAAAGCGACGATTTCCTTTTTTTAACACAAAAAAATGTTTTTCTTTGATGAGCAATGAGAAAAGAAGCTGATGAACAATGTTTCTCTTCTCTGACTCATTTTCCAAATAAGTTTCTTAAAGAAGCTTCCTGCTGTTTTAAAATAATGCACAACATCATACTAAATAATTACTAATAAAAAGGTATTATCTGTTTCTGCAACTACAGCATAATTTAGTTTTTTGACTGTAAAGAAATATTTTAAAGAAACCTGGATAAAAAATATGGAACACTTGGATTACTGAAAAGGTTCAAAACAAAACAAACTTTTTGTAGTTACATCCTGTGCTTTCTTCTTTAGTGACTGTTTCATACGTCCATTAAAAGCGTGATATCTATAAGTTAGGAACAATTAGATGAAGAACAAAATGGAAAATTATACTGATAGTTTTCTGCATATAGTAATAATTGCAAAGTTTTGGTTGTTTTAGATTTGGCATGAGTTTTTGATTCACCTTCAGACTTATTCGAGCATTCTCACCTTTCCATTTAAAAAGCATATATTATACACGTTTCAATTAAACTATATTTTTCAGAGGAGGAAAATAAAATAGCTGCTCTTCATATCTGCTATTACATGCCACAGTCAGGATTCACCTGAGCGTCATAGTCAAAGAAGAAATGTTATAGTTAGAGATTTGTCTGCATCTGTCCATATACTAAATACCTCCTCAGAATGATATAAATACTGTCAGAGAGTATAACCAAAACAGCAAATGGAGCAGCCTGCAGGAAAAAAAGATCAGACTCAAGTGTTTTCAAAATTGGATGTTTGAGGTTAAGTACTGAAGATCTTCATTTAGGCTATGGGAAATGAGTATTTCAGATAACAGATGACTGAGTGCTCATGGATCAGTGGCGCAACCATCAAGTAAGGGAGCTTTACAGATGCGGCACAACCCAAGGCCAGAACACTCAAAAGCCCTGAGCCCTGAGGCTGGGCAAGGTTAAACACTGAATTAGGGGCACCATTTCATTCTTTGCATCACATTCCTGGCCTGTCATCCTGGGCCATTCCTTCCAGATAAAGACAGTAACCTCTACATATTCTTTACAATTCTGAAATTTTACTGGACTCTCTCTGCTGGAGTCCCCGCTTTGCCTGTCCCAAACTCCAGTCACAAGTCAGCAGCTTGCTTGGAGCTTCACTTTTCTTCTGCAAGCCAAAATGCAATTGAATCACGGAATCACGAATCACGGAATCACGGAGTTTCAGAGTTGGAAGGGACCTCTAGAGATCATCTAGTCCAACTCCCCTGCCAAAGCAGGATTGCCTGGAGCACATTACTCAGGACTGCATCCAGGTGGGTCTTGAAAATCTCCAGAGAAGAATTGGGAGGTACTCGCTTTACTCTTCTCAAAAGAAATACTGTTTCAGTCTCAGCAGTTAGTAAGTACTTTATACCTCGTTAGCATTACCTAATCAGTATTGTGCTCTGCCTCATCTCATCCTTGCACCATGTCAGCAACTGAAGGTGGGTGCAGGACTTGGGAGTCAGAAGCACTGTTATAATTGCGATTCGGCAGTTTGGGCTGACAGCCTTCTTCAATCCACTAGAACATGCCGTCTCCCATCACTAGAAATGGAGAGGTTTTGTGCCAGCAGTACTGACACATCTGCTGATGACTGCTCTGTGCTGAGGCACGTACCACTGGTTTGAACTCACACCCACTGAAGGCAGCAGCAAAGCCCTCCTGGTTGCAGCAAGACCCGTACGAAGGAATAATGCCAAAGCACGGGTCGCATGGCCTATCTGCACATGCTCATCCTCCCCAGCGCAGCACTGCAGCCTAGCTTAGCCTTTCAAAATACACCGACGACAGTGTGCACGCTGAATGCAGAAGGAAAAGAAAACAGGGATGTATTCAGCAAAGAAATTTTAACTAAACAGACCTCTCAGAGCTTTCCAGAGCAAGGGTATTTTTACAACCTCTGTATTTGGTGGCATGTGATTTTAATTTACAAGTGGATGGACTTGCATCGAGTCATCCAAAGTCTGTTCTTCATATTTGGGTTTCATTTTCTGCCACTTCCCTTTAATGATGTTGGAAGCTCATAAAATTTTACAAGAGTTACCATTTTCCTGACATAGCATACAAATCTCAACAAGACATAGCAAGGAGACATCTTTGCTTTTGGACTAAAATAAGTATTCAGAATCAGTATTTGTCTTCCTTACTGCTGTCTAATTATCATGATTAGGTCTAGTGTGTGGTTTTACTGTTCATTATAAATTTTGATCTGATTTTATAACATAGATGTCTTCCTGATACTTTTCTTTCAAAACTAAATTCTGAACATTTAGCACCCAACTGACAGCCCCTTGATGCTTTCAGTAAGTAATTTTTCATCAATAAACTCATTGATCTGTGTGAATACTTGCTTACCAGAGGGAGTAAGAAGACTCTTACATACTAATGATTTTTTGAAGTGATTCATTGCTTAAGTATCGAGGGGATGCATTCACATATCCTGACACTGGTGGTACTGTCCTCGGTACCTCTACTGAGACTTAGCTCTGTGGTGACAAAATATTTAAGTATTAGTGTCAAAACATGGCCCTTGACATGTTAAAGGGTTCCAGAATGCATCTGTCCCTGCATTAATGTAAAAGAGATATGGGAGTGGAAAAAGCACTCCAGCATAGAGAGGGAGCCCTTTCCTACCAGTTGCTTACAGGACAGGTTACTCTGAGGCCAAGAAGAATCAAAGATGTTTTGAGCTATTGTCAACCTTCAGAGTTTCTACAGATCCAGAAGGAAAAATCACAAATAAAAGCGCATTTCTTCAGGTCCCATGGAGTAGAATGTCTGAGTGGACTCTCAGCACATGTGATGTATTACCAGGCTGTTCTGACAGGTCTGACTGTCTTGTGCTGCATCTACTATTTTCCCATGCAGAGCAACTACTTTTCCAGACACCTGGAATACCCTCCAGAGAAGCAGCTGGTTGCTCTGAGAAAAGCTGTGCCTAGTATGCTCTTCAAAAGAGACTGGGAATTTGATAACTGCTAGAGAGAAACCCAGACAGAAACTTTCTGAAATCTCTGTTCTTCACTGGGGGGTCAAAGTCTCACCAGCTGGCAGCCAGGGCTCAGGACCTGGGGGCTCATGTCTTGAAACAGAACTGCTAACAGACGTGTGCTCCTCCATAAATAAATATCTGATTAATCATGTCCCCACACGCATTGTCTAGATGTTTTTTGAGGGAGGTGACTTGTAGGTATGCTTGGGATTTATGCTGGAGCTAACGTGATACAACCACCTGCAGCAAAAAGCAACAGCTACACTTTCATTTTCATCCATTCCAGTGACTGGTCCATAACTGGACAGCCCAACCCATAACTTCACAGTATCTATCTGCTGATTTAATCTTCCTGCAACTTATCTTCCCAATGCTTTCTCTCTGTAAGGTTTTGGCTCAGTACTGCAATATGACATTTTCCTTAGTCTGTTTAATGAGGTACAATATATCCCTCTTTTGCTGACTCTTGTAAGCAGGAACAAAGGGAAATTCACTCATCAGCTAAGAAGTGGGAGCAGGCTCAGGAAGTCGGTCTCAGAACTTCCACAGATACGGAGAAAGATTAACAACATCAGGCAGGCTAATGTATTTCAAGCATCACTTAGTAGCAACCCATAACCATTACTGAACATACTGAATGAGATTTTTACAGGAAGCGATTCACCAGTTTCCTAGTTTTTGGTCTTTCTGAAGAACAGAAAAGGAGTTATGAAAGTTGTTATGTAGGAGTGACCAGCTTCAGTATAAAATACCCACAAAACCTCCTTTCTCTTTCCATCAAATGACTCATATCAATACAGTTGCATTTTGCTGAAGTACCTTGTGAGTGAGATGGGCCTTTCAGAGAGATCATTTTAGACTGGTAAAAAAAATATAAACCAAAAACGTCCCGATGGAATGATGTGTTTCTCTGTTTTAAATTGGCTTCTCAGGAGACATACTAGACCTGTGGAAAGCTCACCTGAACCTACAGCCAACGCACAAGGGCTGGCTGAAACGACACCAAAGAGCTCCATCTATCTAGGAGGAATTAAAGACTACTAAGGGACAATCTGACTACACAGAGGGAGATCAGGAGTAGCCCACGTAAATGAATGAAATAAAACTGGCTTAAGAAAGATTTAATCACCCTTAGAATTTAAAAGGAAATTTCCCAGAAGTTCTTTGTTTGTTTTGTGCAAAAGAAGAGTTGAATCTGAGCAGAGTAATTAATTTAAGTTTTTTGGCATAACAAGGTACTTATGCATCAGAACCGTATTTGCAGAGTAGATCAGAAACAATACCAGTGGACTTGGAGACTTCTTATTTAAAGAAAAATAATCTACAGTTCTGTTTACACATATTTTAATTGCTCAAACATTTAAGCTTTAAAAAAAATTAAGATAACAGAACTAAGCTGCAGAGCTGGGGTGGGCACATCTCAGCCGAGTTTGTCGGGGGAAGCCACTTTCCAAAGGCATCATACAGATTATGGAAGACAAAAGCGAGCACAAACAGAAAAGGCTAGGCACGCTTTACCTTGAATAGGTGCAGATTTTTACCTGCAGTATATTGTATATTGTCACTCCAGTCTTCAAAAAGGGTAAGAAGGATGACCCGGGAAACTACAGGCCGGTCAGCCTCACCTCCATCCCTGGAAAGATGATGGAACAGCTTGTGCTGGGTATCATCTCAAAACACCTGGATGAAAAGAAGGTTATCAGAAGTAGTCAACATGGATTCACTAAGGGGAAGTCATGTCTGACTAATCTGATAGCATTCTGTGATGAAGTGACTAGATGGGTGGATGACGGGAGGGCAGTGGATGTTGTCTACCTTGACTTTGGCAAGGCTTTCGACACTGTCTCCCACATCATTCTCACATGCAAGCTTGGGAAGCGCGGGCTAGATGAATGGACAGTGGGGTGGATTGAGAACTGGCTGACAGATAGAGCTCAGAGGGTTGTGGTTAGTGGTGCAGAGTCTGTTTGGAGGTCAGTAACAAGTGGTGTCCCTCAAGGGTCAGTACTGGGTCCAGTCCTGGTCAATATATTCATCGATGATCTGGATGAAGGGATAGAGTGTACCATCAGCAAGTTTGCTGACGACACTAAACTGGGAGGAGTGGCTGACACGCCAGAAGGCTGTGCTGCTTTACAGCATGACCTGGACAGGCTGGAGAGTTGGGCAGGGAGGAACCTTATGAAATTCAACAAGGGTAAATGTAGGGTACTGCATCTGGGGAGGAATAACCTCATGCACCAGTACAGGTTGGGGGCTGACCTCCTGGAGAGCAGCTCTGTGGAAAGGGACCTGGGAGTTCTGGTGGACAACAGGATGAACATGAGCCAGCAATGTGCCCTGGTGGCCAAGAAGGCCAATGGCATCCTGGGGTGCATCAAAAAGAGTGTGGCCAGCAGGTCGAGGGAGGTCATCCTCCCCCTCTACTCTGCCCTGGTGAGGCCGCATGTGGAGTACTGCGTCCAGTTCTGGGCTCCCCAGTTCAAGAAGACAAGGATCTGCTGGAGAGGGTCCAGCAAAGGGCTATGAAGATGATTAGGGGATTAGAACATCTTTCATATGAGGAAAGGCTGAGGGACTTGGGTCTCTTTAGTCTAGAGAAAAGAAGAATGAGGGGGGATCTTATTAATGCTTTCAAATACTTAAAGGGAGGATGCCAGAGGGATGGGAGGAGTCTTTTTTCAGTGGTGTCCATTGATAGGACGAGGGGTAATGGGCACAAGCTTGAACATAGGAAGTTCCATCTTAACATGAGGAGGAACTTCTTCACTTTGAGGGTAGTGGAGCACTGGAACAGGCTGCCCAGAGAGGTTGTGGAGTCTCCCACTCTGGAGATGTTCAAAACCCGCCTGGATGCTGTCCTGTGCAACCTGTTGTAGGTGACCCTGCTCTGGCAGGGGGGTTGGAGTAGATGATCTCCAGAGGTCCCTTCCAACCCTGACTATTCTGTGATTCTGTGATTCTGTATCTCTATACTACTTTTATGGTAGATTTGGAAGCGTCTTTATTTAATTCTCCAAAGCGCTGGAGCAGGTCCAGCATTCCAAATATTTCCCCAAAAGCTAAAGTTTCTGCTGCTCAAATGAATTTACAGCCCAGCAAACCCAACACTCAAGCTTTGCTGTGAATTTTGTCCATGCTACTGGCAGCGATGAAGCAGAGAAAATAATTACATATATCTAATTCTTGGCTGTGTAATGTAGACTGTATGACTATGGTATAGTATAAACTACAAAGCAGATCCACCTGTTGTGTAATATATTCATTGTGCAGAGGCCTTACATCTCCTTGATTTAAAATTAAATGTAAATTTAAGCATGTGCTTAATTGTTCCAAAGAAAAAAGTTAAATCAGCAGAAGGACTTGAAACAGAAATGATGAGTATAGCCATTTCATCTGACTTTATACTTCTGTTTTCCTCAGATTGCAAAGTCCCCCGTGAATGGTATGCATTTTTCTAATGCTAATAAATAACGAAATAGATAAATAATCATCCTGTCTGTCTCAGATAGCCCTATGCAGATGATCAGCAGTCAGCCACCCACAGCCACATTAGCATCTTCCAATTGTCTGCGCCCATTGCAAGTTTAGGAAATACGGACTAAATCATTGCTGACTTCACACCAGTGCCTGGGAAAGGACTGTGAGCCAAAGGGAATTCCCACACTTGAATTGAGTGTCCCAAAACACTATCGCACTTCTCATCTGCCTTGCTTCCTTCTGTGCCCTTAAAGCCATGCAAAATATGAACATAATGAGTTGCAGTGTCTTTTTAAAACAACAAAAAAAGAGTGGTTGTGCCCAGTCTGTGTGAAGCCTTTCTATGGAAGCAGTTGTCACAGCAGATGGTGTCCTTTTCATGATCCAGGTTGCCGAAATGGCAGTGAAGCAGTATGAATATTGTGTAAAGGTTGTAAATGTCACAGCCTGTTACTGCCTGGGCACCTGTACAGAGCAGGTGTCAGTGCTATAAAAAATGTCCATCCTGAGAAGCCACTTTGCTGAAGTGGGGATGTATGTGCTGGAACTGACTGCTGCTTCTTTTGGTTACCTGGCTTGAGCTCACACTGGGCGATGGAGCAGTCGGGAAGGGTTAAACCATTCATCAAATCCAACTGAATGACAAATAAATTTCTCTTTAGCAAGAGACAGGAAAGAAATAAAATGTGCCCCAGGTGAGTAGAAACGACGCCTCCAGCTCAGCCGACTCTAGTGCTGGTCACCCTGCAAATGGTGCTGCTCTCTGACACAGAACTGAACCAGGAGTGTTTGGCGAAGGACCTTTCTAACTGTGGACAGAATAAGATGGGGTATTGCTATAATTCTTTATTTCTTCAAGACATATTCAAACCCTGCAGTGATGAAAGCTCTGTAAGTATCTTGACATACCATGCTATAACTCTCGGGGTGCTGAACGTTTAATTCTAAAGATCACAAACTGTTTGTAACCCAAAGTCCAGCAACTAAACCCCTGCACGAGGAGAAATATATTTCTAAAGCCTCAAATTAATTTAACTCCCAAATGATAGTTTATATGCTTTTCCCAAGTGTTTGTGTGTTTGTATTATGATATCAGATACATCAGTGAAAATAGTTGAACGCTGTTAAGACTCACTTTATTTCATGTAGGGAAGAGACAAGAGGGCTAAACTCAGGTCTGATTTAAAATGGCATAGGTCTGTCAAAGTCAATAAAACCACAAATGTACGCATGAAGGGAAAGCCATCACCTGAGTTTTCTTCAGTGTTGCTTTTGGGTTGTTTCCAGTAGCAACAATGATGTTTAGTAGTGTTATTGCTATTCTAATTTTTGTAGCTAGTCTTTGTAAGTTTTTCAGATATCCATATTTGGGAGAAAACTGCCCAAGATGTAGTTTCTTTTCAGGACAGTGTGCATTTTTAGGAAGCTTGAAGGAAGATAATTAGTGAATGAGCCCTGGTTGCAAGTCAGCCAGGGTGCAGTTGACAAGGCAGAAGGTAGTGTTCTCCTCTATGTTTTGGGTGCTGTGTAACATAGGGATCAAAAGTCGATAAATCAAGGACTACATAGGACTGAGATCATGCATTTAAAGAAAATTCACGTCTCAGAGGATATAAACTGTACTAAACCATTTATTTTTATCATATTTGCAGCCACTAGGTGCCACTCTGCACTGTGGGAAGATCCCAGCGGCATCCCTGGTAAACAAAAGAGACAATGTCTGGTTTCAAGCTATGTGGAAGTCTGTTCTTTTTTCCTATAGATACAGATCTTCTGCATGCTCCGTTATACTTCACTACATCATGATGTGTTCGGACAAGCAGAATTAACTCTCAAAAGTTACATTTTGTTTCTTGATTTTTGAATAGTTATTTCTGCAGCCTTCAAGCCCTATTACTGTGGATGAATAAAACAAGGAGAGGCATAAAATATATAAATGTAGCTTGCTTGCTAAGCATAGCACTACTAAGTCAATACAATTATTTTTCAGCTAGCCAGCTAAAAGGGATATGTAGGAACACTAAAAGTTAAATCAACATTGTATTGATATATAAAAGTGCTGATGGTGCAAGGGGAAAACAAACCAATCAACAGACTAATTGTTATCAAGAAAAATACTAATAGCTTCTCATTATCACAACTACAACGTGTCTATTAGAAAGGACTGTATCTTTGTCTTCACCTGCTCATTAGAATGGTGCATCTCTTATTAACACTCCATTAGAAGAAAACCTATTCTGAGTTTACTTTTGTGTATAGTCTCCCGAGAGCTGATTGATGTTTCCAATGAGGGAACTCACTTTATACTAATATCTTTTCCTTCCACCCTAACAAACAGAAGTAAAAAATATGTACGAATAAACCCCCAAAACCCTGTTCATAATCCATCCTTTACTTTGCTTTCAGCTCAACTGCTTCTGAGTTCACTCATTGCTACAAGATGACCACCCTTACCTTCAGTTCAAGAGTACCATCAGATATCAATCACACTCCGTTCATTCTTACAGCTGCATTGAGTCTTTGTTTTCGAAGGCAGCATGACAAGGTATTTCCATTCCCCTTTCCCTTCACAATTTGTGTCAGGTAGAATTAGATTATGGGTATATCTACAAAACCAGAGGCAGATGGACCTTGACTCTCCTCATGCACCTCATTGTCTGGATGTAAAGGAGTTCTAAAGTACCTTAGATCAAATAGTACCATATTCCTCAGAGTTTATTTCTAGTGTAAAAAATTACTCTCTAACTGGCTATACAGTGTTTTGCAACTGGCCAGGTTCATCCTTCTGCAGCTGCCCAGACTCCAAATCTCTTTCTGAAAACAACATAGACTGCAAGGTTAAGAGAGGAAGCACTGATTTCTCACTGCCATTCAAATCAAACATGTGCCTGGAGCTGAATAACCACCTCAGTTATCCTATTGTTAAAAGTGGATGGACTTGTTGCCAACAGAGTCTCTACGTGATGCTTTGGGCTGTCTTCTAGGAAACTTAACTAGGTCACGCAGCAATATTACCTCTGGGCACTGCTGCAGTTGTATCTTAATAGTGTGATATTTTCTGATTATTCCTTGTATTTCAGGTCTTCATAGTCTAACTCTCAACATCAACTAAAAGAAATGGTTGCTTGGAGACCTTACTTTGGTAGTGAACAATGCTATTGACTCTCTTATGACCAAATTGCTCCCTTTCAGTGTCAGTGTAAGTGTTAATAAGGATCCGAGTCTAACGTCCTCACAAACCCTGGACAGATGTCAGACTCGGGTACATCCCACTCCAGCATGTTTGACTTCATTGGTGTTCCTTGTTTGTGGGCATTTTTGGGCATATTAGAAGCCCTGGAAATTACCTTATAGAGGTAGAGCATCAAATATAAATCTTAATCCATTAGGAATTAAAATGTGGTTCATCCCTGGAAAAAACATGCAGTAAGTTCACAAGTGATGATTTTCCCAGTCTCCTCCTTTTTCTCTGGTAGCCTTCCCTAGAAACTAATGAAGCCTCTAAGAACTACTTTGATTCCTTTTCTCTCTGCCTCACATTCAACAATAAAAGCTCTGCAAGCCAAATCACATCCTTTCTGCTGCCTTCATTGTCACCAGGAAAAAGGTTTGTGTGGCTACAGTTGAATGCAAGCGTGCGACAGCTGTGAATTGCTTTCACGCAGGAACTACTACCAGAAGCAAGACAAAAAATTTATGCAGCTATTTTCAAGGGAAAGAGACCTAAATTCCAGCCACTGTCTTCCAACTTTCATACCAGCTACTGGCTAAAGAGCCCCTTTGAGATCTCAGACAAGGCTAAATCTGTTGTCTTTTCTCTCCACCACCCTTGCAAAATAAGAGGATGCCATGACAACCATGACAGACACTAGTGTCTGTACTAATTGATGCTCATTGCAGAGCTTAGCACTACCTTTTGTAACTAGTGTAATTGATTTCATCACTTTCGTGCCATTATGCCTGCAGTGCACCCACCAGTTTTCCAAAAAAAAAACATTATTCTAGCTCTGCCCACTGCTCAGACTCAGTAAATATACAAAACCAGCAATCCTCATGACATCTGGGTTAGACATTAGGTCCTCTAGTAAAAAAATCTTCAGTTGCCCTATTCATTCCTCACCCAACACAGCTCGGTTTGAAGTAAATGAATACAAGAAACTTGGTTACAGGCATCTAACATCTGTCCTCCGCACAAGCCCCAGCTTGGGGGTACAAACCAGCTACATACAAAGTAAAGCTATAGGTTATAGATGTAAAAAGAGCTACAAAAATTAGGACCTCATCAGTGATGAAGCAGTGAGTATAGTCTTCACCACTAACACCTCACCAGAAGCAGCAAGTTCTGAATTATTTTCTTCCATCCACCTGCAGCATACGAGGTTGTCCCACAGTAAGAAAACTCTTCGGATATACAGTGGAAAAGTGTCCTAGGTAAGGACGATTTTGCTCAATTTCAGATAATCCAGTTATTAAAACTAACGCTTATTTACAGATTGCTTATGATTAATGACACATAAAAAAACCCACTGGTATCTTTTTCATCGTCATGGTGATGGCACACTCCTGTCTAGTCAGCCTGAGAGGTTTCAATGTATAGTTCTGTAAGGCTACAGACACTCAAATTATCTAAACAGGTTTGCTTAAATAGAACTGTCATCTACTGCTTGTGGCCCAGCTGGCCACCCTGATCTTCAGTTTAGATGCCACACATGAGGACATCATAAAATACTCACTGTCTTGAACAACAGAAAGAGACCTTCCAGTTTCCGGGAGATAAATCATTACGATTCAGTGGAAACGGATTCCAACAACATATGAGAAGTTAATATTGTTCTCACTACAGGACAATAAATCATTATCTTCACATAATGCTGGTTCTCAAACAAGCCCCTTATTGGCATCAAATATTTTTCTGAAGTCTTTTGCTTAAGGAACAGCAATGTTAGTCAGACTACATGAAATCAGGTGAAATGCAATACATTCTTTAAAGCTCCAATGGTAAGGCTCTGTTACTGGCCTACAGCCTTCCTGACAGCTTCTGCTGAAGCTGCCAAATGAGTCTCCAAGGAGCTATACAGGGTGTTAAACTGCTTCATCAATCCTGAGTGCCTACAACCCTCTGCAGAGCACAGTAGAGCTCCTCCAGTGAATTATGATCCTTCACTAAAAAGAGCGTGAGCATTTGGAAACCTTTCCACACAGCATGGCTTTGCTTATGGACATTGC
Source organism: Vanellus vanellus (assembly GCF_965231255.1). Lineage (NCBI taxonomy): Eukaryota > Metazoa > Chordata > Aves > Charadriiformes > Charadriidae > Vanellus > Vanellus vanellus. Next base: position 216,361,072 of record NC_138905.1, on the reverse strand, counting down.
TCTCGTCCATTAGCCCACATCTCCCTTCCCAGGCTTCGGTACAGCCAGGAACCTTGAACACCCAGAAGGACTGGTGCAATTAACTCTACCTTAATATTTCACGCTTGAAAAAAGAGCTATGAACAATTAATGCAAACCTCAACCAGAACAGTTACGGCAGCATTTGAAGACAAAAGCACCTTAAAACATAGTAGAATCCAAGCAACTCAGGACACCCAACCTTGATATATTGATTCATAGCCATAGCCATAGCCAATTTACATTCAGTTCCAGGCTTGATATAATTTGGATTCAAAGTAAGACTAGGAACTAAAGCCACAGATGGAAGATTTTATAATTTCTATACATAAATGCATTTCCCTTGGCAGCTCTGGAACCTTTGGTACTTTAGACTTGCCTGAAAAAAAGGGATAGGCAGAAATCTACTAAAATTCCTAAAAATATTCATAATCTTTCCGTCACTACTGATCAGGCCTTTTCCTGCAAGACTTCAGTCCTCCATCAACGGAGCTACACAAGGTTCAGTTTTCTCTTTTATACTTTTTAACATGCACGTAGAAGGACCAAGTTAATTGCTGAGATAATTTGAGCTCAAATGACATTCATTCCCCATCCTTGGATGCTTTTAATATTCAGCTGGACAAGATGCTGGGCCATCTTATCTAGACCATGCTTTTGACAAGAAAGGTTCAACCAGATGATCCTTGAGGTCCCTTCCAACCTGGTATTCTATGATTCTATGATTTAGGTACAGATGAAGTACAGGAGCTATGTATAGAACCATAGCTCCTGTACTTTACAGCTGCAGGTTATAGAATCATTTCTGGAAAAGACCATTGGTTAGATAAGATAAGCTAATGGGAATGCACATTTGGCTGAAGCCAAATCACGGTGAGAGGTTTGATACAGGTGAGCATCTACAGCCATAACACAGCCTGTGATATTGAAAATACGTAAAATACATGCCTGAAAATCATCAAATTTGTTAATAGCACTCCTGGATCCCTGACTGACATTGTCAGTACTATAAAGCTGCCTTTACATATTTTTATTAGATTTGTTTACCTAGGAGATTCTGGATAATCCTGCTGTATGATGAGACAACCATTATTAATGCCCTAATTCTTTCTTGGTGGTACCACACTGATGTGACATAAGTGTGCAGGAAACTTTCAGCATTTCTAGAACTCCAGTTAGCAATTCAGCTTCTCATTAGTATATGTCTGGTCAAAGTAGTTAGTGCATCTTTTAGGTTAGAAAACTTCCTTTCCCTTCTGTAATAATCTTATCCGCATCATGGATAAGCTCATTACAAATGGCTGATTCCATGTAAAACCCAGTGTAACCTGGATTCATACTCAGAAAAGGATCTGATAGATGATCACCAGCTCTATCAACCGACCAAGCCTATCTTTTCTCTTCCATAAAATTTAGATCAAATTTAAGGTCTCCAATTTTAGTTTTGAAATACGGTCCATGACAGAGACTACAGAGACACAGAGGAGCTAAGAACTTTACAGGGACAACCAAGTCCACAGTAGAGCTCTGCTGGCTCAGCTGACTTCTCCAAAGAGGAAGATGACACTTTCTGAGGAACCAAGGCCATCACAGACATTGCAACCACCTGTTCCAGGAACAAGAAACTTATCTTCAATCTTATCTATATTTCATATAGAAAAATACATAAATCTTCAAAAAGAAGAGTGTTGCGCCAGTTCTCGTATTTCTGCCACTGGAGAAGGACTGACAGACAAACATTGTGACAGAAGACATAGTCACATCTTTGATGGACGCCGATCGGAAGACACTCCAAAATTTCAAAAGTGAGATGACAGTACAAGATGCTGTCTTAAGTGACTATCTTTGTATGAGGCATGTAGATCTCAGAGGTATAGATATGAAGTAAAAATTTAAAGTAATCCTTTTATTAACAGATGCGACTCTGCAAACACAATGAACAAACTTACCAAGATGAGAGTGTCACACAGCAGTCCTCAGGTAAATGTCACGTGTAAGGTCACTTCAGTGGCACTACTTTTGACAGCAAGGTAGCAATATCTGGCTTAGATATTCAAGTAAGTACATGCATTAATGAAGTGTATATATTAACTATTGTTTCTGTGTCCACTTTAGAAAGTTTCATTATTTATCATACTTCAGTCAGTTACACATGTTTAAGAAGTAGGAGCTAACTACTAGTCATCAAGTTAAACAGAGAAGGGAAAAATAAGATACTAGTGTCCCTAAGCTTTGCAAACCCTAGTAGTAGGGTATAACTGGACTTTAACCTTTATTCCCTGTTTCGATTTCTGTAGTTCTTTCATTTGGACCCTCATGTAAGATCCGCCTGCTCAGCAACACACATGTAGCTACATTTGTAATTAATTTACTTTATTGATTTAAAGTTTACCAAAAAAGTAAATTTCTTGGAACCTGGATGACATATGTATGGCTTATTACTATTGTTTCATTTTTCTTTTGTTCCAGGCAAATTTTACCATAAACAAAACTCATAAGCCTTGATTCAAAAGGTATAACCATCACACAATATTGTAAAAGCAGGAAAATTTGAGGCTGTGCAGCAGCCGTTGCTTTAGTTAAAAGTATTTTTAATGACTTCATCCTTCATGGTTGCCCAAAGCACCCTGTGAAATAAACCTTTAACTCTTACATCGTTTCTGTCTTAAGGGTAATGAGCCATATGCGAAGACATCTGCAATGCCTGAAAAGAATGATCATTAATTAGAGAGAAGACAGGACACTTTCTGATTGCTGATATGGGGAAAAAAAAATTAGAAAAGCCTTTCAAAAAGTCATTGGAATTAAGAAAGAAAATTTGTCCTTTAGTTTGCAAGATGTGAATACTGTAGGCATGATTTTTATTTCTTTCGTGTGCTGAGGAGTAAAATTATTACACTGTGAGAGTGAGACACCAGAGAGGAGACAGAGAGCCAAGAGAAGGGAATTCTGCGAAAAAGGCTAAGACAACAGCATATGTTGTTTGTATAGAAACCTCTTTCTGACTTCTCTGGAAAGTCTGAAGGAAGACCCAAAAGCAGGGCACAGATTGTAGGCTTAACCTCTCCTTTTCCCTGCTCTAATTGCCCTTAGTTTACAAATTACAAGGTCAGGCACTCTAATCTTGCGGCTTTCTCTGGAACTAAGTGAAGCCTCGGCTTCTCCTCCTGACTGAACATCCATTTCGAGACACCTTCATTTACACCTTTATGGGGCACCATCTGGTGTCGGGCACTCCATCCTGCAGGGACAGCCCTATCTGCCTTCTCAACGAAGCATGTGGAGCTCTACCTGCAGTAGAGTTGGGGTTTTGTATAAATTTGTGTTTTCTTCATTGACAGCAATCTGGCTTTTTCTTGGCTTGGAGAAAAACAGTTGGAAGTGTTTTGCAATTGAAAGAGCAGAATACACGCGTAGGACAGGCAAAATAATTTAAAGGGAGAAGCAGAAGGAATGATTCGTGCCAGACCGAGATAAGAGGAATGAATCATCACCTTGCTGATCTCTCCCCATTGATCATAAAGGGAAATGAGACAGCTAGTTCAGAACAGATGCCTGACTTTGAGACTCCTGAAGTCAGACGGCCGTAATCTCTGTCAAGCTTGAGAGATGAGTGGTTTAGGGCCCCAAGTTCTACGTGTTCTCGGAGGTAGCTCCAGGCCAGAAGTCTGTCTTACGCCCAGGTTTAGTGCTGGTTGGACTCCGTCTCTTGGTTTTTGTCAAAAGATTTACTTGGCTGTTATATATTCTGAGGAGGGGTATATTTGCCAGGAAATTTGCACTTTTTTTATAGACTTGCAAGTACGGTCTTCCATCCTTTATAACATCTACATACATAAACACCACTAACTCTTACAAGATTTCTGCTCTACTGCTCTGTCTGGTTTATATTTCCTAACTGATATGAAAACAAACAAATTAAGGTTATGCGTATAACATTTACATATTTGGTGTGCTAATTGATCAGTAAATACCATACTCCCTCCTAATGTGAGAAATCTCAGTACACAAGGTACAGACTATCTAATACAGGCACAACAGACTTGGTACCCGGGTACTGGAGTAAAAAGACACAAATTGAACATAAATCATCTTGGATTATCATGGCTCTGAGTTTGAATTAATAAACTTTGTTGTTATGTCACGTCTAAACAAGAGCTACTGGATGTCACATCACTTCGTAAAGTGGATCATAAGTGCTCTAGACTGTCTCCACTCACTTCCAGCCAGCCAGACAACTGAAGCATATCTTTTCTCAGCTGAAACAGATGCTCAAGGCTGTCATTTCTTCCTATTTTCTTGCCATTATACTGTTATTATGTACAGTTTCTTGTGGTTTCCTTTCAGTGACACGGCAAGTTATAATTCAGTGATTTCTGTGTGCTATTGAAGACTTCACAGGGAAGGAACGAATAGAAATTTAAGAAAACTTACTTCGTGTTTTATACAAAAGAAGCATTTGTTGACAGGGAGCTCCAGTGCATCAGTGATTTTCAGCAAATACAACCTGTTCTAAATTCCCAATTTTTAGATACCTACTTAAACAGAAGCTGCGGACTTCATGAAGAAGTACTCTGATTTTTCTTAGAATCTGTTCAGATGAGGAATTTGGCGGCGTGCACTTACCCTGTTCCCCAGGTAAGACTATCCCTGGAAACATGACAATCACTAAATGAGGATTTAGATGCATTCTGGGAGTTTCTGGAGGGTAAGCCCTTGGCAGATGGAGACAGCATCTGAACAATTCGAGCCAGCGTTATGATTAATGTATATACATGACCTGTGGAAGTTAGAAAGAATATTTGAAACAAAAAGAAATAAGAAGTGCCAACAGAAACCTCCAAGAGGATCAGCCTCCTCCTGATGCTGCTGCTAACTCCAATTAACTAGATGGTTTCTACTAGATTCTTCAGAAACAGAGTGGTCTGCTGAATAATCACTACTTTTTTTTTCCAATAGAGGAGGGTAATGGCAACTCAAGAGATTATCAGGTATAATATATTCACTGTTTAGGACATTGGGTCTACTGACTGCTGCTTTCTGGAAAGTAAGAGGCACAGCAGCACCATGTATAACATAGCAGCTCCTCAAAGTAGTTCCATGGAGTAAGGAGGGTGCAAGTCTGTACTGCTGTTTCTTAAGTCATCAGTCATCCAAAGCAGTAAAAAAACTCTTCACGGCATATTAAAAAAAATTACCGTGTGCTTAGACAATGTTAACTTATACTCTAGGAAAGAAAATGAATATGATCATACTACTCGGTATTGACATCCTAGTGACCAACATGGAGGAAATCACAGCTGTCAGACAAAGAGACAGACCTCAGGTGACACTTGGAATTAAGAAAAACACATAGAAAATAAATGCCTCTTTTGAACCGTTAGGAGAAGATTGCTTTAAATGCAGGGGCTTGCTCCAAACAACAGCTTGGCAATTTCTGATTTTTAGAAGAAAATCTGTTTCCTTTTACTTGAAACACTTATGGATCATAGCCCAGGCCTCAGTGACAGATGTTGATAGCACAAAAGCTACAGCTGACAGAAATTCTCATCATAAAAAAAAATATTATGACTAAGATATCTATCCTGCCAACACTTATTTGTAGCCTTAACTTGTAACAGACATTTAGATGTTTGTAGCATCAGGGCCCAAGTTTAACTGGATTTTTTTTCATAGAATCATAGATTGGTTTAGAGTTGGAAAGGACCTTGAAGTTCATCGAGTTCCAACCCCGCTGCCATAGGCAGGGACACCTCCCACTAGACCAGGTTGCCCAAGGCCACGTCCAGCCTGGCCTTGAACACCTCCAGGGATGGGGCCTCAACAACCTCTCCGGGCAACCTGTGCCAGTGCCTCACCACCCTCACAGTGAAAAACTTCTTCCTAATGTTCAGTCTGAACTTGCCCTCTTCCAGATTAAAGCCATTCCCCCTCGTCCTATCGCTACATGCCCGAGTAAAAAATCCTTCCCCTTCTTCTCTTTTTTTTTTTTTTTTTTTTCCTTTCAATAGCACAGCCTGTTTGGCATTTCCCTGCGTGTGTTACTAGGGACAGCAGAAGCTGAGTTATTAGTTGCAGGGACAAGAGATAAGCAGTCAGTGATTTTCAGGCTTGAGGTTGCAAGCCTGGAAACATCAACAGAAGAGGGACTGTAATCCTGAAAACAGCCAAAAACTGAAAAAAAAATAAATTGGGAGATTTCTAAAATAAGGATTGAATTCTGCTTCAAAGGGGATGTGATAAAACTCTCTAGGTATTTATAGCTTCCAAATACCTTTGTAAAGAAAGTTAATGTCTTTATCATTGCACATCTGGGGAAACAGTCTCCTGAAGGATAACAGCCCTGGCTGGTTGTATTCAGAATTGCGCTCTTGGATTTCAAATATGGTTTCTCCTGATATACCCCGCTGAGAAAGCAGGGCTGGTCTCAGTGGGGAGATTCACCTCACCTATCCAAGCAAGGAGACACTTCCTCTTTAGTTCCCTTTTAGCTCTGTGAAGGGAAACAGGGATTCCTAAGACACAATCCATCTGACCTCTTTCAGGTGGTACTTCAGATCCTGGAGAGATGGAGGGTCTCCTTCTCCCAGGCTTGTAAGGGGAACTGAGGGTCCCCATGGCAGGCTGAACGCAGTGATCTAAAGTAAAGTGAGATGTATCCCACCCCAAATCCCTGGGTCGAGGAAACATACATAATTTGGTGTCCTTAAAGGGTTCAGAAGTCAGGACTTCTCTGACACAATCTTGTCAAGCCTTTGAGACAAAGCGATACAATTTTGGCACCTGTAACAGCTAGATTTGGACCTTGGTTCTACTGCTGCTGGAGATCACACAGACAGATATACATGTTTAGTATATTCTAGCCAAGCAGCAGCACTTTATCCTCACGCAAGCACCTGCTTTTCTTGCCCTCCACCTCCTCCACAGAAGCATCCATCCTCCTCCTCCTCTTCTTCACACATAAACTATTACTTCCCCACCTATGTCTCACCCTTTCTTCTCCTTTAATGTGGTCCGTGGGACTCAGCCCTTTCTGTACAGCTCAGAGAGCATTTATTGATGGAAATTTTAAGAAGTCCATTTTAGTAGACTAGTTTATTTAAAAAATGTTGAAAAAATACGTCTCTTCAATTTGAAATGGATACCTGCCCTCCTGGCATTGGGTTGTCAAAGGCAGAGAAACATGAGCCTAACAGCATCCTATCCTTTCTGTGTGCTGTTGGTGTGTCTTCACAATTCTTGCCCCGTGGATTCCCTAGGGTATTTGCAGATCTTTGACAGAAGTATTTTAAAAGATCTCTGGGAATTTGGGGGGAAAAGCTTGACTTCCCTTTTCCTAAAATATTGGGAAATTCTTATTAAACCCTAAGGATGATAAAGTTGTCTAATGTATGTGCTTCTCATGGTATTTTTCTTCTCAGAGTCTCATCAGCGGGAGCAATGTGGTCCAATTTCCTCCCCATCCCCAGCAACTGAACCATAAATTGGCAAGCTCACCAAATGAGGGAACATAAGTGTAATTGCACTTAATTGACAGGGCATCACACAGCAAACTGCAAGTTCAAGGGCGGAAACATTAATGACAGCAGCGTGTATATATAGCGACAGTCATTTTTGATCAGGAATAGGATGCGGAGATGTTTTAATTGCCATACTTAATGTTATACACGCCGTGCTACATTTAACCTATTTGAAAGCTGGTGTGCAGGTTGCACAGTGTTAGAACATTAATAAATTGCTGCTGCGTGTGGTTCCAATTGAGGAGAGAATATGATTCTCAGCTCAGGCTGCATTTTACAAACACTTACCATTTACTTAACCATGGAAACAATGCTTCCCTTATTAACTTTTCTTATGCTTCAGCAAAGGTTATATAATTATTTTATTTCAAAGTGAGTCACCTCAAGCCCTGGTAATGTTTTCATGTTTTCTGTTAATTGCAGAGAAAACAGAGCAGGCAGCAGTTTGCATAACCTTCAGGACACAGTAATGTCTATCTAGACCATGTCTTCCTCGCGGCGCAGAGATCACACATTCTGTTGGTTCATCTCTAATGGGCGACTGTCACCGACTGTACCTTTAATGCTCTTATCCTAATGGAAAGCAATTAAGGGCAATATTTTTTAAGAGGACCAGCCAAAGGGCTGGATTATAACTTAAAAGGGGACTGATTTTCAGCCAGTGCTTCCAAAGTGTTTAAAATTAGCAGGGGAAAAAAAAATAATTATAAAACCAAGAAGTGATCAACGTGATTTGAGAAATCCTGCCCACAAAAAATAACTGCAGAATTTGATGGGCTCTGATATAACAAAGATCTGTGTCACCACTGTTCAGTATCGGTACATTTCAAACAAACAGCTAAGCTTTATGTTCGTGTTCTGATCCTAAATGTCTTATTACCATGAGACAAAATGGACAGTCTGTGTTTATAAGTGGGTTCTGCCCGTCAGAATATAAAAATACTGTTAATATTCAGGGGCAGAAGAGTGTCATAGAATCATAGAATCATAGAATTTCTGAGGTTGGAAGGGACTTTTAAGATCATCAAGTCCAGCCATTAACCCACCCTGACAAAACCATTTCTAAACCATGTCCCCAAGTACCACATCTACACTTTGTTTAAACACCTCCAGGGATGGTGAATCCACCATCTCCCTGGGCAGCCTATTCCAATGTTTAATAATCCTTTCAGTGAAAAAATGTTTCCTAATGTCCAATCCAAACCTCCCCTGACATAACTGAAACCTATTTCCTCTCATCCTATAACTTGTCACCAGGGAGAAGAGGTCAGCCCCCACCTCTCTACAACCTCCTTTCAGGTAGTTGTAGAGGGTGATAAGATCTCCCCTCAGCCTCCTCTTCTCCAGGCTGAACAACTCCAGTTCCCTCAGTCGTTCCTCATAAGATTTCTCCTCCAGGCCCTTCACCAGCTTTGTAGCCCTTCTCTGGACATGCTCCAACACCTCAGTGTCCTTCTTGTAGTGAGGGGCCCAAAACTGAATGCAGTACTCGAGGTGGGACCTCACCAGCACCAAGTACAGGGGGATGATCACTTCCCTAGTCCTGCTCACCACACTATTCCTGATACAGGCCAGGACACTGTTGGCCTTCTTGGCCACCTGGGCACACTGCTGGCTCATATTCATCCGGCTGTCCACCAACACCCCCAGGTCTTTTTCTGCCAGGCAGCTTTCCAGCCACTCCGCCCCAATCCTGTAGGGCTGCCTGGGGTTGTGACCCAAGTGCAGGACCCGGCACTTGGCCTTGTTGAACCTCACACCATTGGCCTCGGCCCATCGGTCCAGCCTGTCCAGACGCCTCTACAGAGCCATCCCACCCTCAAGCAGATCAACACACCCGCCTAGTTTAGTGTCATCTGCAAACTTACCGAGGGTACATTCGATCCCCTCATATGACAAAGATATTAAAGAGAACCGGCCCCAGCACCGAGCCCTGGGGGACACCACTCATGACTGGACACCAACTGGATTTAACTCCATTCACCACCACTCTCTGGGCACGGCCATCCAGTCAGTTTTTTACCCAGCGAAGAGTACACCTGTCCAGGCCATGAGCAGCCAGTTTCTCCAGGAGAATGCTGTGGGAAACGGTGTCAAAAGCTTTGCAAAAATCCAGGTAGATAACATCCACAGCTCTTCCTTCATCCACTAAGCGGGTCACCTTATCATAGAAGGAGATCAGGTTTGTCAGGCATGACCGGCCTTTCACAAATCCATGCTGACTAGGCCTGATTACCCTGTTCTCCTGTCCACAGAGTTATGTGTTTATTCATTATGCCATTTTCTGAAGGGGTAAAAATCTTTGGTCTCACTCCTTATATAGCTGTTTCTGCTTGCATGCACTCACCACCTAATCTGAGGAGTTGTTTGGTACACGGATGTTCTAGTCACAGCTTCAGCCTTTAGCTAGCTGTTATCAAAAGTGCCTTTATATGAATTAACAGGGGCCAATTAGCAGGAGCTTCAGATAAGCCTTTTTGTGTTTGATGGTATAGCAGAAAAATTAAATGACTGATGTTTTTATCTTAAAGTTGCGAAACCAAAGTAGCTAACTGGTATGATACAAGCACAGACCTATCCTCACAGGACGGACACGTTCAGAATATCATTGTAATTAATGTTTAAAAGGGTGGAAGTTAAGGCAAAGAATTTACATAGCAGTGGGCTTGCTCTGCAGAAGTCTGATAGATACATTATGAATACAAAACAATAGATGCACGTAAATGAAGAAATAATATTATAGAAACTGTTACAAGATTTTTCCTTTGTTTCCTTGATTTTCCACAAATTAGCTTGGAAATGGTATATTATTTAAGATCTACATTTGTTTAACTATTTCAGCAACGGTAAAGACAGGACACCCACAGAAGCAGACTGAAATCAGAAGACTGTGCAGAAACATCTTCACCATATATAAATTTACTATTAAATTTACACCTGCAGCTTGTTTTCTTCTGTATTCAGTCATGCTGATTTGTCTTATTACTTTCTATACTTGATTCAAAGACCCATACATGCAATGGAATATACATTATGCAAGTGTCAATGCTTATAGCTGCCTTTCAGGACTGGTGGAAGCAGACAATTCAATTCACGACATTTCCACTTACCCACTGTTGTGCATCTCGGAGTTTACAGAGGAGGTCTCTGGCCTCTTGAAAACCGCATTAGTTTTGCCATTGATTTCCTGATCTCAACTCAGTTATACAGAAAAGGAAGAAGGCACAGTGTTACAGAAACATCCATCTCCATAATTCATGTTATGGAGAGCTATGTCCCATTTTATGTTTGTGGGCAATTTCATGAAGGTAGATGACAAAGGTTCAACACATTTTCCAGCAGACATGACTGACGCTACCATGGTCAACACAAAACAACAACAGAAGTCAATCAATCAAAAGAAACAAAAGCATATCAAATGCAGAAAGATCAAGAAGAGCAATGGGAACGACCAGAGGTCTGGAATAGCCTATGAGGAAAGACAGTAAATATTAGGGCTGTGATGAGAAGACAGAAAGTAACAGCTTTAAACTACCAGAGAGATCCATGCCAGACCTGTCAAAAGCCTGTTGAAGGCAATGTTCCTGAAGCCTGGGAGAGGTTTGTCTGGGGAGGCTATGAAAACCCCATCAAAAACATCCCAGACAAATATCTGTCAAGAATAACAGACGCATTGCTGAGACTGCCTTCAAGGTCTTACGGGCTTTTTCCAAACTGATTTATAAGATTTTTATACAATAATTCATTTCTTAATGCAAACACACAAATACTCATTTAAAGAGCACAGAAAATAATAATAGCAAGTTAGATGTACAAGAAGAACAAACATAGCTTAGGAATAGATAAAAAGTAATTTCATAGTAATTACTAGGTAGATGGAGGTATTAAAAATATAAGCATGAATCTTAATAAATTAAATTATCTTTAGAAATTAATAAATCTACCAAGTAATTATCTGTTCTGATGAAAACACCTTTTTTTTAAACAAAATACAGATAATTAAAAATAATAACTCGGAGAAAACTGAGTTGGAAAAAAAATATGAACAGAAAGAGCCGTATCTACACTAATAAATGAAATACAGCTGGTGCTGAAACCCACTGGCACACAATGTCCCGTGTCCATCTTCTTACCCTGCAAAACTGGACATCCGCGTGCAGACTCCCTCTTTAAAATGGTTTTTGCAAGCAGTTTTTTTTTTCCGAACAATACCCTTAACCACAAGTAAGCACAAGCCAAAAATGTGCTGAGGGCTATCCCAAGGTTTTAACAATGAAGTTCCACCACCCCAGAATGTTTTCCGTCAAAGTTGAATTTACTGGTATAAACATAACTAACGACGGCAGTGCCATAGCAGGGCAATTCCCAAGCTGCTCTGGATTTACAATATGACACAAGAATAAAAAGATTTACAATATGACACAAGAATAAAAACCTGGTGCCAGTGCCTGGAAGGCACTACCATGGTGACTGTTTGGGGTCACAGTGGTAAGATTACAGTCCCTGAAGCACATGCAGCACGACAGGAAAATGCAGTTTGGATCTTGCCTTTGCAGCCTGAGATTAAAGAGAATTACATGAATTCTGTCTCCTGAACAACAACAGAGAGGAAAGGGGGTTGTGACGGATGCACTCAACCCCTTAACCAAACCAGCAGTAGGTTGGTACAGGCTCCAAAGGAGGTAAAGGGGGTCGGTCTCTTTTCCCAAGTAATAGGTGGTAGGACAAGAGGAAATGGTCTCGAGTTGTGCCAGGGGAGGTTTAGAATGGATGTTAGGAAAAATTTCTTCACTGAAAGGACTATCAAACATTGGAACAGGTTTCCCATGGAAGGGGTTGAGTCACCATCCCTGGAGGTATTTAAAAGATGTGTAGATGTAGTGCTGAGGGACATGGTTTAGAGGTAACTTGTCAGTGTTAGGACATGATCTTAAAGGTCTCTTCCAACCATAACAATTCTATGATTCTATGATTCTAAAGGCCTGTGCGATAGCCAGCCCAAGAACTCCTCAATCTGTTCTCTGAAAACCCCACAGAGGAGCAGAATGATTGTCATGGTTTCAGCTGAGAGTTGGCTTTCTTACTAGCAGCTGGTGTAGTGATATGTTTTGGATTTGGGATGATAATAGTGTTGGTAAAACACTAATGGTTTTGGTTGTTGCTAAGCACTCAAGGCCTTTTCTGCTCCTCACACTGCCCTGCCAGCACGTAGGCTGGGAGTGCACAAAAAGCTGGGAGGAGACACAGCTGGGACAGCTGACCCCAGCCGGCCAAAGGAATATCCCGTGTCATATGATGTCATGTTCAGTATATAAAGCCGGGGGAAGAAGAAGGAATGTGGGTGGATGTTTGGGGTTTTTTTCCTTTCCTTTCCCCTCCTTTTGTGCCTCTTCTCCCTACCCTTCTTGGGGGGGAAAGGAGGAGAACTGCACAAGTGCTGCGTGGTCCTGGCTGCCAGCTGGGGTTGAACCATGACAGTGACACAGTGAGAATCAATGCATATGAGCTTGGAACACCTATCATGTGATTAACACATGAATATCTGGTGGCTTTTCCAAGACTCATTTATCAAGGAACAAAGTTCTGGGTACAAGGAGTCTCATGCATGCCTTTTCCATTGCATGTAATTTGACTACGAGCCAACCACTTTATCCCATAAATATGACAGCCTAAGTGAACCTTCTTTGAACATTCCCCGCTAGGCAGCGTGGCTGCATGGCAGTGATCTGCCCTTGAGCTGGGACGCCTCTCAAGGTTCCTCCTCGAGGCAGAGAGACCTTTTACCAATAGCAGATCTTTGGTAAGAGAATGATATTATAGAACCATAGAATGGTGAGAGTTGGAAGGGATCTTAAAGATCGTCTAGTTCCAACCCCCCTGCCATGGTCAGGGACATCTTCCACCAGCCCAGGTTGCTCAAAGCCCCATCCAACCTGACCTTGAACACCTCCAAGGATGGGGCAGCCGCAACTTCTCTTAGAAACCTAAGCCAGTGTCTCACCACCCTCAGAGTAAAGAGTTGCTTCCTAATACCTAATCTAGATTGTACATAACCCTGTAGTATGACAACTTTAATTTTGCTTCGGTAACTTTGATTGCATGCTGAATTGATGCTAATGAAACATTACATAAACTTTGCCTATATAATCCTTTAGACATAAACGATTGACCAAGTCTGGGACTAAGTCTGGATCCAGCCACACTGACACTCCTCTCTGAGAAGGAGTTTAGAAAGCAAGGGGGGGCCATTCTGAACTTTGTGACTCAGCGGGAGGACCTCCCTTACACTTTGCATCACCAGTCTCTCTGTGAATCACTCTAACTCAAGTGTAACTCAATTTTCCTCTTTATGGTTTTCAACACAGTAATTAATAGACTGAACTTGCCATTGAACTATTTAAGTCACATTTCCACAACATCATATTAAAACAACTTTGCTAACACCTTTGACGGTGATTCTTTAGGCAATCTGAATCACCCATTCACAATAAATCGGCATAGTCAGCAGGATCCTAAATCAGGATTTGCAACAGGTTTATATGCAGTTTATGAATGAATCCAAGACTTCAAGTCCTAAGGATAAAAAAATCGGAGAACAAAAATAGCATGCAGACTCATGTCATTGGTGTTAAGAGGCTTTTCCCACTGTTTCCTGTTGGCTAGCCCCTGCCCCTCTGAGAAAGTTAAGACTATGGAAAGTAATTAATATATGAACATGGCTGAACTGTAGTTTATATGGATTTGGGTCTAGTATGTTTTGGGTCTAGATTCCCACACCATGGCCAATAGTACCAAGTACCAGCCATCTGTCTAGAAACCAGAAGCACTGGTTAGTGTCTAATCCCACGTCCCAGGGATTGTCTTTAACAACAATAGTCTTTAATTTTACTGATCAGTGGGTGAATTGGATTGAAAGCTGAGGTTTTGATCTCCTCTCCTGATTGACATGTATCTTCAGCACATAGCATCCATAATAAGAGTTTCCTTTATTCAAAATCCAGGTAGAGAAGCCGGCAGACATAAAGGCAAAGGAACAAGCCCTCTTAGCCTCCGGCTCCCCAGCCCTGCCTTTCAGGATTGAAGCTCTTGGGCTTCCCTCTTCAGCAGCATTAGTCTCACTGTCTTTCTGAAGCAGTGGAAAGTATCCTGCTTTACATTCAAGCAGTCAGAAGTTCAAATCCTGGTAACACTCTCATGCAGTTCATGTATATTTTCTTCCTATACCTTGCAGAAGCTCTAAACTCAGAAAGAAAATTACAAGGGAAAAATTTCACAGTAAGTGAAGCCATGCTGCCATATCTAATGAGAACACAGCCTTTATTCTGATAAAAGTTCTTTGTGCTACTCTTTTATTGAGGGGGACCATGCCAATTTCTCTGTACACATGGCAGATCAGAAGGGGTTTTTATAATGCAAAGCCTTAGAGTGTCTTCTGAATGTACCTGGCTTTGCTCTGAATTTGCACTACCTACTGTTCCTCTTCATCTCAATCAAAGAGAATAGCTCTGAACAAAGATTAATGAAAATCATTATTAAGGTGATTATTCACAGAGATTATTTTTGCTGTTAGTGTCTGAGGCATTCATAATGCTGTGTTTATGGGTGAGAGCCGTTTTCATTAAAGCTCACAGACACACACACTTTTTCTTTTTTAAGGTTAGGAAGCAGCCTTAAATTAAAGGGACAAACGCTGGCATCCTGCGTACGACTGTTGTTCCATTCCCTCTGTTCAAAGGAAAAGGATAAAATCAACTAAAATTACTTCCTAATTCGAGGCAGAGATGAGTCACGGATCATTACAGATCTCTCTGCAGTGTTTATTTAATTATATTTATTAAAAAAAAAATCAAAAGTATTCACTTCCCACTTTATGGTCAAGGGCCTGGGAGGTCCTTAAACCAAACTTTCCTTCAGTCTCAAATTTGAGAGGTTTACACACCAGAGATGGTGTAATTTACACCCAGAGAAAGCTTTGCCGTTTGTGACCCATTTAATTGCACACTTGCCAGTCATCTGGTACAAAAAAGATTTGAAAGACCTTTCTTTTTGCTGTGATCAGCAATTTTTATTCTCAAATAATACAATAAACACAGAGCTACCGCTCGTCACTAATTTAATGTCCACAGCCATCACTGATGCAACTGTGGATGAGACACGTCTTGCTTGATTTTAGGTATTATCCTGTACATGTGCGCTAGTCGTCCTAGGCTCCATTTCACAAAGACTGAGACAGTGTGAATCATCTAATATATTTCAGATATCTATTTTAGGATGAATCATGCCCAGAAGTTCCTCTTTAATTCCTCTGAGCCACTGCAGACATCTAAAATTTGGAAGGATGAATCGTGCCCTGTGTCTGCTGGTCTTGCCTGAGAAGACACCAGAGCCTTTCTGGCTTTCCAGATGACCACTGCACAAGACATTAAAGGCTGGAAGATCGTGGTGCAGAAGATGCGTCATGAAGCCTCCTAAGACACAACATACACCATTTCCAACACAAATACTTATGTGAGCTAATTAAGTGTCCTTGCTGCCCCCTCTGAAGCCCTCATTCCTCTCCCTGCTGGAATTTGGACGACTAACTCTTCTAAATTGTCCAAATATTTCCAACAAAAGCATGACCTGTAGCAAAAAACACTCCAATTAGTGGAAAGTAGGTGCTGTCTTCTAGTAGGTATATTATTAACCTTTCTTAAAACCAACCAGGCTCATTTGAATGGAGCCAGGAAATAAAGATCAGCATTATGACGGCCTGCAGGCTATCGTAATAATTAACTGCAGCTGAAACAGAAATTACATCCTAATCCTGTTCCAGTAGAAAGCAAGTATGTAGCACAAGAAAATAGAATAGACGCAAGGTCACAGCCTTACTGTTACTGGTCTTCTACATGTACATTGACTTAGAGACACTACAAGGCATCTCAGCAGCTTAATTTATTTCTTCCTCGAGAATGAGGAGCAAGACAGGGCAAAGGCTCTTGACAAGAATCAAGTTTGTTACCGCTGCCGCTGAGGGGTGGGCTTGTCAGGACAGCCATTGCTGCTGCAGGGGATGACCACGCATCCATATGCTCTGTAGCCACCCAACACACCCTGACCTCTCTCTTAGCCAACACCGGCCCACGCTGGAGGAATGGATTGTGGAGCTCTTCAGGAACCTGGCCTTTGACAGAGCACAAAGCCAGCAGAGGGCAATTCAGTTGCCTTCAGCAGTTTGTTGCCCAAGGCAAGTTCTTCCTCCAATGCAGAGCTAGCCCTGCACCCAGTCTGCCCACAGAAGGTTTGCGCAAAGGATTACACCAATGGTAACGGAAAATCCTATGCGGGATGTCAATAGTGAAATACCGAGTACTTCAGTTTGATGCTGTTAAGGAACACAGGCTGAAAGGCAACTGATTTTTACAACCAAAATATACTTTGAAGTTAATGATTAAGTGCGACGAGCGAGGGAAGTCAAGAGGTCAAACTCAATATGAGTGATAAAGCAAGCTTCAACTTTATTGTGACACGCTTACATTTTTATACTGTTTTAGATAATTATGCCTACTAGTCATTCTTTGATTGGCAAAGCTCTAAAAGTTACATTTCCATAGTCCCCCCTACTTGAGGTTAGCTAGCTATGCGAGTTCCTCATTCTTTATGCTTCTTCTTCCTCAAATTTGTTTATTTATTCGCTGCAAGGTCAGCATGTCTTTGTAAAGTTCCTTATCAGCATAATTCAGCACAGCTTGTGAGGCCTACTTCGGCTTACTTATGTCAACTGAGCCTCGCACAGATTTTCAAGCGAACTGTGGCCGAGGTCATGCAACCATTCTCCAACAATTAAGAAATTGAAACAATGGCCTTTCACGTATCTTGAGAGTCAGGTTTTCAGTGGCTGTAATGTGCTGCTGGAACCTGCTAATGAAGCTAATCTTGATCCTGTAAGCCCTGTGCTGTGTCTGGGGGTGGACTCCAGAATCCGGCTCCACCTTCTGGTTACTTCTTGCCCATCGTATAGCGACGGATCAATTGTAGTAACTAATGGGAGCATTTTGGAAATCATGAGCATTCAGTGCAATTCCTTGCAAATTAAATATGTCACTGGATATACCTAAGGCGTTTCAAATGCTAACAAAATCTCCCCAGTTCTGAACTCTGAAATGTTAGTCTTATATAATTTTACAATGTTACTGTAAATTTCTTAAAGACAGCCAGATGATTGATATATTGTAAATTGCAACACCTATATAAGATGGGTCGACTGAACAAGATTTGGGTTTATCTCTCCAGTGAAGCTGTGAATTATCTGAGGGAATATGACAAGCAATTCATCAAAATATAAACCACACAGTCAAGCAAGAGTATATATTCCTTTAAAGCTTAAGCCAAAGCCCATCAGAATTCAACAGCAAGCTTTCTATTGACTTCAGGAGGATCTCGATGCAGACCTAAAGGAAAATTCATGGCTAAACTGGGTATAAAGCGGTATAAAGTTGTAAGGTGGAATAATACACATGTTCATCCTTTATAAATAAAATACTTTCCTGTGTGCAACTTATATGTGTTACTACGTTATGTTTCAGCTCAATGCTTTAATCTTTTCTAGCCTGAACAGGAAAAAAAAATATTTCTTTTAAAATAGTGAAATACTGGGCACATTAAATACTGGTCACGTAAATTTTGGAGTAGGAGATCCCTGTTTCTCCTTGCAGCACATTTGCCTCATCATCCATGGATTTCTTTTTTTGCATTACTGTGCAATTCTCATATGTAAAAATACGATTCTTTCTCCAAAGTGAGCATACTTGGCTTTGTCATGGAAGGACCTAAACATTCAAGAATTGTGGTATTTCTTATCGGGGGGGGGGCCCCAATTATGTTTCTATACCAATCCTGTCATCTGCACAATTCTTTGCATTTTCTTTTATATCGCTCTATCATGCCTCCATACACACTTGCGAAAACCTCGATGACCCTCCCTGCTTCCTCAGTGAGAAGTGATCATCTGGAGATGCAGAAGTGGCCAAGAATTTTTTCCTACATCAGTAGCCAAGGTAGGGGAAAAAAGTCTTCAGCCTGTCCCGGAGAAGAAAACTCAGAAGTGCCATCTGGTTGTCAGCCATGCTAAGTATTTCAAGAAAATGAGTACTGCATTTTTTTATTGGCAAAACCAGACTCCTGCACTCTGGAGCCTAGATGTAACTTGCCTTTAAAGCCTGACTGATGTGTTGTGTTCTGCCCTGCCTATTTATTTGGAATTTGAGCAGTTGCAGGCCACATCTGTTGGTAAAACAAAAGATATTAATTCTCACTGCGGTATGTAGTGCAGAGCTTTGTGAAGTGCTTTTTGCCGAAAGCCTGGCGAACTGAAATCCTTCTGTTATGCACAGAACAAACACAGTGGAGACAGCTGTAGCATCAGCTCGCCTGCCCTGCCTTAGCCCAGGAGACCCCAGCGCTGTTTGCTTGGTCAGTCTTCCCTCCCTCTGCTGATCCCACCTCCCGCATTAACGGTTGTCAGTAATAGCACGCTCTGAGACGGGGCTGCTTTTCCGGCACAGAAGACATTACTTGAATCATTTCATATCCCCCACTAAAAAAGACGTGTAAGAGCAGAGAACAAAACTAACGATGATTTCAAATTAACACCCTGTATGAGAGAGCACAGCCTTTCCCCAGGGTCCAGAGCCACCCAGTCTTCAAAGCTTTTCGGGAAAAGCCTTTTAATTTAAGTTTTGCCAGACTGCATAAACAAAGACAATCTCCGGCAAACAATAGCAAACATCAGAAGAGAAATGCTCTGAGATACGCCGGAAAGCCGATTGAAAGCGTTGCGAATGTGTATGCACACGTATATAGAAACTGTCTGAGTACTTGAAGGAAGAGTTTGCTGTACAAACATTTCTTTTGTTATTCGGTCTAAAGAAACTTGACAAAGTGTATTCGGAAAGGAGCTTTGTCTAGTAAGAACCACAAAGAGGGCGATACGTAGTAAGATAGCATAAATTTATCCATCAAGCCGAGAGTACCAAACTGCAGAGCCTTACAGCAGCAGCAGCGTGGAAGCCAAAGCACTATATACAGCACAGCAACATGGTACCATGGCCAAGCTCAGCTACCCAAGAAGCTAAACCAGCTATTTACCTAATCATAGCTTTGGGCCAAGCTCATTCAGCCATAGGACAACAGCCTACATTTCACTGTGCTCCTAAATCCTTAGGCCCTAAATCCCACTTTTTAAGTGATTTGGATTTAAGTGATTTAAGTTCACAGGAACTATTTAACCTTCACTACTAGAGATTTCCTTCATGAGGACAAATGTCTTTTTATACACTCCATATTTATAGAAATTATTTCTAAGCTCTTGACTTTTAAATAAATGCCATAGATTGTGGGGGAGATACAAAGTCTCCTGCAGATATATACAGAACTTGCTTTATAGGCTGCTTCTTGCACCCATGAGGACAAAAGTCCCATCTTAGTGCTACTGAGATGTCAGCCTTAAGGGCTTGATGAGAGGTCTTTTCACCTGGTTCAAGATTACCTCTTCTCCCTGAAGCAAACTCCTCAGTGCTATATCTCCCTGACTCCCCAGGAGAATCTAGACTTACCACTGACAGCAGCAGAGGCAGGACTTTCCGGGCCAGGAACCCAACATATTGCGCTTAAGACAGACTGATGACACCTGCACCTCCCGCACACGCAGAGTTGGCCATCCCGGGCTCCCTGGCCACAGCAAGATGGTGAAGCAGCAGATACTCCATGGCTTGCGGCACTGGGGTTGAGCAGAACACAGCTCCTCATTGGATTTGCAAAGTGGTATAAATTTCATACTACACTTCTACTACATAGAATAGTCTCTGTTGCCATCGCTAAAACAGATTTACGCACTTCTTTCAGTGGACCATTTGCAACTTGGTGGACATCTTCAACGAGATTTTCAGTGTCGGGTCTTGGCATGACCTACCTTACCAGACATCTTCCCTCTGCTGGGATCAGTTCCTCACTCACAAACTGTGAAGCTCCCCAGTAAACAAGAGAAGCTATGGCCAGAACTGGAAGAAGCAGATGCTGTGGATGAGCTGTCTTAATCCTTTTTTACGTTTGTTAAAATGCTTGACAAGCCAGTTGACCTCACTGAGGGTCGTCAGAAACTTTGTATTTTTGACTAGCAGATCATTTAGTTGTATGCTAAAATAGATACCTTTGAATGTCTTAAATTATTTAATTTTTGTTTGCCTATTGTTATTTTGAATATACAGGTGGCTATATATGTGCGATTTAAGTTTATTCTCAATTCTCGGTTTGAATACACAATTAGAAAATAAAGAGAGAGCAAGGGAAACAGCTGTGAAGAAATTTATGAGCATCATCAGAAGCATATGGACAAACTCTTCTTGTATTTTGGGGCAGGGTTGAGTGAGTGTTTTTATTTCTTGTGATAATATTTTACAAAACTGTAAGGAGTATTTGAGTGAGCTCTGAAGGAGTTGACAATTCTTGCAAATTAAAGCGACTGAGGAAAATATCTCATATGAAACAAAGCAGATCTTCACTGCTTTCATTCTGTACTAGCACTGAAGGACACGTTAAATAATCATACAGAAACAGGTTCATAATATCAGAAATCAAATCAATAATCTTATAATTAAAGGCCAAGAAATTATGTGGCTTCAGATAAATAATACAATCTATGTTCTGCCCAAAATAAGTAGCAAATTTAGCTTAGACATAAAAAAAAACACCACCATCCTTTGGTTTTATTGCATAGTAATGTATTTCCATGCATCAACAGGTTAGTATTGAATTACAGCACTTATTCTTGTTATTATCAAGCTGTTGCCTGTTCAGTCAAGATCAGGATCCAACCATGGATCTGGGCAAAGACAAGACAGTGCATAGTCACTGTCATAAATGATCTCAGCAGTCAGATGACAAATAGAGAATAACATAGTTACCTAATCAGAGAGAGTAATGTGAAGCCCAGCAAATAACACACCAGCTGCAGGAAGGGTTTTGTTTGTTTTCGGGTAAGTACAAGAGATACAAATGTAAGGAATAGACTAACTGGAAGGACTAGGGAGGGCAGTGGGTAAAATGGTTGAGAATAAACCATTGAGGAGACATGGTAATAGAAACCTGCAGTGTACAAAACTGGAAAGAGAACAGACAGACAGCCAAAACTAAAGGAAATACCCTGATAATGTTGGCCTCTGCTTTTACAACTGCTCTTGCTAGCTGCAGGTAGTAATGGTAGCAATAATAACAATAAAATTCGGATGGCACAAGAATTTTTATTTAGCTTTGTGAGCTTCCATTACAGGGACTAAGTAGGTATAATAGAGTGGATTTTCTCTAGGTGTGGTACTTCCTTATAGAAGGCTTGTATTTATGATGCTAAACAAAGCCCTCATCTCAATATTGGCAAGCAGTACATAATGAGGCATCCCAGGAAAGGCAGTGGTACTCATTTCAGTTTTGCCAGTGGTCCCATCAAGCTCTGTATGGGAGACTGTCGCAGCTCACATCAGAGCATAATTTATTTACCTATGACCCAGACAGGCAAGGTGAAAACTCAACCCATTTCTCATGCTGTCCCTTCCAAGATCCTTAAATGTTAGAAACACTGTGCTTGCAACGCTGACTTGTCTCAGAGGTTTAAGAAATTATCCTTCTTGTTCTGCTGAATGTCAACAATAATCTGGTTAAGACTTGCCACCGGAAGACGCTTGTCCTAAATAGACAGCTACAACATCAATCCTCAGACAAGCTTTTGCAACTTACTGGAGGAGTATCCACAATTCTGGCGTGAAGCCACTGGTGCTGTGTTGGGACTTTAGGCACTGTGAGGATGGACCAGTCTGTTTCCTGTGATGTGTTTATTCTCAGAAGAATGGGACACCTTTAGTTGCTTCCATCTGTCGAAATTACTATGAAAACTAGACCACCCATTAAAGGAAAGCAACATTTATTTTATTAAGGTAAAAAACTTAAGAAATTAATGACTGTATGTGAAAACTGATACATGCACATGAATGAAATCATGATGGGTAGCTTGCTACTCCTGGTTACACACCATGGGGTTTTCATTCAACTAGAAAACTCTAAATATTTCACAGTTCTGCAAGATGGGTTATCTGTACTCAAGATGCTGACTGAGGCTTCCTCCAAATGTATTCACCAGGAAACTAGATTACTGGAGATTCATTTGGAACGTATGTCTCAGCATCTCCTGCAAAATGTAAATGTGGTACTTACTTGTGATGCATAACTTCTACAAGCTCGAGAAGTGGGCCCATATGAAGTGCAAGGTCCCGCACCTGGGTCGGGGCAACCCCCCCTATCAATACAGGCTGGGGGATGAAGGGATTGAGAGCAGCCCTGCCGAGAAGGACTTGGGGGTGTTGGTTGATGAGAAACTCAACATGAACCAGTAATGTGCACTTGCAGCCCAGAAAGGCAACTGCATCCTGGGCTGCATCAAAAGAAGGATGGCCAGCAGGTTGAGGGAGGTGTTTCTGCCTCTGTACCCCTCTCTGGTGAGACCACAGCTGGAGTACTGCACCCAGCTCTGGAGTCCTCAACACAGGAAAGACATGGACCTGTTGGAGAAGGTCCAGCGCTGGAACACCTCTCCTATGAGGAAAGGTTGAAAGAGTTGGGATTGTTCAGCCTGCAGAAGAGAAGATTCGGGGGAGACCTTATTGTGGTCTTTCAGTACTTAAAGGCAGCATACAAGAAAGATAACCTCAGACTTTTTAATAGGTCCTGTAGTGACAGACCAAGGGCTAACGATTTTAAACTAAAAGAAAGGAGATTCAGACTAAACAGAAGGAAGAAATTTTTGTTTATGCTGAGGGAACACTGGAACAGGTTGCCCAGAGAGGTGGTAGATTCCCCATCCCTGGAAACATTCAAGGTCACTTTGGATGGGGCTCCAAGCAACCTGATCTAGTTGAAGATGTCCCTGGTCATTGCAGGGGCATTGGACTAGATCGCCTTTGAAGGTCCCTTCCAACCCAAACCATTCTATGATTCTATTCTAACTTTAACTCTTCACACAGGAACATGTTGACTATCTTTTTTTTAGCATATGAAGATGTTTAAGGAATGCTGATGTCCCTTAGGAATCTTTCTGTACTTGAACCACAGGGCATTCACTGAAACTGGTAGGAAGTGATTTAAAAATAAACAAAAGGATGTTCTTTACATACTTCTGGAATCTGTTGTTGTAGGAGGTGGGGGAGGCAGGTAGCATCAGCAGGCTGAAAAAAGGTTTAGACAAATTCACGGTCAGCAGGTCCACAAAAAGAAGTAGGAAATAGGAAGGGATTTACTAAGAGTTCTGTCCGATGATTACAGCTGTTGCAGGGACTCTGAGGGAAAGGACCCCAGAAGCTGGCTAGGCTCACACGTTGTCCCTCAATGGCACCTCCTTTTGCCACTGCTGGGGACAGAGTACCAGGCTAGACAGACTCATTGGCTTTTTCCCCCTGTCATTATGAGTACCTGCACATTTTCTAATCGTGAAAGCAAGGCCTACAAACATATTTGACGTTTAACTTGACTGTAAAGAGTTTATTTACTCATCAAAGATGAAGTCATCCCTGAAAACAGGAATTTTGGGTTTAAGCTTTGGCATATAAATCTTTGCAGCATGTCTACTGGACACTGTATGCTATAAAAATGTAGCAAGAGCAACAACAAAAACATCTCCTAAATCTCCTTACTCTTGAAAGAGACTGCCCCAACTTCCAGGTGAGCCTACCAAGTAAGTGGGAAGGCATCCCATTACTGCACCGCTAGACTGAATGAACCAGCACACAATTTAGCCTTCAGTCATCTTGAAGGTGGCAAGAGTGAATTCAAATGAGTTCTGGAAGAAGAGAAGAACTATAGCTGACGAACAGAGAGAAACTTGCAGACAGTATGCTTCAGGAGAAAGAGAAATTTAAACTCAATGCAAAACTGTGCTGCTGGGATTTTCATTTTAATCAGTCGTTTTCTTCTTGTTGTTTTTATTTGCACAGCAGTTCTGAACAAATTGAAAAGTGCTTTTTTTCTCCTTTGGTGCAGACTTGGGTTGCTACCACTTCCATTGTAAAGGAGAATTCAATTTTGCAGTGATAAGTTCAAGAATACACAGATAAAGCACTTGTAGGTAGTGGGAGGTGGGGGAGAAAAACTACCAGGCATGAATGGAAAGTACTAAGAAAATACAGAAAAAGGAGTGATTGTCAGCTGCGTTTTCCGTGCCAACCCCAGACGTTTTTCTCCAATCTACAATCTTCAGCCAGAGAGATTTGCTGATGTTAATTTAATCTCTTCATTGTTTTGGAAAGATGCATTTACATTTTCTGTGCGGATAAGCAGGACTAGATGTCTTATCGAAAGAGATAACGTAAGTGCTGAGCTCTGTTGAAACTTGGGATCTTTCTGGTTTTAATCTCAATTTATTGTCCAAACTCCCTCTCTCTAATGGCCAGACTAAATCCAGATTTAGATAAAAAATGTGTGGGCTCAATTCAAGGTCTGTTTGAGGCTGGATGCTGTGTTTGAGGTGGAACAGCACCAGCTTTAGCAGGGAGATGGGGAAGTTTTAAGCTCTACAGCCATCACTGCCGCAAGCGTGCAACGTGAGATAGTGGCGACTGAGAAGGGACATCTTGTGACACAGAATAAGCATAGACAAAAGGACAGCCATGGTGGGTGAGCTAGCTCAGTGCCCTGTCACCAGAGGTGGCCATCCTGGGGAGGAGGATGCAGACACACGGACTGTACAGCGATACAGTGCCAGAATTCTCCTCAGCTCCTCAAAAATTTGTGGCGTAGGGACCCCCTAAGCCAGACCCGTCGTCTGAGTTCATTAGCCCTCAATGTGTTGTTGTTCCAGGAATTAATCCAGTCACCTCTACGCACAGTTTCAACACCCGCAGCCTCTTGCAGCAGGGAATCTCAGAGGTTAATTCTCTGTTGTGTAACAAAACATTTTCTTATTTTGTTTGCTGTGGGATTGCTACCAGCTGCCTTGACTTGAAGACCCAAGTTTCTCTATGGGTAGAGAGTGTGGAAAATTATTTCCTACGAGCCCTTTGTGCATCCCACAGGACTTCATTCACCCTTGTTATAACCCTCTCTCAGTTGCCACTATTTTTCGCTGAAAAGCTGTGCCCTATTTAGGCTCTCCTCATGTGCAATCTGCATCCCACCACTGATTACCTTTGCTACTGTTCATTTGGCCTTTTCTAGCAGCGTTATGCCCTTGAAACAGGGACCAGAACTGCACACAGAATTTAAGATGCAAGCACACCAGCACTTTACATAGTGATATAATGATATTTTCTATTTTATTCTCTTTCCTAACAATTCCTAATATTCGGTTTGCATTTTTTTTTTTACCACAGCTGCGCCCTGAGTTCAATAGAACTATTTATTATAACCCCAAGACTTCATTTCTGAGTAACGGCAGTTAGTTCGAAGCCCATTATTTTACATGTGAAGTTTGGATTGTTTTTCCTCAGGTATGCCATTCTACATCTATCTGTCCTGAATTTCATCTGCCACTTAATCACCAAGTCTTTTAGTCTCTTACAATCCTCCTGCAATTCTTCACTTTTAACTCAGCAACTTAAAGCAGACTTCCCACTCCCGTGGCGCACCCATGCTTGTTCTTACATCCTTGGAATAAAACCCCCACAAACTTTGATCGTTAGGATTAATAATGGAGCTTTGTGTTACAGGTTTCCCTTTAGATTTTAAATATTTGCATACTTGCCTATACCTACAAACCTTTGAACCGCTGGAAAGTTATACAAGCAGTGCTGTTCATGGGGAAAAGAAGAAAGAGAGAAAGAGGGAGTAAGTGAGACAGAGCAAATTTGATTATCAGGAATATAAACATTATTCTGTATAGAGCTGTAGAAGATAACCTAGACAGTGGATTTCACGATAGCCTCTCAAATTAGCTATATTCATGCCATGAAACTTGGTGTCATTGCATAGGCTTTCTGTATTAATGACCTAAACTCATTTGTTATTACTGTTTCTGTTCTGGAAGAGCTAAGGACATGCTAAGATGCAAGGTCCAGCCCAGAAGGATTAGAGCCCAAGGCATTGATTTAAGAAAGCAGTTAAGCACAAGTATAGTTCTAATCACCTGGTTAAGGTCTTCCCTAAATACGTCTGTTTTCCAAAGTCATGGCTGGAGCTGGAGGGTCTGGACGGGAAACTAAATCACAGCCCACAGTTAGTGTACCCCAGCTATGTTCTCCTTGCTGCCTAGGAGTGAAAAAATACTAAAAAAAAAAAAAGATGTGACTACTTTAAGGCGGGATATTAAACCCATAAGTTGCATTTAAACAGATGGAAACAAGAAAATGTTTTATTAGCCTCTTGTTGTCACAGCCTCCAGGCCTGCCACACTTGCTGAGTGCTTAGTGACATTAGAGGAACTCCAAACTGTACCTTGAGATGCTCCTTAATTAAGCCACAAGAAAGCAAACAAACAAGTACACAAAAAGCAGCTTGACAACACGTCACTCATGGTTTGAGAAATGCAGTTTAATTGTATGTAATGCTTTACCGCTTTGAATGCAAACATTTGGCTTCAGAAGTTGGAAATGTGTTATTCTGTAAATCTTATTAATTATGTTTCATTTTGAATTCAAAGCCAGGCCAGCATCAATTTATTTCACTCAACTGCGTCAGCTCTGTAATGTTATTCTTCAGTTTTACTTTCAATCTGGCTCTGACTGATAACGTTTTCTGATCGATGAAAAGGCAGAGGTTGTTACCAAAAGTAATGGTATGTTATAAAGCTGCTCTAGTCCAACAATTAAGGGCATTTTATTATGTAATAAAGCCAGTGCTATTTTTTTCACTGCAGCCACACAACATTAATTTGGACACTAATTTGCCCGTGATATATTATTGATGGGGCAAAAATGCTTTTGTTTCTATCAAGCTCAAAAATCATATATCTATTAATATATTAATAACCAGAGTCCTCGGGAGGTTGTAATGTGATCTTTCTTAATTGAGAAAAAATGTATGCATAGCTATTGATTAGATTCAACTGTTCTTCCTGAGCCGGGTGGTCTGGAAAGGCATTAGCAAGAACAGAAGGTAGAAAAAACCTTCTTCTCTATACCGTATTAGAATAGCTGAGTCCTTACCAGCGCTGCACTAAACAATGACACTAAGAAGAGTTTATTCTCACCGCTACTATCTAGTCTGAGAAATGTATGCAGAGGAAAGATTATCGCTGGCATGGAGTTTGTTACTGTTTTCAGGTGCACGTTTCTCTTGCTTCACATTAAAGACTGACGAGAGAACACACCTGGCATTGAGAGCAGAAAAAAAAATCTTTGTGTCCTATAAGAGGTCCCTGCACAGTTTTAGCCTTGCCCTAAGAAAAATGCTTCTTATGCAGGGGAACTTCATCTGGAAGTTATGAAGTTGCACGGTGTCTGAGATTGGAGCTTTTCTGGAGCCTCCAGTGACATTTTAGTTAAACTGTAGACAGACCATAGCTGTGCAGATTTCCTTTGAATTTGATTCAGCTTCCAGTGGGAAGCCTGGAAGAGTACAGAGGATTTGAGATAGTAGTATGCCCTTACTGGAGGCTGCTGAGCCGTGAAAGCTATGAATAAGTGCACCATATGAAGGATGATGGTAAAATTTAAGAATAAAAATATATAGTTAGGTCTTTAAGACATCTGAGCATCTGTTCATGGTTGCCACTACTGATAGTGAGTTGCTTTGGTTGGATATGAACCGGTAGCATGAAAATCCAGCTTTGTAACAGTAAGCGTTAAAAGCCAAAAAGAATTCTGGAAACCAATATTCATGCTTCAGATCTTTATTCACCACAAAACTTTGGAGAATTAAGTAGATTTTTTGATAGTGAGGAGATAAGTAAAAGTCCTACGTGCAGAGTGTCTGCTTCTGAATTAGCTCCTCAAAAGTAATTTTTAGAGACAAACTGCAGAACGAGACAGAGGACTACCCTGATTCACTGGGACGCTTTCTCTGTTCCAAAAGCTAGATGGATCCGCAGCTCACTGGGGAGTTATTTGCATCTGTCAAAGATCCATCCTGTGGTCAAGGCAAAGCACTTATAGCCTGGGAGATATTTTTTCCATTCTAAATTATTCTATAGACCTGCACCGTGATCTTTGTCAGGTCACAAATTAGGCCTCATTTCCTCATCCCTTTGCCCTTCCAAATGATGATAATATTACTTACCTCACAGGACTGCAGTAGGTCTTCATAACCCAGAATCTGCAAAGCACCAATAGTCCATAAGTGAAAATCCCTATAGAAATACAGGCTGTCATTGAGCACCTTTGAAATTAAACCAGATGAGACAAAAGAAACGATTGATGACCAAAACAACACTGTCCTGTCTCACACGGGTATTGCCAAAGTGAACAATAAGCAGTGTCTTTTCCATTTCCAGCAGACTGGCCAGAGTATGAGTATGTAAGAGAAGCCAAGGCACAGATTTATGAAATCCCCAAAAGGTATGAGACCTAACTAAATCTGAGATTCAGAAAGAAAGAAAACCTAACCTGTCTACTCTGGTAACAAATCATTCCAGTTTCTCTTTAAACTGTTGTTTCAAATCAGAATTAAAAAATAAAAATAAAAAATATATTGCATTTATCTCTGAAAACAATTAGACCGTGGTGGTATGCAGTGATAACGTTGCTGAGGTTTGCATCATTTATACTACCGGATGGCAAGCTATTTGTTAATAACTGCCTGCTGTGGTGGAATCCCCTGACAGAGGGCCATATGTGCCACAAAATCTCAGGCACTCGAGTGAATGATTAGGAGATGTGCAGCTCAAAATTCCCTTATTAGTCATGCACTTGCTCATGTGGTTATTTTTTTTTTCTTTTCCTCATTCCTCCATTTCACCTAAGTCTGCTTTGAAATCAGTTAAGTTCTTAAAACGTCCTTAGGTAAAATGAGAGAGGGACTATCTATGCCATCATGGGCAGGGTACCAACCTTCTCCATTAAGTGCAAAAAAGCTGAAAAAGCAATAATCAAGTTCTATAAAGCAAGCATACAAGGAATCAGAGGGACAGGATTAAAATCAGGTTGTTCAGAATTGGAAGTTAGTCCAAGAATAGCTGAGAAGAGACTTCTCCAAGGAGGGCTTGACCTTGCAGCTCTCACTCTTGTGCAGGGCATGCATACGGCAAAAATGCACAACTGCTTCGAAGAAGACATTCACACAGAAAGAGAGAACTGGGAGGCATTAAATGAAGTTGCTTCCACAGCCCACGTCCGAAAAGGAGACACGTAGCCCCAGCAGGAAAGTGAAGTCTGTGACCAGCACCATTTAGGGCTTCAGTGCCGGGGCAGAGACTTGTGTTTGAAGGGACATTGCTCAGCCACCGTCTCTGAAGCTGGTTCTGGAAAGGAACAGTGAATGTCACACTTTGCACCTAATGTTCATATGTGGATCGACTCTACAGTGATTCTCTTAAATCTGTGCAGTGAGACAAGCTATGTGCCACCAGCACAGTGAGATCATCTTCTGTTTTACATGTGAAATGAGAGAGGGTCCTCATCTCCTCAAAGCGAGGAAGCTGTAACTCCTCATTACATGCACAGTTACATACTGCAGTCACATGTCACATAGGCCAACTATCACAGAGATTAAGCGTCTGACCTTGAAGCATCACATCCTGAAAAGAGACTTCCATCTTGCATCTTAGAAGCACTGACCTTTTGAAGATTCCCAGCTCTCAGCTACCTGCAACTAAAAAGATGAATTGAGAGAGAAGCTGGTCCCCGTGCCACTATGAAAGCCTTGACGCAGTATGGAGAGGACTCCATGGGTTCTGGCCACAGTTGTCAACACTGCCTGTGAGGTCCTCCATCTTCCAAAGTCATAAGTCCAGATCTGGGCATCCCTCAATTTCACTACTCCATGCAATGAGACATCTGCCTTGAAGAGTGGGAATAGCAGGGGACACTAATCAGGGAGGAAGGGCACAGCAGAGGCAGGATCCAGAGCTGCACATGAATAAAGTGGTGAAGCCACAAGCAGCAGCCAGGCCTACAGAAGACAATGCATCATGCTGCTGTTTTTTAATCTTTCCCATGTTCCGCTGTCACCAGAGAGCTCCAGCGCAGGGTGGTGGAGGCCACCCTCTCGGCACTGTAGCAACTAGCACAGCCTATGGTGAATCTGGTGACTTCTATTAGATGTGCAATTGCCATTGGGATTGCTGTGAACTGAATTTGTTCATTCGTATCTGTGCTGTCCATGATGCCCAACGTTTTTTTTTACCTTTAACCTCTGTCTTATCCTTAGCCCTGCTTTTATTTTAACCTTATCATTTTTCCTAAAAATGGCTTAGTCGTTCGAAATCGCATTTATGCCATGATTTCTTTTCTTTCCTAGAGTCATAGATAAAGGGGAATATTAATTTATCCATCTGAACATTAGATAGCTCTAGTCCACACTGAGACTCAGTTTGACTGAACTGCCAACAAACTAAAGGCTGTGACCTTCATCTGCCTCAGGCATAACCCCAGAATGATTGATTTTACAGTGGGCCCCTTGCGAATGTGAAATTAAACAGCATGACCTCTTTTGAGGTAAGCTTGCTCTTTGAAGGATGATCATGTCTTCCTTTGATCATCTCTTTAATCCTTGTCTGAAATTTTTCATGAGGACTGTATCACACCGTAAGCAACACGGTGGACTCAGCAATGAAAATGGTACCCACGCATTCAAAATGGGGCATGAGAAAGAAAGTATACCTGCCTACTTCACCTGCCACAATTGGCAACAGGTTGAGAGTTAGTTTTGAAAATAATTATTACTTCCTTCATGCAGGGCTTTAAAGACAACATCTGGAATTCAATTTTGTGGCTAATAAGGAGCCACAGGGGATCTCTGGCACTCTGATGCCTTCTTTGAGGAAATACGAAAAGGATTTTAGATAATAAATCCATCTGAGAGTTCATAATCATTTGAAGACCTTTTATAAATAGCAAAACATGATAAATTATTCCATTACCTGCTTAACTAGTGCTTTGGTGAAAATAAGGTTTGGCGTGGTGTCCTTTTAGGCTACACTGAGAATAGAACCTGACAAAACGTGACCTGGACAGGCTGGAGGGCTGGGCAAAGAAGAACCTAATGAGATTCAACAAAAGCAAGTGCAAGGTCCTGCACCTGGGGAGGAAGAATGCTAGGCACCAGTATAGGTTAGGGGCGGACCTGCTGGGAAGCAGCTCTGAGGAGAAGGATCTGGGGGTTGTGGTAGACAGTAAATTATCCATGGCCCAGCAATGTGCCCTTGTCGCCAAAAAGGCCAATGGAATCCTGGGCTGCATAGGGAAGAGTGTGGCCAGTAGGTCGAGGGAGGTCATTCTCCCCCTCTACTCTGCACTGGTGAGGCCACAACTGGAATACTGTGTCCAATTTTGGGCTCCCCAGTTCAAGAGGGACAGGGAACTGCTGGAGCAAGTCCAGTGAAGGGCAGCTAAGATGATTAAGGGCTTGGAGCATCTGCCTTATGAGGAAAGGCTGAGAGAGCTGGGACTCTTTAGCCTGGAGAAGAGAAGGCTGAGGGGAGACCTTATTATGGCGTACAAGTATCTAAAGGGTGGGTTGAAGGAGGATGGAGCCAGGCTCTTTTCAATGGTTCCCAGTGACAGGACGAGGGGCAATGGGCACAAGTTAGAACACAGGAAGTTCCGTTCAAATACACGGAAACACTTCTTTACGGTTCAGGTGACAGAGCACTGGCACAGGCTGCCCAGGGAGGTGGTGGAGTCCCCTTCTCTGGAGATGTTCAAGACCCGCCTGGATGCAGTCCTGAGTAATGTGCTCTGGGCAATCCTGCTTTAGCAGGGGAGTTGGACTAGATGATCTCTAGAGGTCCCTTCCAACTCTGATAATTCTGTGATTCTGTGAAAACAGCAGAGGAAAATTTTAAAAATACATTATGTTGTGGAAATGGTTAAGAAGTTTTTATGATCATAAGGCTTTAACCTCTAAATTTCTTACTGACTCTTTGTCAATAATTCTAGGTTTCAAAATGCCAATGTTCAGCTTTTGCTTGATGCCAACAACCTAATAGGACACATCAATAATTATATTTCACAAAATATAGCAAAGAACAGCGATTTTAAATGAGGACATAATGTTTACCTGCACTTCTTATTTTACCAGCATACAATACAGGGCAAGTTTGGTTTTAGTAACAAACTTTTACAGTTAAGCGCTCATTTGGGGTAAGTTTGAGTAACGTTCCTGGAATTATTCAAATGTGAAAAAAATCTGCAAATCACAGTGAGGTTGTCATATTTATGCTTTATATATAAATATGGAAAATTATTGTTTGAAAATTAACTCATGATACAAACTTACCATGCTGAATTGTTTAATGGTTGGGAGATCAACAGAGCTCATATGGCAAGCACAATGCAACCGAGATAATCCTTAACTTAAGTAAAGATTATATTGCCCACCTATTTACACAGTTTCTAAGTATTTAAGGTGCAACAAGAACTCATGCTAAAGATTTAACATAGTTGCAATAAAGATAACTCAACATAATTGTGAATCCTGGTGATTCATAAATTCAAAAAGAAAACGTTATGATTTAAAATAAAAACATGCTATGTTCCTTCTCCAAACACTTTGAATTCTGGAAGGAACTGTATTTTCCTCCATCTTTATCAGTTGGGATATGTTTATGAACACAATTCAATTATTTCTTGTATTTTTCTTGTTGCTTGTTTGAAACCAGGATGATCCATGGCAAATACTTTTTGCCAAAACCCGTTAAGTTATTCACTGCTGAGGCGCCGAGTCGTATGGTAAAGACAAAAGTTAAAACCCATGCTGAGTAAGGTTATTTAAAGCTGTGTTCCACACAGTTCATCTTGAAAATTCACTGCTGAAGAATCCCAGAGTGCTAGTATCCAATCTATATCGCGCAGTTAGTCAGCAATTCAGAGGAATTCATTTTGCAGTCAATTCAATCAGAAATGCTACCAGGGACTAAGAAAGCTGAAGGAAATTGCATCTACCTTCACTAAGTAATTGACTGAACAACAAACATTTCAGCATAATCCACTTAAATCATAATTAAACTTCCCAGACACCAGCCCTTCTATTTTCAATACTGGTTTTATGGGCAGCAAAACGATTCACTCTTCTTTAATAAACTATCTACCCGAAAATATGTTTGTTTGTAACCTACCCAGAAGCAGGATCAATTTATTATGTGCATCTTCTTGAACTCAGGGTTATCCTGGAACGCCTGTATCATCTTTATTTCGATCTGTTAATGTGCATGAAAATTTTGCCTTCACTGGTATGTTAGCTCCTTTTGACTGGGGGTTTCCAACTGCTAGGAAATTCAGTTGTAGATTAAGAGACTGGCATCATCTGTGTGTAGGTATCCTCCAGTGAGCTGAGTTTCTGAGCTCTCCTCATACTCTAGCCCACCCTCTAGTTAATGTAATGAAGAATCTTGGGAGAAATTTAGCCCACTCTACAGTATTCATGTATTGGCTGGTCAGCTGAATTAGTTTCCAGGATTCACCACCAGCAATCACAGGTTTTTCACCTAAGACACATGAAGGGACGTATAGGTAGATGTAACTGTAGGTGCTTTTAATCTTTCCTTGCAACTTAACGTGATTTCAAGTAGATTGTGAATTAAAAGTAGAATAGTGCTTCCTGATTAACTCCTTGTGGCGATGCTTTTATTTTGTAATCAGGGCTTTAGTTTAAAATTAGTACGATTCCTGTACAAAAGGAAAAAAACTCTTCAAAAGTTTCATCATCACTTTTCTTGAGCTGTCTAGCCAGCAGAAACTTTCATGAACATTTATCCTAGCTCTTTTGTCTGGAATCTGGAGACAAAGAGTAAGTAAGACAGGAATTGAGTGTTATAAAGAGAAAAAGGAGTAGATAGTTTAAAACTCCCTTAGAGTGGGATTTCATCACTGAGGACTCCCTAATAGCCTGGCACACAGCCTGGGTTTAATTTCACCTAATTTCAGACAGTAAAAATATCCACACTAGTGGTACTCATGCCAGGTTTCCTGCATTACAACTGGAGACATACAGTCATTTTTGGGATGCAATTCATCTGGACTATATTAGGCATCTGTACGGGGAGAAAAAAAAATGCTGCTAAACAATGTTTATTCCTCTCCACTGAATATGGTCCAGGTGATTAGTTCATCTGTAGATAACTGTGTCTGAGTCAGGTCTCCTTGACTCAGTACTGAAGGCCAAGGGAACAGGGTGAGTCTGCGCTAAAGCAAGGAAAAGACCTGCAAGACTGACTGACCGACCAGTTCAGTCGCTTTCAGTTCATAGAATCATAGAATTCTTATGGCTGGAAAAGACCTTTAAGATCATCAAGACCAACCGTTATCTAACTCTGCTGGGCCCACTTCTAAACCATGTCCCTGAGCACCATATCTCAATAGCTTTTAAATCCATCCAAGGATGGCGATTCAACCACTTCCCTGGGCAGCCTGTGCCAGTCTTTGATAACCCTTTCAGTGTAGAAGATTTTCCTAATGTCTAACCTAAACCTCCCCTGGCACAACTTGAAGCCGTTTCCTCTTGTCCTATCGGTTGTACCTTATGAGAAGAGACCGACCCCCACCTCGCTACACCCTCCTTTCAGGGAGCTGTAGAGAGCGATAAGTCTCCCCTCAGCCTCCTTTTCTTCAGGCCAAACAATCCCAGTTCCCTCAGCTACTCCTCGTAAGACTTATTCTCAAGACCCTTCACCAGCTTCATTGCCCTTCTATGGACCCTCTCCAGCACCTCAATGTTCGTGTTATACTACAGCACCCAAAATTGAACACAGAACTCAAGGTGTGGCCACACCAGTGCTGAGTACAGTGGGCCAATCACTTCTCTAGACCTCAACTTAGTTGAATTAATAACCAGGCACACGTGCTCCAGCTTTTAAAACCAACCAAACCAACAAACCAAAACCAAAAAAAACCCAAACCCAAACAAACAAACAAAAAAAAAATCAAACCCCCCAAAAAAGAACAAAACCAAAAAAAAGCCCACCAGAAAACTCTCCCAGAACAATGCTTTCATGTAGGTACAACCTCAGTCAGATTTTATCCTGTGAAAGACAAGGCACTAAAATCCTGCATTATCATAGCGCAAAGGTGTTCCTCCCAGATTTTCAAAAGCAGAGAGGCGTCGTGATGATTCTATTGCAGAACAAATTCTAATAATTTGAATTCCAGTATTTTTCTTCCAATTCTTTTGAACCTTTTATCTAGTCTAATACTTCTGTATAACACATTCCCTACAACCATACCACAGGGTGAAAACAAAGTAAAAATTTCACAAAAGGGCTAACAGTTACCTCCTTCACATATAATGTCTCTGCATATTTAAAACAAAAATAATTCCTGAGAGCAGGAAATGGCAATTTTTTTTTTTTTGTCTTGTAGCTCATGTTACAAAAAAAAAATTGCTTTATGTTATTCCCTTTTTAAATTGTCTCATGAGCTCCACTCTCTCAGCCACACTGATAGCGGTACCTTTTCTTCACACCACTGCAGAGATTACTCTGTATTAGGGGACAGTGGACAAGATACCTTATGAGAGAGTGGACCTACAGTACGCTTGCCATGGGAGTAAGTGTATTTCTTTCAAATGAAAAGCTGATTTTATGCACTACATGTGAATTTTTAACACATAAT
The DNA here is from genome assembly GCF_965231255.1 of Vanellus vanellus. Classification (NCBI taxonomy): domain Eukaryota; kingdom Metazoa; phylum Chordata; class Aves; order Charadriiformes; family Charadriidae; genus Vanellus; species Vanellus vanellus. The sequence goes on along the minus strand of NC_138905.1, from coordinate 216,324,819 downwards.
ATGCTTTTCCACAGTCAATATTATTCACGCGTGGCACTACCACAGAAGGACTATCACGGGAGTCACTAAGCTGAACTACGAAGGCTGTTGGTATCTCATAGGCTGTTAAGAACCAGGATAGTCAAAGATTGTAGTTCACAGCTCTCTTAAGACCAAAATACACGTTCTGTGTGATAACATCAGATAGAAGTACTCACGCATGAACCACAGAATAACAGAAACTCCAGAAGGTTCTGTGAGACACTCGGGCCGGGGGGTGAGTGGTGGATGCTAGGCCAATTCCTGTGTCTCATGGCTGGAAGAGAAGGTTGTAGGCAACAAGTTAAAGTTTGCGCGTCAGATTGGTCAACGGGGTGCCAAGGTTCAGCCCCAGCTCCAGAAACTTCATGATTTCATAGAGTGTGTTCATATCTCCCTGTAGAGCAAAGCAGAGTGATTTATATGAGCGAGCACTCATCATGTTAACACTGTGTTCTGCAAGTGTTAACCTGTTCTTCTTCTCCTACCAGGGTAGTCACAGAGGGACATATGTTACCTACATACTCTCAGTCTTTGGGTTACTAAGCCTAAGAATGTATACAGCACATTGCTGATCCTTTAGGAGGTTTTTCAACCAACTAAAAGCGAGCAAGTCCAATACACTCAGTAAATCCTCTCAAACCACTTTGAAAATCCCATGGATAAAAAGACCTTCAGCATTGTTTTGCTCATTTTGTGTTTTCAACTTTTAGATTCCTTTGGGGTTTCCACTTCTTTCTCTCCTGTGTGCCTTTTTTGCCATAAACCAAGTACTGTACTCTAATGTTAGAAGCTAGAAGAGGCTTTTTAATGACCTATTGAGAATGAAATGAATAATTTAAGATTTACAATAGCTTTAAATTGGTTTTACTTGTTGTAGGGTGTAAACTACATTTCAGAGGGGGGATTTGTTCTCTTTCTGTTTGCTTGCAATGAAATGATACAAAATCCCGTCTCATATTTTCTTTGTGTTAATTGGGGATTTAACTGTTGCTTTCTTTGCTTACAGTGATGTACATCAAAGCCCTTAAAATCCTTTTTAATTGTGCTGAGTGGATTTGGTCAATTACACCAGTACTCTTTCTATTAATAAGCATGTGAAAGCAAGACTATTCTGTATGTAAATTAATAGAGCTAATCAGTCATCCTCCCATTGTAGTACACATAACAGGATTTGGCAGTACCTCAAAAGGAAGTAAAAGTTTCGTGGCTTATGTCCAGGATCACATTTTTGCAGCCCATACACAGAGAGGAAATTGAGGTTATTTCCACATCCTGTTAAAATACCCAGAATTTATCTGGTCACCACCTAAATATCAGCTCATTAGGGCTTTCGTTTGGAAGAAATCTCGAAGTGGAAATTGGAATGACTGCACAGTTCTGAAGCTGATCGAGTAAGAGAATTATTTTTTGTAACATAGCACTTACCAGTCCTATACATGATGAGACCCTATAGCTTGCTGCTGACGGACACAGAGGAAGACGATCTCTGCCCATCTCTAAGGAACGAGGAAAAAAAAATAGATCTAAACATAAGAAAACAGAAATTATATTGCTCAATATAACAGGGTCTCATCATGGTCTCCCTGTCTATTGCAGGGGGCTGGAACTAGATGATCTTTAAGGTCCCTTCCAAGCTAAACCATTCTTTGATTCTATGACATCAGTCTACTACTACTATTACTCAATGAGGTATTTTGCTTATACCACAACAAAGGGCTGTTTTAGAAGAGACATGATGTACTTCATTAAATAACAAAGAAGTAGTTTGTCACAAAGAAGTAGTTTGCTAAATGTTTCTGGGGTGCTCTTTCTATAAATTTGAAAATCACCACAGGACAAGATACACTGGTGTGTGTCCATAAAGTGAGCAAGTCAGTGGTGGAACTAAGGAAGACAGACAGAGTGAGGACTGGTGTCAAACTATTCATACACTGAATGAAATACAGTAGGTAAAAAGAGAAAAAACTTCAGTATTTTAAGACATTTGCCCTTGAATTCAATGAGAACATAACCAAGCCAGCATGGAGTGCTTTCAGAAATCCTTTCAATCTCTTTCTTTATTATAAGGAGCTTGATGGTTTCCCAGAGTCTGGAGGTATAACATGAGTGTCACTGGTTTGGGGCCCTGCTTTCCCTACTAAAGCTCCCTGATGGTGTCTTCCCCGGAAAAGGATTTCATTTTCTAAATATAAGCATTTATAGGTCAATTGTGGTGTCCTGATATTTTTAAGACACCAAGATGGCAATGAATGATAAACCTACCAGGGACTTGCATTGCTCTGGAGAGACAGTTGGAGGCTGGGCAGGACACCTAAAACAGTATTAACCATCTACGTTTACACAATGGAATTCCCCCCGTCTTTACAAACTGTATGCCAGTAATGTCCGCTTTTCTCCATTGACTGCTAAGGAAAGCGTAGGGTTGAGTTCAGATGGAGGCAGCAACTTTGTAGATTCTAGACCACGTATGATGAATTCCACCTACAGTGGCTGCACGTACACACACGTGCATTTGAGACGTGTTGGACATAATGTGTACAGAATGTGCTGCTGATCTGTCTGGGCTTTTTATGTGTCTTATAGTTCAGATTAGAGCTACTAAATTGTAACTCTATCAGACCAGCTGCACATAAAAAAAATCCAAGCCATATGTAAAAAAAATTCTTGAGATTCTGGTCAGCTCAATTCTATGGACAGAAAAGTAGGACATTGCTGTGAAAACCTGGTCATGTGACAACTTAAGGCATGATACTTGTGGCTGCATTACTATGACCTTAGGTGGAGTTTAAGTCTAAATTTCTGAACTAGAGGTAGATCAGAACTCACATAACTGAGAACTAAAACGAGGGAGATGGACAGGAGCAAAGTTATAATTTAATTTATGAGTTAAATCCACGTTGAATTCTCGGTCACCCTCTAGTACTGACTCTGCTTCCTGTTAAGGTTAATCATTTCTGCAATAAAGGCCATGTCTCTGGCAGTTTCAGGGTAACTCAAAGCACTAGCATACTGTTGAGGATCTATATCTTATCTTCTATTGGCATGCAACTAGTGTGAAAGAATGTCATTTGCATTCAGCCTGCAAACATTAAGCAAACAGTGAATTGGGGACGACAGGTTCTGCTCTCTTTATAAGCTCGTAGCGTGCCTTCTCCTATACAAATAGACAAAGATCTTCAGTGACTCATAATTCCTCCATTTCGATTCAGAGCAGACCTGATTGCTAGTCAGATTTGCTGAGGTACTGAGTACGCACAACTTATGTTAAAGTCCACTGAGGCACTTGTGCGCAGTCAACCTGCCTCAGCTGTGGGGTTTGCTGAAATATCTTGTTATTCCGTAACTCCAATTTCAGAGGCAGCCAAACTTCATCAGATTTAATCAAATCTGCAACTTGCTCAAATATATGCAAAACCTATCAGGTAAGGCTAATTGTTTTCTTAGTCAATAAAAATTGTTGCCCATAGCATTCTTTATTTTCGTTAGCTTCCTAATAGTTTTATTAAAAGATTTGATGCTCATGACCAATGCTTTACAGATAGCTCATTTCTTCCATATCTCTTTAGCAAGGTACAACTTCAAATAAACCAGAGGCGTATAACAATGTTATGGATAAACTTATGCTGTGAAACAGAGAGAAACTCCTATGTGCAGCTGAAGCTACTGCTGTAGGTTTTCTGTAGGACACGTAGCATTAATTATAATTTTGTCATAAGATAAAAGTTTAAAAAAAAAAAAAAAAAAAAAAAAAAACGAAAACTTGAAAAAGCAGCAGATTCCTGAAGCAGAGAAACAAAATAAAAATAAAATGTTTGCAAAGCACAGCTCCCGAGGACCTTCATCTATTTGACAATGTCCAGGAGGAGCAACAGCCAGCTGAAAAAAGCAGTAACAGCGACGTGTGCAGGGATTCTGATCACTGACAGCAGCAACTGAGTTAACACATAATTATAAAGATAATATTATTGAACCCAGCCAAGCCTGATAAGCAGTTGGGATTCTGTTCAGGTCATCAAGACGGATTTTAGGATCCTCTTCACTCAATTTCCTTTTCCTGTTACTGTGGTTGATTTTATTGAAGTTAAACTACTGTAAAACTAGGCTCATGCAGAGCAACTTAGGCCTCAGTATCATTGTTCCTCCCTGTGATAATTGTTTCCATAATTGTTCTTGTCATTGTAGTAGATGATCTGCAAAGAAGAAGGAAAAAAAAAAAGGTTGTGTCCTTTCCTGCTACTTTATAAGGCATGATGATAGCTTCATAAAATTTTATTGTGTTACTATACCAAGACCATAATACCATTCCCATACTTTATTACCATGCCAAGAGCTGGAAGTTGAACTCAGACAAATTCAACATTGAAATAAGATGTAATTTGCCACCACTGAAGTCAGGGAAACATGGGGATGATTTGTTGGGAGGGCTAAAGAAATAGAAGGGAAATGACCCTGCTCCTGCACTCTTCAGAAACTCTGAGCTCCAGCACCCTCAGATCTCAGAGATGAAATTATAAAAATTTCTAAAAGGTAATCCTTGAGCCATAATCTGGGAGACATTCTTTGGCCCGTGCCTGTCATGGAGGTCTGCGTGTCCAGAGTGATTGTTCTGCCCTGGTATCTACAGCTCACAGCCCACAAGTTTGCTGTCTGTAGTGCCATTGCTGTCTTAATGCTTGTGAGGCCATAATAAAAGAGAAGTTACGATATGACCTCAGGGGTGAGCATTTCCTGCAGATGTAAGGGCAAATGTACATAACTTCATTCTTGGAGGGGGAAGGCAGTAGGTGTATGTGGATTTTTATCACAGGTACATACAAAACAACCATACCATGTCAATGGAGAGGTCCATCTAGCCCAAGGCTGTTGTCAACCCGTTCCAGAATTAGTTATGTAGGGAAGAAAGCAAAAACAAGGCAAGGAAATAGTGGTGCTTCAGTATTACAGTCTCTTGCAGTTAGCAACTCCTCACTCTGGGATTTCCAAAGCACCAGTTGCACCACAGCTCTATGCACAATAATCCCTTTTTCTGGAGCACTCAGGTAGGAGCAATGTCAGTTATCCGGGTGACATTACTTGTTCATTTCTTCAAACTTCTCACTTAAAAGAGTCAGCGACAAACCTCCATTGCCTCAATATAGTGAAGAACTTGATAGAGTTTTTTGCTTTCATCTGCCCCATGAGATATGTTTTCTCTACTGAAATAGGACATTTTTAACCTAATTGATTTTGCATCTTTAAGGTCTTTCGGCATTACCATCAGCTGGTGTCTCCTGTTACATACATGTGATTTATATTTGACCAAATTAAAATGTTTGGTTTAACTGTAGCCTTGAACTAGGGAGGCTGAATGGCTTGTGACAAATGGTGATACAAATGATCACTTCAAGACTTACATTTTGTGATAATAGGTTAATATTTTTCTACTTGTGTGTTTGATTTCTGTGGCAAGATTTTGATAGTCAGGGGGGCTGCAGAGGTGGCTTCTGTGAGAAGAGATCAGGTGCTGCCCCCATGTCAGAGAGAGGCATTTCCAGCCAGCTCCAAACCAGACCCGCCGCTGGCCAAAGCTGAGCCCATAAGCAACACTGGTGGTTCTTCTGTGATAACATCTTGAAGAAAGGGTAAAAAATGATGCACAGCAGCTGTGAAATAGAGGAGTGAGGAAAAAATGTGAGAGAAACAACCCTGCAGACACTGAGGTCAGTGAAGAAGGAGGGGAGGAGGTGCTCCAGGCACCGGAGCAGAGATTCCCCAACCATGGTGAAGCATGTTGTCTCCCTGCAGCCAATGGAGGACCACATTGGAGCAGATATCCACCTGCAGCCCGTGGAGGACCACAGCAGGTGGATGTGCCGTGGAAGAAGCTGCATCCCATAGAGAACCAACACAGGAGCAGGCTCCTGGTAGAAACCATGGCCTCGTGGAGTGAGGAGTCTACGCTGGAGCGGGTTTTCTGGCAGGACTTGTGGCCCCATGGGAAACCCACGCTGGAGCAGTTCATTCCTGAAGAACTACACCCTGTGGAAATGACCCATGTTGGAGCAGTAAATGAGTAAGTGCAGCCTGTGGGAAAGACCCACACTGGAGAAGTTCATGGAGGACTGTATCCTGTGGAGCAGGGGAACAGCATGAGGAAGGAGTGGCCACTATGAAGAGTTATGAACTGACCACAACAATCATCCCCTGTCCCCCTGCACCTCTCAGGGAATAGAAAGTGGAAGTAGAAGAGTCAGGAAGAAAGGAGTGAAGTTGAGCCTGGGAAGAAGAGGAGGGGGTGGGGAAGTTGTTAATAGTTTTGTCTTTGTTTCTCACCATCCTACTCTATTTTTAATTGACAATAATTTAAATTAATCTTCCCCAAGTTGAGTCTGTTTTGCCCATGACGGTGACTGGTAAGTGATCTCCCTGTCTTTATCTCTACCCATGAGTTTTCCATCTTAGTTTCTTCCACCTGTCATCTTGAGGAGGGGGAGTGAGAGAGCAGCTGGGTGGGGGTCTGGCTACCAACCAGTGTCAACCCACATCTCATTCAGTAGTTTGTCTTAGGAGCTTTAGGTCCTGGGATTTGTCTCTTTTTTTCTGTGAAGTGTAGAACTTTCACTGTTGTATAGAATAAATAGCTTTATCATTTTGCAAACACATTGTATCTCGCTCATGGTAAATTCAGCATGATTTATGAAATGTCCTTCATGCAAATGGATTGAAAAGTTATACAGCTGAGTTGATGTGAGGAAGTTCTCTGCTTTTGATTCTCAAAATGTGTCCTCACTAAGGAAAAACCTTGAAAAACTATCAAAGAATGGTAAAACCTGTATTGCTACTCTTCTGTTCTACAACAGCTGATGGAAAGGTACCACCCCATTTCCACATGCTACAGTGTGTCTAAACTCAACCCACTGCTTCAACTTTCGCAACTGTAACTCATATTCCAACTTTCTCTTCAGTCTCTTTTCTCCCAAGAACTCGATGCAGCTAAGATGATTAAAATGAGAATATTTGGAAAAAGAAAAAAACCTATCATTGGAAAATAAAATCCCTAAATAAACAGTTACAGATTCACCTATATATATCTAAAAGGATCTGCAGTGGACACAACAGAAGCATGGTAGGTCCTTGTTTTGCAGTTCCCCAATGGAGTCAGTTCCAAAAGAAGAAAATAATTCTGAAAGCTTATGAGTGACGTAGCCCTGTGCAAAATATTCTGCCCTGTGCGGGAGCCACACTCCCGCTTCACCTCTCACAAAGATACAGGTCCCTGATGTTCTCTGCTTGTCCCCGTTCCACCTGTCAATATTATTCTAAAAGCTGAGCAAATGCAAAAGCAATCAGTTCTTAAAGTCTATATCATGCCGTCTTTTGCACAATAAACAGCATTTTTGATGTAGGCAAAAAGAGAGAGAACAAAACAAACCTTTCATCTTCTTCCATAAAAGCCACATTATAACTTCTTTTTCATGTCCTTTTTCTTTTTTCCCCTCTTCAGTCCCTGGAGAATCAGCACAGTGTTTTCTTCATAAACAGATCTCAGCATAGACTCGAAAATGTCACTGTGAACAATGAATTATCCCAGATGTACAGAGAGCACTGTGGTCATCAATAGTTCTTTCTGTAAGCCCTCAAGGCTCTGAACCACTGATAAAAAGGAAAGCAAGGGGAGAAAAGGATTATACAGTAAATAAATTTGACTAGTATTAAGAATTTAACATGCTGGCTGGCACAATCCACTGACTAAAGCAATGCATCAGACATGGAATGGTCCACTCTACAGTTCACTCACACTCTACTGTATTCCTCTGTCAGTAGTTAACATTTGCAAAAACCACTGCATTAAAGGTGACAGTATCTAGTAGATTTGTCAGCCTGAACAGTTTTGCTTTCAAGCTAAAGGTAGAAAATTCAGTTCATTTTAGAATGACAAATGCCTCACTTTTTGAAGTTTCTAGTATTAGCATTTCCATTTAATTATTAACAAATATTGTTACCAGCTTGAGAAACAGGATAAATGAGAAAATCTTATTAATATAAATGTGTGTGTTTTAGATATATTATTGCAAGCTTCAGCTGAAACTGCTAGAGGAGTCAGATAGCATTTTTAGGTGTAAAGGCTGTATTTCATAACTATCTTTTCCCTTAAACCATTTACTTGCTTGAACACAGACCATGCAAACTCTTAGAACAGTTGAAATGGCAGCTTGGAACAAACCACTTTGCTTGTTGTGGAATTTTCTTCCAGAAGACATTAGGGAATTTCAGTAATTCTGTTTATTAATAATGCCCCACAGTGTCTCATCGGTGGGTGTGAAAGGACTCTCTAAAGGAATTACTATTCCCTTTTTACAGATGGAGAAACTGAGGCAAAGTGACTTGCCAGGGAGAGTGTCTCGGTCAATAAGCAGATCCAGGAAAAGGAAACAAATCCCTGAATTGCAGTCCAGGAAATGACCCTAAATATCCCAAAGATGACGGGCTGCAGCTTTGTAATATAGGCTGGTCTTTTAAAAGAAAACATTAAATTCAGACCTGAGAATAATTACATTGCAGAGGAATAAGAACACGAAGTGCAGTATGAGGTCCATTTAGCTCCATCGGGGACTCTTTCCCCACAACAAATAGGAAGTGAAAACAAAGTTGGACTTAATGGGTAAATAAAAATAGAATGGCAGCAGAATTTTAGGAATCAAGTCAGAAATAAAAAATACAGAAAGATATAAAAAATAAACAAGTAAAAACTCTCTGTAAGTACATTTTCAGTAAGAGAACAAACCAAGAAACAGTTGGTCCAATGACTACTCTACAGTTAATCTATCACTACAAGGGAGAAATCTCTGATGACTTTCTTGCATTGGTCTTCTGTTAAAAATTAAATGTGGTCAGACATTTAACGCAAGCAGGAAGGAAGAATGAATTTAGTATTTCTTAGAAATATAGGTACTCTCAAGTGTGCTGGACCCAATAATCTCCTCTCCTTAGTATTCAGAGAACCACTCTGAGATCTCATAGAAAATGAGCAAAACTCTAGAAGACTGAAAAAAGAAAAATGAAGTGACCATCTTTAAAGTAGGAGAAAAGAAGGAGTAGGGGAACTTTAAGTCCCAGGAAAGTACCATCATAAATAAACTATTTGTAAATACTGAGATGAGAACAGGGAGACAAATTACAGCCAACATGACTTTCTCAAGAATTAATCATGTCAAATAAATTGAATTTCCTTCCCTGGCAGGGTAACAGGCTTTACGGACAGGGAAAAAGCAACAGATAACCTATATCTCGAATCTAGCCTGGCTTTCATGCTGTTTGATACACTGTTCTCAGAAGGAAGCTTAAGAAAGGCCTGTAGCTTGGATATAAAGGTGGCTGGAAAATCATATTCAAAGAGTAGCTATCAAGGGTTTGTCTTTAAAGTGGAATGACGCATAAGGTGGAGTTCCTGAGGAGTTTGTCTTTAGCCTAATGCTCTTACATGTCTGCTCAAAGGAATACAGACTGTGTTTATTAAACACACAGATGATACTAAGCTGCAAACATATTGGAAGGCAGGATTAAAATTCCAAAGGGAGAAACTGTTTGGAGAAGAAGAAAAAAAAGTCCTGATGCAATCTAATAAGAACAATTAGAGGACATAATTATAACCACCCAAATAAAAACAGATTGGAAGAATAACCGGTAACCCAAGAAAAGAATTGAGGTTCTGGTGAATCACCACCAGCTGTATATATGTGAATGGTATAGTGAAATATCTACACTCTTATGTGTGACGTATAACATGCAGAGTTTACCCTTCCACTGCACTCACTGCTGATAAGTTCTCTAATAAAACACTGTGTTCAGTTCTGAATATTGAACAACAGAAGTATGGGTGAACTATGGGTGAATTAAAGACTGCTGAGGGGAAAGCACAGAGTTATTAGTAATCTAGAAGTCATGATCTATAAGGAAATATTGAAAGAATAGTGACTTTTTGTCTAGAGTACAAAAGACTGACAGAAAACCTTATAAATATCCTTAAAGCCTCAAAGTCCTGCGTCGGGACTTGATAACATAGAATCATAGAGTGGTTTAGGTTGGAAAGGACCTTGAAGATCATCCAGTTCCAACCTCCCTGCCATGGACAAGGACACCTCCCACCAGACCAGGTTGCTCAAAGCCCCGTCCAGCCTGGTCTTGAACACCTCCAGGGATGGGGCCTCAACAACCTCTCTGGGCAGCCTGTTCCAGTGCTTCACCAGCCACACAGCAAAGAATTTCTTCCTAATATCTAATCTAAATCTCCCCTCTTCCATCTTAAAACCATTCCCCCTCATCCTATCGTTCCACTCCCTGATAAAGAGTCCCTGCCCATCTTTATTGTAGCCCCCTTTAGGTACTTGGAAGGGGCTATAAGGTCTCCGCGGAGCCTTCTCTTCTCCAGGCTGAACAGCCCCAACTCTTTCAGCCTCTCCTCATAGGAGAGGTGCTCCAGCCCTCTGATCATCTTCATGGCCCTCTTCTGGACATGCTCTAACAGGTCCATGTCCTTATGTTGGGGGCCCCAGAGCTGGACGCCGTACTACAGGTGGGGTCTCACGAGAGTGGAGTAGATCCACGATAGATAGGACATAAATTAAGGTCTGAAACTGCAACTAGAAAAAAGCAAGTTTAGGCACTACAATAGGCCAGTGAAGGTAGTGGAGCAATGGAGCAGGTTTCCTGACAGCTTTTGGAACCCCAACCGTCAGCCCATTTTAAGAATAAATTACAGAAATAGCCCTCTGAATGACATAGGAATAGCTGATCACTCCTTGGGGCAGGCAGATGGACAAGTGTTTTTCTGCAGTTCTTTTAAAGGGCTATTTTTCTGTGACTGACGGGGGAAAGACTTACTAAGAAGAAGCTTCCGAAGGCACCTAACTTTAGTAGGAACTTTCAAAGATTCAGTTCAGGATGTAAAAAATCTGATTATTCATCTGGTAAGGCAAAGATTCGCTTTTAGGTTTCACCACCAATAACTACAAAGGAAAAGCTTTGGAGATTGTTTTTCAAATATTCAGATGAGAACAATTGTGTCCAGTACAGCTCTTCAGCTACGGGGATGGATACTGAATATCTGGCTGTTGGTTTTCCTTCCCAAAGAGTGCTGGGGTACCCTTGAAAGTGCATCCTTGTTGAGCCTAGAAATGTTGCAATTGTTGCTTAGAACAATGCTGCTGCGTTTCACTATGACAATCCTGCTTGTGACAACAAAAGACATTTCGGCTCCTGGGGCAAGATTTCCATGTGAAGTCTCTCCCAGATATTGGCCCTCATGAATTTTGCTGTGACAAGAGATTAATGGCTCATGAGACCTGTAGGATTCTAATCCATTGGAAAATATAAAATCCGGAAGTCTGGGGCTGATGTTGCTCACATATTTCTCCCCTTCTTTGCTCCCATTTGAGACTCTACTTCTCAAACAAGAATCTTTCTGTTCTGCTGTCGTTGTGCCTTGATTTAGTCAGTCACAATAATGTCCTTTCTTTTCATGCCTATCTATTTTCAGCTCCCTGCATAATTTCTGAGTTTATTTGCAATAGGAGAAGACCGTAAATTTAAAAGCTCTCCATTCCTGGGGTGTCTTGGACTGCTCTGACTACACAAAGAGGCTGAGTGCCCTCAGTTCCCAGGGAGAGCCAACAGCAATCAGCCACATGGAGATATTTTTATTATCATTCTCTTCAAATATCTGTGTATGAGTATCATACAGCACAGATGTAGGTCTAAAAATAAATATTCCTGGCTGAAAACGTCTCCCATAGATAACCATGTATGGTTTGTGTTTAAGGATTTTTTTTCCCCCTTCTTTCTTCCTTAAAGTAGAACTGAAGACTAAGATTCAGTGCCAGGAACAGAAATTGTGCCAAATCATTTCGCCATGCTGCAGTGTATGCTTAAGCTGAGAAGAAATACCACAGAACACTGCGCCTTCATTAACACTTTCAAATTGACTTAACAATATTCTCTTGTCATACACATAAGGACTATACAACCAAGAAGACTGGATAAAAATCTATTTGATTCAGCATGACTGGTGTTATAAGCAATTTTGGAGGTCAACTTCCTGCAAACTTTGAACCAGCATCCCACGTGTCAAACCTTGAGTGACATGTTTACATAGGTCACCTTGCAGGCAAGAGACACACAGAGACAGAAAGCATAGGATAGATGAAAACATAATATCAGTAACTGTTGTGACAGAGCTCTCTGCTGCAGGAACTCTATATGACATATGAATGAATCAATCAATCAATCAATGAACAGAACATACAGTGAAAGAATTCCATGTCTTGTCTTCTCCTGCTGTCTCTTTGTGCCATCTGTCTGAGAACAGAGCCTTTTTTTTGCTGTGTTTGGTGATCTGATGTCTTCAAAACCCGTCAATGGAGCTGCATTTAAGTGTCCATCCATCCCTGAAAGACTAGCTGGGGGAAGCTGGAGCCAATGGTCAACCAGGCAGGAGACAGAAAGCTTTCAGGTGTCTGTAGAAATGAGGTCAGTGAAAGACTTGTGTGGGAATGTCTCTAACATTGTAGACAGGTAAAACTGATCAGATGGTTTGGACTCAGAAAATGCCTATTTCTCTTTGTTGACTGTAAGGCAGACAGAGGACATTAGGTCCATAGCTCAGGTGAAAGTACCTTACAGACCTCTTCCTTTGAATACCAACTAGAGGGCATAGAAATACTTGTGTAGCTGTGTTTGTCGTAGAGTAGGAGTGGAAGATTATAAACTGATTTAAGATATGCCGGAAAAAAAAAGACTATGATTTGGTGGTGAGTTCGAAACTCTATTATGGAAAAGAAACACAATCTATATGTAAAACCAAGAACTTATTGTTGCTATAATTGAAATCTTAACAGGGTAATCAAAGACTTATTATTAGTCCATATCTAAGCATTAAAAAAAAAAACAAACAAAACAACTAAAGAATACCACCATACAGAAAAGGTCTCAACAGTAATAAAATGCTTATAGATTGTTATAGACCTAGTCCCTATCTTCTACCCTTTTCCCCAACATTATGTTCACCTTTGCACAACCATCCAGGCCCTGGAGTTCATGGCTTCCATCTGGTCCGGGGAGGGGAAAGGTTGTACCACAAGTTGACAGCAACCCACGTCCTTCATTGGATGCTAATGGTGATGGCTTCTTCTTCCTGCTTGGGATCTACTTGGGGTGATTTTGTTTACTAGCACACTTTTACATCTTGCTTTTTCTTCAGTGGTTTGCATGCTAATGTTACATGCAAACGCAGTATATAAATGCTGTTCTACAGATGTTGCATACTTGTTCTTTGTTCTCTTTGTTATCCCTAAATCCAGTTTTGCCCAGCTCCTGATCTGAATTTCCTTAACTGATCACAGCTGAGCTGGTTACAGCCTTGGAGTTTCTGCTGCCTGCTTGTACCCCATGTAAGTAAACCAAGTTAAAACAAGTTCAGGTAGATTAATCCTGACAAGCTTCAGTCCTGCAGCCTTGCATACTCAGTGCAAAGCCTGGGATCTATTACTGGCAAGGACAACACCATATTACTTGGCTACAGGGCTACATTCTCTAAGTGTGCTGTTTTTCAAAGAAGTCCTACATGGTGTTTCAACCAACTTGATGACAAGCTCTATTATCTCTACTAACTATGCTCATATTAAAAGAATCACTCTTTTCATATTGTACAGGCTGCATAAGCATACCATGTCCTAAATGCATCATCTGCTCTCACATTTACGCAGTTCATGTTCCTTTCAAACGAGCTATAGTATGAATTACCCATTATTGAGAATATACTGCTAGAGATCCAGTTTTATAGTCATCCGTTCTAGTAGAAGCTGACAGTAATGACCTTGGAATTCTCTGCACAACCTGCAGAATCAGTCTCAGCGTGCATATCAATACTGACGATTAACAAGGTCAACTTCTTTTCTGGCACGGCAAAGGAAGGGAAGGAGGGATCTTAGGAAATGATTGGCAGCATAAACACACTGATACACAAACCAGTGAGAGGGAAGCTGTCTGCTTAGTAGTTAGTTGGTGGTTAGTTTCCCTGCTTGCAACAACAGACATGCTTAAAAGCCTAGACATGCATTCAGAGAAGGCTGAGTTCCTAATCTTGAGCCTATTTCCCATTTGTGTCAGTATCAGACCCCTAGAGAAAGTAAAACCACCACCAAACTGAGATCAGTTTGGATCAACTAGTTATCTGCTGGCTGAACTTGGACTATAGGACTCCTCCATTTGGCCCGCCACATTTTGCCATAGATAGGTAGTTGAGCGCTCAGATGCTCCAATCAGTGTCTACTGAGAAGTCAACCAATAAGATGAACTGTGAAGACCCCAGAACCCAGCCCCAGAAAACTTTTGCACTTCTTGCTATGTTGAGGTTTTAGGGTTTGTTTAAAAATGCATATATATATATAAAAAAATTGTTACCAACTTTTCTTTTATCACTTACATCAATATGATCACTACAAATGTAAATTTTCAGCATGTGGTTTGAGCTATACACTGCCAGATAACAGCACACCAGGGAGTGCAGTCTAACAGTCTGCGTACTTGTCAGATGTTACATCTTCTTCATAGTTTCATTCATAATTGCAGAACCACAGTCTTCTACAAACTATATGGGAAGGACAATTAGATTATCTGAAGTCTTCCTGTTACTGTTGGGATTGTTCCCTGGGATGTGATTTCTGTTCCTTTTTTTGGTCCCATTTGTAATGGGTTGAAACATTCATTTTGTCTGTTCCTTGTCCTGAGGGATGTCTAGTCTGACAGGTAAATAACCTGTCAGATTAACTTTTCTGCTACGTGTTGCCTACAGTTTTTCTTTTATTTTTTCTTAGTCTCCTTGTAATATACCCCAGACTCCCACGCCACATTATTAAACTGCTAAATAGTAAATTATTATTCATGCAAAAGATCATAAATATGAGGCCCACCTTCTATTATTCATTGCTCACAGCAGAATAACTTCTTTGTTACTATTGTAATCTGCACAAGTTCACTGCTCACTTGCTTAAAAACTATTCATGTTTTGGTTACGTTAACTTTTTTGTTCACAGTAACGGTGAGGAGCTTAGTAACGAACTTTAATCTCTTTGAAGTCATACTTTCCAGACTCATTATCATTGTTATTGTTCTTTGGGTACCCTCTACTTTATCTATATCTTTCTGATAATAAGATGCTCAGAAGTGACTGTAGCATTCCAGCCGTAACTTACAGAAGACCAGTCCGATAGAAAGACTCTCCCCAAACTCTGGAACTACTGAATTAGCTCATCCACCTGGATGTATTACATTCCCTCATTCCATGAAGAGTTGTGAGAGCCATATTCCTACTGTTCATTCCAGCTGCCTAACTTAGGTGTTGTGCCCTGTAAGATGCCTGCTGTCAAGGGAGCAGACTCCCCACAGTCCAGCGCCACCATATTCTGGGTTCCCGCAAAAAGAGGGGAGAGAAATTTTCATGAAAACTGAGCAAAGTGCTGGTAGTGGGTGCTCTTAATGCAGAAGTGCAGAATAGTTGCTTGTGGAAGGCACCTCTGGAGATTATTTAGTTCAACCTCCCTGATCAAACAGGGTCCCCTAAAGCTGGTTGCTCATGGCCATGTCCAGTCAGATTTTGTATATCTCCAAAGATGGAGACACTACAACCTCTCTGGGCAGTTTGTTCCAGTATTTAAACACCCTCACAAAAGTTTTTAATTTTTCTTATGTTTGAATATGTCTGCCTGAGCTTTTCCAAATCTATTTCAAATAGCAAAACCTCGTGTATAATGTGCTGCACTATATCACCATTTCAGCTGCCTTCTGATATTCATTCTATCCTGAAAAACAGAAAAACAGCTGCCTTCACTCATGCAACAGATTTCTTCTTAGAAATTCGTGTCCTCATTTCAAAGACTTCCTAATGCATCTTCTGATTAAACTGTCAACTAGCTGGAATTTGCTTCTTTGTTTAGTATATGAGCTTTACAGAAATATGACCATTGGTGTGCAGTGAGACATTATGGTATGGACTTTTGAACATCACTTGGAAAAGCAACAATAAAAAAAGAGATACTAAGTCAAAGTAGTCAAAGGAGAAACAAATTCTATCTTGGATCACACCAGGACTGCCGTAATGCTGGCAGTTTATCAGACTTGTGTCCAGCTGCTGAATTTTGGATATTTTGCAAGAGGAGCCAGAACTGTCACTAGGTTTTTCAGGATCCATGCTGTGAGAACAATTGCTACAGCAGTGCTTTGGAATAGGATAAAGAATGCCTTAATTTATTCTTTTTTTTTTTTTTTTTTTTTTCAGGGAACAAAGATTTGTGGTTTCCTATGCCTGAGATGGAGAACCGCAGTCAGGCTATGTATGGAGAAAACATTCAAATTCAAGAGCACAGAACAAGAAATCTAGGAAAAGAAAAATTTTGAGCTAAAACACATGAGAAGAAGCTGCCTCCCTGGGTGGAAAATGAGTCAAAACCATGACTATTGAACTGTTAGATAAGGAGGGGGATGGCGGGGGCCAGGGCAGGGGAAAGAAATATTTTGATAGATTTTAAAGGCTTGGAGGTTTATACAACTTTTTGTCATCACTGGCAGTCTCCTGCCATCAGTATAAATGCACTTGGCCTTATTTCTTTAAGTCAATAAAGCACCAGAACTCACAAAGGTTAATGCAATTTCTATTCCTGAGCAAAATTTATAATGCAATATTGTGAAGGCAGAGTGACAAAGTGGGGATTTGTGATTTTGCAGTGAGTGACAAGCTGGAGAATTAAAGGATTTGACAATTTTATGTATTATATAAATATATAGAAAAGCATTTATGCTAGCTTTAGTCTAGAATTGGCATACCTCAATGATCATCTTCTTTGTATCATTTTAAACCTCTAAACTCAAGATCTGACTATTCTGAAGAGGAAATATTTTACCTGTACTTTGATCACGAATGTATGTAGCAGACCAGAGACACAAATCCACCAGTTTGTAGGCTCAATCTGATTTTCAGAGCAATAAATCTAAACCGTGGGCTGCTTGTCACCAGTTTTGGTGTGCGGTTTTTGGTTTGTTTTTTTTTTTTTAAGGCGGAGAAACTCGGAAATCAGCAGAATGCATCACAAGTGACATGAACTGTTCTAGCAGCCTATTTCTTGATCTCTCCTTTCCCAAACCCTTTCATTTCCCCAATCTCTGCAGCTGCAATCCTTCCTGCAGCAGGTGACCAGGAAGCATCTGACTCATACTCAATAGGCAGGCATCCCCCATCTTTTAATACGTACTTCTTCCCTTATATGAGGGAAATGTGTGCATAAGAGAATCGAGTTATGGGGAATCCTAGCACAGCCTGTCATAAGACTATCCATCCATCCACCATGTAGAGGGGGATGCCTGTCTTGTGGTCATGGGATGGATACAACTCCAGTAGCATGCCAAGGCTGATGCGTCGTATCACCAAATTGTATGTGCTACCCTCATGTAAGTGAATGTAGGCCCAGCACATACAGTAGTAGCTGCTCACAGCTTCCTAAAATCAAAGATACCTTTCCGGTCATGTGATAGAATTTAGGTATATGGTCTTCAAGACCCTCTGAAAAGCTTTTGCTACCTAGCCAGGTAGTCTAGTACAGAATTAATAATATCTTTAATAACCACATTTTGAAATAACTTCCTCAAAGCCACTTTAAAATCATTGTTATACAGTATTTCTGTTGCTATGACACATATAGCTGAAGTTCTTCATAATGCCGTATGCTGCAATCACAATGTTTATAAGTTTACTAGAATTGTGAGAATTTAAAGGGACCTTTCTTATGGCTTTGGATCAGTGATGTTACATCTGTTTATTAGCATAACAATACTTTTCTTTACAAAGCCACTAGCTCTACTACACCGTCACCTTTCATAACTATTAAAATAATCAGGGGCAATAATACTCTCAAGAAAAATGGAAATGCTATTATTCATAGAATCATAGAATCATAAAACCGTTTTGGTTGGAAGAGATTTTTGATATCATCGAGTTCAACCATCAACCTAACACTGCCAAGTCCACCACTAAACCACGTCCCTCAGCACCACATCTACACGTCTTTTAAATATCTCCAGGGATGGCGACTCCACCCCTTCCCTGGGCAGCCTGTTCCAATGTTTGATAATCCTTTCAGAGAATAATTTTTTCCTAATAGCCAATCTAAACCTCCCCTGGTGCAACTTGAGGCCGTTTCCTTTTGTCCTGTCACTTGTTAGTTGGGAGAAGAGACCGCCCCCCACCTCTCTACAACCTCCTTTCAGGTAGAGAGATGTGGAGAGCATTAAGGTCTCCCCTCAGCCTCCTTTTCTCCAGGCTGAACACCCCCAGTTCCCTCAGCCGCTCCTCATAAGACTTGTGCTCCAGACCCCTCACCAGCTTCATTGTCCTTCTCTGGACTCTCTCTGGCACCTCATATACTACTATATTCTTTATAGTAGTCCTCTAAACACTCTTCTTAAACCTTCTTTCTGCAACAGCTACACACAAAGATCTTTATTTTGAAGGGCTTTTTTTTCTCCCAACTTTAAGATTGTCAGACTGCACTGAGATTTGTTTTTCTTTGTGCTCACCTTCAGCTGAGGAAAGCACTATGTTTCACTTTATCTCTGGACTGTTTTTCTGGATTTTTCTCTTCTGGCTTTGAGAACACTTTATTATTATTCACATTCCTTGGCAACATCCCTACAGGCCTGTATTGGGTCTGGCTTCGGAGGAGTTAATTTTCCCCATAGCAGCCCTCATAGTGCTGTGCTTTGTATTGGCAGCTAGAAAGGTGTTGATGACACACCAGTGTTTTGGCTACTGCTGAGCAGTGCTCCACAGCACTGTCTCTCCAACATTCCCCCCTCACCAGTAGACTGGGGGTGGACAAGTTCCTGGGAGGGGGACAGGAAGCCAGGACAGCTGACCCAAACTGAGCAAAGGGATATTCCATACCGTATGAGGTCTGCTCAGAGATAAAACCTAGGAGAAAAGAGGAGGAAGCAGTGAGGCATTCTTTTTTTACCGTGTTTGCCTTCCAGAGAAACCACTATGCGTACTGAAGCCCTGTTTCCCGGGAAGTGGCTGGACATCACCTGCTGATGGGAAGTAGAGAATAAATGTTTTGTTTTCCTTTGCTTCTACATGTGACCTTCACTTTTGCTTTATTAAACTGCCTTTATCTTGACCCACAAGATTTTTTTCCACCTTATTTCCTCCCGGCTGCACCCTGCTGAGGAGGGGAGTGATAGAGCAGCTTGGTGAGCGCCTGACGTCCAGCCAGGATCAACCCATCACAAAGCCACAAGCCCATACTTTTGTATGTGCCTTAACAATCATACAGAGGAGTGGAGCTTTCCAAAATTAACATACACTTTAGGTGGCTTTAAAAGAAAGAGTCTGTTTTTCTCCCCACCTTACACATAGGGAACTTGGACAAAGAGGCAGCAAGACCTGAGTATAATCTTAAAAGGCGTTTAGACATCTCTATCCTATTTCAAATAAGTTTTGTGCCTAAGGGAGCAAAAACTGCTTGGTCAAGTAACACGAGGTTAGTATTAAACCAGATTTTATCAATCATTCCACAATCTATTCTTTACCTGTAGATCCTGAGCTATTGACATTACCGGGGTCCACACAGTCCAGCAGACTGGTAATAGGGTCAAATTAAATCTTATTTCAATAACCACTGGCTTGGAAAGACTCTTACATGAAACTATATCTCCCACACATCTTTACAGATGCCTAGTGTCATCCAGCGGTCTAGAAATCACCTGTACGTTGTCTGTACCATCCCAGTAAAAAGAAGCAGTTGGAAATCCACTTTAAAAATATAACTATCTTTGTCTGTAGCCGTCACACATCTCCGGAACAGCACAAATAACCAGACCATGATAGTAGTCCAGGTCCTTAACACTTAGAACATCAAAAGCCACATTTTCTTCAGCTATTAGTTTTCTTACATGCTTTTTACATCAACTGTTTCTTATGTTATCTGCAAAGGACCAACTCTTCAGGCTCTATCTCAGTTGTTACAGGCTTGGAAATGTACCTAAGATCTGATAATTTCAGTAGTAAGCAAAATTTTAATTTCTGTTGAGGATCTGAGCGTAAAGCTGAGTTTAAGTGTGTTCTTCCAGCCAGGACTGAAAGCAAGTACCTTTCCAGAATGACTTCCATGGAGACAGGAAGCCAGAGCACCCTGAAAGCCTGGATATAGAAACTGATCATTCCATTCATTCTAAATCTGCTCATGTGGAATTTGACTGGGTGATGAGCTGAGCAACGGGACCAGCAAAAAGCTAAAGAAATTGGTTTAGCCAGTGCCATCCTAATGCCTGAGCTCCTAACTTCTCTCATTCTGGATACCTGTGTTGGAAAAGGGTAACCACGGAGCAAGGCAACAGTGGACTCTTGATTTACTTGCTGTTTTGCAGTGGATTAGACTAATTGTGCAGCTAGCATTGTCTGATCATGAATAAGGCTTTAAAATGGCTCAGCCAAACAAAGTAGTAAGTGCTCATCTAGGTTCCCTTGCTCACAAACCGTTAGTTCATACTTTATAGTCTTGGACTATAAAATCTTTCAAGAGTACAAGAGTTTTGAGAGAAGTCTTGAAAATTATCACTTATAATTATTTTGTATGGTGTAGCACTTCCTTATAAGGGACTATTTAAAAATATTTTGGCAAATTTGGAATCATCATCTTGCAGCCCTGTGGAAATATTTCTCCTTTGGGCTCTTGTAATCAAGGTGTTTCAGAAAGGTCAACTACATTTTTATTGGCCCAAAAAAACAAGCAGGGATGCTTCTGAAATGATTTTGATCCCAATAAAGGTGGAGTTGAGGAGTCAGAGGTCTGATGTGGACAGTGCTGATGGAAACACAGAGAACGAATGTTATGGCTCTATGATTTCCTGGAAATAGACAGAAGCCCAAAGTAAGTAATGAAATCATTGTTCTGCAACCCAAAAAGAAATAAAACAAAGAAAAAAAACAAAAACAAAAAACAACAAAAACAAACAAACAAACAACCCCCCCCCCAAAAAAAAAAACAAAACCAAAACAAACAAAAAAACCCCAACAATTTTCTGTCAAATGCTGGATTAAACTATTAAAGGAAGGCCAGCAATTTAGAAGATTTAGAGAATTTTAAATCCTTTAAACACTGGCAAATGCTCCAAAGTTTCCAAATGGTTCAGTGCATAAGCAGTACATTGATTGCCTGGATGGATGTAAATATTTTATCACTCCTTTGTAAAAGATTCTGCTCAATAGAGCTGATAAAATCAGTAAATTAATCTGATTAATTAGACCTTTGTTTTTGCTGGCCAGTGATTCCTGAACATATTTTTATTTCTTATTTTATTAGTTCAAACCGTTCTTCCCAAATAGCTCACTGGCTCTACACTTCACTTGCTCTGGGTAAAATTGACAGTTCTCCAGCACAAGATCTGACCACCAGTCCAACTCCAGTAAAGCCAGGAGTCTTGTGCTGTACAGCTGGTCATTCAAATCACACAGGGTTTTTTCTGGCTTTTTCCTGCTCCACACCATTTGGTTATAATTTTCAGCAGAGGATAACAAGTGTTAGATATTCCATTTTCATCAATGCCTAAATTCATATACAAACACGAAAATACACAGCAACAGCCGCTATTCACCAAATGGATAAACAAGAACACATTTGCAACCGTTTTTGTAAGCAGTGGGAGGAAAAACACTCAGTAAACATAGCTAAAACCAGAATAAACTCAGAATTCAAATTAACGATACATATCACTATCAAGTAGTCACATGCCCTTTATTAAAATTATCTGGAGGAATGCTAATCACTAATAAGTTATTTGAGACCACATGCACGTACCCTGTAAATCCCCCAATAAAAAATTGTCGTTATATTTTGCCCACAATTATTAGTCATTCCTTTTTTAATATATCTCATAATATTGAAAGTCTGGAGTAGCACTATTAATAATATTATTAATAAAATACCCTGACTATTTTAATATCATTCATAAAACATATATAGGATTTATTAATAAGATTTTTGAGAGTCCACACACATCCATTAGGAGTCACCAATGACAATATATGATTCTATTACATTCCGTTCGGCTGTAACAGATAATCTCTTTTTCAAGTAACCTGTAATTCAGAAATTTCAATTGAAATTTCAATAGAATTAATTATTTACCAGATATTTAAAATTACATGGCAGTTAGCAATGTATTAGCAATTACCGGGTCTGTGAAATATCATGGCTGATACTTAATGGCGAGCAAGTGTTTCTAATGCTCTTTATGGTTTATTTCCTTCTATTATTTTCTAATAAAGCTAACCTGTCATCACATCTGTAATAGAGCTAGGTCCGGCTCTATAGAGCTAAGAGGACTTCAAAACTTTATTCTGAGCTCTCTTAACTGAAATGCTTTCCCAAGGCAGTCAGGAACAAATTCAAAGCCATGAGGTATTAGGACACTGACAGCTATTTTGAATATATTTTGAAGAATAGTGAGTAAATACATCTCCTTCCCAGTACTGAAAGGGGTCAGGTCATTAACTAAAATGTAGATGTAATGTTATTCTAACATCATTTGCCAGAAACATTTTGTAGCACCTCATAGCAAGAGACAGGGAAAATATAAAACAAAAATATCTCTCCTGAATAATACTCACAGCTAGTTTGGCACACAGTCTGGCATGTGAATTGTAGAGAAATAAGGCATTTTAAACGTCTTGTTAACCACAAAGGCTTTTATGTTCACATTGGCCATGGAAAAATCCCATTAAGATTTCCTTCAGCTCAGAGCTTCACTTGCCACAGAAGGACCAGAATTGATATTACTTTCCAAGAAGTGATGTCAAGACAAAGGTCGTTCATGGGTAGGTAGTCGCTCATGGAGACTTCTACAACTGCATTATTAACCTAAGATCTCGACTTAGAGTCAATTCACCTCTACAGTCTCTACAGGCAAAAACCTGACTACTTTCTTGAAGTCACAAATTTGATCATATAACCCAACCCAGACCTGAACTCTGCTGTAATCTCAGTTTGTAAACTGTCCACTTTGGAATGAGGAGGTAAGCAAAAACCACTGAATACAGATAGATCTCTAGTTCCTTCTCACAGTTCCTCTTTAAAAGTGAGAAATGTCGAGATACCTGAGGAAGAAAGGATCTTGACATCGCTCATCACAACAAACGGTTGGACATGCATTTCTGTTCACACACACAGACACACAGGAACACTCTGGAGAAGGCAAATATTGCAAGGCAGGAGAAGATTTCTTGTGGGAATGTTTGCCCGAGGACAAGGCAAGCCTAAATGTTAAGACCTTACTGTGGATCCCATTGTTAATTATACAATATAGGGATGACCTTGGCAAAGTAAGGTCTAATGGCCTCTGTTATCCCTGACTGCAATGGACATTCTTCTCTGGAGGTATTGTTCTAAGTCTACTTTGCTTTTTCGCCCATGTGTATTCTAGTGAGATTGAAGGCATTTAGCTAATTGATTGTTCCAATGATTATTGACACTTCCCTCCTCCCACATACTTCACAAAATTAAAAACATCATGCAGGTCCCCAAAACCCAAAATTTAATTAAAAGAGGTAATCAATTCAATACAGCTATTCTTACCGCTTAATACATCCTAACACATGTAATGGAGAAGTTAAACTATAAACAAGCAATTATCCACCACAAACAAGTAAGGAAAAATGGTATATGCATTCATTTTGTTTCTTGTAGCAGGATGACTGAACTGCTGTGTTATGGGAGATTTGTTTTACTTTCTACTGATTATAGGATGTGTCACTGTAATACAGATGACACACTTAGCTGGCCAGCTTTACAAATCGGGATAATAGAGTGAGTTGGTTGAACAGTTCTGAAGTATACAAATAGATGCCAATATTTTATCTGGATGGATTTCTGTCAGCTAATGAATTGACCTGAGTGAAGATAAAATATAAAACCAGAGAAGTTTGAGTACTCGGAATTCTTCACGATAAAGATAAGGAGGTGTTTTTAAAACATTGATGATCCCAACTCAAGGAAGCTTAATTGCAACATTAAGTTTAATAAGTTAACAGAGAAAAATGTTCAACATCTACAGGAAAAGGGAGATCAATACCTCATTCTGGCAATTAATTCACGGTCTTATTGACTTTTGTCAAAAATCATTCACCTGTAATGAGAAAAAAATATGCAAAATGTATATTTACAGAATCTAGATAGTGTGAATGAATAGATGCGAATTAGCAACTGTAAACAAAACAGATTGCAACATATTTTACTGAAGTAACCTGAGACACCTCTTGAGAGAGGTTCTTGAGGAAATTTCTCTGGATCTGCCTCATCTCCTGAATCCGCTCACAGAAAGTCAGGATATTTCCTTCCAGAGAATTCAGGCAGCTCTCATTGCAGCAGCTTGAGCAGTCCCTTCGTTCCCAGACTGCCTGCACACCTGCTATCCCAACAGGAGTTAAAACCACAACTTCAAATACTACCTTTAGAAATTATGTTTCACAGGGCCTATGCTGGGACTGGGCCTGGCAATAAACTGCACGAGAGGACCATCTTCTCCAGTGAGCAATTTGTTCCCTCTTATCTCACCATCTGGCATATCCATAGGAGTTGCCTCTGCTATAAGGTTACCATAACGTCTGCCAATGATGGATTAGAGAGCTTAATACATGAGATCCTTTCTCAGCTGCTTAGAGGGCACATAACCCTCCTTTTCAGGTAGAACCAAGCTGAAGCTAACTGAAGGTCCTACACACTCTTGCCTCCGTAACATCTGAGGTGAAGAACTGTCTTCATTTTACAAAATGTCCCTGCCAAACACATGAAAATAATGCTGACACAAAAATACCAGCACAGCGCAACACACACAAGACCTTCCACACATGCCATGCCATGCCTCAGAACCATAAGGATCAGCTAGAAACTGGAACAGATTTAAACCACAGATGTAGGAAAAGGGTCTCTGATTTCATAGAATCATAGAATGGTTTAGGTTGGAAAGGACCTTGAAGATCATCGAGTTCCAACCCCACTGCCATAGGCAGGGACACCTCCCACTAGACCAGGTTGCTCAAAGCCCCATCCAGCCTGGCCTTGAACACCTCCAGGAATGGGGCCTCAACAACCTCTCTGGGCAACCTGTGCCAGTGCCTCATCACCCTCACAGTGAAAAACTTCTTCCTAATGTTCAATCTGAACCTGCCCTCTTCCACTTTAAAGCCATTCCCCCTCGTCTTATCGCTACATGCCCGAGTAAAAAGTCCTGCCCCAGCTCTCCTGTAGGCCCCCTTTAGGGACTGGAAGGCTGCAATAAGATCTCCCCAGAGCCTTCTCTTCCCCAGGCTGAACAGCCCCAACTCTCTCAGCCTCTCCTCATAGGAGAGGTGCTCCAGCCCTCGCATCATCCTCGTGGCTCTCCTCTGGACACGCTCCAGCAGGTCCATGTCCTTCTTCTGTTGGGGACTCCAGAGCTGGATGCAGTACTCCAGGTGGGGTCTCACAACAGTGGAGTAGAGGGGCAAAATCACCTCCTTTGACCTGCTGGCCACACTTCTTCTGATGCAGCCCAGGATACGGTTGGCTGCGTGGGCTGTGATCACACATTGATGGCTCATGTTGAGCTTCTTGTCAATCAGCACCCCCAGGTCCTTCTCCTCAGGGCTGCTCTCCAGCCATTCCCCGCCCAGACTGTATTTGTGCTTGGGATTGCCCGGACCCAGATGTAGGACCTTGCACTTGGCCTTGTTGAACTGCATGAGGTTGGCTTGGGCCCACCTCTCCAGCCTGCCCAGGTGCCTCTGGATGTCATCCCTCCCTTCCAGTGTGTCTACCTCGCCAAACAGCTTGGTATGATCGGCAAACTTGCTGAGGGTGCACTCGACCCCACTGTCCATGTCGCCAACAAAGATGTTGAACAGTACAGGTCCCAGTACCGACCCCTGAGGAACACCACTCGTCACTGCTCTCCACTTGGATATCGAGCCATTGACCACAACTCTCTGAGTGTGACCGTCCAGCCAGTTCTTTATCCACTGAGTGGTCCATTTGTCGAATCCGTGTCTCTCCAATTTAGAGACCAGGATATTGTGTGGGACAGTCTTAAACGCTCCTATTTGCTTCTATTCCAAAGACATTGCAATTCTGACCTTGGTTTCTGCGCTCTTCTTTCTCTTTGTCCAAGGAGGACTTCACCTGAAGCCCACAAAAGCCAACAGAAAATTTTCTGTTGCTGTAAATGGGCTTTGTGTAAGAATCTAAGCAAAAACCACATCCCCGATCAAACCTCTCTGAGCACTACCAAGAGCAATTAGAATGCAGATAACACATTGCTGTTTCTAATTGTTCATTATCATAGCATTATAGATATTATGCCTGGGTTTTTTTTTTATTTCTTCTCTGCTGATGTTGCTACATCAGTCAAATGTCCCTATAGCTAATTATGCAGACATATTTCAATCTGATTAAAACTCACATCAGTGTAATTGAAAAACATCAGTGGCAATATTCTGGAGGGAGACAATGTTCCATGTATTTTTAATAGCTGTAGGTGGGCCTTTATTATACTGCAGTTACCTCATATTTCCCATAATAAGATCTTGCTTCCAGGTGATTCTGACCTTGCTGAACTTTAACTGCTAAGGCTGGCCTCTTATATACCAGGTGACCACCCAAGTCTCATTTTTCTGAAGTGAGACAAGGGTCCAGGTGGGAAGCGATATGGGATGCTGTGACGTTAAAATTCATTTTAAAACATATGTACACAGGGCTGAATTGAAGTTGTAGTTGCAAATGTAGTTCTGACTTTGAAATGAGTGACTTTGAGGTCCTTTAATGTACTTCTGTGTGTATCAGTGTGTAATGTCCCACATAGCTACTAGCCTCTCAGTCCTTCATTTTCTTGCCCTGTAGATGTGGGCATAGAGAGCCTTTGCCACCCACGCTTTTCTTATCTTGCTCTGCAGAAGCAACCATCTCAAGGGCACATGGTCCTCTGCTGGAACACTGTCCTGTGTCACTGTTTCTGATGAGAGGGTCTGCAGGCTTCTTTGCTCTCTACTGAAGGACCAGCATGGCTCACCTCCTCCTCTTCAACTCTCTTCTCGGGTTAAAGGAGGATGTTGACATCTGGTAAGAGAAAGACCAGCCAACCCTGCTTTACAGAGCTGCCTGTGACAGAAACTCCTCTAAAGATTCCATTTACAGACCTGCTTCCTAAAGCTTTAAATGTTCAACTGAGTGTTGATAGTCTTATCTCCCATAGTTAATATGAATGACTGTCCCACTTAATGAACCAAGCATTTATCACTGAAGATGTCTCGAATTAAGGAGAAATGGCTGATAAATGACTCTGCCTGTCTTTGTCTGTGTTAGTACAATTTGAAAAGGAAGGTGGTTTATTCTGTTATTCTCTGCTATTAATTTAGTTAGTCATGATGTCACAAAGGCATTCGTCAATAACATCGTCAGCGAAGGCTGATGGAATATAATTAAAACATGGTTATGAAGACACAGCCCACAGATGCTTACAGAGCCTTTAGGGGATGCCAAAGAGGAAGAGCAAGAAAGTTCTCATTGATGATGGTAATGTGTGACTGGCTTATGAAAATGAAGAATCAGGGCTTATGGTAGTGGTTAATAAGTCTGGAGGTATCTCACTCCCTTACTAAAAGTCTGCTCAAAGGAGGGCCCAGAATGTGAAGCAACAGGTGTAAGAGTAGAGAAAGAGCAAGAAGGAAAAAATCACTGACGTGTCAGAGACTTTGGTTATAGCACCCACATCCACTTCCTGTCACATGTGTCACTTACTTTTGATCTAATCTGTATAATCATTCCCTTTATCCCCCTCTTCTCTGTCACAGTGCTGTTTTGTCACTCACCAGAAGTGGCTCCATTACAGTGGCAATTACTGTTCAGTGCAGTTACTGACTGCCTGACTTCTGTTAGAACGAGATGGGTAAACGTTGTCATTCGTAGCCCTTTTGATGATAGTCATTTTCTTCACATGAGTTAAATTACTACAGAAATGTGCCCCTTTCTGGGACTTCCAAGCTTCACCTTCCTTTTCCACTCCCCAGCTGATTCCTCCAGCAAAATTGCTCACGGTGTATCTGCCTGTCGGAAGAAACAATATGAAATTGAATGGGTTTTTTTTTTTTGCCTCTTGCTGATATGCCAAGTCCTTCGAGGAAAGAATAACGAGTCATAGCTGATGCCAGTCATTCATGACCGTTGCCAGAAATGTAATGCAAATGTAACTGCAAAGCAGTGATATGCACACTCTTGGATGCAAAATTATTTTGAGTTTGCCCCTTCTTATATATGGTTGGAAAAAAGAACTACTCCTCCCACAGGAGAAGAAGGAAACGCTTGAGAAGTGGGAAAAGCTCTGCAGGAAATTATATTCAAAGCACCGTTTCTATTTCTGTATCCCATCTGTGAAGATGGGTCAAAGAGAGGCAAAGAACGTAAATCCTGTGCAATCTAAGAACCTGTAAGCAAATGTCAGAGATCCCCTAAGCTGCCAAGCTTGAGTGTAAGATCTACCTGCATAATGATTCTCTCTCTTTCTTCTCAGTGATATTCAGTATTTTCTTTTAAGCCTCATCTCTAGGATTAAGAAGACATTAAAAAATCTTAAGCAATGAAAGACAACGATCTAGATAGTAGAACAAAAAGGTTTGAAAATGAGAACCATCTGCAAGCTGAAAGTTCAAAACTACCAGATAAATTGAATCAATCTATCAATACTGGGCATTTTGGTTGTTTTTTCTTTTAATTATTTAGTTTTTAAGCCAAACCTGGACAGTAGTCAGGGATTTGGAGTGCTTCTTACCCTTTCAGAGTAATATCCGGGTGTCCTCCAGCAATCTTAGTAACCCACTCTAGTTCACTTTTGCCATGATCTTCTCCCAATGCTCCATTATTTCTCAAAAATTCAAATCTAACTCAGCTTTTAAATTTTACCTCTGTCCATTCCTGGGATACCTTGACCACCTACCCTCATGTATCTAAATCTGAGCTAGCACACAGGCAGTGCAGAGTTTTTCCCTACCCAAAATCTTCCTTCCTTGATTAAAGCAAGTTTTACCAATGAAAAAAAAATGCCCATTCCATTAAATGCAATGAAGAGTTTTAAACTTGATTAACATGTTACATGAATCCCCATTTCTGTTGTTTTGAGAGAAAGGAAGTGTCTGTGTCACCAGCCCGACTTGTAAGTCTTTTAGCTTAACCTATTTCTAGGACTGCTCTTGTCTCACCAACATGCGTATGTAGGTGACCCAACTATATCAAAGCTATAAACAACACCCCTGAGACTGTTTATATACCGAGACACTCACTAGCTAAATAAAGAACTCCTATAAAGTGAAGGACATGTATCTCCCCTTGACAACAAGGAAATCAGTGCACAGGGAGTAAATAGCTTGTCCAAATTCATACAAGCATGTCTTGGGAAATTAATTCAAGTTCTACATAGTCCCAGCCCAACCTTCCTCAGAAATTCACATTTAAATTAGATCGGAAATGATGAAAAGAATTTCCAGGGTTTTCTGCTGGTGAGTGAAAAGTAAAATGAATCCTTGTTCCTCTCTCCAAAACAGCCATTGACACTGAATATCGCAATTGCCTAAGTGGCTCAGTTTCTTTGTGGAGACGCTTGACCCTTCTGCAGAGTGGCACCATGAGGCAGAGCTGCCAGCACGGCATTAGTCGCTCAGTTGGTCCAATTCAGAGAACGGGTCTGTTACTGTTCATGGTGAAACATTAGGAGCAAACTCTTTCACTGACTTTTTCCACTCAGCAACCCGCATTATTGTTTCCAGAATCATCTCTGTAAAGGAAATCCACATGTCCTCTACCATATAAAAAAAAGAGATAAATAAAACAGAGTACTTAACCTTTCATTCTCACTGCCTCTCAATGTGGTGTCCTGACCCAATGCTCCCTTTTTGTCCCAGTCTGGTATCTCTCCTTTCCCATCCCCATGGATGCATCATCCTGCAGACCTTTACTCTGAGATAATTTTTCCCCAAACCCATTTGATTATCAGTATTGCCAGGGTCAGTGTTACGTCTCTTCCTCTACTTTTCTCCTTATTATAAACCTGACTGATGGCTGTGGAAAGCCTTATGCATTTATATGCAGATGACACTTCTATTTTCACTGAATGATGAGGTGTCCTCTCTTCCTAATTCCCTTTCCTCTGAAATGGCAAATGTGATCATCTGACTTAATGAGCACCTTTTCCTTTGCAAGGTTTGATAACACAGTGTGGCATAGGCTTTTTGTTTTTTCCCTACTCCAAATATCTCTCTTGCACAATAGAAACCACTGAATTTTCAGGGCTAAAAGATGTGTAGCTTTTAGATATAAAAATTGGTACTTATTACAGGTATTCACAGGACCACTTAGATGTGTCCAGCTTGGAGACTCCTTGGTTCTGTTCAAGAGACTCACCTCTATCTGGTCAAGTTACAGCCAAAGTTGTAAGCAATCTGACCTGTCCAAGGAGTACAGCTAGAAGTAGCAATTACTAGATGTTATCTATAATCTTTGGATTATGGAGTATGACAATCTTTCTAACATTTTACATTTAATTCAGTTGTGTAACTTCCTATGTTGTCACTCAACAGTAACAACCTTTCTGCATGTAAACAAGACTATTAAAAAAAGGTTTCACTCTTCCAGTTTTCCTCATATCTAAAATTGACGCATTTAAAAAATGTTAAATTCTGCATTTCATAACTGTAAAATTGGGATAATAACTAAATCTTCAGTTTTTTCTGTGGGGATCTTTACAATACAGTCATCAGATAGGCGGGAATATTTGGTTATTGAAATTGATTCTACAGAATTCTGTGATTGAAAAGCATATGATGGAATTAACCACCCACCGAAAATACTGAGAGCGCACTGAGAGCACACTAGTGTCCATGAGGCGTATAGACAGGTCACATTATGAAAGCTTCGAGAAAAGTGCTTATGCTAACAGATATCAATAAGATTCTAAAACCCTTACCTCAGGTTGGCCTGGAAGAACAAAATGAAGAAGTTCCACATATTAATAAGAGAGAAATTTTGCCAAATCCTGCAGGTGATCTAATCCTGCCCTTACTCAGGGTCATATCTTCCTTATGTTCCTCTGCTGTATAGCCTTTCTCGATGGAGTTTGCCTTCCAGTAGTACAGAACCAGCGTATGACCTGCTGAAATATAGATGAAGCAGGAAGGCAATCTCATCAGGTTGTTTGACTTAATGAGTACAATTTTTACATTTCATGTTAACTCTGTCTTCCATATGTTCTCTATCCCTGCTCAGCAATTCACTGGAGTCTCCTTAAAATCTGTATATCTGCATTACTCAGTAAGGTGTACCGTTACTATACTTTTTTTTTTTTCTCCAGGAGAGATTCTTTAGGCATATGTGTCTTCGTGGATACCTTTCTGTCAATATTTTATTTTGCGTAACTTGTTTGCATTAGGGTTTTTTATTAGAAAGCTTTGATTAACAATGAAGTTTAGCTAACAGTCCAGATGGAAACACTGGAATGAATCTCTCTAATCACAATGGAATAAGTAAACGAGGTGGTTTTAAGGCTTTCTAATTTATTTCCTGTGAATGTAGTGCCCCTTGTCTACATATAGACTTCTCTTTCTGCAGAAAGAGCCATCTAGTACGAGGAAAAAGAGTGTCCCTCCTGTAAATTATTTTGGTAATCATTTAAAGGTCTTGCCCCTTTTAGCCCGAATATGATCACACTAGATCATACAAACCATCAGCTACTGAAAGTAAGCTTAGTTGCCCTGTGGCACTAAACTAATCAACTTGGAGTCAGAGAAGTTTTTGACATGGAGCTTCTTAACATAAAAAAAAAAAAAAAAATTAAATTCATAGGTCTTCCTTTCTGCTAAAAAGCAATAAGAGCAAAGGAAACAGCTGAAGGTATAGTTCTTAATCTGAAGCTGATGATGTGGTAATAAACCACAGAATGATTTACAACTGACTAGCCCCAAGGCCTGTGCCGAGGTTTCAAAAAGGAAAAACAAATTCTGAGAATTTCTTCAGGGTTAGGAGATGCCCTTTAACTTCTGCCCAGTGTTCAAGACCAGGTTAGATGGGGCTTTGAGCAACCTGGTCTACTGGAAGGTGTCCCTGCCCATGGCAGGGGGGTTGGAACTAGATGATTTTCAAGGTCCTTTCCAACTACAGCCATTCTATAATTCTATGATTTCTTTTCACTAAGAGAAAGCTTTGGATTTTTCCCATTGTTCCTTGAAATGGTTTAAGAGCAGCTAGAAATCTTCTTGCAATGTAATTTAGGAGGAGAATGAGGAGTAAATCATACTACAGTAAGAACTTCTGATTATGATTGTCTTCATCATCCATTTTCCCACCAGATTCAACCAGTAACATTGGGCAACTGAGCAATGCCACCCATTTTCTATAATATAAAGGACGTTTAACTGCAATAAAATTGTGATAAACTCTAGAAGAAAAGAACCCTTGCTTTCCTCCATTCTTTAACCCCGCCGAAGAAACAGCCTTATCAATACAAACTGTATAGTTGCCTCATTTCTTGTTATACCTTAAAAGGCCAAAAAGGCAACTGGCCACATGTTCTGCAGCCTGTTTAGCAACGTGCGTAAACTGACCCATTCCCTCAAGAGCACAGTGTTCAGAATTTGTGGGGAAAGGGTGTTCAGAATTGTGATACTGATCAATATCAGGATAATTAAAATTCCCCATGATTAAAATTCCTCTAACCTTGCAAGCTTTTTTTTTTTTTTAATCAGCATTTCTTGATCTATTTTGTCTCACTGCTATATAATATATGTGACTCTGTCCAAGAATAATCTGACTTTATTTATCACCTTGAGTTTTTTGTTCATATCATCTGTGCTGCATCAGCCCTAAATACCAATATAATTTCTTGGCTCACAGATATATTGCAATCCTCAGCTCGCAGTCATCTTCTTCTTGCAGCTTTCTTTTGTTCACAGCTTTGTCATACTCCGTAACCTGGAATTTAAAATGCCATTATTTTTTCTGGTTCTTCCATGTGCCTATTGTTCCCATAATATTACACATATCAGTACCTGAGCGGCATAACTAATTAGAAAAGACACAAAGTCCGGTGCAGAAGACTTGATTGCTTCCCTGTCCACAAAAGAAGAAGCATCTGCATTATGATTAACCAAGTAAGTGCACTAAAATTAACCAAGTAAGATATATTTGGTCCACCTTCCTGTAGTAGGTATTCAGGATTTAGCTTCTCCCAACAACTGAGATAGGCACCTCAAAGCAGTGAGATGCATCCTATGCTCTGGGTATAAATTCCATGTCCATGAACAGGGACTGTGTCCTGCTTTGAGGTAAAACAGAACCAATCTTCTGTTCAGAAATTTTACTTTTCAGTTCAGCTTCCTCTAACTGGCATAACTCTTTGAAATTAACAGACAGTGTCCACTTCCGGAGTGACAAGACCTGATTGTTTCTAATTTATGCCAAGGAATGGTGTGCAGAGAGGCTCGTGCTTATACTTATTGATATAACACCCAAGGCCAGCTCACTTTGTTATTTGCCCCGTTGGAAGGTCGGAAGGGGAAAGGCATAGAGGAATCGCACCTGCAGGGAGGACCGGACAGGACAGGTGACCCAAAACTGACCAACAGGGTATTCCATCCCATCTGCCTCATGCTCAGTATAAAAGCTGAGGGATCAAAGGTTCAGCCCTCTTTCTTCAATGGCCGACGTCAGAGGAGGACTCTGTTCTTTTGCCTTTGATCCCGATCTGCGTGTTCCTGAATCCAGTTCCTGAGTTCAGCTCCCGTCCATCGCTGAGTCCAGTCTGGGACTTACCCTGTGCCTGACAGTGACATGATCATCGTCCTGGAGCTTGATATGGTTTTGTAAATATTAGAGATATTTTTTTATTTTCTTTTTATTTTATTATTAATACTTCATTAAAGTAGTTTAATTCCTTTTAAACTTATAACTCTTTTTCTCTCTCTCCCTCCTCTACTTGGAGAGAGAGGTGGGGGAGAGCACCTGTCATTCATTTCAGTGGCCAGCCCGGCCCAAACCACAACAATACTACAAAGTATTCACTAGAACAAAGAACATAGAGTATGAATTTATACTAAGAAGCATAATTGTCCCTACTGAAACAGTTATTGCCCTTAAGGGGCAGTACTGTTTCAGTGAGACAAGGGACTTAAAGTGGCTTATGACAGCTAATTTGAAAAAACTTTGTTAGGATGTGTCCACTAATTTGGCTCCTAACAGGAGGCAGTTCTTAACAACATTTTCGCATATGATAGTTTTATACAGGGTCTGGCCTTTTCAAAGCAGAGAGTGGATTGGCATCAAACAATGAATGTGTGCTAGGACAACATAAAGCCATAAGAGGTGGGACTCAGGAAGACGAAAGATGGTGTTATCAGCAATACAGTTAAAAGCTGTCCTGGCCAGACTTCATTCTGTCTTTGCTGCTGCCAGATATTTTTTCGGTAATACTAGGAAAGCCTCGACCATCAAATTTTTACATGAATCCAACACGAGCCTCAGAACTTTCACAGTGACAGCTATAGCCAGTGGGAACCTCACTTTGAATAAGAATCCAGTCCACAGTACTAAAATATTCAAGTACTGAATATTTCCAATTGTTCACGCAAAAAAAAAGTGGGTCTTTTTAACCTAGCCCTCTCTGCAAATCAACCCTACATCTATGAAAAATCATAGTAGCACTATTTGAGTTTGGCAGTTCGTAGAGGTTAAGACCCCAGCAACCATCAGAATAACTAGTCTGACCTCCTGTATGTTACAGATTTAACCCTCTATGGAGTGCAGCAATTTGTGTCTGGTATATCAGTTTTCAGCAATGTATCCAGACTTAATCCAAAGATATAAGGAGAGCTTCATTTCCACAAGGAGGACACCACTCCTTCCTCCTAATCCGTTTAAACTTTATTTCCTCCTGTTTTCACATTTAATTCTGCTTGGCTTCAAATTCCAATCTAGGTTCTCATTAAGCCATCTTTGCTAGAATAAAGCATCAAATTTTTCCTAGTATTTTATTCCTAAATACTATATTCATACCTTTCTGTCATTTTGACACAAAAAGCTGGTTAACCTCTCTCACTGTAAGTCTTTTCTCTTCAGTCCTTGAATAATTTTTGTGGTTCTTCTCTATTCTCTCCAATTTTATCAGTATTTTTGACTGTGGACATTGAGTTTCACATAGTACAAAGTACATAGGACCAAAATCACTTCTCTACTGCGGTTATTCATCCAAACACTACCTTTCTCCACAAGTTCATTCTAGGAGTTCATGTCCAATCGCTTACCCTTTATAACCATTTGAAAGTACCTTATTTTTCTCTTTAATTCTTTGACACACAGCAGCCAGCTCTTGCAACAAGCACCGCAGACTGATCCATAAACAAATGTTTCAGAGATCATAGTAGGTGGCATAGACATCTAGATCTAAGCAGTCATTTAGACCTTTCACTCAGGGAAACTGGAATGCCCACGGGCAATAAATCTGATTATTTTATGTGTGTGCTGGAAGATTGTGTGACTTGTACTTTGCAAGTGTTCATAGACCATGAAGACTACTCCTAGTCACTTTTCAGGGTTAAGAAGTTGATGTCAAATAAATTCTTACATTTTGGCTCTCTTGCACCACCCACTAGTGGACCTATATTCTGTTTATCTGAAAATGATAATTCTTTGTAAGCACTCTTGCGGATTCCTTTTATAGGGTAAAGGGACTTTCAACACTGCATAAAATCTTTGCATGAGGGGGCGCAGTCTTAAAGCACAGGGACTGATTAAAAATAAAAATCTTTAAAGCTCAGTTGAAGCAACCTGGAAAATTAATGAATGGCCTCACAGTGTTTAACTACATGGCTGAGCCTGCTGTAATAATTAAAGGAATCAAATGTTCAATCTCAGTCATGGGGTGATTTATTTTTCTCTAAATGAAAATAATAAAAGGAAGAAGCAAAAGTGCATGTAGAACAGCTATGGGACATGAGGTCAGCACCTCCAAAATACTTAAAGTCCCAGGTTCCAGGAGGGATATTACTTAATAATTTTAATTAACAAACCTGTTATTCTATCACAGAAACAACACATTTTAAACAACATTTACAGATGGGATCAATAAATTGGGCTGCTTTTATTAAAGTGCCTAAATAAGGAATTTACAAATTGGCAGTTGAGTCACACAAAGACAAATTCAATGATTCAAGGACTGAAGGCATATCAGCCTTGACTGATTCTCTCTAAAACCTGTACATCACTAGCACTGGTTCCACATGAGAATGACGGAGACTTCAATACTGCTGTATATACCTGGAGATAAAATCTGTCTACAGCTGGAATGTGTCATGGTGTTCATGCTGCAACAAAGCACTGAAACTGAACAGTAAATCTCCTCTAAACTGAGATTCACCTCACCTAACTTTAAGGCATCTAAAGGTAGATTAGTTAGATTAGTTGTCTGACATTTAGATCCCTATGGTTAGGTGAAGTTAATTCCATGATGCAAAATACCCGCAACTTAGTTCTGGGTACAAGAGTAAAGAGACGTTGTGTACCTACTTGTGCTCTTCAGGTAGCAAGGAATGGAAAATGGGCCTTGCCCTTGTTTTTAAGTTAGCATCAAGGTTTCAGTTTCTTCCAATACATACAGGAAGGTTTCTGTAAGACGGGCGTCTATAAGAGAGGAATTTCAGCAGTGGACCTCTATGATGGTGTGTCAGACTCTCAAGAAGAGAGCAGAATGGTTTCTTTTTCTCACCCCACAACAAGCTATGTCATGCAGAGCACTGCTTACATGGTGTAAAGATTGAGCAACTTCTAATTAGCAACACCGCTGTCACTGGGACATTTCCTGAATTACCTGCCTGGACA
Organism: Vanellus vanellus; assembly: GCF_965231255.1. Taxonomy (NCBI): domain Eukaryota; kingdom Metazoa; phylum Chordata; class Aves; order Charadriiformes; family Charadriidae; genus Vanellus; species Vanellus vanellus. Next base: position 216,287,836 of record NC_138905.1, on the reverse strand, counting down.
CTAATGGGAGAAAAAAAAATGTCAGAGGTGGAAAGAAGAGGCCATAACCAGTCCTTGACACAAAGAAATGAAAAGGCATTATGGAAATTGGGCTCTGAGCATACAGCGAGAGTGAAGACATTAGAAAACTGAGCTGCGTGAAGGCCAGGTGGGATGCAGGGAGAATGATGTTTATACGACTACAACACAGTATCAGGATGTTAGAAACTGCGCTTTGCCTTGGCTAATTAGTCCTGCTGAGAAATTCCTTCCTACCATCATTAAATGTCTCCTCTTCCTAAACCAGCTTGTTCAGAGTCTCCATCGTAGACGTACCTCCTCATCCCCAGAGAAGCATGCAAGTTAATTCCTGTACCTCAACAAGAAGCTTTATCTTGTTGAGCTCGCAGCAAAGCACACAGTTAGATGAGAGGAAGTGTGCACTCTGCTTTGCAATTTTGTTTTCTGCAATTTCGTTTCCTCAAATGTATTGTTTAATTGCTTGTTGTGTCTTCGCCCTGGTAGGCAGATAAGCACTACACAGCCACTCACTCCCTCCCCTCCCTCACACCCAGTGAGTTGGGGGAAGAGGAAAGGAAGAATAAAAGCAGGAAAACTTGGGGTTTGAGATTTAAAAAAAAAAAAAAAAGTTTAATAATTGGAAGAAGAGAGAAAGAGAAAAAAAAACAAAACAAGCAATGCAAAGGCAATCACTTACCACTAGTCACAGGTAGATTGATGCCCAGGCAGTTCCCCCCCAAAAATAAATAAATCTAACCTTCCTAAAACTCCCTTGTTTTCCTTTTTATTGCTGAGCATGACTTTGTACAGGATGGACTATCTCTTTGGTTATTTTGGGTCATCTGCCTGGTTGTGCCCACGCCCCAGTGGACAACCCCCAGTGTCTTCAATGGAGGGGCAGAGTGAGAAACAGAGAAGGTCTTGACACTGTGCAAACACTGTGCAGCAATAGCTAGAGTATTAGTATGTGATCAGTATTGTTTTGGTCACAAATATAAAGCACAGCACCATCCAAGCTACAACGAAGAAAGTTAAGTCTATCCAAGCGAGGTCCAGTATGCTGCTGAATAAAATACTTCGAGAGCAGCCTCTTGGCCAGATGCCTTTGGTGGAGGTGACTCATTACAGCACGCACAAATATAGTGAGATCTGCAGCCTGGCAAACCAAACCTACTGTGATTTATTCCTTCCAGCACCAGGGGACTCATCACCTTTGTACGTATTACAGTGAGATAACAACCCAGATCTCTATGGTGAAAGTGTTTACATTCACAGACAGCCAAGTTGGGTAGAAGTGAAGGAAAGCAAAAAAAAGTTACCTGATCAACTGAACAAAATCATATATAAGCAATCCTTTCTACTTTTAAATGCAGAAAAGAGGCTTAATTTCTTTTCTTTCTTTCTACAGGCATGGGCTGTCGTCATGCTCCATTGTACTTCCAGTGCCTTGGTGGGCACGTTTGGCTGTTCTTTTGAAGCTAAATTCTCAGATTGTCCACACTATCAACCCCTCAGATTGTCCTCTGAGGGATATTGAGAGCATCTGATCAGAAACACCAGGTGCTAATCTGTTGGAGTACTTAGCCCTTGCCACAAGGCGTCCCTATGTGCAGTCCCTATAGATCATAGCCTGAGGTATCCCACATCTGACCTTAGCCCAAAGGCCACTTTTTCAGGCCATGTCCCAGTAGCCCTGACCTCCAACCAAAAATTCTTTTCTAAAAACCCACAGTCTGGTCCTGCTATTTATAGTATAGTGCCACCATAATTAATCAGGTGACATCTGGGGAGCAATAAGTGGTTACCGTCTCTTCAGTCCTTTCCCTGTTCACAGAATGTAAGGGAAGACAGTTCTTCAGAGCCACATGTGGTAGTCCCACCAATACAAAACTGACATGGCACAGATGTTATCATAGTTTTTACTGAGATGTGCAGGTATCAGAGCACACAGAAAACTGCTTTTACAAAGACTTTCTGAACAGTGACCAACCAAACATGGAGAAAATGGGGTGGGGAACTTTTACAAGGGCATGTAGTGATAGTACGAGGGGTTACAGCTTCAAACTGGAAGAGGGGAGATTTAGAATAGATACTAGGAAGAAATTTTTCACTCTGAGGGTGGTGAGGCACTGGAACAGTTTCCCAGAGAAGCTGTGGTTGCCCCATCCCTGGAGGTGTTCAAGGCCAGGCTGGATGGGGCTTTGAGCAAGCTGGGCTGGTGGGAGGTGTCCCTGCCCATGGCAGGGGGGTTGGAACTAGATGATCTTTAAGGTCCCTTCCAACCCAAACCATTCTATGTTTCTATGATTCTATGATAAAATGCTGACTATCTTGCCTGGTGTCTATGCCAAGAATGGCGAACCTGTAAATATCAAACCTGTGTGCCACATACCTATAGGATCTTTGCTAGCGATAACTTTCAGAGTTGATGATCACCAACTTCTTGACTAGAGCGAAAACCAAAAAGAATACCAATGCCTAGCATGAAGTTCTGCAAGTTGACCATTGCTATCTGGAAAAATGTTTCCTATGTGGTCACAGCCTTCCTGAGGAACAATGTGGTGTCCCAGCCGATGGTTTGATGAGCACTTGGATGTACAGACACAAAAGCTGAGGCTGTACTGTTAAATCAGACAGTGCTTGTGAAAATATAAAGACAGTGGAATGCGTTTATCTATGTTGTTAGAACAGTCCGTGGATAGCTTTCGGCAAAGGGCAGCTAGCTTTATCCACTACATTTCGCTGGCACTGGTGATAGCATAAACCAGAAACCACTCTTGATCCTACAGACAGGTGGCATGCAATCTTCCCCATTTGAAAATGAAGAGATTTATTCACATAGACTTTAATCAGTCTAAGCCAGTTGTTCTCACGGATAGAGAGTGGTCTCACACACATCTAATTTGCTAAAATAGATGTAGCCAAAGCACCAAATCTTGATGGTGGTTGTCTTCAGCAGCTCAGTCAGGTTTTCAGTACACAGAAGAGCATCAGAGAAACGACAAGCACTGCCGAAATTCACAAGCTTCTGCCTGGAGACAGCTAGAAATGGAATGAGAAAATGTAGCATTTCACTTCTGTGGCCAGTTTTTTATTTGGAAAATATGGATGATAATACTAATTTCCCTTTTAAAATGGGGACTTATGAGACTGAAAGTACAGGAAGAGCTCTGAAAATTACAATATACACGTTGAATGTATGATTTATTCAGCAGTATTACCCAGTTACCATTATTAGCACTAATGCTACTAGAAAAAGAAAAAAGTGTCTGAATAGACAGGGCAGGAACTGAACCACTTAGAAATTAAAAATACATTCAAAGAAATCCCTAACAGAAGACAATTATGTCCCAGACAACTTAGCCATTTATTCGAGCAAATCAAAAAGTAGCCCACAAGTCAAGTAACAATTGAATTAAGATACCAATCACCATATCTATTAAGTTTTTTAAAATTACATGACAAAATTTAAAAGAACATTCCCTTATAATGTGAAACGTTATTCTTATTGCTACATCTAATTACAAAGCGGTGTAAATCACTTGGTCTAGTCTTAAAAAAAAGAAAAAAAAAAACTAGTTCAAATACATAATATTAAAAATTAAGAAGAGGTACGCAGCTCCCATATAAATTTATTATACAGCTGACAATTTTTAGAGTCACTGTGAAAAAAGTTCTACCGAAAATTTCCATCCCTCCTTTTCTCAGCAGGGCCATGGAGATGGGGCTGGGATGAGGACAGGTCACGACATCAGCCCCCAGCACGGGGCCAGGCAGGGCAGGGCTGTGGTGGGGCTGCAGACCAGCGTCCTTCAGCATCCCTGATGGCCCAAGGCTGGGCTGAAACGGGGTCCTTGGCCATGGGCAGGGTGCCCAGGGGAAGTCGGCAGGGATGGTAAGGACTCAGTGCCCTCAGGGACCAGACAATTTTACCTCATCAAAGCATTTAAGTGCATGTTTTAATTTTAAGGTCCAGGTAAGCAGTTAAGAACGTGACTGATTTTACCTTACAAGAGGTTGATCTCAATATAAATTACTCACGCAGATTTAAGTGCTCCTTTTGAATATAGGCCATGTTTACCTGAATTGAAGTGATAAGAACTAGTCAGGTATTTAAAGCACTAGGCTGGATCAGGATGAGATGAAAGGACTTTACTCATTACATGATTCTCTGTCCAACAGTGTATTGCAATTGAATAGTAATGATATCATTAATTTTTAGGACTTCAGCATTTTTGTAAATTAATCCGGCCTCTCAGTCTTGGGAGGCAAAGGGCAGAGAGGGAGTCCTTAAATACTGATGAATTTTTTTAATGGATGATGAGAGCCTTCATTGGTGGAAAAACACTTAGCTGGTTTATACTGTATTCCAGACATCCCTGTGTCACTTTCACTTCTGAAGTCTGATGCTGTTCTGAAATAGGATGCGACATTAAAATCTGTGAGATGAAGTTCAGTGTCTTCTATTTCCCTCAGTCTGAATAAATTACCAAGCTAATAACATTACTTTTTCAGACTGCATTAAAGACCAGTGTCAATCCCAAAGGTTTTTTTGAACTAATTCCAGTCTACATCGGCAAATCTGCATGTAATTGGGTCCTTGTTAACCTGCAGGAAAGTGCCCGTTCACCCCTTCAGCTAGCAAATACCCGATGCTGTTACTGGTAAGTCACCATCATTTCGCCTGGGCAATTTTGTGAGATTTTTAGGTAGAAATGTAGGATCAAGCAAGTGAATCTGATGTGTAATTTCAGGGATAGCATTAGTATATCCTCCACATCCTGCTTTTATAGACTAGGAAATTTTTCAGGTGAAAGCTGATGACTTAGTAGCATTCAGAAATCCCACCCCTGTTCGCTGCACACGTGCAGATCGTTGCTGTAGCTCACGTCCTACTGCGTGTAAGACCTTGCATGTGCAAGAAGCAGTAGATGTATTTTACAACCTACTCTTTACCCATAAGTCTAAGAAGCCCATTGTGTGTTAAGTCTAGCGCTCAGGTACACCCCGTAGATATAGATAATGTACAGTACATTTTATACGTTCAGAGGATAGCAAAGCATGTATCTGGGATCTTTTATACATATTTCTACCTGGCTGGCTGGATAAATATTAACCCTATGTCACTGCAATAACGCCTTGTAGGTAAGTGATTTGGCATCATGACTTTCAGCACCGAAAGCCTGGTTCTTTACCATGCAAGTTAATGGCAGTTCTCCACTGGCTGGTAGCACTCACAGGCTGCATCTGTACTAGCGAACAAAATGTTACAGAATTGTTCCCTGACATTGAAGCCAAATGGCACAGTACAGCTTTTATCCATCCTTTTAAACTCTTTCAGCCTCCAGTGTGGGATGTCCATATTCAAACCGCCTGTTGGGGATCATCACTGACAGCTTCCCAGCGTTGGCTTGGGAGGCACTTGACAGAACTCTAGATGCCTCCAGCCAAAACCAAGCCAGGGACAATTCTCACAACAGTGGAGATGACTGAGTTCCAGGGCACAGGAGCATAGTCTGGCATTATTTAATTTACTAGCATAGATGTGGCTCTAGCCTATTACTATGATAGTGGAGCAGTTAAAAGAAGGAAAAAACTACCCAATGTATGCAAGTTGCATAACTGCATCTTTTTGTGCAGCCACACATTTGAAAATTTGCTTTTATCTACTTATGTACAAGTGTGAGGAAAAAAACAAAAAGGCAAGAAAGCCAATTAATTTACCCCAATTTACCTCAGCAATGAATCTAGCCCAGGCCAAGTTACTCAAAGGTCCTTTTTCATTTATTTGGAAGTCGGTTAAATAAACAAAGAGAAGGCAGTCCACCAACTAAAAAGAATAGGACTGCAAACAGAACATTCTTCCAAAATCCTGTTTTCGTAGCCATTTCTTCCTTTCCTGTTTTAATTGCAAATTCCATGCTGGTAAATATTCCTGGATTGATGGATGAAAAGATTCATTTCCAGACTAAACAGTGATGGAGGAAATATCACTGTGGAAGGAGGGTGTATAACCTGTCAAGGACTCCCTGAAGCAGAGAGGGGAGAAAAGAGAATTCTAAGGAGGAGGACCACAAAAAAATGTTCTTTCCATTTTTCTCCATAGGCTGTAACAGAGGTCTTGAGTGACTGGCTTAAACAGAGATACCTATTTTATCAGAGGAATCCCTCCTGTCTTTTCCCTTTATTCCCATCTTCCCTCTTTGCAATGCCTCTCTCCACCTATTTCCCATCACCAGACATCGGTGCCCGCAGGCTGCTGAAGCTCAATTACATTTCAGGTGAGTCATAAGGCTGGGCTGGAAACAGCAGCTCTACACACTCCCTTCTGGTCTCTTACCCCTTAGAGGAAAAATAAGTGGCATCAACGTCATACTGGGATCTCGTGCTTCTGCCTCTCCTCAGCAAAATCTGCACTTCCAGAGTAGTCCAGTGACAACCTCACCCTCCATCTGTCCACTAAAGTAAGTGAAAACATTACTTCAGTCAAGTAAATACTGGGAAAAAGATTTAAACAAGATAAAAGCAAGAACTTGTGAACACTTTGGTCTTTAAGGAGTTGAAGCTACATGAACCTCTGAAGTACCTCATCTCCAGGTTCCCACAGCTCCTGCCACCTAACCAGGAGACTGTCCTGGACAACTTGCTCTAACTGACGCTGCTTGAGCAGGCATATTGGACTAGATGATCTCAAGAGGTTCCTTCTAACCTATGCGAGTCTGCAATTCTGTGATACGTATTTGCGCGGTCTTGTTAATGGGAGCTACACCTCAATGCTCAGTTTGGCATGGTTATATATGTACCCAGTAAAGTTTGGCTCTTAGAGGACAAACTGATTCTGCCTTGTCAGCTTGACACTGTTCACTCCTGGAAATGTCTGGCAGAAGAAGGAAGGATGAGGAGGAGGAGCAGGTGTTAATGAAGTTTGCTCCAAAATATCTGGAAAGACTCCGTAATGCATGGACTTGCCATACCCTTGCTGTTCTGACTAGCAAATAGTAAAAGAGGCAGAGAAAAATAGATCTACTTAATCCTAAAGAGGAAATCTGAGTTGCTGTGTCTGTTGCCATAAAAGCCTCCACCCCTGTAAACTTTCTACGCTTCTACTGGAGTATACTAGTAATATTCATCTCCATTCAGGTGTCACAATTAGGCACAAGATCTATTTAGGCCACCTACAATAAAAGTAAAATGCAGCATCCCCTACAGCACCTAAGTTCAAGAAAGAAATGAGATCTTCCTGCTATCCTTTCCCCAGAGCCATCGATCAAAGGGTGCCATTTGTAAGATGAATGTAACGTAAGCACGAAGGCTACTTCTTCCCATGGACACTGTGGGGAACTGGCATAGTTCCCTGTAGAGAAAAGTTTGAATAAACAACCCTTCTCTTGAACTCAGGCTTCACAGTAGGCATCTAACTCTGAGTTAGGCAGGAGAAGAGTCAGTCTGAACAAAACTCTTTTTTCTCTAGATAGTGCCCTTCTCTCTAATCGAATGACAAGGAAAGCGCACTTGCATTGAGTCACGAGGTGGAGAATGAGTCCTTGAACTCATTGAAGGGATTTGATGTATCGGCTCAGTCCACTGTCTCCCATTCTCCTGTTGAGGTGCTAGTATTATGTTCCCATGCACATACGAGAGGCAGAGGGAAAATCCCACTCGCAAACAAACTTCTGGGACAAAAGAGCATCCTGAAAATTTTCTGGTCTAAACTTCTGGAACTATGCCAGGAAACTGGTCCCTCCATTTATAAGCGTCAACAAAGACCAAATTGCCCTGGAGGTGGCTGCACTTCAGCAGTGGGGAGTAATACTACATATGGCAGGTGCACACATGGCCCTCAGTAAAGGAAATGGATAAGAATAATTGCAAAATGCCGTACCGTGGTGGTTTTTAACTGCTGAAAAATGAAAAACGAGAAAAAACTGACATTCTTAAACAGGTAGTAATTGAAATAGCCTGATGGTTCCATGAGAGCTCGAGAGTTTTACGGATCTGATGTCTATAAGTTCCCATTTGGAACTATGGCATAAAAAGCTACAAAGAAAAATGCAAAATACTATTATTCCTATTATCTTTCTAAGACAATATTTTATTCACATTTCTGAACTGTTTCAATTTGCCATGAAGTTTAACCATCTCTATTCTTTTTTGAATGCTAAATTAATTGGTACTGAGAACCTCTGACCTATTTTTTCTGTTATTTTTTCTTTTTTTAATCTGAGTCATGTCATTCTAGACAACCACCTAAGAAGAATCGGAAACAGTGAGTACTGTATTTCACCAGACGTTTATCTCCTCTCTGCCTATCTCATTTTAAAAAGAAGCTGTACTGAAAATGGAATTTGATTACAAAAGGAATCAATCTGTAACTCAGCAAAAAGCACCTCCTTCATAATTTACATAGCCCTGCTGCTTCACCCTAATTAATGTTCATCTGTAACTTATTCTTCCTGCAGCTTTGCCCTTCTAAATGAGTGAAAAATGACAGGAAACCTTTGGAAAGCAGTTTGCTATTACAGAAGAAACTGGATCGACTCATTTAAAGTCCCTAGTAAGAGTCTCACAGGTCTTAAGAAAATATTGTCATTCAATTTAAATAGGGTTTTATTTGATCCAGGTGCAGCTGGATATCAGAACGGTAATGTAAATACAACAATCTATTGTCAAGAGTGTAGGTGTTTTAATTTCTTGGCAGATGATATAAACCTGATCTTCCTGTTTAACTGGCAGGATAATCAGCATGCAACTGTGGGAAACAATCATTAATGTGATGAAATATGGAAATGAGACTCATGCATAGATAGAGGATGGAAGCGTAGTCCTGGGGTGAAGGACTGGATTCATGATGTGGGCTTGATTTCTGTCTCTGCTGCAGGCAGCGGTCTCTGTCTACAGAGAGAAAATACAGATATTTCCTTTCTCTCACCCTTTGTCTATTTATGGTTGCAAAACTCAAACACAAGGTCCAACTCTCATCTTTTGCACATATATAATCTAGGGCATGGACCTTGCTTGCCATGCAAATGCATAAGTATGAATATATATATGAATATATACTATTGATCTAGAGATAAAAGCAATGTTTAAATTGAGAGCAGGTATATCACCAGGCATATGTCCACCTTCTGCACTTGAAAAACTGGGACAGGCAAAAATCAAAATTCTTAGGAATGCAAAAATATCTTAGCAAAAGTTTTATAACATTTGGCACCTCACCACAGGGAATGATAGAAACAGTTTGATTAAGTGTACTTATTAACCTTGCAAGTTCACATTTTACTGCAATAGCTGTTTTCATCGCAGAGAAACTGATGTATATGTGCAGCCGAAGGAAGTGTTCAAAATCAATCGGTGGAAGCTAAAAATGACTTTTGCATATGCAAACCACATGCATCAATTCCTAGATAGTATTTTAGAAAAATCTATGTATATTCATTTATATTAATTACTGCTTTTCAGAAATGAACTCCAAATGTACTCATTATAAGGAAAGTTTTCCAGTGCTCCTGTTTTGCACATGAGAAAATAATTTGGCTAGGAAGGTAATTTATTTGAATCTTGGAAGTTTAATTTATGGCATACACATGAGGTTTTTCCAAAGTAACATTATTCCAACCCTGAATTTTAATAAGATGGAGCACAGTGCTGACTTTTATTTTTGATTGTAGTTCAGATAATTAAGATTACTTTAACATTTTAGACAAAACAGTGATAAGACCAGCAATATATATGGAAATGGGATTTGAGTTTTTGCTGAATTTATTTCTTATAGGTAACAGCAAAGCTCAAGTTCTAAGCTCACTGGCTTCATATCACAGAGCACATTAAAATTATGTTTCCATCTCACTTTTCTATAAATGAATTAACCTTATTTAATTTAAGCAGTGTGCAGATGGCCTTGGAGGGCAGCTCTTGCCCCCCAAATTGTATGTAGTGGAAATGCTCTGCTATAGCTCTAACAAGTCTGGATATGAAGGGAAATAGAGGAAGAATTAACTCTATCTGAAGGATATGGTTCAGGGTTTAGGTACTAATGTGAAAAAAATGGGATTCCTGGTTCCTTTTCCCTATTTCAATACATACTTTCTGTGTAACGTGTAAACACATCATTTAAGCCCAGGTTTGAAGCACTGTTTTTTGCAGGTTGTGTCTTAGTGCCTTGGAAAGCTGAAGAACCTTAGATGACAAAGTCCCCTTGTCCAGGTTCTTCTTACAATGACTCTGCACTTTGCAAGGTGGCAGAGCTCCCCAACCCAGTCCCCTGGACGACCACACAGAAAGACATGGTGTTTTCTCTAGTGTACCTTTGGAATTAAATCTTGATGCTCTCAAGGATACACAAGACCAAGAAAAGCAAATTTGTCTCCTATTATGCAGATAAGACCCAGTCAGGGTCCAGAACTGGGGACACAGTGCAACCACATAGGCTCCATGTTAGTCAATAAGGCTGTAACTATAAAAATCTGTCCAGGAAACAGTCTAGGTATTGGCATACAATCATCAGTATTTCAAAAATACCAAAACATTCCTGAAATGAGTTTGTCCCAGTCTAACTCTCAGTCTCCCAAACAGTTGCTGAGCATAGTTTGCATGACTGCTGGTCTACATGACCACAAACATTTCCAAGCATGTTTCCCTAAGGGTACATCCCCACTCCTTAAGTAAAGAGAACCAGGGAAGAAGATGGAACATTGGACCCTGATTCTTCCCACTGCTTAATTGTCTCACTCCGTGGCTCTGTTTTGGACCACTCTCATTAGTGCCCTCTAAGATGGATCTGTTTGGCAGATTTGACATGAGCCCATCTGTACTATTTGGCTTTGATCCATCACTGACCTCTTGTATTTAGCAGTGTTGGCATTCTCAGTGGAGGCCCATGGAAGTCCAAGACGAACAGCATCAACAACGACTCTCAAGGGCAATTTATTTTCAGTGTGCCTACATTAACTGGATGATGGGATGTAGCCATGCAGTTACTCCACCTAGTCCACAGAAGATGCCCAGAAAGAAGGTCCCCAAACACACTGTTTGACTGCCACCTAACCCTTGAAGTTCCTAAACAGTCCATATGTATCTCAGGTTTCCTTATGGGCAGTCTCTGAAGCTATCCACTCCTGAACTCTTCATGATATCAGAACTTATCTCACAACTATTTTCTAAGTACCTGATTAGGCCTTTCTCTGCACTGTCCATTTGCACAGACAGTTTTAGGATACCTGCTCACTGCACAACTGTCAGACAAAGTGCTGCAAACACATAAGCAGATTTTTTTTATTTTTTTTTAAATCAGAATTCAGTGCATTCACCCAGGACAAGAAAGGCCCAGGTTCCACTAAATCCTGTACCTGAGGGAATTTCTACCCCAGTGTTCAGCTGCAGACTACATAGGTGGAAGGTTTTCTCAATCTTTTCATAAAATCATAGTATAGTTTGGGTTGGAAGGGACATTTAAAGGCCATCTAGTCCAACTCCCCTGCAATGAACAGGGACATCTTCAACTGGATCAGGTTGCTTAGAGCCCCGTCCAACCTGACCTGGAATGTTTCCAGGGATGGGACATCTCCCACCTCTCTGGACAACCTGGGCCGCTGTCTCACCACCCTCAGCGTAAAAAATGTCTTTCTTACATCTAGTCTGAGTCTCCCCTCTTTAAATTTAGAGCCATTACCCCTTGTCCTATCGCAACAGGCCCTGCTAAAATGTTTGCCCCCATCTTTTCTGTAGCCCCTTTAGGTACTGGAAGGCCGCTACAAGGTGTCCCCGGAGACTTCTGTTCTCCAGGCTGAACAACCCCAACTCTCTCAGCCTGTCCTCATAGCAGAAGTGCTGCAGTCCTCTGATCATTTTTGTGGCACTCATCTGGACCTCCTCCAACAGCTCCATGTCCTTCTTATGTTGGGGACTCCAGAGCTGGACAGAGTACTGTGGGTGGGGTGTCACCAGACTGTAGTAGAGGGGCCGAATCATTTTCTGAAATACAGAATACTTACTGAACTAATTCACTCCACATCCTTGTGCAAGAGCATTCATTCTGATACTGGTTTTATTTTCAGTAAATATTTCATGCACAGTATCTGGCATACAGATATCATTGCAGACCAAATTAAGTTCTTCCTCCAAACTAAGTACAATATCTTTCAACTTACAAAAATTGGGACATCTACTGCAGGAAAGTGTGAGAGACCTTGTTCAGGTATAAGAGGGTTGTTAGACTAGTCCTCTAATACGTGCTTAGGTTTCACTGCTTTAATGCTTTATTACTTAAATGCCCTTACATATTTAATCCAAGCCCACTGGACAAATACAAACACAGAAAGTATATTCTGTAGCACTAAGTTCCCTTGAAACTCTGAAAGGAGCAGAATCCTTTCAAAAACTTGGGCCAGATCGACCAGGTTATTCCTGTATAGCAAGATTAGGCAAAGAGGTATGATCCCTATTCAACAAGCCCCCAACATTTTTAGAATATTTGCTTTAGATTTTCTTCCCACTTTTACAGGCATCGGGGTATTTTCCCTACCAAGGAACCATGGATCTCCTCACCAGTGCCCCATCCACACTTTCACACAACCCACTTTACAAACAAGCAAATTGCTCAGGAACAGCCTTGGATCAAGTCACACAAAAAAAAAAAGTCTTTAAGAGGAAACCTTGAATGTGCTTCTTTTTACCTTTGTGTAATGTTGGATAGATTAGTCGTGTCAAGCAGATAGTGCTATTCCACACCTCACCATCAGGTATCTCAAGACTTCTCCTTCCTAATGTGGATGTGCTGAGCTAAGTAACAGCTCGAAAGCAGAATGAAAAGTGTAAAGATCATGCTACCCAGTTTATTTATACTTTTTTGCTGTTATTTAACTTTCCCCTCATTTACAGTAATAAAACTGGGAACAGAACCAAGAGCGTGCAACAAAACATCCCCTTTTTGCTCCAGTATTGACATCCCTTCATTGTTATTTATGATTTAGCAAATATAGTAGAACTCCACAAGCTGATCATTAGCAGGATAAACTTGGCATTGGTACCCCAGAGGCCTCTTTGGCACATCGCTGTGCCATGGCAATAAATGCAACTTAGATGAAACAAGCTATGTAGGTGGACTTTGCCTTACAGCCTCCAAGTATCGTCCAAGGAGCTGTGACCCCGTGTTTCCCTGATCTCACCCTGCCAACAACTACCTTTGACTTTGTGTGCAAATAGAACAACTGTTCAATTCTTAGTGTCATTTGCTTTTCTTTAATGATATCCACTGTTCACTGGGAACCCTTAAAATGATATTGAGAAACTCAGCATTAAGGCTAGGCTCAGTGCTGACCCTGGGATGGGAAACTGGACACTGTGAAAACCTGCCTTTTTCCCACCTAAATGTTAAAAACTCACAAGACTTTGAAAAATAAGACTGCAATACTTGTTTCCACGTGCACTGAAAGAGCAACCTGACCATCTGCAGCACAGCAGGAGATATAGATGGACAAAACACACACCAAGAAAATTTTTGTCATGTTTGCTATTAAGGGAGGGGTCCTTGCAGCAAGACTGAACTTCTAGAGGCACTAAAGGAAGAAGTGCACACTCTAATTCATTCCTACCTTGATCTGGATATCCTCTAACCATAGAGACCATCCTAGCTGTAGACACCACGATGTTTCTTAGAGACTTCAACTACTTTGGTTATTCTGATTATCAGCTTTTTGAGATGGGGATTGTTTTTAATAGTATACAGCTACAGCATTTAGCACAGAGGGGCTGAGTACCACCATAATACATTCCTTAATAATAGCAACTCCCTACAGCTACCCTTGGCTAGCAGAAGGATCCTTTCTGCTTAAGCAGTGATTATCCAGTGGGCTTCAAACTCTGTTGGCCTTCCACCTGGGAGATTTGACAAGAAGAAAGTAATATAGGATTCAAAACTCACTCAGACTGAAATAAATCTTTGCGCTCATGGGTTTTTTTCATCATAAAATCAACTTAAAGTCTCATAAATTTGTAGAATGTATATTTGAACATTTTAGAAGGAAGAATTAAGTCCAAGATTTCAAAAGCCACTTTGTCTATCTATTTGCCTTAAAAATTCAGTTTGTTACCTGACTTCATTGTTAGTATGCTAATTACTTTGACAACATCTTTGAACATTGCTTGGAGGATTTGGTTTTATTCAAAAGCAGATGTGTGTTTGCCTTAATGTTTTATATTTCTTTGGGGAGCGTTTAGCCGGAGCATAATTTCTGTTCAGTTTGAAATCACATTTGTTAAGTTTTTTCTCAACTAAACCACAGCAGGGAGAAAACAGCTGCTTACATACAAACAAAACTAGAAAATATGAAGTATAATTGGGAGTACATGGTCATTAAAGCACGTCAATAGACCCCCTTTGAGGTGAGATTTTGGATGGAATGAGAGAACTTTTGTTATGCATTGACCATCCCATGTGAGTTACCCTACCCGTGTGCCAGAATTATTGAGTAAAAAACATTGTGTTCAAAAATCACTGAAGGTCATTAGCATAAAACTGTTTCATTGTGCTGCCTTCAAGCAATGACTCAAACCACCATATTTAGTTGGCTACAAATTCATTCCCACCCTTCATGAAACACGGGACCAGCTGCCCATGCTCTCCTTTCCAGGTCATGTTTTAAGCAACGGAGAGAAAATTTCTCTAATTCTGAGTATAACATAGTTCCCCCGTCTCACTAGTGAAGTATTCTTTATTTCTCTGGAATTATTTTGTCATATACTTTCCCAGCTACAACCCGTATGTTTTTCTAGAGCCACACAGTGATCTTAGGTATTTTAGTGACATTAGCCCCATATAATCCTAGTCAATCACTGCCCATGTCTGCACCAATTAACTGGAGGTGCCTAAGAACACTGAAGCCAATCCACATGGCCATACAGGTCCAGCAAATCCAGCAAAGGGCCATGAAGTGGTTCAGGAAGCTTGAGCATGTGAAATACAAGGAGAAACTGCAGGAGGTGGGTTTGTTCAGTCTGGAGAAAAGAAAGTCCATGGGGAATCTTATTGCTGTCTTACTACAGGGTATTACAGCTACGGAGAGGGTGTAGTGCAGACAGAGCTTGTCTTGTTTCTCAGGAGAGCCCAATAACACAAAAGACGATGAACACAAGCTGCAACACCAGAAATTCTGATTATCTATTAGGGGAAAAAAATCACCATGAGCATAATCAAATTTATGAAAAGGGCCCAAAGAGGGGATGAAGTGTACATCCCTGTAGATTTTCAAATTGTAACTTGAAAGCGCCCTGAGCAAACTTCTCTTAACTGGCCTCGCTTGGAGCAATGGAGTTGACTTGAGACCTTCAGAGGTCATTTGCAACTACAGATATTCTTTGATTCTCTGACTGCTGATCATCTGCACTGCAGAAGCTGTTTCACTGTTGGACAGCAGAAATTTGAGATGCTTGAGTTATATTTACATAGGATACACCATATTGACTCTGTGCCAAGGCACAACCTTTCAGCATTCAAATTAGTCTGCTATTTGGACCTATTGTTTATCCTCTCCCTCACTACATATACAGAATCACAGAACGGTTTGAGTCGGAAAGGGCCTTAAAGATCATCTAGTTCCAAACCCTCTGCCATGGGCAGGGACACCTCCCACCAGACCAGGTTTCTCAAAGCCTCATCCAACCTGACCTTGAACACTTCCAGGGATGGGGCATCCACAGCTTCTCTGGGCAACCTGGGCCAGTGTCTCACCACTCTCAGAGTAAATATGAGGGACATCATTGAAAGTCGAGTATATGCTTGTTGAGAATATGCTCAATGCACAGTTTAACTTACAGACACATAAATGAATTCTCCAAAACAGAGTAATTCTTATTGCTAGGGTTTCCACTTCCCTGCCACTCCGCCCTATCTGACCAAATAAACTAAACATTAAAAGCAAAGATTTTCAAAACCAATAATGTTAAGAGAAGGATTGTATCACACACATACACATACACAAACCATAGAATCATTTAGATTAGAAAAGACCTTTAAGATCATCGAGTCCAACTATTAGCCTAACGCTGCCAAGTCAACCACTAAACCATTTCCCCAAGTGCCACATCTACATGTCTTTTGAATACCTCCAGGGAAGGTGAGTCAGTCCCTTCCCTGAGCAGTCTGTTCCAATGCTTGACAACTCTTTCGGTGAAGAAATTTTTCCTAATACTCTATCTAAACCTTCCCTGACTCAACTTGAGGACATTTCCTCTTTTCCTATCACTTGTTACTAATGAGAAGAGACTGACCCTCACTTTGCTAGAACCTCCTTTCAGGTAGTTGTAGAGAGTGATAAGGTCTCCCCTCAACCTCCTTTTCTCCAGGCTGAGCAACCCCAGTTCCCTCAGCCGCTCCTCATAAGACTTGTGCTCCAGACCCCTCACCAGCTTCATTGTAGCTGCATGGGGTTGTTGTGACCCAAGTGCATCTGGCTAACTGGCCATCCAGCCAGTTTTTTATCCAGCAAAGCGTACACCCATCCAAGCCATGAGCAGCCAGTTTTCCAGGAGAATGCTGTGGAAAACTGTCTCAAAGGCTTTACACAAAACTCAGAAGTCATGAAATGAGACGCTTCAGCAGTTATCAGCACATTAAGTTATGACTTGAAGAGCTGCAATGAAAAAGAAAACAGCCAAACAAAAAACACTAGAGCTTTATCATCTTGCAACATCAGGATAATGGAGAGCCTGTACCTGCAGAGTATTGCACACAGCTCATGTCTCTTAGCCCACCAAAGATCCATGCTGCATACTGGACACATACTGATGTGTACGTAGGGCTAACTAACTAATAAAATACAAGTAGTGGCTTAGATAAGCTTCACAGCAACAGAAACGGCCGCACAAAAATTGGCTACATTCAGCATGGGATCAGCAAGAGTGAATGTGATCAAATTCACTGAGGCTTAGAACCTCCAAAGGGAGAAGGAGGCTGGAAGCACCAATTTGTCAAATAAATGGGCAAGAAGCAAACCTGAGACAGAGTGCACCACTGGCTAAACCAGCAGTTTAGCTATTTACTGGAGGATGTGGTTAATGGCCAAACCAACAATGCAAGTTATGTTTTCTTTTTTGTCCTCTGTTTCAAAGGCGAGGGAGAGGCAGGCCAGTTGCTCCTGCAAGTCTCACTGCATTTCATATTTCGTATTAGACAAATTGTCTTCTGTCCCATAAGAGATTTTCTTCCCATGTCCCATAAGAGATTTTCTTCCCAACAGCTCAGCAAAAGACAAAGCCAGTAAGTCAGGCACCAAGAGACTAAGAAACTGTGGATTTTAATCACTGATGCAAGCTACAGCCATACCCTCAACTGGACTTGGATCAAAGTCCATTCTCATCTTCCACCTCCACTCTTTAAAGGGAAATGCATATTCAAGAGTGTGTGTAAGCTGATCTCTGGACTTCTTTGGTGGGGAAGAGACTGAGAAGGGCCTGGGATCCCCAGCGTTATAGAGATGGTACTCTAAAGTTACAGGAAACCTGAGCTGTGTATTCCCAGGATGAATCCTCTCTGTATGGTCTACAGTCACGGTAAGAAAACATACAGACAGAAGGAAAGCAAGCCACAGCGCTTAGCATATTTAAGATGACTTCCAAGCATGTTTTTGTCCTCAAGGTATAGACACAGCTCACATCATTCATGCAGTGCCATGCAGAAATTTGGCTGCAGATCTAAGAACTGTTACAGGGATGAGACAAATGTAAAAGTATGACCTTTTCCCGGAGGACAGAAATACCAGTAACTGTACACTGAGGTTGAATTTGTTCCTTTTATCCCTGTGGATCAACCCACGCTGGTAGGTATAGCATTAACAAGTTTGCCAGCGTCTGGCCCAAGAGTATTACACAGCTGTTCTTCAAAACAATGGTGCAAGTTTAAGTATCACTTGGGCAGAATTGTCAATACATCCCAGTGTTTGTCTTTCTTCCAATCTTTATCTCTTTTCCATTATCCTATTTTCTTTGTTCCCTCATTTGTGCTCAGCTGGTCTTTCATTCTCTGTTCCTGTTTTGGCATCATTATTGTTATTACTTTTTCAGTATTTTTCTTCCCCTACCAGCTCTCATCTGGGCCATTTGCTTTGCCCTTTGTTTTATTCTTGTCTTCTGGACTGGTCTTGCAATAAGAGATGACTGCCCGGCAGGGAAATCTTTCATCTCAGTGTTCAGCTAGTAAACAAAAATGTTGAGCTGACTCTCAGGAGTCTGTTGGTTTTTTTCTCCCCATCAAACAGAACAAAGTAAAACACAACAGCTTTCCTTAGGTAAGCCTCAGAGCTCTGTCCTCTGCCAGGACACTCCTCGTAGATTCTTCTGGATGGGTCTTCTACATGCTTTGCAATCATAACTCCCAGTTTACCAGTACAGAGATTATTGTTGTGCTCTCCACGCATCGTATCATTTTATTTCTTGCAATTTCTCACTCTCCATTTAATCATGTTTCCTTCCTTTATAAAACACGTGAATATGTATTCATGGAATATGAAATTCATGGAATTTCATTTTTTACCAAGTTCCATAAGATTTTCAACAATGCATATAATCAGACTGAAGCATTCAGGATTTATTTAAGTTTTTCAAAAGGAATTTCCAGTCAGTTGATACAGGTAAAACTGTTCATTTCAGTTGAATAATGTTTGTCCTTTCAGTTGTATCTGTAGTTGCTACCTACAGAAACCCGGTATTTTTTTCCATTTCTTACTAGTGGATTTAGGAGACAAAAGAGAGATTGCTTTAATGTTAATTTGTCAATGCTTTTTTTTTTTTTTTTTTCCTGACAGATTGCCTGTTAAATAGATAAAATTTCAAGAAATGTGTGAAATAACACTCCAAGTCAAATGACAGGGTTCTGACCCTCTAGATCTGACATCTTACAGCTTGTGCTGAGGAGTCACAATTGCAGACACTTTCTTCTTGATAAAGTTTTTTCTGCTTATTATGTTTTAATGTTTTATGCTTTCCATGTGAAAGAAAAGTTTCTTTTTCTCTTCTTCTTTTTTTTTTTTTCTTTTGGTCTGCGTATAAAAGAAATATAACATTACATGAGCAGAAAAAAAGAATTGGTATTTGGTGAGAAATTAGGGTTGACTTTTGTGTTGTAAACTTGCTCTCCTGCAAAGCAGAACAACTGCTTTCCAAATAGCTGGTTCCTTAGGAAAACATCCAAGGAGCCTGCACTAATCCCACCTGCAAGACAGCTGCTTGGCTCACCCACTGGTTGGCTTCCCACCAATGCTTCTAGGCAGACGGCCAAAGAGAAAGGTCACCCGAGAGCAGCCTGCCAGGTGGAGGTGAGCAAAGCTGCTCATACAGCGAGGGAGCTGGATGTCATGTTGGGCAAAGAACACGGCAGCCTCCAGGCAGCCCGGGAATCAGCGGGCTAAATATTTGAAGTTTTCAAGTAACTTAAATCTAAAGCAACTTACAGCCAGGAATCCTGAAAGAAATTTACAAGATGTCCAGAATTCTGATGGTTGCTAAAAATATATCTTAAGATGCATCAGTACAGTAAGGCTTACTCCTCAATGATATTCTAAGAGGAAAAGGGGATTATCTAGGTAACTACGGGCCAGTTAATCTGATTTCACTCTCCAGCAGAGAAATCCTAAAGTTGATATGGGATTCAATTAATGAAAATTAAAGGTAGAAATATAATTAACACCAGTCAATACAGTTTTACAGGAACAGCTCATGAAACAGAATTGATTTTCTTATTTGACTTAATCGAGTATGTGAGGTTGGTAATAGATTTATTAAGGTGTTTGTTTGACTTGGCACCACGTGATAGTCAGCTGAAAAAATGAACTCTTCACAATATCATTGGTGCGTGTATTAAATGGTTTAAAGACAGCCTGGCTGATCTGCAGGAGAGATGTCAGGGAAAAACCATCATCATCAAGTGCAGGTGTTTCTGAAAGGATTCAGCTGGATTTGTATTATGTGAACCATACCTACAAATGAATATATCTCTGAACTTGGAAAACAGTGACTTGGAGAAGGTTGATGGGATGGGGTGCACAAGCAGGTCTCCATGAACTCATAGAAGCCTGAGGGGAAAAAAGGGAAACATATTCCCTTGTGTTTATAAACAAAGACAAAATCAATAGGAGAGAGCTGATGCTACCATGACAAGTTGTAAGAGAAAACATGTCAGTAGTTCTGTCCTCCGCCTTTTGTAACACGTAACAGAAAATTATACTGTTTACAGAAAAGGGACACAGAAAAGTTTTGTAACCTAGGCGGCGATGCCTTAGCAATATTTGAACAGATAAGCAAATTTCAGGTACTAAATGGCTTTTTAAGTGTGGTGCAGAAAGACTGAACAAAAACCACCGAGTGAGAGACTGAGGTCTGAGTGAACATATCAACTCTTACTCTCATTTTACAAAAGATCCTTCTTAAAATGCACACCCTGTTAAAGAAATAGATCATATCGTGTTAGAAAGAAACTCCAGTTAGGTTATTTGCAGCTGTAGGACACTTAAAAGACAGATCTTTCTCTTCAGCAAATAACCTTTCATCTGATTTTGTTTCTTTCTGCCATATAACACTCTGCGTTTAAGAATACTCCACAGTTCACAGATTAATAAAACCCAGCCTGTTGTTAATAAAAAAATCTTTCTCCTTTGCCCTTACTAAGTTGATGCTTATGCAAATTACATCCAAAGAGATAGTCTTTGGATTAAGATTCCCCACTGATGGACGGGTAATTTATTTTCTCCGTGGCAGGTAATGCCACCCTCATAGAGATGCTTGAACGCTGGTTCAATTTTCTTGATCATCAGTAGTGAAGACATCTGTTAGCCTGATTTTATCCAAGAACCCTGCAAGAATTTTGTTATTTTACAGAGTTTACCTATCTGATCTTTGCTGATGCTATTGCTGCTAGAAGATGCAACATCACTACAATGGTGTTTAAAATACCAGCTAGGTCTTATAAAAGAAGTCTTGCCTTCCATGGCAACTATGGGGTGGTGTTGGCTAATCGACAGATTGCCAAAAGCCACGCAGACAGAAGTGTGGCACGGCAGCTCCTTGGAACAGGCAGGAAAGCATTTACCATGAATTCACCAGGTGTCAGTCCTGGCTGCCATCTGCAGCCTGTAAAATATTATCCCTACAGCCACAAAGGATCACTTGATGGCTTATTACCCTACAGCCATAACAAAAAAGTGTTTTGAAAATTATGTTTGTCCTGTGATTTTTTTTTATAGGTGAAAAAATTTCCTCTTTGAACACCCTTAGAGATGCCAGACTTCGTCCAAAATGAGGGAATGCCAATACCCAAATGCTCAAAGCCACTATATCTTTGCTCAGTAATGGAATCTTTCCCTTGGAGGACTTCAGGGTCCATCAGGGTTTCAGAAAAGAAACAATGCATGTGGCCTTTTCCTTGGGATGTGCAAAGGTTCCTTTTACATACAACAAACTGCCAGAACTATGGCACTGAGGTAACCGGGCTAAAGAGTTCATTTATTCTTTCTTCAGTCCTTCCTTTGCGCTGGGACAATCTAGTAGCATTAATTGTCTCAAGAGGCCTTCCCACAGCATGGATCTGCATTTCCCAAACGTGGGCAAAGCTAAGGAAGACCCCCTTTGTGCGTCCCCCATCTTTAGTCTATTTCATAGGAATGGAATAATTACTGGTTTAAATTTAGTATTATTTAAATTAACGTATCCTCTAGAAGCCCCAATCACAGTTAAAGTCCTGTTGGATCCGAGACTTTTCAAACTCACAGTGTCTATCCCTTTGCACAAGGACTACACAATGCCAACAGATATACAGGGAGCAGAGCAGAAAAGCGAATGGCTTGCCCAGGTAATTCAGCAGGTCAAAATAAATTACAGCTCTCTCTTGTCCTCTAAACTGTTGCATATCCATCAGGCACAGCCCTTCTAAAGTGCTTAATGTTCGGTTTTGTGATTTGCTGTGGAAACATCTAACTAAAATAAAAGCGAGAAAAGCCCTCTGAACAGAAGCGGTCTTTCTCCTCTTTAATAAAGAAATAACCCAGGTGGGTAGGATGGCTCCCAAAATATGTTGTTGATGCCTTTCAGAAATAATCTTGTATTTTAAATAATTTCAATAGCTTTATGTAATACTGTTGGCTGTTGTTTACCCGGTGTTGCTCTGATAGCAAAGCAGTTGGTCCCAGCAGCTGTCGGAGCTTTCAGAAAGTAAGACATGAGTTTTCGGCATTGTGTTTTGTATACAGAACCCAGCTGCTTGCCATTGTTTTTCTCTTCTACATCTCCCATTCCTTCCTGGCCTTGAGCTTTTAAAATGCAAGAAAAAAGCCATAGAAAAGGCAATAAGCCTCATGTCTGGATTGAGGCAATCCTGTTATTAATCCTGGAAACAGTATTTTCATCATTATCTGATTCTGTGGCATCCTTTGCTGTGGAAAGGAGGAGCTTTTTTAAATTAGCCGACTTTTAGAATCAGGCAATAAAACAATTAAAAAAAGAGAGGGAACTTACAACTGAGGTGAAGAAGCACGTGCTGATGGAAAGTCATTAGCTTGGAGATCTTGCTCAGATCTGCTACTGAATCATGCTTGTCAAGAACAGGTTGTTTTTTTATTTCCAACGTCTGTAGACCAGGCTCTAAATCCTTAGTTAGAAATCTTCAGTAAAAACCATCCAGAGGTCAACAACGTTTGTCTCTGTACTCTACGATGTTCTACCAGTGTTACAGAATATGCAACATTTCACATATTCACTTCAGCACCTGAAAAAGAAAGAATCCACAAAAACCTACAGGAAGAAACTGTTTCTAAGGCAATCTTCATTGCATGCTGCTTATGCTGAGGAGTATGTAAATTGAATAAAGCCATGTGGATATGAATAGGTACGTAAGTAGACTTCTCAAAATGCATTTATAAAACAGTTGTATAGAGTCAATCATTTTGCAAAATTTAAAAAAAAGAAAGAAGTTTCCACCAGGTTAGCTGTTGTAAGGGTCTAAACCCTAAAATAAGCATACGTAGGGAAATTTGACTTTGTATTCCAACACAACCCTGTGATTCAGGAATATAAGATAACGTGTATTGCATTTACTATGAATGTGATCACATCTAGACAACATGAGGAAATGTAGAAGGACATCTCACCATTTGTGAGAGATGTAGGAGGACATCTCCACCATCTCAAAAGTGGAGACCTTTGGAGGTAATGAATAATGATGCAACATGAGAGCCTATAGCTTTGCTTTCATTCTGAGAAGAGAAATGAGACACCTGACTTTTGGGAAGCAAGGCAGTAGTTCATATCAAAGCTTTAATGTGCTATGCAAGTTCCAACAAAAGACCTTCTTTGCAGAAATGAAGACTGGAGGCCAAAAAGGAAAAAAGAAACAGAGGAATCTAAAAAGGAAAAAATCAGTGATTATCATAAAATGTAACATATTTTCACTTTCACAGCTAGAGAATTTCCAGGCAGAGAAGGGCAGCAGACCTTGCGTTACTGGGAACTGGAGACACATCTATACATAACTATGATCGGAAGTGTTTCCACATCAAAAGTTTCAATTAAGAAAGAAGGGGTCAGACAAACTTTTCTTAAGTTTTTCTTCAAATTTTCTTTGCTTTTCAGCCTCAAGGACAATAATTTGTGAACTAAGCTCTACTGTGTATAAAGAAGGAGTTCATAAGCTTTTGTCATATAAGGTGGCCACAGCTTAAATTGTTAATGTCTGTCTCAGAATAAGTTCCCCTCTCGTTCACACAGAAATGGGCAAATTTGCCTCTCCTTCAAAGTGAAATGGACCACACCTCTCATTAACTTGGCATTTGATCACACACAGCAGGTGTCATCCCGCTTACAAGGAAATGTCGTATTACGATAATGTGCTCATGAATATTAATATGAAGAACTGTATTCATGAAAATTGATGCTAAGTTATTTATCTTCTGTTAAAATTATGTAACAGATAGAAATGAGGAAGGTGGGTAGCAATATATATGAAGAGCCTGCACACCATGGAGCATCAGATCCCGCCCCTCATCTGTGTCTCACAGAACCTAACAAAACTCTTCTTGATCTGCTCTTCTCCCCTCTTCCAGACTGATTTCCTCACAGTCATGCAAGGAGGGAGCATTATGTCATCTTGATTTTCACTTCCAAGCTCAAGACATCATGTGGCATTATGAACTCAAACTTGAGTAACATTGGCCCGGAGCTAATCTGCACCCAACTTTTCCGTAACCATTACAAAGGGAAATGGAGATATTTGCAGATTCACCAGAAGTTCTTTGTTAAACCATAGATCCCAGTAATGAAAGAATAAACAACCAGCAACTGTATTTATGAGACCATCTTAGGAAACTGCAGTTAAAGTCTGTTTATCATTGCTCCTGTATACTGCTTCCAGAAGCTTAACTTTAATGAGCTATAAAAAGGAAAACAAGCTATTTCCAAACAATTCTCACAATTTAAATAATAATTAACAAATAAATCTAGCAACTATAAAAGAAAATAGCAAGTAAGAGATGGAGCCCCAGTCAGGAGAGTATGACGTGTGCTTAACCTTGTACAAGAGAGCACAAGTCCAAACTCAGCGCAGACAAGAACCAATCCATTTGTGCCTGTGGAGTTACACCACAGCCATGCCAGCTCTTAGCACAGCTCTTGTGGACACCCATGGGCAGAATAATCCACTGTGCTGTACTGGAGATGGAAAAGTGGAGGCTCTGGGTCTGGATTTGGAGAGGGTGCAGATGAGACAGGAGGTACCATCCTGTTTCCAAGGTGGATTCCTGAACCATGGACATAGCATAGTGACCCCCAGCTCTCTGCTCTACCACAGAGCCACTTATCCTTCACAGTCTTTTTTCCTACTCCTGCCCAGACATCTGGACTTTTCCCAAGGCATCCTAAGTATTTTCCCTAATTTTGCACTTTCCAGGCAGAAATTTTGAGACTGGGCTGTAGACCACACACAAATTCCCTCTGTCTTGAACTGAGAATGAATCACAGATGAGGAAATCCACGTCTTTCAAGACACCTTCAGGTGTTTTAAAAGTGCCTTTTTCTTTCTGTGAGCCACGAGGAGTTTTCTGAAAACTCATTTAGGAACTAAGTGTCTCTATAAAGAATATCGAAATTGTTGAAATTGTTATTTCACCCTTTAGCTCAGTCTGGTGCGATGCTGTGCTCTCACCTCTCCGCAGAAGAATGTAAGAATGGCCATAGTGGGGCATGCAAAAGTCCATTTAACCCAATATTCTCCATCAAGGCAGTCAAAAGCAGATAGCTAGAAAAAACACAGTAATAAAAATAACTGAGGCCATATATAGTGATATTTCCCTGACATACTCTTCCAGCCTCCATCACTCTGTGGCTTGAACACACTTCGTGCTTAATAGCCCTTGAATGAATATTTCTCCCATAAATGTCCCTAATTGCTTTTTGAGAGCATGTAAACTCTTGACATCCACAAAATATTGTGACAGTAAACTCCACAGTTTAGCTATGTGCTGTGTGTTCTTAACCTGACACTTGATAATTTCACTTGATACCCTCTCGCAGATGTGAGAAACAGTGAACAGTATTTTCACAGTCACCAAAGGATTACAACACAAGGGACCAAACTTCTCAGACCTCAGATGTAGCTTAGCCACTGTAGAAAGAAGAGCGTAACATACGAAACTCACCCCACAGGTTATATTTCAGATATTCTCCTCTATTAAACAATCCCTATGGCCTATCTTAAGCATTCTCTGATACAGCATACGGTTTTGAGGTCATCACACTCTTCATCAGCTGTCAATGTCTTCATCTGATTGCGAATCTGGACCTTAATCTATTTTGACCTGTGTGTAAATTTTACTGTGTGCTTGCTTGCCTCTTTCAGTACCTAAATATTTGCGAAAATGTGACTTCAAGTATTGGCCCAATGCCATTCCTGGGCAAATCAGTGCTGATCAACCTGGGGAATTGATAAATACTCCAAAAATACTCAAAAAGGAATCCCAGTCTTTTTACCTCCCCTGAAGCAGCAGCAACAAAAGCACTGCTGAAGCATTAACAAGTGCATCTCTGGTTTATATTAAGGAAAAGAGAAAACATAATGTAACAGGCTTGGAAGGAACATAAAATAAATGATCATGTTAACATTAAAGCAGATTAAATAAGTCACAGTACATTAAATTACTTTGTCTGGCTTTGTACACTCGTCAGGTGCTGCTGGGCTGAAACCCATATGGGACAATTCAGTTTCCCAGGGAAAACATCGTAGCATTGAAAGTTCAAATTTGCAGAGTCCTGTGGGAACTGAGACTCCAAGGCATTGAAAACACTGATTTTTGTACCTGAATAATGCGTGTATTGAGGAAGTGAGGTGTTTTTCTCTTTACACTAATGAGTCTGTATATTTGGAATGCATGTACTGGGAACAAGTCCATAAGTTTCTACTTATGCTGAATATTATGCCACCAGGGAACAGTATAATGCAAAGTTCAATTAGAAATCAGGTTTCAAAGGCAAGGCATTTACATCACGGCATCAGATATATGGGTAGTGAAAAAACATTTACTACCACCTAGATAACAGTGCTCTTTTTGAGCTGTTTCACCCCATTGCTACTATGCACATTGTCTTGAGTTTGTCAGTTTGCTTGTCAGTTGTTGGTTCTCAGTTAAGAAAGATTTATTTCTGCAGCTGTTATTCTAGCTCTCCGTTCCCACTAGGAACAAGTAGCTGACACACCTTTGTAGACCTCAATTTTAATGTTTTAGTTATTTGGTTTTTTTTAACAAAGATGCAATCCATGTATTTAAGCCAATTATTAAAATATCGTTTAAGTGCATCCACACTGAAAGCGCTGAGGTGCTTTAAGAAACTAGTAATTTTGCTGCATAATACATAGTGCATCATCCCTGAGGAACAGAAAACACAGTTCCCAGCTTAAAATAGGGACACAATGATCTCCAAGCAATCTTGAATGGAAGGTCGTAAGGAACTACATAAGGCCCAGATTGGTTAGCTCATACTCTTCGGACATCCCACCATTTAGTCCAGAATTTACTGCATGACATTGCAAATTTTATAATATAATTATAGTTTTAATTATAATTATAACTTAAAACTTTATCTCATAAAATGAAAGAGGCCAGGAATGCTGTTCTGCTTTGTTTCTTATGGGCTCTGCATAAGGGAGCATAATTCAAAGGATTGTTGCCTGCATTTTGTTCATGCAAAGAAACTAGATAGCAGGGTTTGAATCAAAATGTGATCTTTATTTTTCCCCAAAATTCTTAGAAAGTTGGATAATTTTTTTGGCAGCTCCAGTTTCTTTCAGCTCTAGTTTGTCCAGTGCCAGGCTTTCCAGCAAACCATGACTTCACAAGAACAGAACCAACAATAAACCCCAGACTTCTTGTTCCAAAACACAGAGGTTACATTTATACAGATAAATTACATTTATGCTACATTTAGACTGATGAACAGCACCAGGAAGTATCTTCAGGGACTGGAATTCAATCAGTTAGACGGGGAAGATGCTGTAGCAATCCCTGGCCATACTTTTGGCCCCACCTGAGCAATTCCTGGGAAGTGTTCAGGAGTTAGCACGCACCAGGGATCATTCTCAATAGGCAGTTTGGATGCAGACGCCCTGTATTGAAGGCTAAAAGGTTTTAATATTATGTACTCGAGTCAGTTCATGCCAGTTGTCCTTATCACCAGAAAACAATCCTAAGCGTATTTAATGTACTAGTAGATAGGTAGCCGCAGCGTCCAGGCACCTGAGACAAACATAAATTGTCTTGTTGCAGTAAATTTTAGATAGAAGAAATATTTAGATCCTATGACCAGAAGACAGTTGTTTACATAGCCGGTGTGCTGGTACTACACTTGAATTAATTAATAGAGCATCCTTATCTGATTCCTTTCTCTCCAGTTAAAGAATCCCTGTTTCAGGAGAAAACAGCCTGTGCGGGTACACGGTGAAGCAGGATGTATACTGACTGTGACATGATAGGTACGTGTAAGTTACTTAGAGGGCGTTATTCTCGCAATGAAGCATCGCAAGACTTCTTCAGTTTTGTCTGGAGTGTGCTGGTTTCATAGGACTTTTCTGCCTATTCAGTTTCAATGAACACATTTCAGTGTCAATAGTTCTTAGAGCATCTGGAGTTTTTTCTTTAAAGTCCCAACCTTTAGGTGCCCTTCATCACATGAAAATCTTCCATTTCAGTGCTGATAATGGATTTTTCTAACTCTTGTGATTTCAGTGGAAAAATAATGAAAATGCGAGCCTTGCTGTCTTCAAAACCACTAAGAAATAGCAAGGATCTATATGCTACCTAACCATGATTCTTACTCAGACTCAAAACTGGAGGTGGGAAAGGAAATATGGTGTTATTTATGAATGTTGAGGCTGCACAGCAGTGCAACCTAGTCCTAAGTACATGATGTGGCTGAGTTGATATGCCAGTATTAATTTATGTGTTAGTATTATTCTATATGTTGCCATTGTAGAACAGTTCAGTAGAGCTGCTAACCTCCCTGGAAAACGGTTTCCTCTGATCTCTGACACTTTTTCTTCATTACAGAATGTTTTTGATTTTTATAACCACGTGAAAATAAAAATATTTTTGGAAAAAAAAAAAAGTGCATTTTCGTTTTACAGCAGATCCCTAAAGAAGGCTTTCTCTTTGCTTTATGTCACACTAGCCAGTCCTTAAATCCCTAGGTCAGCGTGGGAACAAAAATGTTGATAAACAGCTGGCAAAACAAATAGACAAAACTGCTAGTGTGTAAGCCGTTTATCTGCTGTGGCATCATTCGCTAAACAAGTCCCTTTGCACATTCCAGATAGGTCTTGATAAAATGTTTCTTCCCTTTGCTGCAACATTACCATTATCTGACTGGCCATGTAATAAGCATGAAAGTTAAGTAATTATATGCTTGATTAGTGAATAATCTTTTCCTGAGCTGCACTACAAAGTCATTTGGTTCATATTATGGCTTATTACAACATTCTGTAGGTACTAATTCGCTGTGGGTATGTATAGGTACATATATAAGTAACCTGGGATTACCATCTAAAAAAAATAGTAGCAGCCTGCTGTCTGGGGTACATCAGTTGCCTCACACCATGAGACATTTATAAGCATATGGATTATTTTCTTATATTTGATTACTGGCAGAAGGGACTGCACCCTGCCGGCTGCTCTGCCCTCTCTGCCGGCTACTTGCAGCGCGACCCTGAACTGCCTCCCATGACCCCCTGACTACCATTGACGTAGCCTGTAAAGGCCCCAGTGGTGGAGCTGCTATTCAAATAAATACAGACTTGTCCTACCCTTGAAAAGCTTCCCATCTCCAACCACGGAGTCATCAGCTGTCTCGGTGCTAACTGCTTCCTCCTTTATTACAGTATCTTAAAGCATAAGCCTCAGCCTGCTCCCAAGCCCACGTCTGCCTACCATCCCGCTTGCACAGATGCGAGGTGGGTGTAAAGGTATTACCTGTGTTTAGAGCAAAAATATTGTTTACATCCTTCATGTGATTGCTATGAGGGGCAGATTCTCTCTGTCCTCTTGTTTTACACTACTCTGCCTGAAATATCTGGGGGGTTTTAATATACAGCGATGCTCTTTCATCAGTATAACTTACTTTGTCATTCCTACGTTATTTGCATCTTGAAAATTCAGTGCCTCACTAGCTACCATACGAATCAAGAACATGAATATTTTCTTTTAATAAGAGACTATCATCAAGTTCATTTTCTTGATTTTTAGATTTCTGGAATTTGTGCAGGAACATATATATTTGGTGTTCTGGTTACTTATTAAGTGCCCTGCTTAAACGAGTTCATTTCTTGAAACTGCTCATCTTCTTTGCTTCATCATTTTATTAACTTCTGTGTCAATTTCTATTTGAAGGTGAAGACTTTTTGTGACAACATCTTTCTGATGTAGACTATACCAAACCTAAATATTTCCCAAGTTCCTAATAACACAAAACCTTCTTTGTAACTTTTTCTGTATCACACACCGAGATACTGATTCTGTTATCCCACCCCTTTGACTGGTCCTGCCCGTGTTACTCAATGAAGTTCAGAATGAAATCAAAGTTTTTGTTGGTATTTAATCTCCTGTGTTTAACCATTTAAATTGGGTTCCAAGTCATCTCTCTTACTCATCTTATGTTGCTCATCATATCCTCATCACCA
Organism: Vanellus vanellus; assembly: GCF_965231255.1. Lineage (NCBI taxonomy): Eukaryota > Metazoa > Chordata > Aves > Charadriiformes > Charadriidae > Vanellus > Vanellus vanellus. The sequence continues at coordinate 216,257,640 of NC_138905.1, read as the reverse complement.
TTTCTTCCTAGCACTCTCCAGTTTTTTGTTTTATGCTGATATTTTCCTTCTCTTCAGCAACCCAAATCCTTCTAGAGTGAGTGTTCTCTGTTTCTGAAGAAATCATCCATGTCTCTGCTTCCCTGATCACCTCCAGTGGCTCCGCTAAGGCACAAAAGAGAATATTCTGGCTTTGAGGGCGACAGAATGCCCTCACTGCATGCTCAAATACTTTAAGGGAAGCATTAAAACAGTCCTGTGTTTTTTAAAGGTGTTTCCAATGACATATGTATAGTGAGAAATAGTTTCATTTGGAAGACTTCAATGTTTTGCACCTTACAGATGATGCAGCACATCAAGGCACACAAAACTGGGACTGGGCTGTTTAACTTCTACGTTAGCAACATGGACAGTGGGATTGAGTGCGTCTTCAGCAAGTTTGCCAATGATCCCAAGCTCTTTGGCAAGGTAGACACACTGGAGGGGAAGGATGCTATCCAGAGGGACCTGGACAGGCTGGAGAGGTGGGCCCAAGCCAACCTCATGCAGTTCAACAAGGGAAAAGGCAAGGTCCTGCACATGGGTCAGGGCAATCCCATACACAAATACAGGCTGGGCAGAGAATGAATTCAGAGCAGCCCTGAAGAGAAGGACCTGGGGGTGCTGACTGATGAGAAGCTCAACATGAGCCAGCAGTGGGCAATCGCAGCCCAGAAGGCCAACCATATCCTGGGCTGCATCAAAAGCAGTGTGGCCAGCAGGGCGAGGGAGGAGATTCTGCCCCTCTACTCCACTCTGGTGAGACCACACCTGGAATATTACATCCAGCTCTGGGGCCCTCAACATAAGATGGACATGGACCTGTTGGAGCGGGTCCAGAGGACGGCCACGAAGGTGATAAGAGGGCTGAAGCACCTCTCCTATGAAGACAGGCTGAGAAAGTTGGGGTTGTTCAACCTGGAGAAGAGAAGGTTCTGGGGAGACCTTACAGAGGCCTTCCAGAATCTGGAGGGGGCCTACAAGAAAGCTGGAGAGAGAGTTTTTACAACAACATGTAGTGATAGGATGAGGGGTAGTGGCTTAAAACTGGAAGAGGGGAGATTTAGATTAGATATTAGGAAGAAATTTTTCACTTTGAGGGTGGTGAGGCACAGGAACAAGTTGCCCAGGGAAGCTGTGGAGGTCCCATCCCTGGAGGTGTTCAAGGCCAGGCTGGATGGGACTTTGAACGACACGGTCTAGTGGGAGATGTCACTGCCTGTGGCAGGGGGGTTGGAACTAGATGATCTTCAAGGTCACTTCCAACCTAAAACATTCTATGATTCTATTAAAAAGTATCTCAGGGATAAAATTTGATCCTCTTTGACATAGCATTTTTATACTTCAGGACGTTTCCATTATTATATATACATTGTTGTATGTATATGTATAGTTGTACATGTGGCATATGTTCAAGAAAATCCAGTTACTTTAGAAGAAAATTATTTTGATTTCGATGCAGCCAAGGCTTGCCTGTTTTTTGCAAACTGGTGCTTATCCTTAGCTGGAACAGAAAAAGGTAAATTCTCAGTAACGTTTGCAGAGTTACACCAATTTACAACAAGTAAAAATACTGCCAATGCCTTCTGGGGAATAAGAGACCAATGCAGAGTTCTTGTCTGACCTTTCCAGGGAGGGCATTATTAAAGATTTATTCTGTCCAGAATTCTAATTGGTTTCTTTTGGTGACCTTTCTGGATAATGGCAATGTTTTTCTCAGACTTTACAACATTCTCAGGTAGGGAATTCCTTCGCTGCCCTGACATAGCAACTGAATTCTAATCTGCATCCAAACTTTATCATCTTCTTTCTGAAGAATTTTTTGCTGCACTCTTGAACAAGAGGATTTTAATTGTGAAACTTTTTTTTTTCCATAAAGGCTTTCTCTTATCCCTGAATCCTGAAAAAAAATACCAAACTATGGATCAGACCAGATTTAGGGAAGTATTTAAAGACACAGAAAAAGCCTACTGAGATTTAAAAAAGCAGATGAGCAGGTGATGCACTGCTAGTGACCAGCTACTTAATTGCTTTTGGCTACACCTCTATTGACCTTGTTCTGTGTGTCCGGGTACCAGGCTTGGTCTCTTTCTTGCATCTGTAGTGTCTGTGCGGTGCAGGTCCCAAAGTGAATTACGTTCTTTCCCACACCAGGATTTCTTCAACAGTCAACTATTAGTTTTTGTTCTACATTGGAGCTAGGAAGCTCCAGGGATTATCTGTATCTGTAGTATGGATAACCTGAGTAGAAGCTCTGGAGAGGGTCAACTTTATTGTTCAGATACACCCTCTTGTGAATCTTCTCACTATTCATTATGAAGCTGCCTGCTTGTTTAGGTACTTAGGGAAGGGTAGATCCTGAAACATTCATACTTAACAGCCTTCTTGATCCTATTAGTAAAGATTAAGTTTTTCAGTACTCTCTGGAGCTACTACCTGTATTGCTATCTGCAACTCTGCCCCACGTTTAAATGAAAGCTAGAAGGTAACATCTTCCTTTTTGTTATCTTTTCACCACCAATATTATCTGACTCCATGTAAAACCTTCCTCGTTGTGGTTTATCACTGACCACAAAAAGAAAAGATGGAGGATAAAAAGAACATGGATTTATATAATTCAGCATGGGAATAATAAATTCATCACTTAATCTACAAACCAGAGTAATCTCATTCTTCTCCACACTGTTGTCACCTCTTAAAGCAAAATACTTGTCTCTCCCATTATCAGTTAAAAGTGTGAAAATTTATTTCCCGTTACTGTATGCAAATACATCACAGAGAGGTAAACCTAAATTATTCCGTGAAAGAGAGATGCCTCTAATGATCAATGACAGAGACTAGAGGGGTTTATTCTGATTGTAATTTCCCACAAAGAAAAGATAATCATATTCAACAAGTAGTTAAAAATGTGGTATTTAAAGGAAGGTTTTAGGATATCTGACCACTGGTACAAATTAATTGAAAGAATATCCTCAGACACTCACCCTTAGATCCATAACTGTCTAGGAATGAAGTTACCATGACTGAGGAGAAGCACATGATATTGCAAAGTGAGGAGAGAAAGTTACAGAAACACGGGGTAACTCAGATTGGATGGGGCCTCAGGAGGTCTCTAGTTCAACCTTCTTCTTGAAGCATGGTGACCCATGAAATCAGACCACGTTTCTCAGGGTTTTAACCAGTTGGGTCTGGAAAACATCCAAGATCTGAGATCTCACAACCTCTCTGGACCCCTGTTCCACTGCTCAACTGTCTTCATGGTGAAAAGGTTTCTGTTCGTATAATTTGAACCTCTTTTGTATCAACGTATGCCCATTATCTGTTGTTTTCCCACCACACGCTATACAATGAAGATATTGGCTCACCTTTGCCAAACAGCCAAATGCCCACCCAGAGGCTCACTCACTCCCCCTGCTCGGCAGGGTAGGGAGAGAAAAAGGATGAAAATGTTCATTTATTGGGACAAACAGAGGGAGATTGCTTACCAGTTGCTGTCGTGGGCAAAGCAGTCTCAGCTCAGGGAGTCCTAATGCGTTCTCCTAATGGTAGGATTAACTACACTTAATACAGAAAGAAAAAAAAAAAAAAAGTGGGAAAAAGCTGGGCAATAAGACTGATGAGAAAGACAGTTAAATAAGCAGAAAAAATAGTGATAGGATTTATCTGAACCAGAGAACTCATTGCATTTGGACACAGTCATTCATACCAAATAGGGGAGGCAGAATTGTTGTAGAATGGTGACTGAAACATAGCTGTTGGAAAGTAAATCTTGCTGCCAAAATGCATCAATAAGACAAGCATAGTAGGATACAGCCATACACAAATGAGGCAGGGAATAGCACAAATGAAAAAGCATGGGTTGAGGTCAGAATTTCTTTCAGGACAGATTGTCAGAAAGGTCCTATTGAGACAGCGTTTGGGATCTGATTGAGAGAGTCATGCAATATGACTGTGGCAAAAAGTCTTAATAGTACTGGAGAAAAAAAATATTGCTGAGGGGTTGCTCTCCCCTTGGAAACTAATTTCCCAGATACAGGTTGAAATCCAGGACAAGAAGGTTATTGGGAGTACTCATCATAGATTTATGAAGGGTAAACCATGCTTGCCCAGCCTGATAGACGTCTACAATGAGATGACTAGCTCCATGGATGAGGATAGGGCAGTGGATGTTGTTTATCTAGATTTTAGCACGTCTTTCCATTCTGTCTCCTAAAATATCCTCACAGACAAATGAAGGAAGTGTGCTGTCATAAAGAGGGACCTCAACAAGGTGAAATAGGCTGGCAGGAACCTCAAGAAGTTCAACAAGGAGACACAGACATACCCAAGTGAGTCCAGCAAAGGGCCCCAAAAGTGATCTGAAATGGGGAGAGGCTGAGAGAGCTGGGACTCTTTAGCCTGGAGAAGACAGGTCTCAAGGTGTTATCTTTTGAGTGTGTATAAGTATTTGATGGGAGGGTGTAAAGATAGAACCGGACTCCTCTCAGTAGTGCTCAATAAGTCGACAAAAGGCAAGGGGCACAAATTAAAATACAGAAAATCCTATTTCAACATGAGAAAAATAAGTTTTACTCTGAGGGTGGTCAAGAGTGGGAATAGGTTGTCCAGAGAGGTCATGGAGTGTCAGTCCATCTGCGGAGACTATATACAGCCCTGAGAAACCTGATCTGTCTGATCCTGCTTTGAGGTCTTCAGGGCCATGGACCTGACCAGACATAGCCCTGAGAAATCTGCTCTATCTGACACTGCTTTCAGGTCTTCAAGACCATGGACTTCAAGACGTCTCTTCCAGCCCCCATGATTCCTTATTTTACTGTTATAAACAAAGAAAAAAAAATCATGCTACATTTTTTTTTCCTGGCAAATACATTGCCTTCTTTCTCCAGATGAAATGTAAATAAAAGATTGGATATTATAGACTACGGGATTTTTATTTAAAACATTAGATTTATCTTTCTTTTTTCTCCCTCACTGATTTATAGTTTATTTGGAAAACATTTTTATTGAAATTCTATGAAGGTGAGTTTGTTCCATATCATTCTACCATGATCCCATTACATGTTAGCCAGAACAAAACCTCTCAACAAAATTTAAAGTTCTGTTCCTTTGTATATTACCTCCCATTTTTACCATTCATTTCAGTTGTAAAATATGTAGCCTCCTGCCAGCATTATTGTGCCAGCTTGCCATATGAATGCTAAGCAGGCAACAATGATGCACTATAATTACAGTGCTCGAAATGATTGGAAATAAATTGGCACTCCAATTATAGATGCATGAAAGAGGCTCCAGTATATCACAGTCAGTCCATTAATTTCTAAAGTAGCTCAGGCGATCTCACTATTTTAGTGACATTCGTTATTCACCGCTGCAATGAATCACAGCGAACAGTGGGGCCTTCAAATTAACAAGTTGAAGGACATTCGAAAACAAAAGAACTTAAACCATTCCATGTTACTTTGTGCCCCAAAGAGAAAATAACCTCCAAAAGCAATATTGGAACCTATTTGTTGCATTTTGAGGAAGAAAATGTTAATGTATTTTTTGGTCTCACCCGATGTCTTCAGTCAATTTACACAGTATTCCAACTGAGCAGGGGAATAATTGTATGGAAATCTGCACAGTAAGCACATCCACATTTCTACAGTGTACTACAAATATCTTAATGGGAAAGCCAGGACCGTAAATGTAAATACTGCATGTTACATTTGCTTATCTCAGCAGGCTACTGCTCTCAGGATAACACACTGTTAAGTTGGTATTGGTAAACCAGTGCAGGCGAGACGAGAATTGGGCCTGTCACAAGCACCCATGGTGAATTCAGTCTGTACAGAAACTTAACATCTTTAATATTTTCTGTGCACATATTCAACCCAGTTGCTCCTTTAGGTTGTCCTAAGCCTTAAAAACACTTTGTCTTCCCCTGATCCTGTGCTGTGAAAGGTTACTGTCAACCAGTCATTAGCACAGTGTCTCTGAGGAGGCATCTACAGTCACCGGAGTAAAGGAAAAAGAAGGAAGAAATAACATCACAGAAGGAGAGAGGAGAAATGAAGACATGCAGACATCTACCAACGTCCCTGTAGCTTGTCTCTACCAGCTCTGTCTATAGTCAAGGTGGGAGGATGAAGAGAGATATATGAGCTCCAGACCTCTGGGGTCCTTCACACACTGTACAATCCAGTCCCCTCATCTAACCAAAGACAGTACCAAAGACAGTCTGAAAACTGAAATACTTTCCATCTCTTGTTTTATGCACTGGGTAGTGGAAAGGACAGCAGCAACCCCCTTTCAGTAGGATGATGCCTCTCGGCACTGGAAATAAAGACCATCATCTGAACCCTGCAAACACTCCTGCAGATCTAAACCCTTCAGCGGGAGTTTTAAATTAGAATAAATATTTATAGGAAAATTAAAATTTACTTCAAAGAATGACTAAAAGACCAAAGCTAGTCATTACTGCCAAGTCATCAGGGCCTGAAATTACAATTTAAATGTTAGTAATTCCCCATTGCTCTTTCAAGGATTTGCAATTATGTCACTCCAGATTAATAAGCAAGCAATGAAAAAAAAAAAAAAAAAAAAAAAAAAAAAACAGCTATTCTGTGCAGTCTCTTAAAATGACTGAAAATATAAAATGCAATGTCACATTCACCCTCAGGTATACTGGATGAGCTTCTTGATGTGGAAAAAATTTAAGCACTAAAATTCTTCCTTATGCATATGCCTTTACTCAATTTTGTGACAATCTTTAGTATTTGGAATTAAAAATAGCTCTTGAAAATATTACTCTCTGTTGCCTTGTTCTATTACCTATGCCAAGATGAAGGTAACTATGATGGCTGCTCAAGGAAGGTCTTTTAGGTGACAGAATGCCTGAAAATTATGGCTTTTGTATTACTGGCATTATTACTGGCACTCAAGCCAAAGACTTCCAATTTAGTCAACTGTAGCTCATAGAAATTGAAGATGGGAAAAGGGAAGGTGAAAGTGAAACAGAAAATGGAGAAGGAAAGGAAAAAGGAAAAAGGAAGAGGAAAAAAGGAAAAAGTTGAGAGTGTCACTTCTATATCAGTTCATTCAAGCCTCAGGTTTGAGGAAAGAACGTACCTAGGTCATTGTATTAGTCACCAGTACCAATTTTTCTTCCAGTTTGCCTAATTTCTTTTTAAAGCTCTCATCATTTTTGGCTGTTACAATGTCTGTTACAATGAGTTGCAGTGTTTAATAAGGCACTGTACGATAACGCACTTCCTTATGTTTGTTTAAGCCTCCTAACTTATTTCACCTGATACGTGTTCATTTTTGTCCTGAAAGAGGAAATAAAAAAATTAAACATTAAATTATGTCATTTTTCAATTTCCTTGTTGTAATTTGTAATTTTGTCTTTGATTTATTGCAATCTGAAGTAATTGCAATACCTGCAGATGAATCTAAGTAAAAATGACAATTTTATTTTTCACAAACAGCCAAACATGTTGAAATGTCCATAAGATATAGCATGATTTCATAACACCTCCTATTTCTTTTCCAAATTGAAAAATAATGAAAAAATTACCATCTATCCATCACTTTCTCACTCTGATAAACACAGAAAATTTAAAATGGCGTCTCATTTTAGAATGTCTTGTTGGCAAGAAAGTTAAAGTGCAAGAGAAATAGCTTCACTTGAAATTTTCTCATTTAATATTTCAAGTTTGGACCAAAATTCACTGTCTTCTTGTTGTGTCTCAGGTAGGGCACAAAACCAGCAGAAAACCTACCTCCCAATGCCTAGTCATGTGCATCAGTTCAGGTCCTTGAGCTCTCTCCAGGTTCAAAAAGAAACAATGCCCAAATCTGACCTGTAAGGAGGAGAAGACAAAAACTCCACTAGTAAGTGGTATGAGTAGTCAACTCCCTAGCTCCTTAAAGGGTGCAAAATAAGCAGACACTAAAGTGCTACGCAGTAAATTATTTGCTACCTGTATTCAGGGATCACGCCATCTGTCCTCAAATCAAATAGATTTGATTTAGAAGCAGCAGTGATTCCCAAGAGACAAGTTAATGATGAATTAAGGAGTCTGGAACACTGAATTTTCCGCAGACCAGAGTACTGACATGGGAAATACTAAAAAGTAATTCTTTGATCTACAATTGAGTGAATTTTTGATCAGCAGCTTGATCTGAATCCTCTTCATCACTAATGTGCTCATGATACTGATTTTTTTGTCCGTAAATTAAAAATCCTCTATCTGTATTTTTAGAGCCAGAATTAGGTTTAGGCTTTTCTCTAGTACTGTCTTAGTACTAAATGCATGTCTTTTTTTTCTGAGATAGGACAAGGAGTAATGGTTTTAAACTGAAAGAGGAGAGATTCACACTAAATAAAAGGAAGACATTTTTTACAATGAGGGTGGTGAGACACTGGCCCAGGTTGCCCAGAGAGATAGGAGATGCCCCATCCCTGGAAACATTCAAGATCAGGTTGGATGGGACTCTGAGCAACCTGATCTAGTTGAAGATGTCCCGGCTCATTGCAGGGAGGTTGGACCCGATGCCCTTTAAAGGTCCCTTCCAGCCCAAACTATTCTATGATTCTATTTCTTTCAATAAATTTATATTTCATTCTCATAAATATAGTGTGCAAACCTGAAGTGCAGGTCAAGCACAAAATTAATGTCACCATGCTCTATGCAGACATTTTTAGAAAACTAGTGTAATATATTTCACAAAAAAACTGAACGCACCTTAGAATTGTGAGTACTGATCTTGTGCAGTTCTCAAAATGGGGCAAGCAAGGTGACTGGGATAAGACGGAAAGTCTGATTTGTGAACTTTGTGTGATAATTTGAAGGGAAACAAAGGAAAAATGTAAGTCAGCTTAATAAAAAAGTTAACAGAAATATAAGTAATGTCTACAAACAAAGTTTCAAGGAAAAAACCCAAAATTTTCAAACAAGTTTGCATGTTGTCCTTCATGAAATTCAAAGTGTGACTTGCAAATATAACTGTATTGATGAGACTATATTGGATATTTACCTCAAACATAACAAATTTGTAGAGTAGTGTGAAAAAAAAAAACACCTAAGCTGACTGCAAATTGTCTGGTAGATCTCGAAAAGCAGCTTTCATCAAGGAATCACCTTAATGGGATTTTGCAGAAATCAAGACAAAACAATTTTTTTCAATATTTTCATCACATCTTTAAAGAAACTATAAAACTATGGCTTATAAAACTAGCAGGAGGCACTGTGTGTTAAATCACACTGAAAAAGCATATGCAAATGAAGACTGCTTTCGAGCTTTTTGCTAGGGATGTTTTCACGCAGCTGCGTATAAAGATATACATCAAGAAATAAGAAAGGCCCTGTTGATAAGAATGTGAGACTTTAAACTGAAAAGCTCTGTTTCTGAGAGGCTGGGGTTTCATCACCACAGACCAAACGAGAAATGAAAACAGAGTGTTTAAAAAGCTGCTTTACAGCTTTGAGCTCTTCCAAATCTCTTCTTTAGCAGTTCAGAAAGCTTGGCTCTAGCCCGTCTCTCACAATGCAAAGTCCACTGTCAAATTTGTTGAGAATCGGATCAAGTCCAAAAGAGCACTTTACGTTTATCGAAGTGCTGTACAAACATTAACTAATTGGACCTCTATCATCAGAAACTTCTTGGAGAAAAGGAAAATGAAAACATCGTCTTTTTAATAATCGTTGCTTGACCCAACCTTTCACACTAAACCTAAAATCCCATGACTAAAGTAAAAAAGCTTTTTATTTTTAACATTTTATTCTCTGTTCCATCAACTTGGATCAATGTGTTTGGAGGAGGTCACTGTCAAATTACTGACATTTTAGATGTACAATTTAAGCCTAATTAAAGGTTTGATGGAACTTTCTCAGTAAAATGAACTCATTCAAATAGGGGATAATTTAAGATCATTCACTGAGGACCTTTACTTCTTCCATACAGAACATAAAATTTTTATTTCATCTTACAATATAAATTAAACTTGATAAAAGAGGTGTGGGGTTTGTTCCAAACTTAGGGATTTATATAAAATGTACAAGTTAACATTATCCTTTCCCCTTGGTGGTACTATGAATTATGTTTCTGCCAAAATTCCAGAACTTTAATATACTACAGCTTTCTGAAAATACCCTTCAATCTCATCGCTCTCTGTTGATTTTGGTACTGTGTTAGTTTCCTTGTTAAAAGTCCAGAACTATTTGAAGGACTTCTATGGTTCTTATTAGAAATGGTATCCCAGACAAAAGAGCAATTACCACATGATAGTTTGATGTTTTTTTTTTTCTGCCTGGAAGGTCTTAAAACTTACACCAGGATAACATTTAAATCTGAATGCTGCTAAACTCTGCTAACCTCCTTGTTTGCTCACCTCCCTGCAAAACCAATTTGCAGATTCCTATTTATTCAGCACTCACCACCAAACTGCCTGAGACAGCATATTGCTTCTTTGCCAGATTACTTATTTTGACTTCTAAGTATTTTGTGCCGATTTTGAGAACCCATTCCTGATTTTGTGTTAACTGTGGACTCCTATGCCCACACGTAAATGACGTGTTATCACAGCACATTACAGGCCAGAATTTGAACCCTGCACTTCCTGAATGACAGTTACATTGTCATGACATGTTAATCAGTGAGACCAGAGGTTTTTTGGGATCTCTTCAGGTCAAGGAGATAAGAAGTCTTTGATGTTTGGGAGTACATCTTGAGATATGCTGAAGGATGCTAAAGTCAGGTTGGACGGGGCTCTGAGCAACCTGATCTAGTTGGAGATGTCCCTGCTCATTGCAGGGGGCTTGGACCTGATGGCCTTTCAAGGTCCCTTCCAACCCAAACCATTCTATGATTCCATATGAGCAGATTTGGTTTGGAGGTGGAGCTGGAACAGTTCAAAAACATTTGACTCCTTAGTGCTGGCTGCTTTGTAGAAGGTAACCCGGTGCCCTTCGGCTGGTGGCAGTCAAGCCTGTAGTACTCAAACTACTAAAGGACAGAAGGAGGGAGCAAACAGCAAAAGGAGTGTAATTTATGTATGTCTTGCACAGGCACGGCATTTTCTGAAAGTCATGTGAATACATGACTCTCTCCCAAACATGCCCCAGTAGCCAATTTAGTGACAGAATATTGAGTCAGACGCAGCTTTGGTCTATCCAATTTGTATATTCTTACATTACATTTAAAGTGAAATATTGCAGCTGTCTGGGAGAACACTCAATCTGCCTCACTGCAGAATCAGCGAGATTAGCGTGCACCCCTTTTCACATTTTTGTTTCTACTTATTGAGGTATGAAAGTGTTACATGTAAGAGCTGGGGTCCGACATGCAACATGAGCATCTGATCTTTGTAGACAGTAAATTATCCATGGCCCAGCAATGTGCCCTTGTTGCCAAAAATGCCAATGGAATCCTGGGCTGCATAGGGAAGAGTGTGGCCAGTAGGTCGAAGGAGGTCATTCTCCCCCTCTACTCTGCACTGGTGAGGCCACAACTGCAATACTGTGTCCAGTTTTGGGCTCCCCAGTTCAAGAGGGACAGGGAACTGCTGGAGCGAGTCCAGCGAAGGGCAACTAAGATGATGAAGGGATTGGAGCATCTCCCTTGTGAGGAAAGGCTGAGAGAGCTGGGACTCTTTAGCCTGGAGAAGAGAAGGCTGAGGGGAGACCTTATTATGGTGTACAAGTATCTAAAGGGTGGGTTGAAGGAGGATGGAGCCAGGCTCTTTTCAATGGTTCCCAGTGACAGGACGAGGGGCAATGGGCACAAGTTAGAACACAGGAAGTTCCGTTCAAATACACGGAAAAACTTCTTTACGGTGAGGGTGACAGAGCACTGGCACAGGCTGCCCAGGGAGGGTGTGGAGTCCCCTTCTCTGGGGATTTTCAAGACCCGCCTGGATGCAGTCCTGAGTAATGTGCTCTGGGCAATCCTGCTTTGGCAGGGGAGTTGGACTAGATGATCTCTAGAGGTCCCTTCCAACTCTGAAAATTCCGTGATTCCGTGATTCTCCTCTGTGCCAAAACAGTGGAGGGGGATCTCCATTTCAGACCTCATTTACAGTTCTGCTTTGATTTCTGAGTGCTTGTCCTGAGCCTTGCCTGGCAAGAGCAGCTCATGCTGCAGCATTAGCAGTCCTTGTCCCCGTATGATGTTCGTGGTCCTCACTGAAGCCTTGTGCAGTGCAGCTCCAAAGACTATGTGGCATTGCTCCTATGAAGATCCAGAATAAAATGCTCTCCCTCAACTTCCTGGGAAAGACTTGGCCCACCGCTATTATAATTATAAAATATGCAGGAAGCAACATTTTCCAAGTGTTACTAGGCTGGAATAAATGAGATATCCCATATTATCTGACTATGGGCATAAATTGTTTCATTCAGAAAAAGTCTGGAATCCATGACTGAATTCTGTAACTCTGGCTAGTCTCAAATAAAGCAAATTTTGTTTCTAAGTTTATACATACACACTTAGTGAGAGAATAAAATTAATGGTTTCTTTGTTTTCAGCAAATTAAATGAGAAGGAGAAAAGAATTGCTACGGAATATGTTACCCAAATGCTTTTCTAAAGACTCTACGGGGTCTTTTACTTTGGAATTAAACTGAATTCCTCTGTTTTCCCTCTTTTCTGTCAAAAGTTAGGGCCTGATTCAGAGTACAGTCAAACCAAGAGGATGCCTCCATGGATTTTGATGCATACCAGGTCCATTACTGCAGTGTTTGAGTACTTTAAATGAAAGTTACCATCACTTCTTCAGAGGTTGTTTTTTTAATATTTCTCCCATCTTTCAAGCATTCATCTAAATCAAACGCCAACCATTGTGAAGCTACAAAAATACCACCTGAGTTTCTGCCCCTCTAGTCCGCTCTGGTGAGACCCCACCTGGAGTACTGAATCCAGCTCTGGAGTCCCCAACATAAGAAGAACATGGACCTGTTGCAGCAGGTCCAGAGGAGGCCACAAAGGTGATCAGAGGGCTGGAGCACATCTCCTATGAGGACAGGCTGAGAGAGTTGGGGTTGTTCAGCCTGGAGAAGAGAAGGCTCTGGGAAGACCTTATTGCGGCCTTCCAGTACTTAAAGGGGCTACAGGAGAGCTGGGGAGGGACTCTTTATCAGGGAGTGTGGTGATAAGGATGATGGGTAACGGTTTTAAACTGAAAGAGGGTAGATTTATATTAGATACTAGGAAGAAATTCTTTACTCTGGGGGTGGTGAGACACTGGCACAGGTTTCCCAGAGAAGCTGTGGCTGCCCCATCCCTGGTGGTGGTCAAGGCCAGGCTGGATGGGGCTTTGAGCAACCTGGTCTGGTGGGAGGTGTCCCTGCCCATGGCAGGGGGGTTGGAACTCGGTGATCTTTAAGGTCCCTTCCAACTCCAACCATTCTATAATTCTATGATAAATCACTGAAGTATGACAGACTTATAGACAAAGTATATTTATTCACTATTTCTGGGTATGCATCCATCATTAGCATTATATATTAATGAAGACATGAAGGCACGGGACAATGATGTTTTGGTTCATGGGAAATCAGTGGCAAACGATTTGTAGTTCCCTATTCTAAATACTGTCCCACATTGCTTCTGATACAGGCATTTCAAATGTTCAGCCGTGACTGCTGATTTGTTCCTTTCAAAAGTTTATGAAGTCCTTGATCTGGAGGTCAGTAAACAAATATGAGAGCTGTAACTGAGTTCAAATGCAGTGTAACGGGGAGTTAATTTTCACTGCCCTGTCTCTAGATTAATCGGCTGAGGACAAAGATGAATTAAAGAATGTATTAACAGACTGATATAGCAATGCAGAAGCTATATTTATCTATCTCTGAAACCATCAACTCCAACAGCTTTATTTGAACTCATTTTCTCCAGTTGGAATAACACATGCAGTGAACTTGGTTCCTGAACATCAGATATACGCTCACCCACATTACATCCAGCAGCAGCGAATGAACCAATACCAACAGAACAGTTTCTTCTGATGCTGGTTTTGCCTCAGCAAGAGAAAAAGAGAATTAAGCAGATTTGTGATACCTTATTTACTAAAGTGCCAAATGCCATCGCAAACCAGGACTAATTTAATTTGATACACCTTCCAATCTCTACAAAACTCAGTCAAGTGCAAAATAGCCTCTTTGGCTCAGGGATCAGGGGCAGGCTGAGGACCTACCGTGCTCCGCAACTGCTGAAGCTATCACGCTTCTCCAGTGCAAGCCGTTCAGCAGCTTTGCAAATGCCCAGTGAAGTCAGAAAACCAAAGAAACAGCAACAGAGGGAGAGGTACGGATTATGACTTTTCAGAGTTTCAAAGCTGTTGCGTTTCCACCAATCCCATAACTCTAATATTAGCTTGGATTAGCTAGCACTTCCGCAAGCCAGAAGATGGCCTAAAAAAGTGGGGAAAAAAAAAAGCAAACAAAACCTAGAAAACCCCTTGAGAGATCCCAAAATAAAATATAGTTCCTCCTTATAGAAGCTGTGCCTCATGGGAGTCTGATGATCACAGCGCAGACAAAAGACGGGGTTCAGTCCAAGACCCTGAACCTAGCACAGTGTGACGAAACGGGAAAAAAGACTTCACTGTGAGGTTCAAATTAACAATTTATTTGGACTTCACTCACAGGTCCAATGCGTCACTATTGCAAGTTCTAGGTGTACAATGGCGATTACACTATTGCAGTTTAAAAGAAATTAGTGGGATACACTATCGCGAGCTACAAATGATCCCGACAAGTAACAACACAAACCACAAGCGCGCTAGATATTAATACCTTAAACGAGTGCACCAACTACAAACTTAAAAGCATGCTATATACCGTACGGATGTTTCTTAGTCACTTACCTTCTCTCAGGTAAGGTCGCTCAATCCCTGGGAAGTTACCCTGTACAGCGTCCTGGACGGGGGGGGGGGACACGGATCTCCTACAGGCCAGCTGTATCCTTGGAGGATTCCCCACTTTTCTCCCCAAACCCTGCGGTTTATATTTCCTGACTCTGTGAGGGTGCAGGATTGTGCCTAAGTGGATTATATTTACCTCTGGTGGTGCGATAACTAAGTCTCTCTTGCCAATTTGTGGTGTCTGGCGCTCAAAGTCACGGGAATAGTGGTGGGATGGGACTCAGGGCATTTTGTTTGTCCAGGGCCATTTGGTTTCGGTTCTCATATGAAATCTTGAGATAACCCCAGGCTAAGCTGTTTTGCAGCTCCCCCCAAGTTATCTCTGCATAGACAAGGCAAGGCGGAGATGAAGCTTAGTGGGAGGACAACTCCCTGCATCTCACCTATTGTGCTCAGAAACCGGTGTGGCTGCGTGCTCCCATACCCACAGGAATGAGGACGTGAGATGCTCATGGATTTTTTGGAAAAAAAAATATCTGTTATATCAATTCTGCTCTCACAGAACTAAGTGGAGGTCATGAAAAAGCCCTGGGAAATACATTTTTCAGGGAAATAAGTGTGTCATTCCCAGAGTTTTTGCAAGATGTGACTGGGATGTGAGTATCTGGGTATTACCTAAAAGCACCTATAGAGTGGTAGCAACATGAAAGCAAGTATCTAAAGAAATAGGCTCCTGCCTGCAAATATTTGTAGTCTACCCTTCAAGTACTAAATAACATCACTAAAATCACTGGGAAAAATGTTTATTTCAATGTTTCTTCTCCTCATTTTTAAAGGGAACAATTTTCATCATTTTACCACACTCTCATCAAGGTCACAGTAAGTGGGAAGTGTTAATGGAGATAGCACTGAAGTTAGATACATTCATACATTAGGACAATGCAGTGTGGAGTGTATAAACATTTCACTCTGCCCTTAACCCCAGAAAGGGTTGTATTTCAGTAGTGTGAAATTATTTTACACAGATAGTACTTTCTTTAGTGCTTCCTCTATCATTTGTTAACCAGCTTTTAAAAGAGAAAAATGTTCTTTTTCTGGTGATCTATTTTTTAGAAAGAAAGGAGAAAGAACTTCAACAAACAAACAAAAAGCCCTTGAGAGCTGACGCACTAGCTAATGGCTATGCTAAAAATCTCCACTTACGTTTAGTTTTTAATATGGTCTGTTCTCACAGGTACAAGAAAACAATATTTAAATCCAGATGTGACGGTGTGCTCCACCACCAATTTTACCTTTTATCTCCCACAACCATGCCCAAGCGATAGCCACCTGTGGTGATCACAATGGTGCATCTAGTCGTGATGGCTGCAACTGGCTCAACGTGGTTTCAGAGGGACAGATAACAACACAATGGCCAGGGCTAACGAGCAATGTGCCCTCCTAACCACAATGCTGGTAGTATGGTCGATGTGTAGATATGACTATAAGTCAATCATCTTACCCCCATAAACAGTGAACAGCCCAAGAGCCCTTTGAGCTCTCCTGCACGGCAGCGGGCTGCACACCAGGATCTCCCCTTGAGCTGGGACGCCTCTCAAGGTTACTTCTCGAGATTCAGAGATTCCTTGCCACAACAGATCCTCGGTAAGCGACTAACAGCATGATAAAATTTGAAATCTTAGCTAAGCGATATAAAGGAATGATTGTGCATATATAATCCTTTAGACATAAACCAGTGACCAAGTCTGGGGCTAGGAACGGATCCAGCTCCACCGAGACTGCTCTCTGAGAAGGGCTTTAGAAGGCAAGGGTGTCCTTTCTGAACCTCAACTCAATAGGAGGGTCTCCCTGATAGTTCTGCCTGACCCTGTCCTTTATGCAGTAAATAACCAAGTGTGCTTTGCCATTGAATCTTGTTAAAACACTGTCACATTTACTATCAAATTTTGTTAAATCCCTGGTTTATATCAATAAATGTATCTGTCTACGAGTGAAGATCATCACTCCATCTGCAACACCAGTCCACTGGACAGAATAATTCTTTCTTTAAAGTTAGACTTTTCTACCTTGTGTAAATTCTTCTTTACTAGTATGAATTAATTATCCATAGAAAGGAATAAGAGGAGTGATGTTCCTACTCTACAGCATGACATAATCACAATGGAACTAGAAATTGAAAGGGTAAATCTTGTAATGAAAGGTGACATGCTTTATACATATATAAGTACTACAGAAAAGATGATATTAACATTCCCCAGTTTTAATAAGTTCTTGATCCTGATCCAACTGAGAATTCAGAAGCCCAATTGCAATCTAATGCCCTTCCAGAAATAGCACAAAATAAAACTCTGATGTCATTAACTTCCCCATGGGCACAGTAGCATGCCCAGATTTTTTTCTTTCTGAGGAGTTAACTCAAAGACTTTGAACATTACAAGAACTAGGCCAACATGTGAGGCTAGGTCCTGCAACAAGCACATGCCGCATGCAGGTGATGGTATTGTATTTATGAAAGCCCTGAAATCATTTTCATGTAGTCCAAACTGGTTTTTCACTACAGAGTCAAGGTAACAGCAAATCATCCCCTCCTTTAATGGTACTTTGGAAATAAAGAGGAAAGGGACCCAAAGACATGCTCATTTTTCATGCACCTAGGAAAGAACAAATGAGCGGACAGCACTTAATTCCCTGCATCAATATGAAACATCTAGAGAGACAGAGTAAGCTGAAGCAATTCCCTTCCACTTGATGGCCTGGAGGGAGAACATAAACTAAACCATAACTACAAGAAACAATTCCCTGAGCAGAAACTAGTCAGGTCCCCCAAAACTCCAAAGAACACCAAGCCTCTGTTGAGACCAATGTTGAAGTTGAATTTCAGGCCCCTGCTATAAGTGGTGCTACGTTTTACACACAGCATCTCTCCAACTACAAATTAGATCCAGCTAATTACCTGTTTGACACCAGGCAATGTGTCAGCCTGGTGTGATCCTTCAGCTATCACACTTCCCTATTACTGCCCCTCTGCTCCACTCTCGTGAGACCCCACCTGGAGTACTGCATCCAGCTCTGGAGTCCCCAACAGAAGAAGGACATGGACCTGCTGGTGCGTGTCTAGAGGAGAGCCACGAGGATGATGCGAGGGCTGGAGCACCTCTCCTATGAGGAGAGGCTGAGAGAGTTGGGGCTGTTCAGCCTGGGGAAGAGAAGGCTCCGGGGAGACCTTATTGCGGCCTTCCAATACCTAAAAGGTGGCCTACAGGAGAGCTGGGTGTCATGGTTTGGCCTCAGCCAGCAACAAAGAACCACGCAGCCGCTTGCTCGACTCCCACAGCAGTGGGAAAAATCGGCAGAAAAGGGCAAAACTCGTGGGTTGAAATATTATAATTTAACAGAACAGACAAAGGGAAGAAGAAAGAAAAACAATAACACCGATAAAGGAATATAAGAATGCAATTACAGTACTGCAGCGCACCGACTGGACCCGGACCCGGACCTGGACCCGGACCACCACAGCCCGCCCCCGAGTGGCGACTGATTCCCTCTCCCCGGCTAGCTCCTCTTAGAGCTGGGCATAGGTCACATGGTATGGAATACTTGCCTCCCCTGCCAGCTCCTTGGGGAAATTAACCCCATCCTTGCCGGAACCAGGACACTGGGGAAGGACTTTTTACTGGGCATGTAGCGATAGGACGAGGGGGAATGGCTTTAAACTGGAAGAGGGCAGGTTCAGATTGAACATTAGGAAGAAGTTTTTCACTGTGAGGGTGGTGAGGCACTGGCACAGGTTGCCCAGAGAGGTTGTTGAGGCCCCATCCCTGGAGGTGTTCAAGGCCAGGCTGGACGTGGCCTTGGGCAACCTGGTCTAGTGGGAGGTGTCCCTGTCTATGGCAGAGGGGGTTGGAACTAGAAGATCCTCAAGGTTCTTTCCAACCTAAACTGTTCTATGATTCCACCACATGGTCTAACCCAGAAGATGCAGCCCATATGGGTTGATAAGAAGTTAAATAACCAACTGATTGACTGTTGATGTATTTATTAGAAACAATAGCTTGTGGGAATTCCTATCTCTGACTCAAACATCTCATCAGCCATCAGTAACAGGAAAAATTTTATTATGTCATTTCTGCCTTTCCCTTGCCTGTTACCCATTGCCAGCTCAGCCTGTATGGAGGTGCAGGTTCACTGCAGCAGGTATCTGTAGCTGTGTCATACTATCAAATAAAACAGGGACTGGGATCCCTGTCTGACTCTGAAGCCAAATGGCATCAATTAACATCCATCTACATTTCACAGAACTTGGCCTTGGATCTCTTCTGGACCCCCCGTGGTGTCCCTAAGACTTTATTATTTCACTTTTTTTTCTGTCCAAAGCATCCAAAACAAAATGAGGCTGTGTCACAGTAAAAAGGTTTGGATGTTACGTGTGTCCTGAGACACATCATGAAGGCATGTAGGGGTATTTGAGAGCACAAGAGCTGCTGAGATAGTCCTGAAAGATTCTATAGACTGGAGGGCTCATGGACTTGTCTATATCGTTGACTAAGAATGGTGTCTGACAAGTGGTCATCATCTCATGGTGTACTAAATGGACAGAGCCAAACCCTTACTTTGGACAATTCACACAAGCTCATCCCCTAACCTTACCTGATTTATACTGTAATTTTATACAGCCTTATATTATTTTTATACTAATAAACTAAAGAGTGCCTGAGCTCACTCTCTGGCCAACAGTGAGACTAGCTGGCACCATCTGGCCATAAATGCAACATTAAAAATCCTCTTCCCTTCAAAAAAGGGTAGCCATAGCAAAAATGACTTCAGGGAATGTTTTCTGGACTGCACCAACTCCTGAACCTCTTGAACTAGTTGGGATGGCTAAAACTGCACCAGAGGCTTCCTCACAGTTTAGCAGAATAGACAATCAAGTTGTATAGCTCTGGCCCAGGACTTGGCTCTGTTTTAATTGCAGTCAATGACTCCTGGCTCCCTTTGCAATCTATTTTATAGCTACTGTAAGAGACAGTGGTGAGGAGACAGAGAGAAAGGGAATTATTACATGTGTGGATATTGCTTTTAGCAAAACTGTAAAATAAAATCCTGCCGTTCTTCCAACATTGGGGATAAATTTGTCAAATTGTTAAACTCACTATCTATGCCTGCTCCTTAAGCACTGTGCCCCTATAAATTTTAATGTACTTCTTTTATATCAAAGGTATTATTTGGTATAAGTGATAAAGTGACACATTTGGTAGCTTTGTAAATATACATTTGAAGAATCCTGGCTGTCATAAAATAACCAAGCTGTCAGATTGCAAAGTCAGAGTGAAGCAAGGTGGTTAACTGAAATGCGACTCCCATGAAGAATTTTCTTGTCACTCTGTATATGGAGGCATCTGCTGCAAATACAGACTCTCAAGTCAACAGACACTTTGATCGCAGGATGATTTATGTCAGCCATCAAATGTCTGAGTGGTAACCACACATCTGTCACCAGGACAATGTGGCATAAAAGAGAATTTAATTGCTTTTGGATTATAAATAAAATGAACATTGCAGGAATAAATTACGAGATCACTGTTAATTTGTTGATTGTGCTATCAAGGGCAAGAAAAACTATTGGGCATAAAAAACAAAGTTATTTTATGCTCCTAGGAGGTGTAGTTAGGAACGTTTTAATAACAAATGGCAACAATCTCTTTGGTAGGTACATACAATCTGAAAAAAAAAAAAGTCAGTGTTGATGAATCTGGCACGTCTGTCTCCTGTTTAATCAACTCTTGTAGGTGCTAATGGAAGAAACAATCTGGGATAAAGGACTTGTGAAAGTCAGCTATTAAAGATATATTTAATATTTAGATCAGCTTTTGCCATTTTCTTCCTCCCACCCATTATTTAACACCAATGGCTTGGAAGAGAATCATTTCTGAGAGAAAACAAGCTGTGTGCTCACCACTGTAGAAGCTTAATTTGTGCACAATGTCCAACCAAATTATGGGTGTCTAGCATACCAGGATGATGCAAACAACCTAAGAAATTCACCTATATTCCCCGTTTGGCCAGTGGAGAGGGACCTGGGCCTCAGCTGGGCTATAGGGGTTGGATTTAAACAAATATCTTCATGAGCAAAAGGTGTCCATGTTCCTGTTGCTGTCAGTGGTTAATAAGGGTTTGATTCAGTTGCCATAACATAGTGTCTAGTGTCCTTTGGGTTCCACCAGGGTACCTGAGACATCTACACAGGGTTGACAGAGATGGCTCATGACCTCTTGCCTTCTGGATTAGACAAGGCGGGATTCCCCAGGGCACCAAAATGACACCAGATGCTGATGTCAGTGAACGGAATCTGGCCCCTACTCAGTAAGGACAAGCCAATCACTTTATCCCTTGGCATGGAAGGAACCCACGTTCATTCTTCAGGTTCTCCAGAGCATACTGCAAGGCAAAACGCTTGTTACTTGAGTGTTGCAAAGGTCAAGTAAGGTCTCCACGACAGGCAGCTGGAACACAGCACAGTGTCCCTGCAAAGCGCAATATAAGTGCTGTAATTTCCCAGACAGAAAAAAAAAAAAAAAAAAAAAAGGGACAGGGAGAGCTGTATTTATCTCTTGCCACTGTGACCCTGGTCAGGTAACAGCAACCCATCCTCCAGCCTCCCTTGTTTTCATGCGTCTTTTCAATTTAAGGAATTTGTGAGAGTCACCTTTCATAGGGCGTTTTGTATCATGGGGCCCAGACCCCGGGTTCACACAGAGAGCGTTAGTGTAACAGCACAGCAATAACAGCAATAACAGCAAACACCTTCCCAGCATTTTATATATGGACTGATGAAGTGTTTGGCGTGGGCCTTGAGTTAAAGGAGATTTAATATTAGCTCTTGAGCCCTCCCCAAGTGCCACTTACTATCATACACTACAGCATAGTTTGCAAGCACGGTTTCGTTCTCATACAGTCCTAGTGAGAGAGGTAAATAACACACGCAGAGCGTGCATGAATAAGCACTTATGGAGAAAGGTTAGAAGACTAGTCTAGGGTGAATTATTCATTGTGAGGGATTTACCTTCCCAATTTAACCCATTTTTGCTGCTCAGCCATGATTGGCAACCGGGTTTTGGGCCTAATTCCACTTGACAACTGACTTAAGGGACATAGAAGCAGCAGAGTCGTCAAAGACTGCCTCAGGGAATGCCGCTGTACAGAGTTCATGCTGTCTGGTATCACAAGAGCACAAGGGGTCTATGCCATCTTCTTTTCCAAGTGACTGCCTAAGATGCGTGACAAGGAACAGATGATATTTTCACAAGTTGGTTTATTTTAACTCACATGCAATAACTGAACAAGTTGCTTTAGTTTATGTACAGGACCTTAGCTATACCAAATTATGACGGAAGCAAAAAAACGTCTTCAAACCTTCAACTCTGTATCTGAATATTAATTGATTATTTGCAGCACACTGTTACAATTGCATGGTATTATGCTTTCTTTCTTATTCATCTTTAATAAGTGAATTATCAGTAGAAAGCATAGATACAAACTCTGCCTGGATCTGTCCCACCAAAGGCTATTTATTGAATTCGGACAAAAGGCTCAGTCACTTAAGCAGAACCCCTTTATTATCTTCAGCGGAAGAGTTTCTGTAAGGAGAAGACACTGCTACAAGAAGTGAGCGAGTGAGTGAGTGAAAAGACTTCTAGAAATAAAGGGTCAGAGAAGATCAGGTGAGGAGATAAGGCGCTAGACACAGCTACTTTTAATGAGACATAGAAATCTTAGAGGAAGATGTCTGAGGAAATGTGATGCAACAGGAGCCGCTAGTGGAGACACAATGCCGGCTCCAGTAAGGAGCTGAAAGTACTGTGGGAGCACAAGGAAACCACAGAAAGGGAAAATGAGGATTAAGAGATCTAAAGGCCAGAGCAAAGATGAGATCATTACAAGCACAGTCTCCCCTCCTCCAAAGTCTCTTCACATAAACACCTAAACCCAACAAATAAATATAGTTTTAAATTGCAAAAAGGGAGATTCAAATAAGACGTTTAGAAGTTCACCCTAATAGGAAATATTGTGCATGAGAATAAACTGCCTCTGAGCTAGTGGTGTCCCCACTGTTGAAAGTCTTTCAAAACAGAGGACACAGAATTTACCTAGAACAATGTAACATCATCCATCCCCTCTGAATCAGGGGAACGGACAAAATAGTTTCCCGAGCTCCCTTTCCAAGCCCCAAGCCTTGGCTAAGCATGTGGCAAACAGACTTTCCTGCATGACTGTTTTCCTAACACCGGTTTGGCTTTCTCCTGCAGATCCGTCCAGCCTCCATTGAATGCCAGAGTTGAGACAACCACCTGTGACTCTTTCTTTCATTCTCCACTCTAATGATGGGAGCACAGCACTCCTAATCTTTTCCACAGATATTCCTTGTGCTGCTCTCAGAGAGAAGTAACTTAGATCAATAATCAGACATTTGAAACCAAGAGAATTTATCTTCTAGCACTGAGGTATCAGCAGGACCTCCGGCTTCACGTGATTTTAAATTTGTGGAGGGAATGCATTTATTCACTTTTTTTACTCACTGGCCCTAATGAATGATAATGACGTGATGCATTACCAGCTGAGTTGATAGCAAGCGCTTGGCATGACTGATATCCCAAGCTATTCGAATACCATAAGAGAAAACATTTACAGTCCTCTATTTTGAAGAACAAGTTAAAGATAAAAATCCTAAAGATCTCTCTACCGTATTACCTGCCCAATAACAGAACTGTAAAATATTGCAGTTAAGAACGCCCCAAATGAACAGGCAGTCTTTTTGAAGAAATCCTTTCGCTCCTTTTCTTCCTCCCTTCATAATATTTAGAGATGATAGCCCTCCTTGCACCCGTTTCTCATTCCCACTGTAGGACTCCGATATGCCAAAGCTATTGAATGTTCACGTGGTGATACAGACTGACAAATGTCAAAAATGCCTTTATGACAGGACTACTTGGAGTCTATGCAAAATCATACAAAGTTGTTATGTGTAAGGGCTAATGTAGCCTCAGTCTCACTGAAGAATGTATAACCACTGCTGTGCCATGTTAGGGAGTATGTCTACTCCAACAGACAATGTTGGAAAAGAGGTTAAAACTCCCTTTTGCTTGCCACCGCCTCTGCATGCAGAGTAGCAGGACTGATTATAGCAAAAAAAAAAAAAAAAAAAAAACCACTAGGCTGGGAGCCAGGAGACCTGAAGTCACTGGGAAAATCTGGCATAGAAAGAAAAGGCAAATGAACTCTGCGTGGAAAAATAGGCTTGGATTGAAAAATAACAATAAGAATCCATGTGTCTCTGAGGCAGGACCTAGTGGCTATCTCTTCTTTCTGAAAATGCAGTAATGCACTGTTTGAAGTCACTTCTTGAGTGAAATTATAGGCCTATAATTAATCAGCTGCACCCTGTGAGGGCTTATTTTTTTACATTGGTTATACAGGGAACCTAGAGTAAGAAGCTCAGATAGTCAGTGAGAAGAGATAAATACTACCCCTTTACCTTGAGAACTTTACTGTAGAAAATGTATCTAAGCTTTCAGGCATGTAAAAGTTCAGGCAAGGGTTCTGAGAATTTATTTCTTAGACATGGGTAACTGAAATACACCTTAGTCCTGCACCATAAATCTCAAAACTTGTTCTAGAGATGGGACAAAATTTAGAAGAGGGAACGGGTTCTAGAGTAATTTTTTTGCTTAAACTTCTTGGAATTTTGCTTAGACTTGATGTTGACATTCAGGCATAACTTTCTGATTAATATGATACATTTTGCCCCAATTTAAAAAAAAAAAAAAAATTGGAAATTTTAGTTCCTGTGACCACCTTGTTTTATGCTACAAGTGTCTGAATGATGATTTGCTGTCTGTAAAGCGTTAAATGGCTGAGTCTGTTTTTATTTCTCTCTGTGTGTATAGCCAGACATCAGCAGGAAGACCTAGAGTAACAGTGATCTGTGATAAGTGGATAGGGGTCATTAATACGGCCATTTCCATGCTGAGTTCTTAAATAAGCAGCTCACTCATCACTCAATCTAGCAACAGCATGCTTAGGGAAGTCTTCACACCACAGGCAAAGATCTTCCAGGGAGATTTAGGTTCAATATTGTGATATAAAACCTAGAATGTCCAGTTCCAAGGGTATCCCTGGTCAGAAGTGAATCAATTCTGTGCCATCAGCAGCTAAACATATCTGAAAAAAAGAACACAAGGCACTGGAGAAATTATAATGATCGTTAGACCTGTTCCATGCAGCCAGTTTCTGGAAGTTTAATGTTATTTCTCAGCTGCCAGGATAAAAATGTCTACTGAATTTCACTGAAGTCAAGCATCCTAAAAGGAATAATTAACCCCTGATATCAGAATGCTTGCACTTGGACTTCCCTTCACGTTCTCTGCTGACTCCACCTATCTCATGACCCTTTTAATTACTGCATTTTAACAACACAGCAACAAGTGAACATTAAGGTTAAATATACAGACCAAATTCAGGAAGCTTTTAGTCGTGTGCTCAACTTGAAATATAAGGTACAATAAGAAACAGCTTTTGAGTTAAATCTGTGCTTAAATTCTTCCCTAAATTACAGTAGAAATATATGCCTATATGGTGATTAAAGATTGGGAAAATGGGGTTGCATGATAAGAATGCATAAATATTTTATTATTACTCTGCATTTCTGTAGTACTTTATTTCTTCAAAGCACCACACAGCACTGACAAAATAATACTCATGCCGAGATGACGACATCAATGACACCGCGTTAGGCAGACATTACAACTGTGACCCTCCAGGAATGCTGCATAAGTCACCGTATTTCCATCTTATGCTGTCCTAGGCAGGAGACTTTAATGGGCACTACGCGGGAGAAGAATCCAGGGACAAATCTGCCTTGTGTTGCACACAACTCCAGGAATTCAATGAGGAAAAGTTATGATGCAACATAGCTGTGCTTTAATTATGTGGCAGACTGAGCAGTTTATCAGGTGTCTGTTTTGCTAACAGCTAGAGATCCTTGGAAGAAAATCTTACCAGCTTCCTTTTAGCTGTAAAGATTATAGCAATTTATCAGATAAGTGAGCGGACACTTGCCCCTTTGTTTCTCTCATTGCCTTGTAGAGGGTCTAGCGACAATGTATTGAAGGAGATCTGAGTGTCTGCAAACACACTAGATGTGTTTTGACATGTGAGGCACAGTGTAGAGGGCCTAACATGTCCGAGGTCTTGCTCGCAGGCATGAAAACAGCATCCAAAATGGGTGAGTCTCATTTTGCTCATGAGCTCACACCCAAGCTTCAGCTAAAAATGTAAACAAATCCGGGATTATAAAGCCAGAAGAAACTAATACAGTCTTCTAATGTGCTCTCTGAAGCATACAAATCCCAGAATGTTAATAATCCTTTTTTCATATGCAAAAGCCGGCAATTCAATTAGCTCAAAGACTTTAGAAAGACATCTCTTCTTGAGTTGAAGGGAGACATTTGTGATTTACCATACCCTTTACTAGGGATCCAAAAGCTATTCAATCTTATTGACAAAAACAGTTTTGCATCTTATTTCCCATTTGAATATTTCCCCTTTCAGTTGCCAGTTTGTGTGCTGTCGTTATACAAACGTAGAAAGTGTTAGGAAAAATAGAGTGCACCCATAACATCCAGCCTCTGGATTTGCAGCTGGTTTGTTTCTTCTCAGATTTTCAAGACAATTCTCAAAGTAGAACTCATCACAGTATTCCTGTTAGGGTTAGCAAAACTCTCATGCAGACAACCAACTTGCAGCTGGAGTCATTTGTACGTATAACAATGCTTCAGTTGTCTTTGCCATGACACCAGGTGTGCAGGACTTCTTTCAAGATTGACTGTAGACCTCAATTCTGGTAAAAGAAGTTTCTTAGCCTTGCTTGTTACACTTCAGAAAATCCAAGCAAGTTTATTCACCCTTTCTTTCACTCATGATGAGGGCAGACGAAGCGGGATTTCATAATGGAAAAGACTAGTAATCAATTCTTCACCCTAATCTCAGAAGTCAGGTTGCTGGAAAAGCAGTCTCATATCAAGAAGGATGTTTCAGACGAGTTTAAATAAATCTCTCCCTTAAAAAAACGTTGTGAGCAACTTTTCCATTTTCACTGGGAGGACAGAAGGCAGAAAGAAGTCACCAAGAACAATCATAAGTAGTTCACAACAGCGCAATGCTCCTGCCACCATCAAAACAAAAATGATAGGTCATTAAACTCTCAAAGTAGATAGATCCTGTTCTGGTGACAGCTGCTCTATTGTGTAATGCACTGAGGAAGACGCCATTAAGTGTAATTAAACAAAAAGCCTAAAACATAAGGACAGAGACCTTTTTTCTTCTCAAGATGAAAACCCTCTGTGTACATAGAAAATTATCACCCGTCACAACTGTCCTATCTTTTTCCCCTCAGGAAAACAGACAGATGTCCAACTGGCAGGGAGTACGAAAAGTGTTACAGTCTCAATTTGCTTCACACTATCTCTTTCTAATCCCATTCACGGACTTTTCCGTCATTTTCTGTTTTGCATGCGTTCCCCTGTTTCCCAGACTGCTGCTTCTCTTCATCATGCTTCCGAGGAGTTTGTTTCTCCCCCTCCTCACAAATGATTCCTCCACGCCTGCCTGGATGTTTTTTCTACTTAGTCCGGAGAAAAGGAGGCTGAGGGGAGGCCTTCTCACTCTCTACAACTGCCTGAAAGGCGGCTGTAGTGAAGTGGGGGTCGGTGTCTTCTCCGAAGCAACAGGTGATAGGACAAGAGGAAATAGCCTCAAGCTCCAAGCTGCGTCAGGGGAGGTTTAGATTAGATATTAGGAAAAATTTCTTCGCCAAAAGGGTTGTAAAGCATTGGAACAGGCTGCCCAAGGGAGTGGTGGAGTCACCATCCCTGGAGGTATTTAAAAGATGGGTAGAACGTGGTGCTGAGGGACCCGGTTTAGTGGTGGATTTGACAGTGTTACGTTGATGGTTGGACTTGATGATCTTAAAGGTCTTTTCCAATCTAAACAATTCTTGATTCTATGATCATCCTTGATCTCCTATATATTCTTCCTCTTCCCCATTTTTTATATCTGGCCTCTGGATACTTATTCTTTAATATTGGATCTGGTTCCTCGGCTAACTTCACTGCTCACTGAAGCGGTGGGATTCCTTAGATCCCTAGTGCTGGCCAAATCAGCAGCCAGGCAACTTCTATCAAACAGACATTTTCCCCTGTTCTATGAACTCCCTGTCTTGCTTGAGGCTCTGGTACTACTGGTCTCTTTCTGCTACCTCTCCAGATGGCAGGGCTTTCGTGTTGATAAACAGGAGCAAGTTCAGGAGAGGGTCACCAAGATGGTCAGGGGATGGAGCACTTAGTCTGTGAGGAGAGGCTGAGAGAGCAGGATTTGTTCATCCTGGAGAGGAGTTGGCTTCCAAGTCACCTAACAGCAGCCCTCCAGTGCCTACAGGGAGGTCATCAAGGAGACAGATTCAGGCTCTTCACTGTGGTACACAGTGGGGTACCAAGAGGCTACAGGCATAATTGACGAGACACGTTCAGATTGGGATATAAAGAGAAACTTTTGCACCACAAGGACAGTTGTGCAGTGGAACAAGGGCCCCGAAAGGTTGTGGGATCTCAGACCTCAGTAGTTTTCAAGATCCAGCTGCATAAAGCCCTCAGCAACCTGGTCTGACCTCATTTCAAACAGGAGGTTGGACTAGAGACCTCCTGAGACGCCATCTAACTGTAGTTATCCCGTGATCCTACAATAACCCGCTTCAGTGACTTGCCATTTAGTCAGAATAATAATACCCAACATTTTTTAACTCTGGCAGTTCTTAAATGATGTCCAGTTTAACTATAGAATAATCATGGCAAAACGGCAGCTACATTTTACATGCAGTGGCAGTGTGGGGTGTCATTGATTCCAGTGAGTGGCTCCTGAAGCTCTCTCGGCATGAAGATGACAGTTTATCTGGACAGCTAAACTTAGAAACTTTTCCAGAGTTAAAATTAGACAAGCTAAAACTCCAGATAGTGCTGTGTTTCTGTCAATTCACAATAGAAAATCGCTTGCAGTGAGACCAATTGAAGCCACAGTGAAAAGTATCTCCAATAAACAGCTTATTTGCAAAACAACGAAAAAAAAAAAAGCCTTTTATAACATAGTTTTAAGATGGAAAAAAAGGTATTCTTAGATTTACAAACCCTCCTGTGAGGACAAGGTATTCCTTATCTCCTGCATGTCTCCCCAAGACCTGTTCACTCAAGATATTGCAGATGAACGTTGAGTTTTTTCTTCTGCCAGCAGGGAAGCCATGCCTCTGGAAGGTGTCCTAATCAACACATATGATGTAGGCTAAGATTGAGGGGTAACATGCTTGATGGAAAATTTTAACTGGTTTGCAGCATAAAACATTACATGAAATTTTTCTAGTCACCAGAGCAGGGACCAAAATCGGATGTATTTCCACCTCATAATGAGTTCAGTTGCTAGTTTACAGATTCAGAGCTGTATTGACACCTTGCACAAAGGAGAGGATGTCACTTGGCACCTTCTCACGCTCCTGGCCTGCTGCATTGGAAAACTAGAAAAAAAAAAAAAATAAAAAGACTCTGCTGAGTCTGGGCTAGTTCCCAGATAGCCAAGTCAGGAGGAAAGGCTTTCTCCAAACCTCTCAACCTGTTGCTGCCTTGTCTCCACCTCCTTCTGCTCTGCTCTTGCTACAAACACAGCTTCTCTGGCTCAGTGACCAGATGAAGAAAATAGAACATTCTTCCAAAATGCAAACCCACCCAAATAATTTGATGAAATCTGGAATTATGATCATATAGAAAAAGGTTAGCTTTCCTCAGAAATGGATTTTTGGGGGGCTTCCTTTTGGTAAGGACTGACTCATATTTTTTCCATGGACCAAGCCAAACAGATAAACTCTTCGCATGGCCCTAACCTGAACATTTTAGTTGAAATTGTTTCCAAACATTTTAAGTTTGAACTTTTCTGCAATGAAAATCTGTTTTGAATTTTAAAACAAGGTCAGAATTTAAAAAAAAAAAAAACACCACCACAACAATGAAAACGAGATAGGTGAGAACAGAGCCCTTCTGTGGGAACCGACATTTTTTCAATAATCGTATTTTGATAAACCCAGAATATGCAGATTGCCCAAATCTTTCGTAAATTTTCGTGTGTTCTCTGTAGAAACACCCAAATAATTTAGGTTGGAAAAACCTCCAGAGGTCATCTAGTCCAATCCCTACACAAAACAGGGCCAGCTAGGGTAGGTTGCTCAGGGCCTTGTTCAATTGACCTTTGAGTATCTCCAAGGACAGACACTGTAAAACCTCTCGTAGGCTCTGTTCCACTATTTGACCATGCTTTTGGTGAAAAAAAAAAATCATAATCCTGATATACAATCAGAGTTTCTCATGTTTCAGCTTGTGTGCATTGCCTCTTGTAATGTCATTGCGCACCTCTGCAAAGAGTTTGCCTCTTCTCTGCACCCTCTCTGAACACAGATTTGTGCATGTTAATGCTTTTTGCTCATCTACTGAGCTGCTGCACATATGTGGTTTGTCTTTCCTCACAAGCACACAATGGACTGCTGAGTCTATTTTTTTTCTTTTCTTTTTTGTTCTTTAAAAGGGCAATGGTCTGTACTTTTTGTAATTATCTTAGTTCTAATCACTATTACATGTGGATTCAGGTTAAAACACACTTTTCACTACCTTTCTTAAATTACAAAGCAATCACTTGCGGCTTCCTAACACAGTCCACTTCAATCTCTGACCTTCCCAGAGAGCATCTCTGAACTTAGTTCTTCTCTTTATTTCAGAGCGGTCCTCATCAATTCTGACCTGCAATACTTTGAAATCAAAGGATAGGAATAAAACACTCCACTGTGTGTCAGTCATTCCATTACAAATTCTTCACAGCTTAAAAATACCTTGCCTAGAGACAGAAGCATGTCATTTACTTTGCATGCCATCTTTTTTAAACCTCTTTTTATTACGCTCTTGGATTTTCCTGATCATTGAAGTCCTAATGCTTCCCTGGTGGTCTCTGCATGTATCCAAAGAGAGCATTCTTTTCTTTTTGGACAAAGGAAATCAGACTTGTGGCAATATCAGTTTGAATAGTCAGCCTGCATAAAAGAAAAAAAATACTTAAAGCCTAACTTGCATCTTGGTGGCTACATAAATAAAAATCTCCTAGGCAAACAATTTTGTCATATGCAGGAAAAATATTGTCTTCATGTGTGTGAGGTCAGCAGATTCCCACAGTGCTACTATTTTACAAGGTAAATTTAATGAAGACCCGAAATTCTCCCCAGTTAGAATTATGGGCAGACTATATTTTACTTATCTTCAGTCTTTAAGTGTTTAGCATCCAGTCTATGCCGTTTCTATCTATAGTCAATGACTATCATCCAAAGTAGATACTTCTCCTAGGATGGAATGAATCACCTTCAACACATTTGCAGTGACTATTCATCCAAATGGACTAATTTAGCCCAGATACTGTTGTTGGCAAAAGTTATGGGAGATTCCACCTTTTCCCCATGTTATCCCTGTTTAACCGGGGCGTGCCTGGCTTTTCCTATTGTTTTGATCCAGTTTTGAGCCCATGGGTGCTATCAGAATTTAAAAATAACATCAAGCCATGACAGTCCAATTACAGAAACCATTGGAAAAATATCTGGAATTTTGAGGTACAACCTGCTCTCCCTTCTCCCTTTGGGATGCCAAAGTCTGTTGATGGGCAGCTTTAGAGAGTCCTGCATGCCCTCTCTCACTCCCCCAACCAGCTTATGCAAGGCAACAAAGTCCCTGTTTCAAAGCAGATGTGATCTGCTTTCACAATGCAGAAATCATTCAGGCATTTTCCATACACAGCTACAAAACTTGCGGCAGTACGTCGACAGATTGTTAGATTGACAATAAGCACTCAGTTGAACCCGAGGCCCCCAGCCTGCAGTGCTGGTGGCCGCTCCCTGATATCAAACAGCTTCTCTTGCCAGGATGCGTTAACTGGAAAGCAATTCAACAGACTAGTTTTTGGAAAGCATGGATAGAAATAGAGATAATAGTTACTTCCAAGGCAAGATGATCATGCAAGCGATCTCTATCAACTTGTGTATGTTTACGTCTAAAAAAAAATAAGAACAGCCCTTCAAGTAAGGACTAAAAAGCTGAATGTGCCTGGCTCTTCCTCTTCCAGAAACCATTGGAGGCTGGTCTACAACTGGATCTAAACTACTAGTGAAGCAAAGTGGATGCAAAGACTTGAGAAGAGTTTTGGCCTAACACCAGATGTTCCATGAAGTAGGCACTCCTGGCATAGGAGTGCCGGGAGATCCCCACAACAGCAGATAGACTGGGTCAGAAAATCTGTTCTGTGCTCTTCTCCCAGGGTCCATTCTCAACTGAGCGGCTTATTGTCACTCCCAAGGTACTTCAGCAGGGAGCCTGGCTCTCTTGTCAGATTTTTTTCCTCCTGCCTCAGCCGCTGAGTCAGTGCAGGCAACAGGTCACCCCCACCACAGGAAGGGCGATGAAGGTCTCCAGAGACTTTCTTTGCTCCTCTTTCTTGAGTCAGCAAGGGGGGAAACAGGCATAAAACCAAGCTGGCCATGCAAGGGGTGAAGGCCACAGCCACTTGATATTGGAGTAGTCACCTACTCAAAGTCTCTGGAGAAGAAGAGTTTATCACTGCCTCTGAAAGTATCCATTTTACTGAGAGGTTTTGAGCCAACCCTACGTGTAGATACACATCTGAAGTTTTAAACTTCACCTGCACCACAGAAGAGCTGAAAATCAGGCACGTATGATGAAAGTTTTAATTGAGAAAATATTGTTCCCCAAAGAGATTAAATATTTAGAATAAGGAAAAATGACCGATCCCACGAATTTCTCAGAGAAAACCACCTGAAGAGTAATACAAAAATTCAACACCTTCATCAGCAGGACTGGTAATATTGAAAGAGATTGACCCAAAGCTTAACAATGAGCAACAGCGCAGCATATTGCTATGGCAAATATTGGTTAAAAGCTTCATGGAGAGGTGGCACTTTTTCTGTTATTGTGGGCAAACTAAAAAACTGAAGTTCCTCTGGTATTAATGCTCTGAATGAGAGCTCTCAGGGTTTCGGTTCTCTACTTGGGCTCACTTGACACTTCCTGTGAGACTTTGAGCAACTCACCTGAGCTATCTGTATCTATGGGAGCTGTTTTTAAAATGTAGGTGATATACCCTTTTCTCATACAGGACTGCAGGGACTAAGCCCACATATGCTGTCCTGGGGATGCTATGCAGAACTGGCTGGGTAAAATTATTACAAACTGCTCACCTGAAAACTCGAGCAGATAACAGTATAATATTTGCAAATAATCAGGTTTCTTTTCCAAAGCGGAGGTAGATTTAAGTTAATTTTTGTTTCTTATACTGCTATATTTATACAGCTTGTGCCTTTTTTCTCTTTATTTCCCTGTAGGGTACGCATATAAAACATTTACATTAAACTGAAAAAATTTGTGGTTGCTTTATTAACATCAAATTCACTTCCACAGAATCCACTTAATTAAAACTCTGCCCAGAAGACTGCTTCACAATTCATGGATATCTCAAACATCCTTTAAGGAGGGTAAAAATTAGGGAAACAGCAATATTTTTAAGCGTATTGCAAATATGTAGGCATTGGTAGTAATTCAAGCTTTCTTGCTAATAATATAGTTCCAAAACTACTGCCTCCGTGGGAGCCATTACTATTCAAACAACATTGTGCAGTGTTATTCGTTTTGAATAACATTCATTTTGAATTGCGATTGTACCAGGAATTATTTCAAATTCAATTCTCTTCATGCTGCAACCTGGCACTTCAGTTAGGTATGTACATAAAAGCGTCTGTACGTACATACGAGAAATGGGAAGATTTTCAAAGGAATAGTGTATTAGCCGTGCCAGCTGCAATAGGAAGAGAGTCAGCTCTCAGATCTACATAGGCTGGAGCCAGAGAGCATGGAGTGCTCTCAAAAAAATCATTAAATGACCTTTCTGTGTCTGCATTGACCAAGTCATCCCGAAATTTTAGCAAGAGAACTGTTCCAAAATAAGCCCTTAAGTTAGTGACAAAAACATCTCCCACATTTCATAATGAAGGAAAGGAAGGACTGAACACTGCAAGTCTGCATCCCTTTGAATGCAAACATTTCAAGGAAATCATATACAAACGTACAAAAATTTATTTTTTTTTTGTCTTCGCTAGTTTTTTGCAAACATGAAAAGCATGGATTCCCACTGAAGATGCTGTGAGCTGATGCCCCAATCCTCCTGCAGTCAGTACGAATTCTCCCGGCAGCTGGATGAAAACCCAGGTCACTGCGAGCGCACACAGACGACTGTAGCGCGGCAGTTCTAGTTGGTCTTCAAGGTACTAAAGCATTACAGTGGAAGGAGGAGAGGAAGAGGTGAGCCAAGGGTGAAGAAAAATAGTTCAAATTAAGATTAATTCTGTGTTAACTGAGAGATCTGTCTTGATGCCAGACATGAGAAAATCTACCTTCCCAGGCTGGCTATAAAGTGTCAGAAAGTACCCAAGCAGTGGTTTGGATTGCAAAAAGCTTTAATTTTTATTTTTTTTTTTTTTTTTAAGCAAAACACTCTTGGTTCTCTGTGAGTTTGCTCTCCGGTAACAAGCTTGCTTGAATAATCTTCAAAAAATAAAATACTCAATAAAATGGACTTTCACTTTGGTTCAACAGCACATGTTCCTGGTTAGAGTGAAGAAAGCAAACAGATTTGGATAAGTATTGCCTCATGCACAGTGACAGTCATGCTGCATCATCAGTAACAGTTAGTATCAGGCAATGCTTCTCCAAGTATTAAAAACACAAAACCAGGGCTGTGGTGTTATTTTTCATCACATAACAAGTGTCTTAGGAAGGACTGCTTCTATATTGGTACAAATTCCCATTGGAGAAAATCACTTCATGTATTTTCCCCGAATAAAATGTCTGACCTTTCACTTAGTGAATTTTATGACTGTAGGAATAAAACAAAACACAGCCTTAACCGGAGTCGGGATGAACATTGCCTCGTGCTAGCACTCAGTATATCCTCAGGCAATGCAGTGAGAAATCAGTACATATGAACTCGAGTGGTTTTGCATTTGTACAGTCCAGGGACTAATTTAGACTTTCTTCTTAGTGTTTTCTTTTTGGCTAACAGTCCGCAGCAAGCTGCAGGAAGTGACTGAAAGCAATCGCAGACGGTCATCTTCAGGTGCATTTTAATGGCTCACACTGAAATTCTGCTGTCAATATATTTTTACCTGAAAACTCTTACTTTAAAATAGGTTTTCTGCAGAGATGCAAAAGTAATGCTCGCTAATAAGCAGACCACCAGATGTCCTCTGCGACTATGCCTGTTCTTTATAGATATCCACAGCCCAGTTTACCATTATCCCATGTGCCAGACCCAGCTGCCTGTTGAAACAGCTCTTTTTGGGAAGCAGCAACACAGAGTGGGAGACCAGAGAGCCCAGCTGTAACCCAGAGCCCCTGAGAGACCATGGCAGCAGGCACACTTACTGCTGTGGCCCATCCCCTTATCTGAGACGCACTTTGGGCTCAAAGGGCAGAGCCTGGGACATTTGAATGGAAGACATTTAAGAGATTAGCATTAAAAAGATGGTCGAGAAGTGGCACGTATTTCTTCCTCTGTGTGACAAGGAAGTCGAGCATTTCCAAGCTGAAAACCAGTCTCCAGCAAGGAGCTTGGCATAAATGTCAGACTCAGCCTGGCTGCTTTTCTTGTGCCTATCAGAAACCATACAACTGGTCTGGGAGGGACCATTCTCCAGGAGCCTGCATCACTTCAATACATATTTCTTTATTTTCAGTGCATATTTCTTCATCTTCAATACATATTTCTTTATCTTAACACATCATAGCAATTAGCATATAGACCAAAAATATATGTCCCCATGTTCATCCACCAGGTATGTTTTCATTTGCTCTTTTTATTCTTTTTTCTTACCTTCTACTTTCCACGACATATAACCAGGGGCATGAAAAATGCCTTTTCTGGAAGGGAAACACAGTCAAATTTCCTGTGCTTAACTTGTAGGAGAGTCTAATGTATGCTTTCACTCTCAGTCATTTGTATGGATAGCTACAAAATCGTTGTACAAACTCTCCCGAGGCAGTAAGGTTGTATGGTAATGGTAGTATTAGTCAGCACTTGTTTGAAAAGGACTGTCAACACCACTTTAAATTTGACACTGCATTGTCAAAAGTGGACCAATTCTCCAAATGAAATGTTTTCAAGACCATGTTTGCTCATCATTTTACTGATTCTTCCTTCCCCTGGCTCTTAAGAAGACTACTCTATCTTGCCCTTGCACCTCAACTGTGGAAACCCTCACAAAGCTCCCTGGAAATGTGGAGGTGTCAAGGTCTACACAAAGCTAGGTGGAAAACCAATCATACTCAGTGTCAGGCTTCTGTTTTTCTCCACCAACACAGGTTTTGTCATTTGCTTCTAACAAAGCTAGGTAATGACATTAAAAATAATATTCCCTTCCAAACTTAACAAGCTGGGGATATATCTATTATTACTTTATTGTTCTACCATTCTTTTAGCTTGTCTTTTTGTGGAACCTAATTTTGGAACACACGAAACTTGACAACACACTATTTATGATATGTGAAAGTCAACATTTCTAGAAGTGATTATATTCCAAACAAAAAATGCTTAAGTAAAAAAACCCTAACTTTCCTTCAAGTAGATCTTACCTACATGCTTAGCGCTGAATCGCTGAGCCCAGTTTGTTTCAATATATTTGGCAATAAATTGTGGGTTCAGTCTCTGGATATCTAACAAACCTTCCTCTGTCTCTGATTCAGAGGGGGTTCTCCCAGCTCTCAATAATTCTCATTCAAATCTTTAGTCCCAGAAGTCCATGATTCAGCCCCCAGGAGACAAAATTCCCCTCCTCAGGTGATGAATGCTCCGTTCTAAATTTGAACTGCTCAAAAGAGCTTCATGAGATGGGATGAATTTTGTACTCCTTTGCTCAGTCAGGGTTGTGTGTCTAATCCCTGGCTAATCTGGGTCATTTATAGCTAATAATTTAGGAATATGGATCAAGCCTGGGAGATTTGTTGGTCAAGATGCAGTCACCATCAATAGAGATGCCAACAGTGGTCAAAACTGAAATTTGCACATTCAACACGTATTCTAAATCTGCTATTATTTTAAACATGCCATGGTTACCTTTCTTCATGTCAGTTCTTAACTCGTTACCAAACCACTTACTTCTCATCAGGGATTAGTTCAGTAGGCAGTTAAACTAAATTTCAGATCTCAAACTTTATACATTTTTACTTATAAAGAGCAAAATAATATTGCAATAATTTTTCTGTAGGGAAAATCTCATTTTAAGGATATAAATCACAAATGATTTCACAGTTTTTGTTCAAACTTTAAAAAGAAAATTCACCTTCAGGCACCACTTAATCACAGGGAAATTTCGCTCAAAACAGTAGAGAATTTTTTGAAACATATCTGTTTGAATGTAATAGAGGCAGCACTGGTGCCGACTGATATGCTTTGTTAAAGAATTTCATTAAGTCAAGGTCTGAAGCATAATATTTCATAAGAAGGCTGAATTTGTGGCAAAATCAATAGTCCTTTTTTGTGTAATACATTCAGCTTTCCACAAAGAAGCAGCCATAGAATAGAATTACTAGAAAGTTCCTTTA
The DNA here is from genome assembly GCF_965231255.1 of Vanellus vanellus. Classification (NCBI taxonomy): domain Eukaryota; kingdom Metazoa; phylum Chordata; class Aves; order Charadriiformes; family Charadriidae; genus Vanellus; species Vanellus vanellus. The sequence goes on along the minus strand of NC_138905.1, from coordinate 216,219,991 downwards.
AATCTTACCAGGAAGAGAAGCTATTCTAATCTTGATGCTTAAAAATATTTTGCAGTGGGAATTACGCCCAGAAGACAGTGCACAGAGCACAGAGAAAGGTAGAGTTAAATCAAAGGTGAAAAGGCTCACTATTTTCCCAGTTATTAAAGAGAGATACAGCAATTTTGTACCTTGCCTGACTGTCAGTTATACCAAATATCAAGCTTTCCAATTTCTTTAGACTAAAGGAGGAATCAGTGTTAAATATCGGTATCCAGGGAAACAAAACAACCTAGACATGACATTAATTCCCTGATGTCTCTGGAGGTAACGTCCAAGCTCTCAGCACAGTGGCCAGAGACCTTAAGGCAGCTGACCCCTCCGAAAGAAACATCTCGGGCAATTGTACACCAGCCCACAGTTTTCATTCAGAAAGAAAATAAAAGGCTGAGTGTGATAAAACACCCAATCTAAGAGAACCTGTTGTTTAATAATAGATGAAGATGAACCTCTTAAAGATAGTTTAATTTCCCCTAATTTTAGCTGTCTAAAATTCAGCTAAATTAAGGATTTCTCTATCGCCAGAGGAGAAAGGTCAGTGCCTTAGTAAGCAATTTAACCCATCCCAAGTTTGTTGTCATCAAAACTCTTCCAGAGTGGAATTCACTGTCTAAGATTTGGATTATATGTCCAAACATGATGGTACAAAGGAATAAGGTTTTTCAAAACTACTCTGGAGAAAGGTTCAGGGATTGAATAGCATCTTTTCTAAACAAACATGAGCTTTTAAAAAAAGTCCATTGAAAATTCAAAAAAGTGATATTTAACAAGGCATTGGAAAGTAATTGGAAACGGAATTAAATGGTCACAAGTCTTTGATCATTAGTATTCGGTTCTTTTCAAACTCTGGGTAAATGCAACCAGGATGTCTCCCCAGTGAAGTCACAAGTGTGGGATTGGAATCCAACCATCCCTAATCACATAACACAACATAGAAGTTACTCAGTCCCAACGGATCTGCAGCGCATCCCCACCAACCTGTTTCCTTCTGCATTTCCGTGTACAAGAGACCACAAGAAACCTCAGATCTGTCAAGACGAGTGCAACTATAGGTGCTGTGTCGCAGTGCTGTCAGCCGTGTAAGGGCAGGTGTGGACAGTTGTGAGGAACGTCTCTAATGGGCAGGGCAGGGAAGCAGAAGTCACTTACCCTGGGCTTCTTTCCTTACTCTGGCACTGATATACTAAGAAGTCCCTCTTTTTTCAATACCTTCTTTCCCCATTATAAAACAAGAATAGATATATCATTACAGATTGGCAATGCCTCACAGGAGTATTTCTCGCAAGCTGCAATTAAGCAACATCTGTAAAATATATAGTGATAATACCAAGGAAGCTGATACACGGAAACAAAACACCTCTATGAAGCACCAGGCAGCCAAAAAAATCGAATGGTTTATACATGTATTAAAACAGGTCTAAAAAACCAAAATATCTGTTGTCCAAAACATAATTCATGCTTCACACTACATCTCCAGTCATTTTCGCTTTATCCTGTGTAAAACAAAAAGATTTTGAATGTAAGAGAAATGTATTATACACACATCACTCTAAAGTAATCTGAAACCAGACATCAGGGTTCATCTAATTTGTTAAGAAAACTATTTGTTACCTATTGGTGTGAAAATCATGTTTACTGCTTATATTGCCTGAGGCAAAACACAAAGATTCAAAGTTAATTTTCTTTCATAAATAAAACATGGCAAAAATCTTCACTGCACTGTACTTTGAGCATAGGCTCGAGTGTTGGTGTACGGATGCCATCTACTGGGTAGGACTTAATTCTGGAAACATGTAGGGTTTCGTTCTCTGCCAAAAACCCCTGCAATCCAGCTAAGTGACTGCGTATACACTTCAGAATTCTGAATATATTGTGTCTAATGTACCTTTTTTTTCCCACTTTCTGGGATGCAGCCTACAAAGCTATTTTTCTCTGTCTTCGAAAAGTATCGCTGCTATTAAACGTGGGGTACTTAAGGAAACACAACCTCACCCTTTCAGCAAGGCACTAGTGCAGGCAAAGAAAGCTGAATAATAATTGTACCACAAAAAGAAAAAAAAAAAAACAACACATGAAAGATTCAGATTAATACACAAGGCCATTATATTAAAGAGCAGCTCAGTAAATTGTATTTATAAACGTAGTCGGTGTGATTTATAAGGCATGAAACTGAGCCCTGATTTGAATTCCCTGTTAAGCTGCACGTTGTGTTTACACAGGCTGGGAGTCAGCAAAGATCTTGAACATTTGGGTAACTTTAAGGACCCAATAATTCCATTGATTTGAACCACACAACTCACCTGCTAAATGCAAAACGCATACCTTCGTGCTCCAAGTAATTGGAACTTTATATAATAAGGCAGAATAGTTCCCTTTAATGCCAAACTACTCAGCAATAGTCACTGAACAGGTTATTCTAGGAGTCTTTTATGGTGTTAAATGGGAAAATGTGTCTCTCAGGACAGCACAAAGGGGAAGGATGTTTGCAGCCAGGGTAGGGAAGGGACATTTACCGTGGTCCACTTTTCTGGGGTGGGCCCATCTACTGCATCACGCCAGCTCTTAATGTGGGCAGAGCCCTCAGACCGGGGCAGTGCCTACGTCCTGCACTTGTGAGTGTAAATCTTCAGACTTCAGGTATAACACAGACCCAAATGTGTGAAGTGCTGAGTACCTTTAGTAAAACCTCTGCAGCCCTTCAATGAGAGAACGGGACCTTAAAACTATCCACATGGCACTCAATCGCTGAATCCAACCGAGGTCCAAGGTTCGAAAAGTCTTTTCCTTCAGAGCTGAAAGGAAATACCAAGTAGCATTTCTGGCTGAGTGCAATCAAGTAATTCTCTAAAAGGAGGCTAACACAGCCTTGTCAGTATTGAGCAAAGCTGAAGAAAAAAGAAAGATAAGACATTGGACCTCAAAAAGAAGAGAAATCCTGAGATCACACAGCACCAAGAAAAATTTAAGATGGACAAAAGCACTCAGGCTGGTTTTATAAAGAGTATATCACAGAATCACAGAGTCACAGAATGGTCAGGGTTGGAAGGGACCTCTGGAGATCATCCAGTCCAACCCCCCTGCCAGAGCAGGGTCACCTACAGCAGGGAAGTGACTTGTCAGACAAATCTTTGTCTGACAAGCCCACCTGTACTTTTTCAAGGATATAACAGAGAGCAGACAAGGATAACATGCTGGAGGTAATCTAATTTGATTAGAAAGAATCATTTGATGAAGAACTACACAGTAGGATGATAAGTACTGAAAATCCCACGCATTGTCCTTGAATGTTTGGAGGACAGGCCTATTTTAACACGGGGTTATGGTCGAAGGGGGAAGGAAATGGCAAGTGAAACACCACTCTGGACTTAAACCTGCTTCCAGATAAAGCACCAGATAAATGCAATGAGAGCAAAACTAAATTTCTTAAGGGGAGTATAGTCTATGTGGTACAGAAGTCCACAACTGTGACTGGGAACTAGCTAATACTTAGATGACCACATTCACATGCGTATTCTAAAATACATGCAGATATATTCTCAGTTTCAAATATGTTATTAGTTTCAAAAATATCTTCTGAGTTTCAACATGTTCAAAAGTGAACCTACGCGGTCCTAAAAACTGTGTTATTTCAGACGGGATATGTGCTCTGGTTTGAACATGAAAAAGTCATGAGAATGGATAATGCACTAAAGGGAACTTCTACATGTTTAGATATCGGTACCATCAAAGTGGAAAGAATTATCCAAATGATTGAAAAAAGTGTTTCTCAAAGTGCTGAATATATATATTGCAGTGTGAAAAAATAGAAAAATAGGTATTTACTTACAAAATTGAGCTGTGCAAAGGATATTTACAGAACTGGCAAAACGTTAAAGGCTGAAACGAAATACAATTAAATAGCAACTTCTGAAATAATAATGACTAGAGTCAAACTCAAGAATTAATATTAAATAAGAGGAAAGGTTATCAAATCTTGTTTGCAATGAAGGAGACAGGACACTTTCCTCAATGTAAGCAGCACTGATAATAAACTAGTTATTCTTGAATTTGGAAGCACTGTCGGTTGTCAGGCCTTATGCGGGTCTGTCAGGGGAAATGACATCCACCTGTCATTAGTGTCTCACACTGCTTAATACAGGAGTGTCCTAAGCCTTAGCAGAGATTTCTTGGCCCTGCCATAATAGCAAAGGTGTCTCTCTCACTCTACGTCATACAAGTACTCAAACACATACTTTTCCATTTTGAGTCCATCAGAAAATGTGAGAGGGAAAAAATAATTCTTCTGATTCTCTCAGTTGAGGTTCATTGGTGAACAGTAACTCAAAGTGAAAAGCGGGTTCTTCCAAATTTTTGCAGGAAGATCTCCTTCTGGGGCTAACTGGACCAATTGTGACAAGACAGCTTTTCCTCAAAATGGGCTGTTGCATTAATCTAATATGTGACAATTTTACTGATGCTTTCTGTAGTTCCATTTACTGGATTCCAAAGTGTAATGAAAGGAAACTTTGGGATTTTTAAACTCACAAAACAGAGTCATTTTCCAACAGTCAATTCTGAACAAAATATTTTATAAACCAGTCAACTCCATGACCAGAAAAATCCACAAATAATTCTTTGTTTCAGTATAAACATTTGCGCTGTCCCACACATAGCCAGTTGCCAATATCAAATACTTCCCTTCTAATAATTATTGATACGTTTTAGAATAAAAAATGGTGCACTCTACTCCTACATCAGATGTCTTTTTCACAGCAGCAGAGGCTTTTGGCAAATGCGTCTGTGTGAAATACCAACCTACAGCTTTTTCTCTTTGTTTCTTTTGGGAGTGTTCCTATTGAGATTTCAACACCTGCTTGTCTCTCTGAAGGCTATTGGCAAAGTCAGGCAGGTAGATCTATATTCTTTCACACTAACGCCATGGTCAGCTGGCAAGGGTGAGCTTGCTCCACGTTTGTCTCCAGCATTTTCTCGTTAGAAGCAGGTGTCTTCCAAAGCTTATTCTCTGAGCAGTGCATCAGAAAAAGGTGAGGAGGTTTGGCACGTTTTTAATTTTGTTTTAATGCATCTATGGCTTTACTTTAGAAAACGCAGCACGTTAGATGGCGGATAAGAGTAGCTGATTTAGAGGAGCTTGTAAACTTTTTGTAGTATAGTCACTGCAAAGCTTTTGTCTTCGCCAAATATTTCATTAAACATTTTTAACAGGCCTGTTTTGCTTCTACTGCATAAATAAAGTGGTATTTTATGTGCTGCTTTAAGTAATGGGGCATATATATTCTGTAACTAGATAGAGTTCCCTTGGGGAAATACCAGGTAGCTTCATAGTAATCACATTTCCCTCAGAGCACTTGGTAATTACTAATTATTCTTAATGAGATCAAAAGTAATTGCTATGTAACCTTCAACCATGGTTTAGACATTGAGAAATAACGTATGTCATCATAATTTACTCTTTAATTGCAACTATCTTGCTATTGCATGCATTTTACCATGTAGCTGGATGTTCGGTGGTTACCGAGCAAATAAAAAGTCATCTGGTTATATTTATAGCCCAGATCACTTCCTCCTATACAAGAAGCTGCAGGAGAGACAAAGTTCACTGCCAAAATTCTCAGTAGCAGAGCATTTGTGTTCGTGATACTGCTGCATCCCCTTGAATAGCTGAGATTTGCTGCCCACAACGAGCAGGGCATGGCTCTGCTCAGGGTCCTGCAAAGGACAGTGCCCATTACAGATCTGACCCAGGTCCCCCTGGTACAATGGGAAACTGCTGCTGTCGCTAGTGGGAACTGTGTGAAAACCGACATTTTCTTGTTTCAACTACTCAGGTTGTTTGGCAAAGGGATGCATGCTGTTGTAGTGTCTCCTTTGATTTCTTTTGGCCCACATGTGTTTATGATCTGAGTTTGCAGCTTCTCCATGTACAATATCTTGCCAACATGGTCATCTGCAGGGCTGCTTATTCTACCAAAAGTTTTATCAAAGCTTTGAAAACTGTCCCCCTTGGCTGTTGTAACATCCTTTCTTTTGGCTTTAATGTTTGTCTGGACCTTTAATCCCTTTTTTCTTCTCAGCTGTTTCTAATGTCTTCCATTCCTCATGTTCCTTTACGTCAAATGTAACTTTTTTTATTCCAGTCCTTCCATAATTTCTACTTAACCCACCTACTGAATCCGTTATGTATCAGAAGGTCAGCGCTCTTTTACCTTTGGTGTCCAAAGGTCTCGGTCACACATCTTCCTCTTATCTTTTATCCTTTTTCCCTGTGTCACAAGTAACAAGTAGAAAAGAATCTCTCCATCAATAACCTGAAAAGCCATCATGGTGCTTACGTTCAAAGCAAATCAGTAGTTCATACAGTGATAATAGGAATGGATGAAACTGCTGCTATGAATTTGCACAAACTATTGTTTTCCTTTACCCAGTGAAGGTGGGATGCATTTTTACCTCAACTGCCTGTTACGGTTTGTATTTTAGTTTGGAAACTCTCTGGAGAAAGGGGTTTCATTTATTATATTCCTCTACAGGTCAATAAAACAGTGACAACAAAAAAATCTAGCCCAGTTGTAGGCTTTCTGTAGCCCTGCATTGATGATTTGGTAATTATTATTATCAGACAATATCCATGTCATGTGTATGAATACAACACAAGGTGCTCAATGCAGATCACATAACAAAGTAATTTGAGATGTTTTCTTCCTATTTTTCCCTTTCATTTTCTCTTCTGAACTCAGTTATGTATTTATTTTCTATAATCTGCTAAATTTCAAGGAGCTGCTTTGATCTATGTATATCTACGTACATTTTCCCACTGCTACTGTTTTATTATTAGCTTTGTACACTTTAATGTGTCTTTATCTATCAACTCTATTACCAAAGATGATACTGTATAAAGTCTCTAGGCAAAATAAATATTAGACATTAGACTCAAGGAATCTTCAGGATAGGAGAACCCTGGGAAAGACAAAATTCTGATTCATCTTCTTCTAAATACATGCTTAAAATAGGTCAGCTGAATCATCTGGAGGTTAGTATCTTTCCCAGGGAACTTCAGAGGGAATCAGGAAAATTAATTTAGGCTAGATAACTAACTTTGAGATGGCTATAACTGGGAGGGGAGGGTATTTATTCTACCTCACTAAGAGAAGACAGGTATCCCTCAAAAGCCGTATTAGTAAAGACAATATACTAATGAATCAGACCAAAAAAAATGTCTCTGTCGCAGAATATTTCAAATGGAAGGAAAATGTTGTTTTGGAAAATAGTAACTGCACATTACAGTATTACGCGGTCTGAATGGGGGGAAGAGGGGACTTTTTGGGCTGCCCCGGGTCCCGTGATGTCCCACAGCAGTCTAGAGCCACTGCATTGCTTTCCACTTGAACAAGCAGTCTTTGTCAGAAATAAGCAAAATTGCTTACTTTCAACGTAAACCACCTAACAGTAGGACTGGGCAAAAACAATCTTTGCATGCAAATCAATTGCAGGCAGATTTCATGCAGTAAGGAAATCCCAACCCACCCAAAGCCTTCACTTTTGTAATCTCCTGGAGTGTTTTGAATCGGTTTATGGCAGCTTCACAGAATTATCAGGACATTAACTGCTGTAAAGTGAACTAAAACCGTTACAGAAATGACCACACCAAATCAGCTGAGGGTAAGAATATAACATTCAGAGGAGTGTTGCAGACGTAAAGAGCTGTGACCTACGGCTGCCCAGCTGCTTCTTTGAGAAAATTACCGCTCTCCATAACGTTGTGTGCCTTGTCCCCTTTGCTGTTGAGGCACGCTGCTTGGATATTAAAGAAATGTCTGTCTTTGAGAACTGCAGAATGAAACTTTCCTTCTCCAGTCTCCTTTTCAAGGAGGAAAACTCTGTGTGTTTCAACAGTCTTCAGCAAAAGTTAACAGGTTAAGATGTGAGAAATTGAGCTCTCGCACTATTAGCTCAAACCCTCAAAAAATCTAAACAGGAGGAATAGCTTACTAGGATTTCATTTTATTAAACTTCGGTTTCTCTTTCCTTCCCTTTCCCTAGGTTTCATTGTAGCTAAGGATATCAAATCAGTGGTCTTCTGACGGGAGAAAAGTCTGACACCACAACCTACATATCCATTTTAGGCTAACTTGCTTGGCCATTGGAATTTTTATATTTTTCTCTATTGAGATGATTTATTTTCCTATTTTGAGACTCTCAAGTGATATTCATGAGGTTCGACAAGGCCAAGTGCAGGGTCCTGCATCTCTGTCAGGGCAACCCCCGGTGTCAATACAGGCTGGGGGATGAAGATGTTGAGAGCAGCCCTGAGGAGAAGGACTTGGGGGTACTGGTGGATGAAATGCTGGATATGAGCCAGCAATGTGCACTCACAGACCAGAAAGCCAACCACATCCTGGGCTGCATCAAAAGCAGAGCAGCCAGCAGGTCAAGGGAGGGGATTCTGCCCACCTACTCTGCTCTGGTGAGATCCCACGTGCAGTGCTGCTTCTAGCTCTGCGGTTTCCAACATAAGAAGGACACGGACCTGTTGGAGCTGGTCCAGAGGAGGCCACGAAGATGATCAGAAGGCTGGAGAACCTCTGCTGCAAGGACAGGCTGAGAGAGTTGGGGTTGTTCAGCCTGGAGAACAGAAGGCTCTGGGGAAACCTTATAGCCCTTTCCAGTACAGGCTACAGGAAAGCTGGAGAGGAACTCTTTATCAGGGAGTGTAGCAATAGGACAAGGGGTAACGTTTTAAAACTAAAAGAAGGTAGATTTAGATTAGATATGAGGAAGACATTCTTTGCTGTGAGGGTGGTGAGACACTGGCAGAGGTTGCCCAGAGAGGTGGGAGATGGCCCGTTCCTGGAAACATTCCAGGCCAGGTCAGATGGGGCTCTGAGCAACCTGATCTAGTTGAAGATGTCCCCGCTCATTGCAGGGGGCTTGATCTAGGTGACCTTTAACAGCCCTTCCAACCCAAACTATTATATAATTCTCTGATTTTACTCATTTCTGGCAAGGTCTTACATCTGGGTCGGGGCAATCCCAAGCACAAGTACAGGCTGGGCGGGGAATGGCTGGAGAGCAGCCCTGAGGAGAAGGACCTGGGGGTGCTGATTGACGAGAAGCTCAACATGAGCCAGCAGTGTGCGATCGCAGCCCAGAAGGCCAACCGTATCCTGGGCTGCATCAGAAGACATGTGGCCAGCCGGTCAAAGGAGGTGATTCTTCCCCTCTCCTCCAATCTCGTGAGACCCCACCTGGAATACTGCATCCAGCTCTGGAGATCCCAACATAAGAAGGACATGGACCTGCTGGAGCGTGTCCAGAGGAGAGCCATGAGGATGATGCGAGGGCTTGGAGCACCTCTCCTATGAGGAGAGGCTGAAAGAGTTGGGGCCGTTCAGCCTGGAGAAGAGAAGGTTCCAAGAAGATCTTATTGCGGCCTTCCAGTCCCTAAAGGGGGCCTACAGGAGAGCTGGGGAAGGACTTTTTACTAGGGCATGTAGCGATAGGACGAGGGGGAATGGCTTTAAACTGGAAGAGGGCAGGTTCAGATTGAACATTAGGGAGAAGTTTTTCACTGTGAGGGTGGTGAGGCACTGGCCCAGGTTGCCCAGAGAGGTTGTTGAGGCCCCATCCCTGGAGGTGTACAAGGCCAGGCTGGATGTGGCCTTGGGCAACCTGGTCTAGTGGGAGGTGTTCCTGCCTATGGCAGGGAGTTTGGGACTTGAAGATCTTCAAGGTTCTTTCCAACTTAAACCTTTCTATGATTCTATGATTCTAAGTTCTGTGTACAGTAAAGTATAAGGGACAGTTGTTACCTCACCCTGAAGAAACACATGTGTACAGAGTTTTCTTTGATTTTCTTATGTGATAAATATGATTTGTTTTATCATTATATGTTGATGCCCCTAGTGTGAATCTGTGGACATTTATAGATATACCACAATATAATACACCCTCTGCAATTGGTATAATTTTGCCCTTTCTCATATTAAATTGTCTAAATCAAAACAGCTACTTCAGCTCAACATTATAAGAAATGTAGAAACACAAATCAGAGAGCTTTGCTTGGAAGGTTTCATCCAAAAAAGAACAAAAGTATCATTCTATAAGTATGGCTTTTTGTGAGACTTTACTATTCCGGAGAAAAATGTGTTCCTCAAAAGGAAGCAGCATCACACAGCATTCCCTTTTTCATACTGCATGTGCACAGTGCTGTGACGTCGACCATTAACAGAAAACTTAACATGCTGGAATGTACAAAAGCAGTGCTGCTGTGCAGCTGGCTGAAACTTATTAACAGAAACATTTGTTTCTGTTAATAAAAACTTATTCTTTCTGCATTGTTTAAGCTCCAGTGACAGTAGTACATTTACAGACAACAGCCAATAGCTGTTTTTCTGTGCTAAAGGACATGACAATAGCTGGAACAGAGCAGAAAATCAAGGGACAATTTCTCTGCTTATGGGGACGTAATTTTTTGGCTGGTGGATAGAAAATGAACAGGAATCATCAGATTTTCTTAACTGTTTTTCCTCATGTTGACTGATTGTCCTATGTATATTAGACAGACCAACTTGTTATTTCTTGTATTTGGCAGCAAATCCATCGTGAAGAGAGTCAGGGAAGTTGCTCAGGGATAAATCTTGGAAGGAATAGAACAGGGTCCCTCCAAAATTTCTCTTGACTGACAAATTTGATGGCCTTCTACAATGGCCTTACAGCATTGGTGGATAACAGAAGACATCATCTACCTGGACTTGTGCAAAGCATTTGACTCTGTCACAAACATTGGGGTGTCTAAATTGGAGAGACACAGGTTTGACGGATAGACTACTTCGTGGACAAGGAACTGGGCTGGAAGGCCATACTCAAAGAGTTGCCATCAACGGCTCAATGTCCAAGTGGCCAGCAGTGATGAGTGGTGTTCCTCAGGGGTTGGTACAGGCACCGTTAATGTTTAACATCTTCATCAGCAACATGGATAGTGAGATTGAGTGCACCCTCAGCAAGTTCGCCAATGACACCAAGCTGTGTGGAACAGCTGACATGCTGGAGGGGAGGGATGCCATCCACAGGGACCAGGACAGGCTGGAGAGGTGGACCCGTGCAAACCTCATGAAGTTCAACAAGGCCAAGTGCAGGGTCCTGCACCTGGATCAGGGCAACCCCCGGTATCAATACAGGCTGGGGGATGAAGGGATTGGGAGCAGCCCTGAGGAGGACCTGGGGGTGCTGGTTGATGAGAAGCTCAACATGAGTCGACAGTGTGCACTCGCAGCCCAGAAAGCCAATTGCATCCTGGGCTGCATCAAATGCAGTGTGGCCAGCAGGGCGAGGGACGGGATTCTGGCCCTCTGCTCTGGTGAGACCCCACCTGCAGTGCTGCTTCCAACTCTGGGGTTTCCAACATAAGAAGGACATGGACCTGCTGGAGCATGTCCACAGGAGAGCCATGAGGATGATCCGAGGGCTGGAGCACCTCTCCTATGAGGACAGGCTGACAATTGGGGTTGTTCAGCCTGGAGAAGTGAAGGCTCTGGGAAGACCTTATAGACCCTCCCAGTACCTAAAGGGGGCCGACAGGAAAGATGGGGAGGGACTCTTTATCACAGAGTGTAGTGATAGGACAAGCAGTAAGGTTTTAAACTGAAAAAGCATACATTTAGATTAGATATCAGGAAGAAATTCTTTACTGTGAAGGTGGTGAGACACTGGCAGAGATTGCCCAGAGAAGCTGTGGATGCCCCATCCCTGGAGGTGTTCAAGGCCAGGCTGGATGGGGCTTTGAGCAACCTGCTCTGGTGGTAGGTGCCCCTGCCCATGGCAGGGGGGTTGGGACTAGATCATCTTTAAAGTCCCTTCCAACTCTAACCATTCTACGATTCTGTGATTCCATGAAAATTGCTGCTCAGACAAGAGACTTTACTTTCCACTCTCAGTACTGCACTCCTTACTACTATCACAGCAGTAAAATGGTAAACAAGCTACTCCTACAAAAGAGATGGATGGAAATTAAAATATTTAAATCACCCAGCTGTCCTTGGGGACCTCATTAGTACCCAGTTTGCCTGTGAAAATACCACATTTCAGAAAGCCATCGTGTTATTACCTCGCTTGCGATACAAACACTGCTGTGCCATGACACTACGTGAAACCCAGAAAACCTGTCGCAAACAGAATAGTCTAGATTTCTTGCACAGCAGGAAAGAAGTCCAAAAACTGACAGAATAGCTGAAGTGGTAGTAAGCAAAACAGAGCCTGATTCTACCAGTTTCTACCATTCAAAGAGGTCTTACAGAGCTGGATAGTAGTGTCCTCCAATCAACTACTTTTTCACTTAATAACTGACCACTTCCTTTGAAAAATATCTTACTTGGTCTCATCAATTCCAATTGTATAAAGTATGACTAACATTATTTTTAATTCCTTTATTTCACTATTTTGAAAAATTGCCTTAGAAGGATTAAACTGACATTTTTCAAAGGTGACTTGCCTTGGCCTGAGTCCATTCCCATTGCTACATGAGCGCTAACTGACTTACTGAGAAGGAAAATCCTGAGAGGGACAGAGCTAATTCTGATTCTTTTGGCTTTCCTTCTTTGTCATTCAGAAATGAAAATTGAAGACCTATCCACATACAGAACGGGTAAAAACTAGCTGCTGTTCAGCGACCACTGAACACTTTCAAAATTCACATCCTAAATTCTCATTTGAAATAAAACTTGTCTTCAAAACTTTTTATGTTATAATATTTTCAGTCTAATGAATAATTCTGTTTATGAAATGGGAGTCCAGAATACCTTACACGTTGCTTAAAGATTTAGAGATCTGCGTATGTATCATGTGAAATGAACTCTCCTCCATCTCCCACGCTGTTGGTGTCGATATGCTTATGAGGCGTGTTTCTCTATTCCTTTTCCCTGGATAGCTTTAAAGGGATGGGACAGAAGATTTAGATCTAGTTTCATCTCTTCTGCAGTGGAGCACTGGGGTATTATCAGCATGATGCTCGCTAGCAGATGGCTGCTGCTGGACTCCATCTAACCTTACTTCAGCCATCTAAAAATTATCTGTCTACTTCAAGCCAGTGATCTGTATTTACAGGACAGAGAAGTGCGCTTCTGAAGTATGACTCCAACCACCTCTCCTTGACACCCAGCTTAGGACAAGGTGAACCTTCCTCTTCAGCTACTTATCTCCCACTGACAAGAGAAACTAAACAGCTTGCACAGACATCTAAATTTCTGGGCAGGTGAGATGAATCTCAGCCTGCTTGTTCATTCACAGTAGATTTAACTCACGCAGTTTCCTTAGTGATACAATATCATGCCTGGATTTGCATCTCCAAGCTTAAGGATTGTACAGTAAAATGCAAAAGGGGGGCTTTGAAGAAAACACTTCAAAAGAGTTTGAATTATTTTTCCTGCCACTAACTTCCCTTGATTTCCCACCAAGACCCATAAAACTTGAAAAGACTGCCTATCTCTTCTGCATGCTTAATATATTCCTCTCCCCTCCAAAGCATCTGTATGATACACGGAGAGAAATGTGTTTTTATAAACAACTCAGCAGTCAGCAGGAGGTGAGACGATAGCTAGCTGGTGAGGCACCAGTTAAAGACAAGATACTCCAACATTACAGGAGATGGAGTCAGATGAGCCTAACTCCAGGAGGCTTTTGATTTTTATCTTAATAGTGCTCTGTCCCGGCATGGCTTTGAGTAAAACACTATAAGAAAAGGGAAAGAAAAAGCTGCAGTGTGGGATAATAACTTTTTTTTTTTTTTTTTAGTGTTGTGCTTGCAGGAAGAATCTGATCCAGAAGCTATTATAGTTTATGTGGTCTCCTGGCCATCAGAAGAGATTGAGATTGGATAATGAACAATTGATACCTGCCACCTTTGTTAGATTTGTTTTCCAGTCTTTCATGCTAATAATGCTTTTAAAAAAATCAAATCAAAAAGCAAAGTTGAATTTTTTACTGCAATCAACTAACCAGTTTTAAAAGCAAAAGCTGGCTGGCAGTTTGTATGTCTTTCTTATTCACTGTATCTTCAGTCTGACAGAACCAGCCAGAAAACAAATGCTGAAAAGGACACCTTGGGGAGACCTTCAAAGACTATGTTCTTTTACATTCAGTTTACATATTTATTTAAACTCTCTGTGTGTGTGCGTGTGTGCCTGAGTATCCCATGAAACATTTGGAATACTTCATCTTATTGGTGAAACATTTATTATTTCGTATTCACGTCATTCCCCATTAACAGCCGCACAAATAGCCTATCTCAAACTGCTGCCTAAAAGAGGTTCACTTGACAGTTTTCTGACACCCTTGACACTCAATATCAGTACATCTCCTTCATGTCTTCTAAAAGCATTCTGGTCCCAGATTTCACTGCTATGTAAACTTAAACCGAAAAAAAAAACTAAAAAAATAACAAATGTGTCAGTAATTTTTACTCCATTTTTAATACATTTTTACTACATTTTTAGTACAGCTCCTGACCAGCTAGGTCTCTTCTATTGTATCTACACCATTACTGTTGACAAAAACCTTCATCATTTAAAGTCATAATTAAGAATAAAATCCTAAAAAATAGGAATGAGTAATGTGTGCACTTTTTTTAAAAATGGACATCTGAATTGACCCTGGGACATCCCTCGTTAGTACTGAGGAGAGGCGGTGTATTACAGTATTCTAACCGCTATTCCTCTCTGGTCTTGAACAGACAATTCTTAGGAGACTTCAGGGGTCTTAATGACATTAATGCCACTGCAAACAAGAGAAAAGCAAATGCTATTTTTCTTCAAATAACCTTTTTCTTCACAGCTGTAACTCTGACTTGAGCACTTTACCAAGATAAAGAGGTTCATTACTGATAAAGGTGGTGGTGTTTACTTGAGTGGGAACGAAATGAGAGTGGAGATATAACAAACATCAAGCCAGTTTAGCCACTTAGTTTTAATCCTATTATCTCTTCCACTCATTCTCCTCTGCTGCAAGATAACATTTCCTAGTAAAAATAATCCAAGCTATAATTTCGTCTATCATAGTGAGGATAACACAAGGTTTCTGCGCTACTGAAATGGCACTCAACCCCTCTTTCAAAAAAGCAGGTGGGACTTCGATGGTGTAAAGCCATGTGCTGTAACATTTGCTTCCGCCCTACAAGAGATTAAGTGACCAGAACAGAATGATGTGCTAACAGGGAAATGGTTGTAAGGTGAAGGTGCCAAGTTAGGCCTGAGGAAGCTCTTGATTCAGCTCTCTGTCACCACTGTGCCCTTGTGGAAATCACTTCATTTCCTCCTACAAAGATGCAAGTGGCACAGGCATGCAGGGTCATACTTTAAGAGGGCTCTATTCTTGCTAAAATAAACACTTTTTTTTATTAAAGACACTATTTAAAGAGCTGTTTCAGGTTCAAACATTTCAGCCACGTAGAGATAGACTGATTATTATTTTTCTGGTGCTTTCCCAAGCAGTTCCCTCTTAGCATCTGTGCTTCTTCTTCAGAAATCTATGATCCTTGCAGATTGAACTTTAAATGTAGGAGGCATCTCCATGATTTCTATTGAAAATATCTGTCGATTTCTATTACTCTTGCCCTTCAAAGTGGCCCGGTAAAAACTTTAGCTTGGGTCTCAGTACCCTCCAGTTTGGTACCTGCTGCTCCAACTAAGGTTTCCCCTCTGTAAAATGTGTATTCTAATACATACTCTCCCAACTTCCATTAATCTCGTTTGTTAACTGCAAATTCATTAAGGCAAGATTTCTGCCTCTTACTCAATGATGGAACAGAGATGTGAAAGTGTCTCTAATTTTGGTGGATCTTGTACCACTTGTACTTTAACACAAATCATAAAATAAAAGCAATATTTATTAAATTACTTTTGAACCTCCAAGGGCAGATAATAAATGAGAGGTGAGTAGAGTAAAAAAGAATGTGAGGGTAAATTAAACAAGGTGAAATGCACTGTGAGATTCAAAAATAATACACATCCCAGACACTGAATGGGGCAGTGAAACTCAGAAAGTCCCAATCTGCTGATAAAGCATAGCAAGCATAGATGCCATGCGCAACAGCACCTGAGGACAAATACATAAAAGGTCTTTCTGGATGTCAGTGCAGCAACAGTAGCTGGAATACTGAAGGCATCTGTAGGCAATTTATCAGAAAGATAATGGCAAAAATAGAGGGGATTCACAGAATAGCAGTTGAAATAATTAGAGGGCAGGAAGGATTGATTTGCTAGGAAAGATTAAAAGAGCTAGCTGCAACCTAGATAGCCACAGCTGTAGTGAGAAGGGATAGGATAGAATAATGAGGAATTCAACTGCGTGTCATAGCTAATGTTGGTGTGTTCTGCAGAATTTCCAAGCCGGACACATATTTTAGAACACCCATGCAGCACAGACAATAATGTACTTTCATTGCCTAGGGGCTGAAAATGTTTCGGGGCTTAAACTGTCTTTCTTTTTCTAAATCTGACAAGGGCCCCACACAGCTAAACCCTTGGGAGGTATTGATGTGGCCTCTTTCCTTTGCCAGCTACGCCCATTTGAAACCAGTCAACACAGAGCCAGAAATGGGTTTGCAGAGATTTATAACAGGAATAATAAGCTTTATGTGTGTACAGTCTGAATGCAAATGTGTGTCTGTGTGTGCAGGCAATGAAGAAGCAGCAGGACAAGTATTAAAATAGTGACCTGTATTGACAGTGAACACCATTCCCAAAGCACTGCTCCCAGGACACTGTTTCCCGATGCCCAGTTGAGTAATATGCTGTTGATGTGCCTCCCACAAGGCTTTCCCTCTGATAAGAGCGCAGCACAAATGATCTGTCAATGGAAAATATTGCATCCCAATACCAGAAAGATGGCAACACGGTGGCAGGGTATCACGTATGCCATTTCTTTTCCTTTTAAGCCAACAGGAAAACAGATACATATTTCAAACAAACGAGAGAAAACAGACCACGAGCAGCAATCTTAACTAAGATTTATGCAGTCTGAAACAAGGAAGATTCTTAAGCAAAGGCCAATCAACTGATAAGGATTACAAAGGTCCCAGTCTCTTCTAAACTGGGACCTCAACTGAAGTTTTGCCGAAAAGACCACTTCTTGCCACTGCAGGCCATTAGAACAATGCACGACACGAGTGTCTCTAGATGTCTTCCTGCTGCTGAAATCCAGATGAGAAAATAGCAATGGCTGGTTGACGCTGCATATATTTTAATAAAACTAATGTGATGATCGGTTCATTATGCACCAAGATATAGTTGAATTATTAGCTTCAGTGGCATCTCCAGCCGTGCTTTGAAGAGTCCATGCCAAGCAGTATGAGACTGATGTTACTTTGACAAACACAAATAGAAAGAAACAAGTCCCCCCCTGAAATTCTAAATTATTCATGCAAATTATCTCTAAGAAAAAGTTTTCCACCTGATATATGAAAATGCAATATCCACAGCCTATACATTTAGTTCAGTGCACAGCAAATCATCCTCATTTTTCTGAAGTAAAAATGTAAATATACAACAGTTTAGTCAGGTCAGTTGTGTATATGTTACTTCAGTTCATCTAGGTAAATACTATCCTCATTATCCAACGTAGCTACCAGTGACTTCTGGTCAGAAGGTCAGGAGGAATCGCAGTCATTAACTGCCACGCCACTGCTATTTCTGCTGACTTTTGACCTTAAAGTCAAGTCAGGTTTGCCTGTCTCAGTGCTTAGAAGTCGGTGATTCAGTGAATGGCACTCCTCCTTCTGACTGTGAGGTGAACTGGTGCCCTGCTCGTGGTGGGAAGGAGTGCTTCACTTCTGGAGATGCCAGCTGTTGGACAAGATGTAATACTGAGGTCCTGACCATTTGTTCATTAAGCATTCCGTAGTACTTCTTGCAGGAACATCTTAGAGGGAACTCCTCCTGCTTGAAAATTCATATCTTCCTTAACCATTTTTGTTTATATTTTCAGCTGGATACAACTTTCCTGTCCACTTTGTTCCCTAAAATGCCTGCGTAAAGCCTCTTAGCTGATTGAACTGACAACCACCAGCCAAAGAGCAAAAACACAGCAGTAGGGAGTTTCATGACCTATGTTCCCTGTGGATCACCGCTATACCAATTACGCGATATTGCTGTATTCAGATTATTAACTGGTGCACTGCAGCTGAGAATGTGCTTCATTTCACCGGTAGCGATGTATACTGTCCATTGTACTGCACTCCACAATCTGCAGTGTGAAAGTTGCTACAGGAGAGCCGTGACTTTAAAGAGGTGTTATAACTATACTTCATTATTGCCCAAGTAGAGAGACTAATGACACAAAGCTTCATTAAAAAACTTCACTGGGTCTTTAAGTATCTTGTAATCCTCAGCAAATTCAAGGTAAGACTTAGAGGTTATGATTTTACTAATAGGTACAGGGCCCTTTCTCTGGCTTCAAGGCCAAGTGGTATGGCACAGTCATCTACGCAGTGAACCTCTCTTCCAGTCCAAACCAGCATGGTCTCATCCACCCCACCTAATGCAAATAGCCCAGGCATTGTCTAGGAGAGCATTGGATGGCACGAGCCAAAACCACACCAGGGATGCTGCAAAAAAGTGGAATGGTACAGACGGGGATGGAGCACTACTTGATTTAATGCCTTGGCTCTCTGCAGTTCACTTCTATAGGCAAAACCTGACAAAAAGACGCCTGGATTCCTGCTGGGCTGTGCTCTGGGACCGTGCGTATACTATAGGCTAAAAAGAATCATAACTCCAGGAGCAGCAAGGAGACCTTTGAGTTCACCAGCAATACTCCTACAAGAAAAAAAAAATCGGTTGATTCAGACTGGAACCAAATAACATTAAAAGTTTAATTAAACTCAAATTTCCAGGTAACTAGACATCGTGGTTGTTAGCCAAATCTAGCTTTATTCTCTTCCCTGCTAGGAAGAAGACAATATTAGCGCTAGCAATACTCTAAATCTTGCAAACGAGTTTAAGTCATGCAAAGAAACAACTTCCAGCTGAGATAAGTTTGACCTAGGTCAATGCAGGGCAAACTCCCATTAGTCTGCCTGCTAAATGAGAAGTCTGCTTCAGGCTCAACGGCAGTAATAATTCATAGCCTGTACAGTCAGTCCAGCCACCATATGGAGTGGCAATTGCACAGTGGCTAAAGCTACACCTATTGTTGCACAACTCTTCCGCCAAGCTTTGACTGCCAGTCACAGGGGCCAAGTTCAATTTCTGGAGTCTCAGGTAAATGGTGATTTGAGCCCTACTAAGAGACCCAGGAACATTAAGTGAAAATCTTTGATTACTCACTGTCATAGCTCTTCGCCTGTAAGTGATGATTAAGGTGGCTAAAAACAGCAGTCTCTTATCTACAGGATAAAAGGCAAAAAGGAGGACGCAGGGGGAAATACAAACAACCAGCTATTCCTTTTCCAACCAATCCCTAAAACTCTCCTCTCATACTTTTGATGGCCCAGTTGCTTCTCTTGATGAGACACACAGCTGTGTCCCATCTCCTCTGCAGCCCATGTAGAGTTTGTTATTGTCATATTTCTATCCTCTTCAAATTTGGTTTTCTTTTCCCCTTCTATCGGAGAAATATTCATTTCATTCACTTTGTTTTTCTAGTACTACAGTTGGAATACTTTAATAGCAAGGATTTACCCAAAGGAGCTTTAAATGGCTGTCAGAGCAGCGTCACATGTCATAGCAGCGGCACTCTGCATCTCTTTCACATAGACACGATTCTGAGGGGCAAATGGCACCGTAATGCCTGCAGTGGTACTATTTACATTGGTTGGAATAAAACAATAATATTTTTACTTAGTATTGATCTAATTGATTTTTGTTGCTCTGCACAAATTCTCTGACATTTTTTTCTGACTGAAACACACAGAATTTATTGGCGCCTTCTGGAGGTATCCTGCAGGCTGGTGCTTTCCACTGCAGAATTTCCAGACAAGCTTCTGTGCCACCGTTGCTCATGACAATCATGAGTGAAAAAATTGGCATATCTCTTGCTCACAGAGCTGAGCAGCAGCCTTGTATGAGTAGGTCACTGGTAATTGTAAGGCTCTGGAAGACCAAACTGAGTAATTGCTGGACAGCTGATGAAACTTTTGTGTGATAACAAAGACTATTATTATTCAAAGCAGACATTTGCTCAAAGGAAGGAAACCAGAAGCAAATAAGCAAGTTTGAAAGGTAGGATGTGTTCTCAGAAAATGCAAAAGAGTTTTGAAGCATAGGAGAAGAGATATTTAAGTCCTTTTTACATAATTATAGATCTCTCCAATGTAGGCACCTACATCTGAGCTAGACTACATACTTAGACTACTTTTTAGTTAACAGAACATCCTTTAATATTAATAGGTCCTTATAAAAAAGAGTTTCGTTATAAGGTAGACAAAGGAAAAATAACCTTAAATAAGCCTATTTCCTTCACTATATCAGAGCCCAGAGTAACTGGCTCAAATGGAAACATCTAGACTTTCTTGTGGTAGGAAAGATCCCGCAGTAAGACACTCTCTCTGGTATCCCACACGGATTCAGTTTCCACACACATTTCCTGGATTAGTTCTATAATTTATGAGCATCGACAATTAGAAGGGATGAAAAATGGAACACATCAAGACAGCTTATTCTATTCCCCAAAATTTAGATTAATGAGTGAAAAATAATACAAATTTTTAAATAGTTGACTGAAAACCAAGAACGTCACTATAAAATAAAATCTCAGTGCCAAATGGGAGGGGTAGCTGTGTTGCTGCAAGCCTCCCCCCTCTTCTTGGGCCAATCACCCTTATAAGACTGCATCTTTTTTTATATTTTTATTATATATAATTCCATTATATATATAATGGAATCCTGGGCTGCATAGGGAAGAGTGTGGCCAGTAGGTCGAGGGAGGTCATTCTCCGCCTCTACTCTGCACTGGTGAGGCCACAACTGCATACTGTGTCCAGTTTGGGGCTCCCCAGTTCAAGAGGGACAGGGAACTGCTGGAGCGAGTCCAGCGAAGGGCAACTAAGATGATGAAGGGCTTGGAGCATCTGCCTTATGAGGAAAGGCTGAGAGAGCTGGGACTCTTTAGCCTGGAGAAGAGAAGGCTGAGGGGAGACCTTATCACAGAATCACAGAATCACAGAATAGTCAGGGTTGGAAGGGACCTCTGGAGATCATCTAGTGCAACCCCCCTGCCAGAGCAGGGTCACCTACAACAGGTTGCACAGGACAGCGTCCAGGTGGGTTTTGAACGTCTCCAGAGTGGGAGACTCCACAACCTCTCTGGTCAGCCTGTGCCAGTGCTCCTCTACCCTCAAAATGAAGAAGTTCCTCCTCATGTTAAGATGGAACTTCCTATGTTCAAGCTTGTGCCCATTACCCCCCTTGGGCCCATTACCCATTACCTT
Source organism: Vanellus vanellus (assembly GCF_965231255.1). Classification (NCBI taxonomy): domain Eukaryota; kingdom Metazoa; phylum Chordata; class Aves; order Charadriiformes; family Charadriidae; genus Vanellus; species Vanellus vanellus. The sequence goes on along the minus strand of NC_138905.1, from coordinate 216,198,540 downwards.
ATTATGGCGTACAAGTATCTAAAGGGTGGGTTGAAGGAGGATGGAGCCAGGCTTTTTTAATGGTTCCCAGTGACAGGACAAGGGGTAATGGGCACAAGTTAGAACACAGGAAGTTCCGTTCAAATACACAGAAAAACTTCTTTACGGTTCAGGTGACAGAGCACTGGCACAGGCTGCCCAGGGGGGTTGTGGCGTCCCCTTCTCTGGAGATTTTCAAGACCCGCCTGGATGCATTCCTGAGTAATGTGCTCCAGGCAATCCTGCTTTGGCAGGGGAGTTGGACTAGATGATCTCTAGAGGTCCCTTCCAACTCTGAAAATTCCGTGATTCCGTGATCTTCCATGATGTATCGCATCATGGCCAAAAATCCACATCTCATCATGAAAAAATTGTCGTTAATCAAAATTAAGTTTTCTTTGAAAATCAGTTAAGACAGAATTTCTTTTAGCACTCTCAGCTTAGTCTCCTAAACCCCTTGTTTTCCCTTGATTCCCACTCCATGGCCATTAGAGGTCTTTCTCAGGCCTTCAACCGCAATAAATAAGAGTCGTAACAGTCTTTGTAGTTCTGCATAAATACAGCAAAGTCATATCCAGCCTGGGAAGGAAGGAGAGAAGCTGTGCAGCCCAATGTCACCACCTGACACAACCTGCACACTGCCCTGGGCAAGTGGTCATGGGCAGGAGGGCTACAGACCTATTTACACTAAGAACTTTGCCTCAGACTTTTCCAGTGTAGCAGCTGGCAATAACAGAAGATAGCAAAATATTCTGGCAAATGAAAAAGCCAACTTGATACAAAAGAAAAGAAAGGGTTATCTTTGCTGAACACTTCCCAGCTAGCTTGGGATGCATAATTAAACATGAGGATGCAGCCCAATATTTCCTCTCATAGAGCAAGGTACATGGCAGCGGAACAAGATTGTGCTGCTGTGATTTGTACCTTACCGTCTTCATCCAGCAGGACCAGAAAACTAACCATCCTTCATGGTTAAGCTACTCGTCTGCTTCAAGGGTAATTCCGTGCATGATATATTTTTGCTACTTAGAGTCCAATTATCAGTGACAGAGGGAAATCTTTGCAGTTCTGCCAGGGCCACTCTTATCGGTGCACGCACAGCCAAAGAAAAGTAGCTGCTCTAGGGCACCTTCACTCATAGAATCATAGAATCATAGAATGATTAGAGTTGGAAGGGACCTGAAAGATCATCTAGTTCCTATCCTCCTGCCATGGGCAGGGACACCTCCCAGTAGACAGGGTTGCTCTAAGCCCCATCCAGCCTGGCCTTGAACACCTCCAGGCATGGAGCATCCGCAGTTTCTCTGGGTAACCTTTTCCAGTGTCTCACCACCCTCAATGTTAATAATTTCTTCCTAATATCTAATATAAATCTACCCTTTTCCAGGTTAATAAGGTTAAAACCATTATCCCTCGTCCTATCACTATACTCCTTAATAAAGAGTCCCTCGCCACCTTTCTTGTAGGCCCCCTTTAGGTACTGGAAGGCCACTATAGGGTCTCATGTCCATGTTTGGGAAGCTGGTCCAGTGATAAAGAAGATAGCACCAAGGAAATGGCACAGCCCACTTCCTCCATATCAGGAGACCTTTTCTGGTTTTGACACCTACAACTGTCAAAGACATTTATATAGATCTCATGACAACACTACAATGTAGTCTAGGACTGCCGCACTGGTTTTCTGCAATAGCATGATGTGCTGAAAGCATTAGTGACTATTGTGTGGATCCTGATTCATTAAAGCACACTCTGAACATACTATTCAGATTGACCTCCCCAAGAGAGACACACAGGAGATGGCCTCCATTGCATATCTCAGTAAAGTTTCAGCATGTGATGGACTTCTAAGATACCCTGTCCTGTCACATCTGAACTGTAACACAGAAAACTGAGCTATGGAATTCAGGAGTCTTTAAGGATGAGCATCTTCAGAGGGAGATATATTTTGATTTAACAGGATTTAAGTGCTTAACTTGGAACATAGGACATAATTCCTTTGGGCGATATGGTCATTAGTCCTTCCATGGCTCTGTTTTCAATCTTTTCTCACGCTTGTGGGTCCCCTCAAACCTTAGACCAGACTATAAATCCATCTAGAATCCATGCCCAGACCCCAAGTCCTGTTTATCCAGACTCCATGTCCCACCTTGTGTCACTCTGGTCTCCTCCTACTCACTGGCTAGTTGAGCTTGAAGTTCACTGGCAAATCACTCACATACACAGACAGAGAAGAGAGCAAGGTCACACAGAAAATAGTTAGAAATAGACTTTAATAGAAAGATAGGACAGATTGCAATGATCAGGATAATTTTGTTTCCCTTCTTATCAGATACCAAATTCTAGCTTTAATCTCTTCAAGGGTACACGCTTGAGTGGCTCCATCAGTTGCCCAACGACCGGTGAATGGTCTTTGTTAGTGGCTCTATTATCTATGTCACAGTTTATGTATCTGTGTGTTTAATTACAATTTCTGCTGTACCTTGTCTTTGTCTTTTATGCTGAACAGCCATTAACCAGATGGCCTTTAAAACCAGTTGCCATTACAAATAACACATATGAGGAGACACTGAAATATTATAAATGATCTGTCTGTAATCTAATGACATTTTTTCCACTGCCCCTCATGTCGTTTGTAAATGTTGAACAACTAGTGCACTACACCTGACAGCTGCTAGACACCTCACAAGCTATCTCGCTAATCATGACCTAAACAGGGACATGTCCACTCAAATGTGATTAAGACATTCCTAAATCATGATAGATAGTAGGAGGCAAAGAAGGAAATCTGAGTAGACAAAGATGAAACCTGACAACATCAGTTAGTGTCTGTATTGCAAAGGAACCATTGCAATTACTCCATTTTGCTCTTTAATTTTGATACGTTACATGGAATACATGATGTATCTTATCTGTGGTTGCTTCTGATCTTTCTTGTGCTCATTTTCCTGGATTATGCTTGTGTGTGTGTGTACGCGCGCGTGTGTGTGTAGAATAGTTTTTGAGCCAAGCATCCTAGAAGAATTACAACGATAAGCCCTGACAGAAATGTCGAGTCAGCTCCTTTGCCCTCGATTTGCTGTGTCAGCCATGCAAGCAGAGGTTTACAGAGGCCACACCAAAATAATCTCATTCCGCTTTTTTTAAAAATCATCTAGATAGAAGAAGCTTGAAGGGATGTCACGTTTGCATGGAAGCAAAACATTAACAGTCATGTCAAGAGGAATGTATGAGGAGAGGATTAATACTTATGCGTGAGTTTACCTTGTCTGGAAATGAGACACTGCATCCACATATGGTAATCTTAGCGGGTGAGATTCTGATCTCAGGTATTCTGATACAAATTAAGATGACTGACTTCAATTAAGATTCATTTGCATAAATGAGAGCAAAATAGAAACGGAATATTAACTCCTATCTACTGACTTCTGAGACACAGTACAAAGATCTGACAGTTAAATACTCGTCCATTGCTTCAGAGTCCCCTTCCGACAAATGAAGATTCCTTTGGATTTTTTAACGGGAAGAATTAAGTCTGGAAATCAGAATTAAATGTGTGGGTCTTTTACTCTAGCCTCACTTGAGGAGGCCTAAGATCCTCATCACATACACAAAGATGTTTGCACATCCTTTGAACCGGTAGTCACAGTTCAGTGCAAAATCAGCTTCACAGTGCTACGATCTGTGCCAACATCCTTTTCGGCTAAATCCTAAAACCTCAGTCATAGTTCACTGATGAACCCATGTAGTGGGGCCTCAGGTTGTTCAAGCCATAATGACCAGTAGAACCTGAGGAGGAATAATTATTTTCCAGCATGACAGATTTAATGTGCAATTAGCTGTTAGAATACTAGCAGAACAGTATTTACAAACCTATTCCCATTATCATCTTTCTCATAAATATTTTTGCTTCAGTTGACAATTTTACTGGTGTTTACTTGATATTTTCCTACAAACCGTTAGTAAAGCTTCCGTATGGCACTAAGAGGGGAACAGATTCCCTGAGATCCCACTGTGTGCAACAAATCATGGTATTTCTCCATTTATAATAACATTTTGAAATATCTCCACTGAAGCCCTCAGCATGTAACACCGTAGCACAGATCTCCAAATTCAAAAATTAATGTGCCATGTTAGGAGATGACTGATAAAGCCGTGATGATATTGCTGTAATAAATATGACATGTATTCATGTATACCAAGAAGATTATCTGGAAGGCAAGAACACAGCCAGCAACATGCCACATGGATGTCCAAGTATTCTGAGAAGTAGATAAACTGTGTACGTTTTCTCCTGTTGCCTGCTTGTCTCCCTTCAGGATCCCATAAATATTAACTTGGGTAAAAATGACAAGATGAGCCCTGCATTTTTCCAAGTACAGCTGTTCTTCTATCAATGTCAAGAGAGGAAGCTCAGAACTACTTTGCAGATACCTGGTTTTCACAGGAGTGAGCCCAGAAATGGGCACAGCTCGGCTCTAGAAATGCAGCAGTGGTAATTGTAAGTAGGAAGAAAATGGGTTCACACCTCTATTAAGCCATTGACAACACTGGTATTCACAATTATATGAGGTATTATCTCAAAGTCAATTTTCTGTATTTTTTCTAAATATCATCGTGTATTTAATCCTTCAGCTTCAACTCCTTATGGAGAACAAGAAAGAGAAGTTTTCTCATCTCAACAAAGTGAGGAGTAACTGTTTGCTTGCTTTGATTCAGTAGCTCAGTGGCAAATATGCAATGACCATAAATATAAATAAAAATATATATTTCTGTGGCATAACACAGTCTCAGGAGAGCATATCAGCTGGCCAATACACACAGCTTTACAGCTCTCCATCAAGATGCACCAGCTCACGGCAGCCAAGGGTTGGGTCCCAGCACTTGTGACTTTGGTGCTGAGGTCATGAGGGGAATGTAGCTTTGACTGGCATCTCCTGGTAAAAATGTATTGCAGTCAAAGCCTAAGCAATCCAAAAGGTCCTCTGTGCAGGTTTATGGGCTGAGGTGTTTTTTTTGGCAGGATAAATATCCCAGAAGAGTCTAAAACATGTTGTTTGTCAGTCTTCTTGAGCCACAGCTTTTTGATCGGATCTTGTCAGCCCTTTTTAAAGACCTCAGCATGAGAAATATGTAAGACATATTACTCCCACCAGTATATCTACAAGCCAGACAGGAAACTCATCCTCCTCTCTCTATGTCCTCACCGTACCCCAACCCAAAACAGGATTTCTGCAGCAGTATAACATGGACAAATTAACAGTGCTAACACTATTGTACAGAATACCAGTCATAATAAGATAAACCTTCATACCAGTTTTGGTCCTCAGCCACTAAGGTGCCTGCAGAAGCAAATGCCTTGTGATTAAAATTACACACACCACAGGTCACAGGGGAGACCTTCATTCATCTGCACTGACATCATTTTGCATAGTAGTGTCTCAAATGGCAAAGGAGAAAACATGTCATATAGGTTTTTATTTAGCCTAAATGTTGTTAAATTATTCAGGTCATTATTAAAATATGAAACAAGATTTAAACAGAAAAAAACAGTTAAATTTTTAAACAGGGAACATTTAAAACTCTTTAGTTGGATGGAATACATCATTCCAGTATAGCTTTTAGCAGTACAAAGGTCAGGATTCCAACCCGGGTGGAATGCTAAACTGAAGTACATGCATTCAAATCCGAAATACCAATAAAAAGAGTGAAAACCTTTAAATAGTTTGTTTCATTCTCATTAAATAATTGACATATTGCACAAGAGACTCAATATAAATTCTCCTGAGGCACTAGTGATGCAAAGGATGAATTCACGTCGCCTGAAGTGACAATGGAAGTTCACCATCTAGTCTAAGCTGATTTTTCTATCTCCACAGTCAGCAGAGAGAAACAGGGGCTTCCAGACGGTGATTCATTCTTCCTGCCTCAAGGGATAATGTACCCTCTGCATCCTCCTTTTCTCTTTTGACTATAGAAAGAGCCCAGTCACTTTTAGTAGCCTCGCCTCCTTTTTAGACTATTTAAATTTCAGATGGTCGAAATTAGCTGACGCAAATCCCACCATACTTATGAGAAACGCCACAATAAACACAGTAACTTGATTTATTGTCCGTTGACCAGTTTAATTAGAAGTTTAAGTTATCTAGAACTTCAGCTGTCACTGAGACTACAATTAAGTGAACAACTGATTTTTCCACTTAAGTGGCAAAAGCAAAAAGAGATACAATCAAATAAATTCAAATTCAAAATTTTGTTTAGTTCGATCCAAATGAAGACTTTGAATTTTCTACTCATTAAAAAAAAAATATTTCAGATTTAACCAAATATTTAATTCAGTGATAGAGGAAATGAACTTTAAACAGACTTGGGCAGAGTGGGGTAGTGTTACAGACTGCCTAGCCAAGGGTAAGTAGCACATGAGGCTTTCTGCAAACTAGCAGAAGCTCATATTCATGTGTGATTTCAACCATCCACACATCCTAAAGATCAACATGGCACTGTGGAGGCAATTCATAAAGTTGCTAGACTAACACTTTTTCAAGAAAACTGAATCATAAGAATATCTGGAATATGGAACCCTTCTTCCATACAGAAGTCCAGTCTCAAGATGCAGCACGTGATAGACTTGCACCCTTGATTGTAGCTGAATGCCTGGCTCAAATAAAAATTGCTGACATGAGATGGAGAAAATCATTCATTTTTATAATACCACCACCATGAAATTGAATCAGTTTGTATGAATTATGTCAAAGTAGCTACATGTCAACTGTACATTAATTTCTCTACAAAATTTTAAATTTGTAGAGTCATGCTTCCATTTTTGGTCTTTTTTTTTTTTTTCTCCTTCTCCCTTAGGGTAGGGTGACCCACATGTGATCCACATGAGTGGAAACTGGAAGTGGGCTTTACAGGAAATAAAAAAGAATCACCTAACCCCAGTAGACTTTCAGCTGTGAACATGAAAAAAAAAAAAACCTGAAAAAGTGGCAGAGGTGTCTTACCTTCAATCTCCTTACTTACAACTTTCACAATACAACAACTTTCACGTTAAAATAAAAAGGCAAAAAAACTTCAAACAGGAGTGTGAATTTTATAGATGATTGGTGTTCTTTAATACAGGTTCATAAAAACATTATTGTAAGTATAATCTTTTTCAGACAGGAGAGCAGATAAGAAATATAAACATAATTCTTGCAATCCTGTATTGACTGTCAAAAGTATAAACGTTGCTGGCTTCTGACATGTCATCATTCATGTCTCATTCCTGTTTACTACTCAAAGAACCTCACCACTTCTAAATGTTTTTAAACCTACTTTTAAAGCTCTTCTCCCTTTCATAATTGCATTAGAAGTGGTTCAAAGAGAGATGGCTATTTTTAGCTGAAGGGTATGTTATCAGTTGCCTGATGAAACAGCAATTAATGATGGTTATGTTCAGTCCTTGATGGTAGAAGAGGGCCCTGCTCTCATTTGCATCAATACTAGCCAGGGAAAACTCCAGTGAAATAATAAAAATTAGTCTGGTATAAATCAGGTATCAGTTTAGTAAACGGGAACAAAAGAGATTGTCACTTTCAAACTAAAGAGAAATGACACACTGTTTAGACTAATTTACTATCAAATGCAATGACTATTCTTAGCAGGTTGATTATCATATCTCTTGTTGATGAAGACCTGAATTAAGTTGACATCTTCAGTAAGGAAAAAATGTTAAGACCACGTGAAAACTTATAGAAACAAACATATTTTGGCTGATACTTTAACACAGAAAGCTCATAACCCGCCCATCAGCAAAACACTCAGAATGAGATCTTCCAGAGGCAGATCCTGTACCAAGGGCATCAACCTGTGAGGAAAATCAGAGAACTTGTGAAGATCTGATGGGAGCTGGCTCAGGCAGAGCCAGAGTAATCACAGAGAAGAAAATGCTCCATTGTTTGGAACTGATACCTACAATGAAGTACCCATTTTTCTAGCTGGGACTGGCACATGAACTTAAAACTACTTAAGACATCTGTGTTTTTGTACAGCAGGAAATACATTAAAAATCACAGCATAATTTAGGTTGGAAGAAACCATTGGAGGCTGTATGAATGTTTATTTGATGTACTGTGTTTATTTGATATACTTGTCTTAAAAAAGTAGTATCGTTTAGGTAGGATTCCAGTGTTAATTAGTTGTGGAGTGGGATCAGTTTCCTATGAATAGTACAGGTTAAATATACCTACAAATACCTGTAAATGCATTTTGTTATCCTCACTCAAATACTTCCTTCACCTTCTCCTGAAAATTATTGTAGTGATTGGACTATCGGAGTACTGACACCAATACCTATCAGGCTGACCAACTCTATTGCTCATGTTGACTGTAGTTTTCAGTCATCTCTTGGTTTAGGCAAATCTTTTGTATCATGATTCACTTTTCTGCTTTAGGTTCATGAAGGACCTACAAGTGTAGAGCTTTGAACCATAATTAGGTTATAAATGTACAATATGCAAATAAAGTAATTAAAATGTGGCCACAAAGGCAGCCTTCAAACGTGACATACTCACAGCTACTGAAATTGAAGTCTGATAAGCATGCTAAAAACTTTGGCTTCATCCATTTTTTGAGGTGCAACCATGCAAACTCCTGCACAGAGGTGATGCAGGATTGCCATACATTGTGAAGGACTAGTGGAAGAATGTTCCATCCATGACAAACATTACTGCTTCTGTGGGCAATTTCACTTCTTCTCTAATGTTTTTGCTCATTTTTCCTGTCACCTCCTACAGTGGCAAAACCAGCTTCCTCTAAATGAAACAAGGGTTGTCCTCACCACAGGAGCTCAAGGAGCTTTAAGCAACCTTTCACAGGGTGCTCACTACCAAAAGCAGCAAAGGCTCGGTTGGTAATCACTGTTACAGCCTCTGCAAAGCTACAGCCCTGCCTTGCCAGCCATCCAAGCCCGTCAGTAACGAGGTATATTATACAGACACCATGAACATGCAGTCAGATATTCCACAAAAAAAGAAAAAAAAGAGAGCATAAAAATTTCTTTCCACCCCAAATTAAAATGATTCTATGAATCTTGCCTTAGATGTACATGAAACAATAAATTAACTACCACCTTCAGAATAAATCCCTGGTGAAAAGTTTACTATGAACTCTTGCCCATAAAATAGTCGATTTCTGCAAGTGAGAGTCAGATAGCTGTCTAGCATGTAGGACAAGGGGTAATGGCTTCAAACTGGAAGAGGGTAGATTTAGAACAGATATTAGGAAGAAAATTTTCACTTTAAGAGTGGTTTGGCACTGGCCCAGGTTGCCCAGAGAAGCTGTGGCTGCCCCATCCCTGGAGGTGTTCAAGGCCAGGCTGGATGGGGCTTTGAGCAACCTGATCTAGTGGAAGGTGTCTCTGCCCATGGCAGGAGGGTTGGACCTGGATGATCTTCAAGGTCCCTTCCAACCTAAACCATCCTATGATTCTATGTTGAAATTCGGGTGGTGAAAAGGGCACAGATGGATAAATTCTTAAAGAAATTTAATTTTATGTTTTTACTTATGTTAGATCTTGTTTTAAAAGCCATGGTAATAACAAGGACATGCTACTAAGATTCTGGCTTTGGTATCAAAATATCTTTTGTTGTTTCAAACGGCAGTGCAGTTATACATCCAAATCAGTTAACTTCTGGACTGAGAACATGCCAGGATTTCCAAGTGAGGCATATTATTGTAGAAGCTAGTTCCTCTTTCCATATTTTTGTATAAATCATGTCTAGCAGTTGATGAAGTTATTTTTTTCTCCCATTTTGCTTGGACTTCAGACTATTACTTTGTGTTTTCATCATAGTCACTCACAGATATTTAAACTCACTTAAACTTCTTTGGTAGCTATTCCTTGCTCAGAAGAATAACATAGCTGTCTATCAATATTTCCATTCTCTTCCACAATCTATAAGGAAAAAAAAAAAAAATCTAGCTTGTCATTATTCTAAAGTGTTCAGTTTATAATTCCAATCAAGAAACTTTAATGACTACACTGCACCAGAACCCTTTTTAACTGTCATCTCAAAGGCTGCAAACCTCATGACCCAAAATGACTCCCCAAACAGGAGCAGTGCTGACTCAAGAGACTATAATTTCTTAGTATTCCAAGTCCATCTCCTAAACACTTGTCAGTTTCAACCAGTCTTATTTTTTAAGCTGACACTGTACCATCTATCCTTCCTGTAGTTGACAGCTGATAGGATAAGTACTGAGGGGACAAGCAAGGAGACACCAGCAATCCCTTCAGCACTGACGATGCGAATTCACTGTTATGCACAGTGTAAGGTAAACCCACAGGCGAACATACAGAAGCTCCAGTCGGCCACCGTGGTCTTGGAATTACAAAAACAGTATTAAATGTTCTTCACCAGCAAGAGCCCTTTTCATTTTCCAGTTCAGCTCAGCTGGGGGTTGAGCTTTATACAGCTTAGTCATAGGTTTTGACATATAGGAGGGAGAAATACTGAGGGAGAAGAAGAAGTATGTCCATCACCACCTGACTCTTAAGACCATTTAGTGACTGTTGCTGCTCTATACCAATCCCATCCTTCCTGCCTCTCTCTTCCATATATACAGCCCCTATGGTTATAAATGCTTTATCTAAAGCTTTGTGTAGATTTCTATAAACAACATAAATGCCTCTTATTCCAAACACATGTAACAAAATCTTTCAGCAAGATCCAGGTAGAAATAGCATGTAATATTTAATAGGGAGTAACCGTTGGAATAGCTTATTTAAGGAAGTGGTGGATTGTCTATCACGTGAAACCTTAAATTAGGTTGGGATCTACTTTCAAAATTATAATTTTACTCAGGTGGTGTTCCTGGCATGGAAAGGAGCAAATTTTTAATAATATTAATTATTAATTATTATTAGATTATCATAAAATAATATTTTAATCTTAATTGTAATAATCTTTTATATAACCATGATATACCACACTAAAAGATCATCAGCTTAAGGCTATAAAATCTATAATTAAAAAAGTTATATTCTTTCATATGGATCTGAACTGATACCAGTAGCACAGTAGCACCGTGTGCTTCTGTCTCAGTTTCTACCGGAAATGTTTATATAATCCTGGTTTCCCAGAATGTCTTGTCACATCTTTCCATATGACAGTATGCCCACTGATAAGCTTAAACATCCTCCTGAATCTACTCCCCAAGCATCTTAGGGAATCTTTGGTTAGGAAAAAAACCTATCCCTGATGAGTACAGGAGAGCTTTAGTCCATGCAACTCAGATCCAACTTCTGGCCCTAGAAGCTCCATTGACAAGATGAGCTTGTGTCCAAACCTCCTGTCTTTCCTTTTCCCCTGTCTTCCAAGCACACAAATTTGCATTGTTGGAGGGCTTTTTGTTTTGTTTGTTTTCAGGGTTTTTTTCCATTGAGGATTCTACAGTTTTTTACTGGAAAGTATTTTGTGGCTTCTGATGATGTAAGCAGATGGCATACAGGACCCAATACTTTCTGAATTATCCTGAAATAAATCCTACTTAAATCTTGACATACACAAAAAATCTCTTTTTAAAGGCTGTCTTTATTCATTTCCAAGGTCTTCAGACACCACCTCTGTTCAAAAATCAGTCCCAATAGTTGGGATATAGAGGACTTGTGCTGCCATCCAGAGAGACTTGGACAGGCTGGAGATTTGGGCAGGGAATAACTTAATGAAATACAACAAGGGAAAGTGTAGGGTCCTACATCTGGGCAGAAACAACCCCAGGTTCCAGTATAGGATGGGGAGCTACCTGTTAGAGAGCAGTGTAGAGGAAAGGGACCTGGGGGTCCTGGTGGACAGCAGGATGACCATGAGCCAGCACTGTGCCCTTGTGGCCAAGAAGGCCAATGGCATCCTGGGCTGTATTAGAAGGGGGGTGGTTAGCAGATCGAGAGAGGTCCTCCTTCCCCTCTACTCTGCCCTGGTGAGACCGCATCTGGAGTATTGTGTCCAGTTCTGGGCCCCTCAGTTCAAGAAGGACAGAGAGCTGCTGGAGAGAGTCCAGCGTAGGGCAACTAAGATGATTAAGGGAGTGGAGCATCTCCCTTATGAGGAAAGACTGAGGGAGCTGGGTCTCTTTAGTTTGGAGAAGAGGAGACTGAGGGGTGATCTTATTAGCGTTTATAAATATATAAAGGGGGAATGTCATGAGGATGGAGCCAGGCTCTTCTCAGTAGCGACCAGTGATAGGACAAGGGGTAATGGATTCAAGCTGGAACACAAGAGGTTCCACTTAAATTTGAGAAGAAACTTCTTCTCAGTGAGGGTGACAGAGCACTGGAACAGGCTGCCCAGGGAGGTTGTGGAGTCTCCTTCTCTGGAGACATTCAAAACTCGCCTAGACACCTTCCTGTGCAACCTCATCTAGGTGTTCCTGCTCCGACAGGGGGATTGGACTAGATGATCTTTTGAGGTCCCTTCCAATCCCTAGCATACTGTGATACTGTGATACTGTGATACTGTGACTTATTTTCAAACACACATTCCCATTACCGTGAGCATTTTTTTTCCATGAGCAATGGTCATTTTAAACCCAAAGCCATTCCTGAACAGTGAAGTACTTTGCTACCTTTAGGTCCCAGTCCCTCAAGAGTTTCCAGTAGTCCTCAGACGGACATGGTTACTTACCCAACATGTTAAAGCTGCTCTGTCTTTGTTTCTAACCCATTTGTATTTCTGTACTCATTTTTCCCTCTCTCCAATGATTAAGGAAAAAAATGTTTTAATCATTTATGAACTTGAAACCCAGCCTGCAAGCAAACGCTTGGCCTCTCATAACTTCTAAATATATCTCACTAATTTCTAATCTTTTGTATTTTGAGTAATCTAATTCAATGTCCAAAGTAAAATTTGTTTCATTATTGCTTGTTACAGACTCTTTGCTTAAACAACGTCTTTTGCCTCAGTTGAGCTGCTGCACCTTTTTTTCTACAGCAAAGTCAGCCAAGGTGACCCTAGGGCTTGAGCAGGCAAGTGCCATAAACCCCAATACTGCAGAGGTCAACCCTTAAACAAACATCCCCGCAGGCATTTATGGCCGCCTCACTTCAGGCATATCCCTGAAAAAATCTGAAAAGAATCCACAGATAAATAAGTTCACTTGATTTCTACATTATGGAAAGAGCATAAATGCAAGGAAAACTATGTTAGATAAACCAAATGAATGTCTGGCCTTTCTCTTCTTTGCAGAAGAGTTTGGACTAAAATTGCTTTCTTTTCTGGAAGATTTGTGTGCACATTCTCCCTTAGTAAAGTATATTATATATCACAGTATGAGTGAATTGTACAAGTAGGTTACATTTAATGAGGAAAAGGTACTGTTTTTTTTTTTAATCTAAAGATAGTAGAAACTAGGATGTCACCAAAAATAGTCCTTCTGATCATGATGGCTCTCTTTACATTGGTTTTGGACAATACATTCAAAAAGTAACATCCATTTTACTTCCATCATTGGGAAAACTTCGCTAAAATAACTTCAATAGCACATGCTTAAAAGTTTATGGCCTTCAATCAAAAAGTAAAACTGAGAGTTTCCAAAGCAAAGATGTGCTGATCTGCCCATTATTAAGCTGAGTAGTAACCTCCAAAAATATGTCTTTAAGATACAGGACCCTATTCAGTATTCACTCCTGGTGTAATCTCACAAATATTGAGAATTGCACAACCTACTTTCCCTACATCTGAATGTGCCTTATAGATTGCACCATTGTATCTCACTTATTTTTTATTTTTGGCTGCCAGACAAGGAAGATAATTGCACAGAGCTGGACCCCTGAGATACCCGACTGGCCCAGACTTGGCCGGGGTTGAGAACATAAAATTCAGGAGGAAAGAGAGTAACAAGTTATTTTTACCATACCTTATTTATTTCCCTTTCTCAATGCATGGGAAATCTATATCTATTTTTTTCAATTTTTCCTTTTATAACCTCTCATTAGCCTCTTAATTATTCTGAAAATATAATTCAGATTATCTCTCATTACTAATCCTGTTTGTTCTACTCACATAGCACAGAGGGAACAGATTCTGGCTGCCACTGAAGACAGCTAATATAGAACAGAATCATAGAATCATATAACCATCGAGGCTGGAAGAGACCTTTAAGATCATTGGGTCTAACCGTTAACCCAACACTGCCAAGTCCACCACTAAACCACGTCCCTCAGCACTACACCTACCCATCTTTTCAATACCTCCAGGGATGGTAATTCAACCACTTTCCTGGGCAGCCTGTTCCAATGCTTGATAACACTTTCAGAGAAGAAATTTTCCCTAATATCCAATCTAAACCTCTCCTGGCACAGCTTGAGGCCATTTCCTCTTGTCCTATCACCTGTTGCTTGGGAGCCAACACCCACTTGTGAGCAACACCCACTTCGCTACACCCTCCTTTCAGGTAGTTGTAGGGAGTGATAAGGTCTCCCCCATTTCTCCAGGCTGAACAACCTGAGTTCCCTCAGTTACTCCTCATAAGGTTTGTTCTCCAGACCCTTCACCAGCTTCGTTGCCCTTCTTTGGACACGCTCCAGTTCCCCAATGTCTTTTGTGTACTGAGGGGCCCAAAACTGAACACAGTATTCGAGGTGGGGCCTCACGAGTGCCGAGTACAGGGGTACAATCACTGCCATAGTCCTGCTCTTAAATGTCCTGATCTTAAAGGTCCCTTCCAGACTAGGTGATTCTACGATTCTATATGCTGAATGAGTGATGATCAGCAGAAGGTGCTAACGATGATGGCTGAGCATCACAGATTTGGGGGTACTGTCTCACTGATCCAGCCCAGAGTCCACACACATAGCTTCTCTGCCTCAGGCACACAGTGAAGGCAGGCTCCTCTTCTCTCCAACTGGCAGTCAGATCTACTGAAGAGTCTCCTCTGTTGTCTTTGGAAGAACACTCCCAGAACTGATCTTCCACCGCTTGTGCTTTTATCAGTAGTCTCTGGTCTAGGCATCACATGTCTCCCAACAAGATATTCTTCATCTATCTTGCCATACTCTTTTCCATCATCTCCAGTCTCTGGCAGACTATACCTTTCTACTATTAGCTTCTACCAATCACCCGAGAGCTCAACAATTTCACTTTTTATACCAATCACTTCAGTTAGTTTCCATTTTATATATCAATCAGCTTAAAGCTCAACAATTTGTTTTCTTCTTATACCAATAAACTTAAAGTTACGATTTGCACCCTCGTCTCTGGCTGACTACAGGCATCAAGGGAAGACCATGGGGACTTGATGCCCCATGACAACAACTGGCATTACACTATTTTATCTGACTGAGAGGAAGAGGCAGAATTACAGATTGCGTAGCAGTCTCTAACTGTTGTCTCTTTTCACGCTGCAGACACTAAGCACCAGGGTGATGGACAGGGAAGACATTTTCCCTGAAATTTATCTCCTGCTTCAGAGTAGAGGTGCGGAGCTTTAGGAAACTACTAAGAAGTTTCTAAAACCTAAGCCACTTTTCCTCACGGGTATCCAGAAATTAAAAAGCACCCAAATGCAACTCTCCTGGCTGTGAAACGCATTGAAATTGAAAATATAAAAGCTCCTACTCAGATTATTATCTGTCACGTTCTTAACTTTGTGTCAGTGAAGAAACTTTCTACTACAGCAGAGGAGCGTAAAGCCCAACACTTAAAGGCAGTTCAAAAAGTTCATATGATTTATCTCATTCACAGTAAACCATCCGGCTGCATTCAGAACACCATGAAGACCCAAATTAAGCTGCCATTGCTGGCACATCTCGCTGCTCTTTGCAGTTCTGCTCACACATTGATCTCTGCTGGAGTTTCAGTGACATGACATTTCCCTGCAGGATCAATAACGGTGACTGCATAGGTGTCCGTGCACCACGTTGTACAAGCAACTTGCAGCTCCATTCAAGTCTCAGGTAGTACTCTACATAACTGCATGGGTTTACATCGAAGGGAGCTGTTGGTGAGAAGAAAATAGGAAACAACGAAATGACAGAAATCAAAGTTCTCAAGGCAACTGAGTGGAGGAGCTGATAACTGCAAGTGTTCACAGTGGCACAATTAACCCTTTCCAGACATAAAACTAGGAGAAAAAGGATTTTAAAACCTTAAAAGATACCAGAGTAGTGGGCAGTATCTCAGTAGATGCAAAGGGCAAATCAAATAGACACTTTCCAATAGAAAATGTAATAGAAACTGCAGCTGGCAGCCTTGTGTAGACTGTACATTTGATATTTTAGCTTAGAAAAGCTGGTTTTGGTTCACTCTGACGACCTCATCAGATTCCAAGATAAATGACACTCATTTGGATCTGTCAGATTAATAGATGGGGAAGGAGGAATATAGGGAGTCGCTGTATCCTCAAGAATCAGTTTAAAATTGGAAGGACCAGAGAAATGGCATGCTCAGCTGTAACTCTGCTGGGAATGACAGGACTTGGAACAACATTTATTGGGTAGCGCTACACGGTCAGTTCAAGTCTGAGTTTTCTGACTTGTCAGATCCAACTCACACATCCTGATTTGTTCCTAGATCCTTTCAAAGGTAACCAGATGGTCCTTCCCAGTCAAAATCTGGTTGTAACTCCAAGCACCACTGACTCCAGCAAACTCACAGTCAGTATAGAATAGAATCATAGAATCATATAATAGTTTAGGTTGGAAAGGACCTTGAAGATCATCCCGTTCCAATCCCCCTGCCATAGGCAGGGACACCGCCCACTAGATCAGGTTGCTCAAAGCCCCATCCAGCCTGGCCTTGAACACCTCCAGGGATGGGGCCTCAACAACCTCTCTGGGCAACCTGTGTCAGTGCCTTACCACACCCTCAAAGTGAAAATTTTCTTCCTAATGTTCAATTTGAACCTGCCCTCTTCCAGTTTAAAGCCATTCCCCCTCCTCCTATCGCTACATGCCTGAGTAAAATGTCCCTCCCCAGCTCTCCTGTAGGCCCCCTTTAGGGACTGGAAGGCTGCAATAAGATCTCCCCAGAGCCTTCTCTTCCCCAGGCTGAACAGTCCCAACTCTTTCGGCCTCTCCTCATAGGACAGGTGCTCCAGCCCTCACATCATCCTTGTGGCTCTCCTCTGGACACGCTCCAACAGGTCCATGTCCTTCTTCTGTTGGGGACTCCAGAGCTGGATGCAGTACTCCAGGTGAGGTCTCACAAGAGTGCAGTAGAGGAGCAGAATCACCTCCTTTGACCTGCTGGCCACACTGCTTTTGATGCAGCCCAGGATACGGTTGGCCTTCCGGGCTGCGATCGCACATTGCTGGCTCATGTTGAGCTTCTCGTCAATCAGCACCCCCAGGTCCTTCTCCTCAGGGCTGCCCTCCAGCCATTCCCCGCCCAGCCTATATTTGTGCTTGGGATTGCACCAACCCAGATGTAGGACCTTGCACTTGGCCTTGTTGAACGGCATGAGGTTGGCTTGGGCCCACCTCTCCAACCTGTCCAGGTCCCTCTGGATGGCATCCCTCCCCTCCAGCGTGTTGACCTCTTCACACAGCTTGGTGTCATCAGCAAACTTGCTGAGGGTGCACTCGACCCCACTGTCCATGTCGCCAACAAAGATGTTGAACAGTACAGGTCCCAGTACCGACCCCTGAGGAACACCACTCGTCACTGCTCTCCACTTGGACATCGAGCCGTTGACCGCAACTCTTTGAGTGCAACCGTCCAGCCAGTTCTTTATCCACCGAGTGGTCCATTTGTCAAACCCATGTCTCTACAATTTAGAGACCAGGATATTGTGTGGTACAGTGTCAAACGCTTTGCACTAGTCCAGGTAGATGACATTGGTTGCTCTTCCCTTGTCCTCTGCCGCTGTAACCCCTTCCCGGGGAAGGACTTTTTACTCGGGCATGTAGTGATAGGATGAGGGGGAATAGCTTTAAACTGGAAGAGGGCAGGTTCAGATTGAACATTAGGAAGAAGTTTTTCACTTTGAGGGTGTGTAAGGCACTGGCACAGGTTGCCCAGAGAGGTTGTTGAGGCCCCATCCCTGGAGGTGTTCAAGGCCAGGCTGGATGTGGCCTTGGGCAACCCGGTCTAGTGGGAGGTGTCCCTGCCTATGGCAGGAAGACTGGAACTGGATGATCTTCAAGGTCCTTTCCAACCTAAACCGTTCTATGATTCAATGATTCTATGATTATAGAATACATTAAAAATACGTATGAAAAGAAACATGTCAGATTATTTTAATCGCATCACAATTCACTGCTTTAATGGACACTGGGAAGGAGGAATAAGAAAAGGATAGAAGTTTATCCATTCAGAAGACAAATAAAATGAAAACTGATCATAAGAACCTTGCCAAGCCTTCTGTCTGACTTTTGCCACCTCCACAGAGAAGGAACCAAAGCCACATCCCCCTACGAAAACAAGATAGAAGGTAAAGAAGGGCTGTCAAAGCAGTCAGAGAGACCCTTGCTGGGCTGCCTTCTGGGTAAGGGGAAGAGCTAAGGAAAGGGGGGCACTGTAGCCCTGATGAGAAAGACTCCTGTCTCTGCTCTCAGCAGTCCCTGCACTGCACACTTTGACCTTCTCCAGACTCTTCTCTGTGGTGCCCAGTAATAGTCTGAGAAGCAGTGGGCATGAACTGAAATACAGAAAATTCCATTCAAACATTAAGAAAAACTAATTTCACTGTGAGGGTGTTCAAACATTGGAATGAATTACCCATAGAGGTTGTGGAGTCTCCACCCTGCTTTAGCTGACCCTGCATTGAGCCAGGGCGGGTGGACTAGATGATGCCCAGAGGTCCCTTCCAACTGCAGAGATGCTGTGATTCAATATCTCACAGGTCACAAGTGAAAAAAGTACTTAGTAGACTGCTAAGCAAGGAGGAGAAAATAAAATCAAGACTTTCAGCAGAAGGGTAAAATCCATTTTACTACCTCACGTTCATAAATTTGAAGGGGATAGGAAAACATTTTGGAAGGTACAGGTTTCACAAAATGATGAATATTTCTCACTGAATAAAAGTAACAACACAATGATTTCAGATTTTTCCAAAGCGTATTAAACAAATAAAGTTACATATTTCAAGTATAAAATTTCACCATCTTACTCAGCAACTAACCTACTAAATATGTCTATTTGGATTACCTCTGTCATTCAATTTTCAGTAATGTTTAAGGCCAGGAAACCTCCTGTGTTACTCGAAACTAGTGTTGAAGGGTTCAAGCTGTGTTATAAAGTGAACAGTCTGCCTCCTAAATATCCCATAAATTCTCCCAACCATTTAACCTGGGTTGTGTGACAATCTGTCTATGATTGCCTGAAATCACCCCTCTTCTCTTCTGTTGTTTTGCTGGGCATATCATCTCTTCCACTATCAACAGAAAAGCCACCACTTTTCCACTTACCATTGTAGGAAAAACACGGTTAACTACTCAAGAGAATGAAAATTCCTACATTTTCATTTGCCATTTTCCTAGGCAATTCTTTTGGAATTACCAATGGGTTAAGTTCTTTTAGAGGTCAGATAAGAAACATATTTATTCTTTTACCTTTCAAAATTCCTTCTTTGAAGTATTTAACTCTTTTTAAGCTCAAAAAGTTGGAAGTCCAATGGGACAGAAGTGTTGGAAAAACCCGTATTGGGTAGTGCTACATTGTCAGTTTAGCTCTGACTTTTCTGATTTTTTCAGATCGAACTCAAATGTCCCGATTTGTTCCTAGACCCGTTCGAAGGTAACCAGCCAGTTTAGTCAGCAATGGGACACCAGGTACAGTGTTACAGCTTTGTCTTCTGCAAACAGTTATTTATTTCTAAGAATGTCCATGAGTTTATGGTTAAACGTAGCTGTCAGTGAAGGAGTCATTTTCTGGTTTATCATATCATAATCATTCTACTTGCAAACATCTGGAAATGGTGTTGTTCGATTGAGTACTCTGGAGGATAAGCTGGATCTGTGAGATCAGCAAAAGAAACAAATTCAAGATCTAAGGTCTCAGTAAAGAGCCTGATGGCCTATGAATTTCAGGAAAAGCAACCCTCCACCTACGGTGCAGATACCTGCAGAGATATGCATCTTTCCACTGGGCAGCATATGAGATCCATCTTACCGGCTATGTAGATCAACACCACTTCAGACTACAGTCAGAAGCAGAAATATAAGGTGATGTAACATAAAGCTCTGAGAAACTATAATAAAGTTCTTGTATGGGTTTTGCATAAAGCCAGGGAAATTCTGCACTTAGATGTGAGCAGGCTTCAAAGTCTCAGGTGGAGTCAACCCACCCCACACCAAGGCAGGCAGCTTTAGTGGTATATAAAATCCATTGCCATCTGCAGATTCTTTGTTCCCTTCCTTAACTATGTGCACTTACCCGCTCTCATTCAAGGTCACAGATATCAGGTATGAGATTGGATGAACCCTGGAGCCTTTCCCTAAGGGAGGAGCAGTTAAATCCTTTCCAGCAGTGAGTCGGGTCTCTGTCCCCATGCCATCATCCATGACTTGAGGTTTAGCTGCTCTCCTTCGACTAAGCCTCAGTCTGATCCAGTCAGAGCTGTTTTGTCTATTTGCCTGATAAAATTATAAATTTGAGCAACCACTCGAGCCAACTCTGTGCAGAGACCTGCCTAAGGACCAAAACCGGAGAAGGAAACAGGTAAGAGCCAGATTGCTATGAGTAAGAGCCGGACTGTCAGATCACTGAGCACACATGAAAAAGAGAATGGGGAAATAATCCACCTGTTTCCTCCTCCCGCACAGGAAAAAAAAACATGTCTCCATTAGTGGGTGGCCCAAGGGTAGATATCTGGAGGGAAACCACTGGTGGTAAGGACCAGCACTCGCACACGTTGTCAGTGAGACTCACATTAGCCTAGCTCTAGTCCGCTCCTGTGGACTGACGGCCCATTAACAGTTGGAGTGCATGTGGAGCAATCCTGAAGCACATCTTGTGGTCACTTTTATGCCGAACAAATCCAATTTATGCACATCAAGACTACTCTGCTGTGTGAATAAAAGCACAGTAAAGGGGATGAACAGATGGTTTTCTTCAAATGCTCTCTCCTGACACAAACTAAACCACTAATATAGATGCACCTTGAAGACAACATGCACTCTGGAGTTATAACCGTGGCTGCGTCTACTTGGTGGCTGACCTGTGATTTATGTGTGCTTTAACCTGAACTTCTGCCAAAGAGCTGCAAAACTTAAGAGCCTGTGCTGTTAATTCATGTCCACAAGGCTCCCTGGGAATGGAGGTAAAAACTCATATCTCACTTTATAAGCTGGCAAAGGGGAAGACTAGACACATTGGTCTTCAATGCTGGGGGACACGGACCGGGTGAGTGAAAACTATTTAGTGTTTGGCACCTAAAATCCTGCCCCGTGCTTTGCATTGCCCTCTACAGGTGCACATGCCTTACATATTACTCTGCTAATTAGAAATGTTCTGCCCATTTTATGTGGTGTAATTTACAAACTGGGGAAAATATCACTACTTTCAGTTCATAGAACACAGCTTACCGCGACCAGCAGCAGCATTATTCCCATTTCACTGAAACAGACGTAGAGTTTATCTGTCAGTGTTTTTCAAACAGTAGGAAATTCATTTTTTAAAATTGAATTTTCTAGGTATCAAAAAAAAAACAAAAAACAAAAAACTCAAAACAACTCCAAAACCTTACTCCAGAAAAGAAGAAAGTAATTTCTGTAGCATTTTTAAAAACAATATGATTTCTTGGTTTGGAATGTGGTTTTCTATTTTACAAATGGGACCTTATGGCATTTTATTTCAAGCTAATTTTATTTCAAAAATGGATGTCAATTAAAAGAACAAAATTAAATATAGCTGTTCAACTACCAGCATACAGTACATTTTATTTTGAGTGAAAAGAAGTCATTGCTGGGAAGGTTTCTACACTACGGAAGTGAGCGATGCTTTCACACCAAAGTCTCCACACTGATTCCAGATTTCCAGCCTGTCTTTTTGTCATACCACTGATCCGTGACAGCAGGCTGGACTTAACACCATAGCTACAAAGGGAGAGCAAGGAGGAAGTCTTCAGGAACGTGGTCTGCTTTGCTCTGCAGATGTTCAGGAAAGGAGGAACAGAGAGAAAACACGCAGAGAGCAGTGACAGCTGTAGCAGAGGAACCCACAGTGTTTACAGGCCGTGGCAATGAGGCACATGACAGAAACATCCCACTCTGCTTCTGTAAGTTTGGCTACCTCTAATGAGTTCCTTTATCATCTCAAGCCCAAGGCAGACAGTCCCATACTGTCCAAGGGAGCAGTGAAAGCAGGTCCAAGCTTCTACACAGCGTGACAGAAAGCATTTTTCTGGAGCCCTGGAACACTCTCCCTTACACATCTGTACCGCACTGGCTGAGCAACTTGCCATGTGAGTGATTTCCAGCAGCATATCTCCATGAGCATCAGCATGCTGGGAACATACTTTAAATGCTCTAAAGATGAAAAAACATATATACATATCTCCCCAGGTACAGAAAGGAAGACATTCACCTTTTAGGTTTCTTTCTAAAGTGAGTAAAAATTTAGAATTAAACTCTGAACA
The DNA here is from genome assembly GCF_965231255.1 of Vanellus vanellus. Lineage (NCBI taxonomy): Eukaryota > Metazoa > Chordata > Aves > Charadriiformes > Charadriidae > Vanellus > Vanellus vanellus. The sequence goes on along the minus strand of NC_138905.1, from coordinate 216,175,968 downwards.
TGGACTTGTTTGGGGCCTAGGCACCTTCATAGAGGTGAGGAAATACTGCTGAAAATGCCAACACCTCAAGAAGATCAGAGGCAAACCACCTTACACTACTTTATTTACTGTTACAGACAGAAGAATACTCATTAATACCATATAAAATTTTCCATATGACCTGAGACAAGATAGGCATTATACCCTCTGACCCAAGAGTATTTCTATATTCTTCAAGCTATCCATAGAAAAATTGCTTTGTGCTGAGATATATAATCACAAAAGCAGTTAACATTATTTCTTTATTTTAAAAGAACTTGATTCTGTGAAGAAAAGAGAAAATAATTCACTCGACATTGGGCAGTGTTTGCTCAGTACATGGCCAGAAAGTGGAAAATTCATGCTCAGCATGAACCTTCTTTAAAATTCTACGCTTCTGCATTCTCAGAAGGAAAAAGCTGTATCACCAACCATTAATGTTCACCACAAGACACTTTGCAATTCCACAGTTTTGTTGTACAAATTACCGTCAGCCGCCTTCTCTCCTCATATTTGTAGTGGTTGAATTGAACCTTTATTTAGGGCAAATAACACCTCTCTCACCCATTTTGACTACAGTACCCAAGTAACTGCTTGAAGAGTAATACATTACTCAGCAGAAGATTGCAGAATATAATTATCATACCATAAATTCTTTGGCAGAGGAAAGTAATCCCTGAAGTGTGGCTCTTGCCTCTTTGAAGCTCTGTTCACTGAGAAATTCGTATCCACCCACACTCTATTTCCACACCTAGTCCATGTTTTCTGTACTGGAGCTGGTCGGGTTTTTGGGTTTTTTTCAACAGCAAATTCTCACTGAAAAATTCCAATTTACAAACACAGAAGCACTTCACAAAAAAAAATAGGTACTCGGTGAAAAGTTCTGAAAGGCCACTCAGGGATGAGATTTAATTTATGGTAAATATCAGGGAGAAAGAACACAGGAAGCATCTTCAAATAGGCTGAAAAGCCAGTAAGAGCTATAAACACAAAGGAAAACTCTGCTGGCTGAGGAAGTATCTTCACTGCTTATTACTGAAAGCCGGGACATAGCTCCCCAAAGACGCCCTGCTTCTACACTCCTCCGCTGGCAACAGCTACTGGCCACTTTTGGAGACCACGCATTGGCCACGTTTATGTTCAGTAGTCCAGGGACAAGGTATTTGGCCGAGAGGCAAAATAGTTAGATTCAGATGGCTGATTTAAATCAGGCAGAGCAGGGCTACAAATCTCTCCCGTGCAATGTCTAGCCAAAGCGTGAAGTCCTTTCTCCCAGTTGCCACCATTTCCACACATTTCAAAACAATCATTTTACCAGAATGAGTAAGTACTGTAACTTATCCTGGTGGGAGCAATGCAAGCCGATATTCTTAAATTGTACATGATACATTATACTTTAACTCATAAAGGAAGAAGCCATGTAACATGGATAAAGGTATCAGAAATTTATTAAGGTTTTAGGTCTCTCCGCAACAGAGATGTGAGGCTGATAGGATAGGCTGAAATTGAGTAATTCTTTTTCTGAACTTGTCAATTAAAACATATGTGCAAAAAAGCATCAATATAGGCTATTCTTCTAAGCAAATTTCTTCTGCATGTCAGCAATACTTTCTGTTGTATCTAAATTCATGGCTTGAAATTATTCAGGGAATGGTTAAATAATGCAATGCATCAAATCCATTTTAAAATGAACTGCATTTTCGACTTCCCATACACCACAAATTATACTCAGTTGTAATTTACAATAGGCAAGTGTTAATTTACCTAACCCATATTTTATGAATATGTATTGACTAATTGCAAGTCCATGGTTCAGGGTAAATAAATATGTGATTTATATTCAGGCGAGTTACACAATCAATTTGCAATCTACTGCCTCAAATACAGTATCAGACTGTGACAGGTTTATTTGCATTGACACGAGATGTCATAGTTCCGCGAACTGCAAAATGTAAATGTGAAACATTATTCAACAGCCACCGGTGGATCATGCCCAGCAGTAACGTCCACAGCAAAACCTCAGAATGTCAGCGGCCCATCTGCTGTTGCTTGACTACAAATTGAACAAAACTCTAATCTAAGCAGGCCAGTCTTCACCCTGGGATCAGCTGTGGTGGCGATTTTGTTTCCTACGGTGATTCCTAATTTAACATTTCCTCTCCTCACCTACCCAGAGAGAAAAGCAGCACTTCTGCCATTAGGTAATGGGAGAAAACGATGGGACTGTGCCCTCTGCATACTTGGACTTGGCCTTTCAGGTCACAATCCTTGTTGAGAGCAGTTAATCAAGCTTACAAAAGGTCTGTCCCTCCTCTTTTTTGATTGCTAGGGCTCATCTTAAACAAGGATCACTGAAGACGCTGCATTAGGGATTTTGTTGCTAACAGAGGTCCCAAATCACTGGCTGCTTTTTGCACTCTATTCACTAATATTAATTTTTTTTTAATTAAATAGAACATGTTTAAATAACATTCCATGTTGAAGTACTCCTAACCTTTTCTTTAACCAGACATCTTGAGATTCACTTTCTGTCTCGGAAACTAAATCTCCACAGTCCAAGAGAATCCTTTGGATGCTTTGTGCAAGTGTGCTTCAGAGTCCTGTAGAGAACTAAATTTCCTAGTCTGTACAGATTTTCATGTTCTTTACACGTGGCTTCATTTTTCTTTCGCTTTGTCCTTGATGAATCCCTGAAGAATGACTGAATTTTGACCTGGGTTTGCATTTTTACCGCTTGACAATAGACAGTTTTCCTTGCTGTAATAAGTATCAGGAATATTTGACAGGAGTTACTTGTATTTGGCTACTAGTTTTAGAGCATTGCTTCTTTCTATCTTTTTTTTTTTCTTTTTTACATCTCTGAAGGCATTTTTTTGGATTGTAGAAAAAGAAACAAATCACCTTGCAAGCCATGGTCAAGTTGGGGAACTTAGTTGCCAAAACATGGGCTCATAATGCTATTGTAGGTGCTCCGGGGTATTATGCATGCCCTCCATGTGTTTATCCAAGATTTGAGTTACCCATAGACCCCCTGTCTTATCTGGCTCCTACAGCACGGGGGGAGAGGGCAGCCCCAAATATTTCAGGTGGCCCGAAACCTCTTTATATAGGGAATGAAATTCTATCATGATTCACAGAAATCAACAGAAACCCAAAATCTATGGATCTGATGGATGAGATCAAGCAGAGGAGAAACAGTTAAATTTAGCAAACACTGTAAGTCGTTCATTCAGCTATAGCAGTAAAGGTAACTCACATGATGATATTCTGATTCACTCAATAACTATTTTCTTACTAGCAGCTTTAGAGCTATTTAATGATGTCGTTATACCCGCAAGACCACCTGTCAAAGAAGGGGAATACAATGAAAGTGATGAGGTGGTGGAGTGAGACGAGGAAGATACATTCATTAGAGACGCAAGAAGGCAGCTGATGTTATTGGACACAAAAAGGAGGTTGGGGAGCCTTGTTAAAAGTTATGTGGTCTCCTGAAAGAATTACTGAACAAAACAGCAAAAAAGTTTGGCATTGTAGAAAAGGATTGGCAATTACAGACATCCTTTAATTGTACTTCAAATTAAGGAAGATACTGACAAAAGATTAAATCACAGTTTTAATCGGTACTAAGAAAAGACTTATTAAAAAAAAAAAGGTTCCCGTTTCATTTCTTGAGACAGCGTAGGGTTCAGCGAGCAATTTGAATGGAGTCTACGGGCTGAAGTTAATTATTTGCATTAGCATTTCAGATGGGCTTCCATGTAAATACCAGCTCTTTGGTGTGCTGTGGATGTAGACAAAAAGTAAGCTGAACGCTTGATCTCTCTTATAGGTTCCTACATTATGTCATTTAATAGGTAGCCAACAGCTCGGGGACTGAATGATACAAGCTTTTGAAAACAGCTCTGGGATCTAATTAATTGGGACAAATTATCCAAAGCAGCTTGGCACTGGGGAAGGAGGACAGACTCAGAGGGAAATGACAGATGGATGTGCAGAAAAGAAAGACAGAAAGACCTTTGCTGCTCTTGAAGGGCTCAGCCTCACTCCACCAAAAGGGTTTTGCGTGATGGTTTTGTGAGTCATTATTATTTATGTGAAACGTAAATGTCCATATTTGTGACTCCATATGTCCAGAGCTTAATGACACAATGGGTGATCAGACACAAAAACCAGTAAGTTTTAACGGTAGTTGGGCATACGGTTGGGACTGGTCAGCTTGGTTCACCCTCAGATTGCGTGCCTGTACCTAAGTTGTTTGCAGCTATGTGGGGAGAACCTTCTGGAAGGGTGGGCCCTGTGTGACAACAGGCAACAGCCAATAGCCAGCCACCGTGGGAAGCAGAGCCAATCAGAATCAAGGATATTCCTTCCTCCCCCACCCCCGCAATCCCATAACTGGCAGAAGGGGGGCAGAGACCACCTCGAGAGGTGGCCTGAAGGGTCCAAGAGTGTGGGACCCCGTGTCTCCCCCAGTCTGGTACTGGACTGAGGGGTCTCCCCATGGGATGGAGAGACCGTGACATGTGCTAATGCCAGACATGCTTGTGACTAAAAGCATTTGGGGCATCCAAACCCCTTTAGTCTGCTGTCAGTTCGATCTCAAACCATGACACCCACCCCACAGGTCTGAGAGACACCTTGTCCCCACAGGCTGCTTACAGACCCTTGTAAATAGCTGAATGTATCGACATTAATGGAGACGGAGGATAATCAGCAGCATACTGATAAACTAAGATGCATAAACTCCGTGGCTCATGCATGCTTAGCATGCACAAACATCACTTTAAATTCAGACAATATCGTCAGAAGTCAGCAAGATCCCAGTGGTTTTGGGCCTGGCAGAAGGCACTTAGTGCTTCCCAGAACTTGACCATACACCACACGACATGTCCAAGCACTGAAAATGAGTCTCACCTCAGCTTCAGCTTTTTTGTCTTTATTTCTGTAAATACACTAGCAAGCAAGCAAACTTGTGAAATACCAAACCATCTACTGATCTAACTTCATTGGCTTTAGTGGAATTTCTTCCAGTAGAGAATTTGGCTGGGCAATATTTGGGACACCCAGCCGTGCATCAGCGTTGCAGGACACGTGCAGAATTTTTCTGAAGTTGAGCCTTATGAATGCTCACCCCAGAGAGTCACAGTCACTGACTCAGGAGGCAACCACAACTCAGCTTAGCCACAGTTCAGTCTGTAAAGATGCACAGCCTGTCTCCTGCCTCCCAGTCCTCTGAGACCTGAGGACCTGATTTGACATCGACATCTTTCACTGCCATCCCACCAACTCACTATTCATTTCTATTCTGCTTTGTTTTCTCCAGGTATGACCAGGCTGCCGTCACGTCCCTCCGAAGCCGTCTCTTCACAAGGCTGAACAAGACCCGCTCCCTCAGCCCTTCCTCCCAGGGCAAGTGCCGCAGCCCTTCACCATGTTGGTGGCCATCATGCAAGTTCATCAACATCTTTCTTGTACTGACAGACCTAAAACTGGAAACAATATTCCATGTGTGCTCTAACGAGTGCTGAGTGATGATCACTTTCCTTGATCTACTGACTACGTTCCTGCTGATACAGCCCAGGATGCCGTTGACTTTCATTCCAAAAGAAAAATTGGAAGAGGCAACAAAAATCCAAGAGTCCAACATTTGTCAAAGATGCATTCCCCTATCTGTCACAAACTCCAATACACAGCTAGAATTTTTAATCCCAACTATCAATAATTAAGCAGTGCAGGATAAATAGTTTGCAAACACCATCTGCAAACCGAAATATCTGCAAACGCATGAAATGTACTGTACTCACAAAAAGCATAAAGGAGCCAGAGATTCAACAAATAACTTCCTACAGAATAGTTCATCCAGATGTACTAGAAATCATAGTTTTTAACAGCCATTTCCTGAATAACACATTGTTTTAATGGGTAAACACTTCATTTATACAATGGCATTCTGACTTACATTGCTGCCCTCAGAAGCATAGTTGTACAAAGAGAATTGTTTCAAGAACGGTACTATGCAAACATAGAATACTGTTCATTGGAGACTCTCAAACACTTTTATTACCATTAAATAACTATTACTTGACTTCCATGAGGTAGATCCATACAATGAATGCCCAGATCCTGGGCATCCGCTCTCAGAAGGTCCAGCCCCTACAAAAAAATTAATCTTGCCAACAGGAAAAGGAAAAAGGGAATCACCATAGTTAGACAGTACATCAGCAAATAGTGAGACCATTTCTGAATGAGGTCTACATACCTGACTTACAACAACGCCTGTGGCCTTCACAGTATTTGTAAAACTGTAATTCTTTTATTCAAAACATCACTCTGAGGCAGAGAACTTCCACTGTCCCATGTTTACAAGAAATACAACAAAGCTAAAGGATAAAGCCACAAAGAAACCTGGGCAAGTGACCAACACTGAAATTAATCCCACTTTAGTTACTGCCTAACTTTGGAGATCCCCTGTGGTCTAAACAAGCAGGGTTTCTGCCAGACAACTTTCCATCGACTTTCTGCTTTAAGTGGCTCCATCTTGGCATGGCTTGGCAGCTCTGTATCTGTCTTCCCTCCAAGCTTTCTCAGACTTTTAGGTACAAACCCTTAAGTAGTCTATCATCCTTATCACCCTTAAGTAGTCTATCATCCTTATCAATCCAAGATGCTCTCCAAAACATGCTCTTATTGTCATAGCATCATAGAATCATAGAATGGTTTTGGTTGGAAGGGACCTTGAAGATCATCTAGTTCCAACCCTCCTGTCACAGGCAGGGACACCTCCCACTAGATGAGGTTGCTCAAAGCAACCTGCTCCTCTCACATGCAAAAGGTCAACAGGAGCATTTGTCCAGACACTGACTTCTGGGTCCAGTTCTACCCTCCTCCAGAGGTAATGCAAAACTATTACTAAGTTTATCTGTTCCAGCAGTGATCTATGCGGTGGTACATTGCTAGGACAGCTTTACTGCTTCCAGTGGCCATCCCACTTGGGACCTAACTTCGGCATCTCTGTACTGTGGCATTCACCGGTCAGTTGCACAAGGACACCAGACATCTACAACTGAGCTGGAAATTCAGGTCTCACAGGGCTTGTATTAATTAGCTAACCATTTTCTTTCATCCTGCTGCAATTCTATCTGCAGAACACCGGTGTTTCTATTTCTATGACAATTCTTCAGAAAGCTGGGGGAGAGAGTCACGTTTAAGTGAAAAGGGTGTTTGATTGGATTTGGGCTTTTTTCTACACCATTATTACTTTTTGGGCAAAGAACTATTCTCCAAAAACAAAAAACAGTTAAATGGTGAGTTTCATTAACAAGCTTTACAAAGCTTATTGTTAGAAACTGAGTGCTGGTGCGGTGATTTCCCTTGATTGCAATTACAGGAGCTAAGTTAGTTAATGCCAAGTAGTTGTCTGTGCTTTTGCCAAATAAGAGCTATTTCAGAGCTATAATGGTTCCAGCATATTGTGTAAATGCATATTTTATTTAGATTTCTTATCCCAAGAGTTAAAAATATGTATTCATTATAACATAATTTCTTCAGTCTATGCCATGGGCTATTAAAAATAAGTTTTACATTATTTAATTACTCTTTTGAGGTTATAGGTGCATAGAAAGCTTTAAAGCTTAGTTTACTTAAAAACCTTATATTTACATGATGAGTGTTGTTTGCACTGTCATCTTCCAAAGTACAAACCTTTATCTTTTGAATGTGAGAAACGCCCCCCTTGTTCATATATTTGATATACAATATACGGCTCACTGCCCAAAATCGAGTGGAGGTCTGTCCCTCTAAAAACGTATTTGGTTGGCAACGACTAACTGATAAGATAACAAGAATTTGGCCATCCATTTCAGAGCGTAGCTCATATAATGTAACCATCCACATGTACTAGCCAAAGTCCTTCAATAAAAAAGAGAAATAATGGAACCTAATGTTCCTCTTTTTATAATGATCCTTTAGGCCTCATCTACACACAAAGTTAATTGCTTTAAACTGGCAAAGGGAAAGCCTTGCCATCAGCCTTACAAAGGTAGGTAGCAATTTTTCATTCAAGTACATCTTTGTGGAAAACTTTACGATATTTCCCATCATCAAAATTTACAGAAAAATATTATGCTGAGGGTGTTTAACCGAAAGAGGTTATTGCATTTAATTAAACTGACCCTAATATTGGGATAACTGTCCCCTATCTGTAGTTATCTAAAATGTAGGTGTCTACTGTAAAGTAATCCACTAAAGCTCTAATGTCAATGCAGAAAGATGAGACTCTTCAAAGGGTAATTAATCCTCTGCTAAGACAGGAAGGATGAATCACCCTCTGGAAATACCTTTTTCCATCAACAGTACTTTTTCACATCATGCATAATAAAACTGTGAAACTCATTACCACAGGATGCTGTGGAAGCCCAGACGAAAGGCACTAATGCATTTAAAAGCCCTAGACTAATTCATGGAGAATGGGTGCAGTAAGCAGATGGTCTGAAAATAGTCACCAGCTCAGGAAGTCCATAAACAATATATCTGGAAGGTGGGAAGTATCCCTTTGTATACTGCTTGTTTCTTATACTCTTCTCTAAACATCTGGTACCAGCCCCTGTTGGAAACAGAATACAAAATTAGATGGTCTGTTGGTCCAACCCAGTGGGAAAGCTCTCTTGTTCTAGAGTTAACTCACGTCCTCAGTCAATATACTTATTCCCCTTAAGGAGAGAAACCATGTGTACTCAAATACCAGATAGGTTTTTCTTTATATTAAGGGATACTATTCTGTTTTGTATTAAGACATTTTATTTTGCATCAGGATACTTGTTGGTCTGAAATGTTGCCATTTAGTGTTAGTCAATAGATTGATTCTCTTTATAAGCAGTAATTTGCAGAAAATTATTTTGGTATGTTCTAACAATAATATTTCCTCCAAAAATATCAAATAGCTTTGTTTAGATGTAAGGTACTGTTACCTTCTGCCTGTATCTCTGATATAGCAGGTACCTGTAATACAAACCTGAGGCTCAATTTCTGTAGAAGACGTTCTATAACATATTCCATGAATAATCAAACACATAGTGAGAACATGAACATGTTTTTATCTTAAGACAAGACTGCAATAAAAACATGCCTGAGAATAATAACATATTTGGAATACGACATTACTAGACATGTCTTGCAGGAATACATCATAATACCCAGTAAACCTTCCACTCTTTCTTACTCATTTTCTGTATTAATCAGACCTGTTGTTTCCTACATCTAATGAGCTTTCTTAAATTTCTGGGACTGTGATTATATTTCCAAATATGTGGGCATGGTTTTAAAGAACTGTTAACATTTTAAGAAACTTGTATATGTTCTAAAGACATTTTATAGACAGTAATTATTGAATTATGGGAATTTGGGCTCATTAGGACCAAATTATTTGAAAAAGGTTCTCAAGTCAGAAGGTCAGAAGGAAAGAGCATCTTTTCAGCCTGAAAGCAACAATATTGATAGATGCTGTAATGGAATTGTGGACCATTTGGTGAGAAACATGTTCCAAATCACTGAGTCTCACTCTCCTTTTTTTTTTTTTTTTTAATTCTTACCAAAGGACATGTCTCGTGGCCATCTATGTGGGGTGAACTTCTCATGCCAGAGCCAATCCTTTGGGAGGCTCTGAAGATAAAATATATAAACTGAGCAGACTACAGCAGTGTCCCCAGGAGAATCACAGAATCACAGAATTTTCAGAGTTGGAAGGGACCTCTAGAGATCATCTAGTCCAACTCCCCTGCTAAAGCAGGATTGCCCGGAGCACATTACTCAGGACTGCATCCAGGCGGGTCTTGAAAATCTCCAGAGAAGGGGACTCCACACCCTCCCTGGGCAGCCTGTGCCAGTGCTCTGTCACCCTCACCGTAAAGAAGTTTTTCCATGTATTTGAACGGAACTTCCTGTGTTCTAACTTGTGCCCATTGCCCCTCGTCCTGTCACTGGGAACCATTGAAAAGAGCCTGGCTCCATCCTCCTTCAACCCACCCTTTAGATACTTGTACGCCATAATAAGGTCTCCCCTCAGCCTTCTCTTCTCCAGGCTAAAGAGTCCCAGCTCTCTCAGCCTTTCCTCATAAGGGAGATGCTCCAATCCCTTAATCGTCTTAGCTGCCCTTCACTGGACTCGCTCCAGCAGTTCCCTGTCCCTCTTGAACTGGGGAACCCAGAACTGGACACAGTATTCCAGTTGTGGCCTCACCAGTGCAGAGTAGAGGGGGAGAATGACCTCCCTCGACCTACTGGCCACACTCTTCCCTATGCAGCCCAGGATTCCATTGGCCTTTTTGGCGACAAGGGCACATTGCTGGGCCATGGATAATTTACTGTCTACCACGACCCCCAGATCCTTCTCCTCCAAGCTACTTCCCAGCAGGTCCACCCCTAACCTGTACTGGTGCCTAGCATTCTTCCTCCCCAGGTGCAGGACCTTGCACTTGCTTTTGAGAGACAAGTTGCTTTTAAAGTTACATTCTTTCTTTAAAATATCATTGCCATTCTGATATTTCTGTTCAATAATCAGTGGGTTATTTTTACACTCCAGAGGGACTTTCTTCTGGCACACAAAACTTCTCAAATCTATTGGGTTTAGGTCCTGACATTACTAGTAACTTCATTTTGCTACCTGTAGCACTGAATTTCCAAAGCCTTGCAGACACTAAAACACTTCTGGGGTAGGAATTAGTTGTGAAAATATACCCCATATCTTTTTTTCAACGTTGCCAGATGGTTATATTCCTTTTCATAACATTTGTCAAGGAGATGAAGCTACTGTAGGATCCAGAAAATACATCTGCTTCTTTTGTCTCAAATGCTGCTGGTCAAATAGATATTTATTCAATCCTAGATGAGTTTCTATGGTAGGAGAAGCCAAGTGGAAGGTCCTACATCTGGGTTGGGGCAATCCCAAGCACAAGTACAGGCTGGGCGGGGAATGGCTGGAGAGCAGCCCTGAGGAGAAGGACCTGGGGGTGCTGATTGACGAGAAGCTCAACATGAGCCAGCAGTGCGCGATCGCAGCCGAGAAGGCCAACCATATCCCGGGCTGCATCAGAAGAAGTGTGGCCAGCAGGTCAAAGGAGGTGATTCTTCCCCTCTACTCTATTCTGGTGAGACCCCACCTGGAGTACTGCATCCAGCTCTGGAGATCCCAACATAGGAAAGACATGGACCTGTTGGAGCAGGTCCAGAGGAGGCCATGAAGATGGTCAGAGGGCTGGAGCACCTCTCCTATGAGGAGAGGCTGAAAGAGTTGGGGCAGTTCAGCCCGGAGAAGAGAAGGCTCCAGGGAGACCTTATTGCGGCCTTCCAGTCCCTAAAGGGGGCCTACAGGAGAGCTGGGGAAGGACTTTTTACTAGGGCATGTAGCGATAGGACGAGGGGGAATGGCTTTAAACTGGAAGAGGGGAGATTTAGAACAGATCTTAGGACAAAATTTTTCACTGTGAGGGTGGTGAGGCACTGGCCCAGGTTGCCCAGAGAGGTTGTTGAGGCCCCATCCCTGGAGGTGTACAAGGCCAGGCTGGATGGGGCTTTGAGCAACCTGGTCTAGTGGGAGGTGTCCCTATCTATGGCTGGGGTTTGGAACTCAATGATCTTCAAGGTCCCTTCCAACCTAAACCATTCTATGATTCTATGATTTCATCGGTATGGGGTACATGCAATATCCAGAGGCAGCCTGTCCTCTAGGTAACTAATTACTCTCCCACAGAAGGCAGTCAGTGTGACTTTGTAGCTCACAGAGAAAACTCTGTGTTACAGTAGTAAACATTTTAAATCACATATATAAATTATACCATATAAATTTCATATTCATTGAGGCAGCACACTGCATTTTCCATACAGCAAGGCAGGATCGGTGAAAAGATGTTGAAACCTGAATGTGGTTTAGGTTTCAGGTAACATTTTCCAAAACATTCATGTATCTTTGAAACGCAAGCCCTGATTCCAAAAGTCATCTCGGCCATCTTCAAACAGAAAACCATTGTGAAGTGAACCAGGGTAAGCATGTAAAGCACAACTATTCTGCAGTCATTTACCTTTCCTGTTGGCTGGTGGACAGTATATCTATTGCTGGACTGAAATTAATAAGTTGCCCTGTGCCATTCCCCAATGCCAATGGAATTATTCCAGCCTACACCTAAGATTCTTTCTATTTAACTATTTGCACTCAATTTAGGAACCCCACATTGTCTTCTCTAATCGGTAGAGACAGACTTCAGAGGGCGACTCAGCTTGGCTGTCTATGTCTTACCATTGAGGACGCAGGGAGCTCTGCAGCCCAGCTCCTAACCGGTAACTAGCTGGCCATCAGTCTGCTTTTCTGCAGCTTAGCTTAAGCCAAAACCAGACTCTCCACGGGAAGCACTAGTACAGAATAGCTATTCTGGGCTACATTCAAAGATTTAACCTTTATCTGACTCTATGGCCCTAGTCTCCACAAAAATCCATAGAACGCAGATTTCCAAATCCTTGCTTGGAAATGGGAATCCAATGCCTAAGTCACTATGACGCTTTGGATGATAATTTGCCTCCCTGAGGGGCATAAACTGAGAGTATCAGGAAAAACAAAAGCAAGACAGGCATTTTGAATCAAGTGCACCAAGACTCCCAAGGTGCTGACATATCTACAAGCCAAAAAACAAGCCTCTCTGGGTCTGATGAACAGTGACTTTCAGGTCTGCCTGCTTCCATCCAGACATCCTTTGGAATAATGCAAAAGTGAAGATTTGACATTTACTCTTTTCTGATAATACCAGTGTTTTCCTTTAATCTCATTATTCTTAGTGTTTATTAATGGTTAGTTTATAACAGAATTCACAAAAGGTGAAGCCATTCATAAAAACATAACACTAAAAATGAACCATAAAATGAAGAGAGGAATAAAGGGTATAATATGTAGGTAATTTGTGACTAACCCAATACTGCGCGTTCCTCTTACATGAGAAATAACTATGTTAATAAAACATTATTTTTCATAGACTTAGAAACTGACAGCAGTTTTAACCTTAATTCAGTCACTTGTGCGTATGCTTATATATGCACATATAAAAATACACAATTCAGTTCCTTGGTCACATAATATTTCCTCAATTAAATTGCTCCAGCCAGGATCACATCTTGTGTTTCATTACAGGTTCCCCGATTCTTCCAGCCAAACCTGACTCCTCACCTCATCTTTCCAAATTACTTTCTGATCCCACCTGATTTCTTTCTAGTTTCTATTTTCTCATCCCAGCCTAATTCTCCCTGTCCAGTTTTCAAGTTTCCATTACATTTTAAGACTCTCCCACCACAACTCTCTTCCAAACCAACCCCAAACCTTGAGTCTATTCTCTTCTTTCCACTACCACTCTGTTTTCACTGTGATGCCAACTCTCTAGCTCAGCTTGAACCTGCAGTTAGAGGCAAAACTGAGCAGTACCATTGTCACCTATTCCTCCAACCCACAAATCTCCTGTGGATTTGGGATTACAGTGAGTGGTGGAGGTGAGATGGAGGCTGTTCACTAGTGAAGGACCACGACAACACAGAAGGGAAGTAACAGGGATTTGTAGTTCTAGATTGGGACTAAGAAGAGTCAACAGAACTCGGCAAACTTCACTCATCTTAGACAGGTATCTGTATAATTGGAAATGAATAGCAATTTGCAATATATACAAGGAGTTAAATGAAGTTAGAACACTTCATTTAAAATGTAATTACTTTCCACTGTGGATCAGTTTGGGTGCTGTAATTCTGAAAAGAAATGTTGACTTGCTCTCACCTTTCTTAGACCTTTTCACATCTTTTGGTTAATTTTGTTTGGCTTGTCAAACACATGAAGGCTGGATTATTAATAATATTCTAATGTGGCAGGTGCATATTTGTGTGTGGGAAGGTGTCGTTTTAAAGTGACAGCTGAACCTTTTGCTGAAATATAAGGTTTTCTCCCGGGAGAAAGTGATCTTATCTCTTCTTTTTTCTGTGGGTATATTACACTATATGATAGAAGATGTTAATATTAGAAGTGGAACAGATGGCTCAGATTGAGATTGGGGGCACAGCTACAACTCAGAGATGGGGAAACAGATTCAAAAAGGAGCCGACAAGTGCAGAAAATTCAATTAAAAGGTTCATTTTGAGGAAGCAGGTGTGGGGGTTTTATTATTGAGACCTCCACATTCTCATTTAGAGTAACCCATTTATGAGGCTTGTTATGAACTTGTCTAACCCTGTTGCTGGCATTTTACTATCTATGCCTACTTGAAAGGAATTTTAAATGTCATTGAGTAGCTCTTGCTCTCTTTTCCTCTCTCTTTGGTTACATCTGTGAATCTGACGGCTCTATTCCACTGGAAGGGTTGACAAGACTGTGATTCTCATTAAACATAGCAGCATATAGATAGTTTGGGATCTTTTTGAATGGACAGCTCTGCAAAAAGTTGGTCCTATATTGCTGCCATTATTATCAAGCCTAGAAAGCACCCAAACTGATGTTTGACAGATTTTCAGCAACAGAAAAATGTGGTGTAAGTAACATATTATAAAATTAATATCCTTCTAAGAACAGATTGTGTATGGCTCTGTATAAAATTCAGCTGCTTTGTCCTAATCCCTAAGACTCTCCTAGGCACTATTCTTGCTAACATATTATTCAAAGCTTTTAAAAAGGTAGGACTGAAGAGTGTCTGGCTTACCAAGTCCAAACTCCATATCCATGAAACCAGCTGATATGACCTGTTTCATAAAATAACCCAAAGTACATCTTTAATTCAGCCAGGAGAGTTTTGCCCTAACTTAGATGTTATTTAAGAACCTCACAGCTCTTAACACCTTATTCTCACTCTCAGTCCAGGTTTATGCAGTTTGCTAATCCCATTCTGCTTCCCACTGCTTCCAGAGAAGCTCCTTCCACAGGTGTTTCTGTGTTCACAGTTGTATCTCCTCACATGCTGTCCCTAAATGTTGGGAGTTTCTTTTTAATCCACATAAAACTACCCGATGCAGCGGTGTATAAAGTAAATCTCCTCTTCCTAATTCCTTTCCCTTCTCTCCTGGACTTTCATCCACACAAGAATTTACATGTTCCTTTTACAGCAGATCTTGAAAGTAACCAAAAGTGGATTCTGGAGGGCAAATGAGAGAAAAAAGTCCAGGGCTTAAAACTCCTTCCTAAGAATTACTTGCCAGCATCCTTGTTTGAATCTGAAATGGTCTGGGATCGCAGCAGCACAGGAGATAGCACCGTGTACCTGATATATCCATTCCATTTCCAGCACTGAATCAGAATTCAGATACACACATGGGAAAGTTGGGAGGGCAGGAAAACAACTGCCTGTGTATCCCTTCACACAGAAGCAGCTAATTGCTGCTAATTGAAGGGTGCTTCAATTCTCATTCAGGCAAAGCTCCCAAACCCAGGTTCATAGTCGCTGGTCCAGATTCACCAGTGTTTTATGGTGCTCCTGTGCCACGAAGCAGCTGTGCAGTCAGCTTTATCGTAATATCACTCTCCAGCACACAGCAGGCCAGCCCACATGCAACCCATGCTATTGCGTCTGGAAGAAGACTCAGTTTGATGAAAGATCTGAAGATAAACCTCACGTAATTAGATTTTTTTTACCTGGATTATGACACGTGTTGAATCGTGAAACACAAGCGGACTTGACTCAACTTTGTGTAACGTGGGGAATAGTTGTCTATCTATCTCCCAAACAGCAAATGACCTGGCAGAATTAAAATGTGTTCAGGTTCTCCTCAAAGTTCTAACAATTGTGATGGAAAAACAAAGCAAAAGTTGTCTTAAAACTAGTGCACTGATATTTTTTGAGTTGTTCCAAACCACACAACCTGTGTCCTCTCAACCAAGCAAAGCAGTCTGTGCCCTTTAATGATTTTTGACTGCTTGTTAAATCAAAGGTGCAAATATGAGTCCTTTGACACCAAGTACGTTCATGTCATTCTGTAAAAATGTCACATGATGATGGTACAAGCTGTTAAGACAAAGTGATTGACATATCATCTTAACTATCCTCTCAGGTACTCTTTCTGAGACAATCAATTTGGTGTTCTATCTCATTAAATTTCACTATTTTGGTACCTTATATTAGTCGAAAGAGACAGTCTACAGTGTCCTTGAACTGAAGGTATTTAAAGATCATTCTCACAGACAAGAATCCTGATCAGATAAGAGTCAGACCTGCTGCAAGCTGTCAAAAGGAAGGAGAGAAAGTGATAGAAAATTATCCGCCACATAACTGACTGAGGGACACCGAGATCTTCAAAAGGGTGCTGAGTCCTTTTCATATGATCTGAGGCAGAACCCAGCAGCAGTCAGTAGTCAGTGTAAGGAATAACACAGCCACGCTATGAAAACCAAAATGTGCTGGCATATAAAGGCATTACAGCAGCAAGGCTAAGTTTATTGCTCTGCTGCTTCTCTGCTTCCTAATAATAAATTACTGCATTAATAACCCTTTATACTTATCCTATTGGAGATTATGTGATTACTGATAAAACTTTTAACTACATTAGCAACACTAGGCTAATTGCGTTAACTGGCATAATGAAGTTAACGTATAGATATGGTGTCCTTGATACACACATGGTAAGATTGCACGTCTCGTTAAGATTAATATTGTTGGAATAATGTCAGACACTGGGATTTTTATCCAAGGCAGTATTACCAAACAACCATGACCCCCTGACTTAAAGTCTTAAAATTTAATATTAGGTAACAGGATTAAACCAGTCTTTTTCAGATGCAAACATAAAGGCAAATTTAGCCGTGGTTTTATATAAATCAGAAGTTAATCAACCAAGGCCAATTTAAGTCCTATGAGATCCTCACCCTGAAAGAGACAGTAACAATGCAAATGTCCCAGGAAGCCTGAAACAGCAGATCAGGATTTGTTAGTCTGGGCAGCTGGCAAACACCAGTTCCTCGTATTTATTCCCAGTTCTACAGGACCTTTGACAAATAAGTCTCATTTTATATTCTTATCTGCTTTGACTTGCAGGAAACTTTAATCAAATGAGGCTGTGGACTAGAAGGAAATTGAGAAAGTAGCAAAAATGGGTTTTTTCTACACTGCTCTCCCAACATCAAAAAAAAAAAAAAAAAAAGAATGTGGAGTTTAGCATAAAATCTGACCCACAGGCCACCATTTGACAGGACGAGTCTAGGAATGGAGAGGCAAATGCATAACAAAGCCAAATAAGCAAAGATCATCCAATAATGGGGCAGCAGCTTGTGAATAAGCAGCAGGGATACAATGGTAGAATTCGGGCAAGAGAAGAGGTGGCAAAGGTTATGGGGTCTAGACTGTGACATCCTCTCATGATTCACGATTCCACAGCGATAACGCCTCTGCTTCAGACACAGGTTAGCTCTGGGCCAGGGTTGTCCCATCCTCGGTGCGTGGGTCACTCACAACTCGCTCTGAGCCACGTGGCTCTTCCCCTCCGCAGTGCTGTGAACGTAGGAGCCAAGCGCGAGAGCTGGGCCATCCTCCTCCTGGGCAGGAGCAGAGCGGCCTCCTCCTGTTTCGGTCAGGTACATCAGGTTGTTACTGCGAATACCCGCCCTCGCACTGCAATTCCTCCTTTGGTAAAACAAGAAATCTAGCGCCTATTTACCTTGTAACAGCCTTGTGAGTGGAATTGCAATGTAGACTGCAGGTGCCCAGATGCGGCACCACAACAACAAATGTGCTGAATAACCAGGCAGGAGAAATACTGTTTCCTTTGAGGACAACCATGTTTTTAGCTGAATGTTCCCTTAAAATACATGACCTTTTGGGCTTGCCAAATAGACGCACTAAAGCAGTGAAATTTCTTGCAGTAAAGCTCTGAATGGAACAACAATAAAATCCGATATTTATTCATGTTGCAGCACAGTAATTTGATATGTAATAAGCATTAAGGTAAATATAATCCTGTAGTTGACGAATCTAAACTTTGCTCTATAGCTCAAATCTCTGGGGGAGACATGATACTTGACATTTAATTTGAAAAGCAAGGTAGCCTGACGGAGAAAAAAAACTTTTCCATGTCGATAGCAAAAATGCATTGGTGCATTTTATTTGATACGGTGGATTTGCTTAGCTTTATTTTCACATTTTAATAAGCTCATCTCATAAAAGTATAATGAAAATAGAAAGATCATCTATCATAAGAATGGACTGGTACAGATTTTTTTCTTTGGATTCTTGTGTAGAAGAAAAACAGTTTTGTTCCTGCTGATAACAATAAATGTAAATTGAACAGTATGAAATCACCTAAAACATCACAAGTTGCTAAAGGGAGATCATGATGCCTGTATGCCAATACTAGATTAATCAAAGAGGCTGAATTTTCATGATGCATAATTCTAAAATGACGATAACATCATTTTCAGTTTGCAGTGTTAAAAACTGCAATGTCACTACAATATGCAGTTCATTGGCACAGAAAATGTTCTTGAGGTACAAATTCTGTCTTTTCTGATACGGGCAGGTGAAGTTGGCTGTTGCAGGTGGAACAACTTCACCTTCACCTGAGTAAGGGACAGGGGACAGGGCACATAACCCATGGAGAATCTTAGTGCAGTCTCAGCAGTGATGGTGGGATGACCCCATCAGGGATTCTCGCCAGGGAAAGGGGAATTGAAGAGAAGCTACCCAGTCTGCACAGCTGTGTTTACCCCTCACTTCCTTCCTCTGAGCTCCCTTCTCCCTTAGGACTACCTTACCCCATTTTCATTGCCAGCAAGCAGAAAAGACCTCCTCTACCTTTTACAGAGGGGGACCGGAGGCACAGAAAGAGTCTGAGGCACCTGCTCTAGTGCTTAGCTGGGATCAGCAGTACACTTTTGAGGTGACCCTCCTGCCTGTCCCCACTTTGCTTCTCAGTCTTCAAGAGCATGAATGGGATCAGTTTCTAGTGAAAGCAAACCAAATGGGCTGCTCCAGGAACACACCTAATGTGTTCAAACCACTAAGTAATATTCAGTCCTTGGGATAAGACCAGAGCCAGCACCCAGCACCAAACCCCAGAGCGTGGTCATCCAGTCCTCAGCCTCAGCCGCGTCATTCCACCAACCCACTCCCATTGCACCCCTGTAGCAAAGTGACCCTGGGATTTCCCAAGTTCAATTATAGCTCCAGACATAACCATAGCCATTGGGAACACAGCTAGAAGCAGTAATTCTGGCTGGAAACGTTAGCCTCAAATAGTCACCTGTGCCAACTATACCACCTCTTGACTCTCCATAAGAGACAATTTCACTCTAAAAATACTACTCAGAGATCGTACTCTAACAAACTACTTCTTTGCTTGGGTTCATATTGCCTTTATATTATATTGATTGACTACATTATTTCTGCTTTTTTCCAGTGTAGCAGTAATATAAATCCAAGCATTTTATAGGAATCGCTTGAGCTGATGAATAGAAAATCAGCTGTCATCTGCAGGAAGATCCAGTAACTCTTATTGTTCTCTTTTAATGGAAAAAAAAAAAAAGTTTTCTTGATGGTCTGATTAGAGAATCTCCCTCTTTCGAGAGATAAAAAAAAAAGTCTATACTCCACTACTTGTTTGCTAGGTATGACTCAGTACGGAAATTAGGGGAATTTGGACTTGCCACATTGAATTTCTATGTGTCAGTTTAATGGAATGAACAAATAATAAATAAATAAATAAATAAGGGTTGGATTTCATGTTGGTTGTACCACTCTTATTCACAGTAAGGACTGTTGACACATTTAGTCCTTCTGATTTCTAAGAGAAGGTGGCCTGTGATGGCCAGTCCTGTATTCTTACAATGTTAAATCAATAACTATGCACCACCAGAAGGATTGCAGGTATTGGTTGATGAAGTCTCCTCATTCACTCCCATTTCTCAGCACGATCGCTGTATGGAGAGTAATGCATCTTTCTTTTGCTTGGAGCGTCACATCAGCTCAAGAGATATGTGAGGGCACCATGATGTCTTTTAGTGACCAGCCCCCAAGCTGCACAGAGGACAGCATTTAGAGTCAAACCTGAGAATCTTTATGCCATATATAATATATATAAAAAATATAGAGAGATATTAACGTCCTGCAAACATCTGGGTCCAGCTGCCTTCTCCTCTCTGGTCCTCATCTGGAAGAATAGGTTCAGCTACTACTGTAATGAGAAGGGTAGCAATGCTTCAGCAGACAGAAGGTACTGGGGTTCAAGAGCAAGGAAGAGTCTACGAATTGAGGAGTGCTGACAGATACAAAAAGAGACTCTATATCTAAATTCTTAACCTCTGATCACAAGTGTACCTCATTTATGTGCATAGGAGCTGCAGTGCTCTTTTTCCTAGGCTCCATCCAAGTTGTCCTCATCAGCCGTTTCTCAGCAGCTCCTAATTATTCCTCACCTACTGTGAACTTTTCCCTAATTACTCTTTCCCTGTCTCTCCAGGGCTTCTGCAAGAATGACAATGCCATTTGCAAATCTGTAGTGACTCTAAGCTCTAACGTTAACCTTTTGTGCACTTCTCTGTCCCTCCAAGGTTTTTACGTTCTTATGAAGTCTAAATTTGAAAATGCCTCAGCAAAGTCAGTTAACTAAAGACCACTCTTCTCAATTTGCTTTGAGTATGGAGAGGAAGACTGTACAAGAAGCTTTGGAGAAGCTGATTGCATTTTTGTTATATTTAGACTGAAAAAGTGTTGGTCAATGCTGATTTCTGTAAAGAGGTCACAGAAACCAAAATGCCAAGAGGTCATTGATCTACCTCTAAACAGCTTCTCTAACTTCTTAACCTTGCAAAGGGAAAAGTCTCAGGAGTAATCACTTCCTTCTATCGCATCTGTCCAAATATCTCATTCCCAGTTCCTTTTCAGACCTAAATTTCCTACTGTCACACACATTTCTCTTTCTCCCTAGAATGACGTTGACAGGGAAGATACCCAGCTACGTCCACCCTTCTCCCCTCACCTAATGAAGAGAAGGGCTTTGAAGATCCCATTGCCCTTGCTGCTGCTCAAGAACAGCAATAAGATTTACTTCAGTCCTTCCGGCTTCATTGCTGCCACTTTAATTGGATCAGGTCCACTGAGCCCTTTTCCTAGGATGAGACCAGAATAATTTGTTTATTCTAAATGGATCAAGCTGCATCCCTGCCTGCTATGAGCAGTGCCATCATAGCTTGGCTGGGTTTCTTCCTCATGTTTTTCTGGACTAGAATACCCCTGACAATCATTTCAGCTGCTGCCAGTCTTTGTGGCAGCCCACAGTCCTTCTCCTCGGGCACCTTTTGCACACATGATGCGTGAAGGAATTCTCCTGAGCCACCATCTTCTGCACAGACCATGGAAAGAAATTCCATTGCCATTCTTTATTTCTATTCCGTCTCTGCTTGTCCTCTTTTTGTTCTTTGACTTTCATCTGCCAATATCTGAACTTAGTAGGCAGATACTGCTGAATAAGTAACAGACAGCCAAGGAGTGAGCATGAATACCGGATCCCATCTGTTTACTTTGAGCAACCTAATTAACTCCCTCTCCAAGACAAAGCCCAGGAGCAGTCTGGGAGATTGTTCCCTGCAAGAACAGCTCCCAAGTCGCAGTATGGGTGAGATTGCACCAGGCTGGGTTCCCCCACCCTGCAGTCTTTCCAACAGTATTTCAGCAGGTTCCCCTACTCTCAAACTTCTTCACAGGCTCTCATGACGTGTAGTGCACAGCCTCAGCATTATCCTATGAAAACACCATTCTGGCTGTAACACAGCTCTCATATTACTTCTGATATTTCAATGGGGCAGAGTCCAGTTGGAGGCCGGTAACCAGTGGAGTGCCTCAAGGGTCGGTACTGGGGCCCATATTATTCAATATATTCATCAATGATTTAGATGAGGGAATTGGGTGTACTATCAGCAAGTTTGCTGATGACACTAAGCTAGGAGGAGTGGCTGACACGCCAGAGGGCTGTGCTGCCATCCAGAGAGACTTGGACAGGCTGGAGATTTGGGCAGGGAATAACTTCATGAAATACAACAAGGGAAAGTGTAGGGTCCTACATCTGGGCAGAAACAACCCCACGTTCCAGTATAGGATGGGGAGCTACCTGTTAGAGAGCAGTGTAGAGGAAAGGGACCTGGGGGTCCTGGTGGACAGCAGGATGACCATGAGCCAGCACTGTGCCCTTGTGGCCAAGAAGGCCAATGGCATCCTGGGCTGTATTAGAAGGGGGGTGGTTAGCAGATCGAGAGAGGTCCTCCTTCCCCTCTACTCTGCCCTGGTGAGACCGCATCTGGAATATTGTGTCCAGTTCTGGGCCCCTCAGTTCAAGAAGGACAGAGAGCTGCTGGAGAGAGTCCAGCATAGGGCAACTAAGATGATTAAGGGAGTGGAGCATCTCCCTTATGAGGAAAGACTGAGGGAGCTGGGTCTCTTTAGTTTGGAGAAGAGGAGACTGAGGGGTGATCTTATTAGCGTTTATAAATATATAAAGGGGGAATGTCATGAGGATGGAGCCAGGCTCTTCTCAGTAGCAACCAATGATAGGACAAGGGGTAATGGATTCAAGCTGGAACACAAGAGGTTCCACTTAAATTTGAGAAGAAACTTCTTCTCAGTGAGGGTGACAGAGCACTGGAACAGGCTGCCCAGGGAGGTTGTGGAGTCTCCTTCTCTGGAGACATTCAAAACTCGCTTGGACGCCTTCCTGTGCAACCTCATCTAGGTGTTCCTGCTCCGACAGGGGGATTGAACTAGATGATCTTTTGAGGTCCCTTCCAATCCCTAGCATACTGTGATACTGTGATACTGTGAATGGAAAAGAGAACAACAACAAAAAAGTATATTTTTGGGTCACCAGGACACCACAGGATACCAAGGAGGCCCACCATGCCAAGAACTATGGAGCAAGAACACAGAAACTCCAGAGGAAAACGGCCTTAAGCATGTGGACACGAGACACTTTATGCTCACAGGTATCTGTGAGCAATCAGAAAATGAATATATATTGCAGACAACCAGCTAGTGTCTAGCCTCTGTCCATAGACTGTACAAACAGGATTCTCCCTTATCTCTTTCATACGGATCTATGAACTGCCCCCAGTAGCTCCTGCATTGAATATACTTGTGGAGACTTCAAGTATGGGTAACATCTAGGGTAGCAGACGACTGGTAGAATCCAAGAACTGAGGAATTGGAACTCGATGATCTTCAAGGTCCTTTCCAACCTAAACCATTCTATGATTCTGTGTTTCTATGAATGTCAATAACTGGGCCAAGCTTCAGCTCTTTAGGAAAAGGAACACGTCTTTCAGACATATGCATCTTCTAAGTACCATGAAGTCAGCATTCAGACAGACCAGAAATATTCTTATAGACAACATGTAGCTTTTTCCATATATCATCTTGCTGAAGACTTGAAGGGAGCATCAATAAAATGCCCAGAAAGCAATTTTGGAAATACCCAAGATTAAGATGAGTGGGTCTTTCAACAAATGATCCCGTCCTTACACTAAGCATTTTAGCAGCAGACAGAACCGAATACAAGTGATAGCCTTCTCCAGTTAATACAGAAGCTATTCTATATTCACAGAAGAAAATAGCAAACACAGGTTGAAATGCTGGTTTGACGCAGGTCATTTCTTAAACCACTTTTGCTCCTCTTGGATTAGGTTGTCACAAGTGAAGGACACGGCTGGACAGACAGGTAGGACTGATTAAACTGTCACATGCCAATAATACATTAAGCTGCTTTGGCAGGGCAGGAGCAGCAGAGTGGCAAGGTTGCTGTCACTGGTGATGTTTCGCTATGTAGGGCCACAAATGAAGCCCCTGAGGATGTCAAGGAATAAACACGAGGGCATAAAGCAGTGGAGCATGTATTATGCATGCACAAGTAGGGGAAAACAGTCATTAGTCAAGGACTTAACTGTAGGGATGCAAAGGATGGTACTGTATCCCTCTCCTCCCACAGGACCTAGTTCTCTGCCCCTTTGGTTTTTGAACAAATCATTTGCTTTAAATCAAAATGGATACAAACCACATCCACAGAAGTCTGACAGGTCACGACCATAGACTCTGTCTTTAAAATCTCATTCATATTAATTTTCCTGACTCTTGCAGAACAGAAGAACAAGACCAAGAACAGCCCTTGTGATTTCATTTCATATTTAAGGCAAAGATAAATAAAGCAAAAAAGATCTGGAATTTGGCTTCAACTAAAATAAGCCTTTACAAATGAAATGCTTATAAAAAATGCCTTCTGAAAACAAAACAAAATAAAAACCAATGTGCAGTTATTCTGCAAGGTGACTTTGACAAAACTTTGAAAGTTCATACATAGATTTCTCAGAGGATTTCTTCCTTCCATCTTGATCCTAACTGGAAACAAGCGCTATAGGTGCCCAAATAAGTATATGCCATGCACATCTGTTCAATGAGTAATCGGGGTTATTGCGCACCAATCCTCTGTTTCTCTTTTCACTTATACAGTAGAATGTGAGGAATAGAGATGCCAAACCCCATTTGTCTCTTCTTTAAATTATTTTTGTGCCAGCGGAAATTCTGTGATCCTGCAGATTCACTCTTAACTGTCGTCACCATAAGACCTCCAAACCTTAGCTGAGTTCCTGCTTACAACAACCAGCATGAAAACAAGATCCTACTTCATTACTTACCTTCTGTCTCTAAAATGTTTATCACATTTGGGAGAAATCTTTTCAACATAGGTAACTGAAAGTCAGCAAACACACAACTGGAGCAATTGGAGCCGAGGCCCATTTACAGTCAGGTTGTTTATTATTACTATTATTATATTTAGGGCACACTTGCACTCATGTGTGCAACCAGTCCCACAGCTGTGCCGACTCTGTAGTGAGCCAGCCAGGTCAGCCAGACACGTGTGAACTGTGTCAACATGTTGTCCAAGCAAGCAGTGTTCACTTGCTATCTACATTTCAAATTTAGAACTTATTGTTAAAAAAGGGATGAATCCTGGTCCTGGAGGGACCTGCATCTACAGTTAAAGACTTGTGCCAGTATCAGCGTGGGCATGTGCTGTGCATGGACATTTCCTTGAGCTTGAGCATTCAGCTACGTCTCATGATGGATCTAATAGAAATTAAACTTTGGTCTGACGTCACTGTGGAATTCATTCCCTCTCTCTGTGTGTCTAAGCAGCCTCCACCATGGACCTGAACATCACTGTTTACATTACCCTTTCTCCAGCTCATAAGCCATCCAAACCGAAACCCTCAGAAGACTCTGAAAGGATTCCCAGTG
The DNA here is from genome assembly GCF_965231255.1 of Vanellus vanellus. NCBI lineage: Eukaryota > Metazoa > Chordata > Aves > Charadriiformes > Charadriidae > Vanellus > Vanellus vanellus. Next base: position 216,150,682 of record NC_138905.1, on the reverse strand, counting down.
GCTGCAGCAGACTCCAGGAAAGCCGTCTGTAGGATTCAAACATTTACTGGACTATATTCTTTAACCAACATTCCCTTCAGGTTTTTATTACTGCAAACATTACCTTCTAGACCCTGTTCTTTTAAATTTGCTTTGAACCTCTGGAGAACAGAAAGCACAACGTGCTAATCTGGCTGGCCCCCACAATTCACACCCCCCGGGATAAAGCTCTCCCAGCCCTGTGCTTGAAAGCCACTAACTTTGGGTTTGTTCTAGCTAACAGAGCAAAGGTTGAATGCGCAATTATTCTAGTTAGTTGCAGCCTGACATCTTCTTATATTCTGTTTCTTTGATCCTCAGGCTCTCCAAGTTTTTATTTTAAACAAATAACTTCTATAGAGGAAATAACTTCCCACAGCATCAGAAGAAACAAGACGCTTTTATCCCGTAACAGTAGGGAAGATGAAACATGTCTATTCAGAGCACCACAACACAGCACAATTGAATTAGGCTTATAGTTCCAGACCCCATCTAACGGCCACTTGATTTTTGCATTACTTAAAATAGAGAAACACAGAGCAATTTCCTGCCCTCCATCTGTCAGCTGTCTGTGATGTTAGAAGTAAGGCCGCGCTTGCTTTTGAGTTGGGAAACAAAGACAAGAAACAAGACTCTATATGCACCAAAGGGTGCTTGTTTACACCAAACTACAAATGAATGCCGTATTTCTGAGTTGTACTGCGTGTAAAAAATAGGGGGTTAGTAACTCACAGGGAAGAGAAACAGCTGACTCGTCGTTTCAGGTAAGTCTTCAGCAATCAATTAATTGCCTGATCAATGCACCATGATCTAGAAAGCTTAATTGAAGAGAATTAGTACCTAAGAAGCACATACCTCCAGGGGAGTACCACTGCCAGTAAAGTTAACAGCCTTTGGAAATACAGCTGCCTCGTTTGATTTAGGAGGAAAAACGGTGTGAAACGAGATATAAGGACATCATGGATAATTGACATCTCTGGTGATACCCTTCAACAGGGAGGCTTCAGACTGAGAATTTATTGACACCCACAGACTCTGGTGGCAAGAGTGCTAACACATACATGTTCACATTGGGAACCCAACAGCAGGAAGTCATGAATTTTTTATCATGCCATCACAAAGCTGAAGTTGACTTCTCCCGAAAGGAGAACAATAGCTGTTTTAAAGAATAAAGAACAATCTCCCTATAGGTGGTGGGACTTTTTTTTGGTTATACTCTTGTTACAACTACCTGTTAGTAACCATGTGAAACTAGTTACATCAAATACTTTTTATATGAGGCAGAAGGGGGCAGAGGACTGGAGAGATTTTAATGTCACCAGGGCTACTGGAAACCTGTTTTTTCCTTGTGTATATATGTCATACACTTTAGAAGGAATGAAGTAACTGTCTTTGAACCATAAAAACCATCCAGCAAAATATCTCACACAATGCTGCTAGCAGAATACTCTGAAATTCTGGATTTTTTATTGTCTTTTCTCAGAGGTACACACCACCAATTGTAAGACTTACACATGTATAATACAGCTGAGAGTCCAGTTTGAGCGGCTGGACCTGAAACCTGAGTTTGATTCCTAAAGGATGCTACAGACCCCAAGGTGCTCCATGCACACCAGAGAATAGCATTGAGTACAGAGAGTTTATATGCCTTAGAGAAGTCATCCCTACTGTTCAGACAAAGAGCTGATCATTGCTGGTGAGTAGCCAATGCTGAGAAGAAGAAGGGGTCTTATCCAAACCCTCTGTCTTTCTTGGCACCTACAGTAATTTCTTCCAAAAATTAGACAACTTATGCATCCAGCTTTGGAGCCCTCAGCACAAGGAGGACATGGACCTGATGGATCATGTCCAGAGGAGAGCCACGAGGATGATGTAAGGGCTGGAGCACCTCTCCTATGAGGAGAGGCTGAAAGAGTTGGGGCTGTTCAGCCTGGAGAAGAGAAGGCTCCGGAGATTTATTGCGGCCTTCCAGTCCCTCAAGGGGGCCTACAGGAGAGCTGCGGAAGGACTTTTTACTCGGGCATGTAGTGATAGGAGGAGGGGGAATGGCTTTAACCTGGAAGAGGGCAGGTTCAGATTGAACATTAGGAAGGAATTTTTCACTTTGAGGGTGGTGAGGCACTGGCACAGGTTGCCCAGAGAGGTTGTTGAGGCCCCATCCCTGGAGGTGTTCAAGGCCAGGCTGGAGGTGGCCTTGGGCAACCTGGTCTAGTGGGAGGTGTCCCTGCCTATGGCAGGGGGCTTGAAATTCAATGATCTTCGAGGTCCTTTCCAACCTAAATCATTCTATGATTCTATACATTCAAGTGGTCCCGAGTGTAGTTATGGGTTCTTCAAGCAAAGCTAAATAGAATGGTACAATAAGGGACTTCGTTCCCCAATGCTGGCTGATCCTCAGCTCCTATTGCAAGATGAAGCAAGCGGGGAGCCTGATCCCTCCAGCCAGGTGCCGTGGCACCATTCCCTGTTCCAATAACTACTAACAGGATTGTGAGACACGACAGATCTTGTCAACCTCTTTCAGATAAGGCATCTAGACTCATGAGACTGTGCCTGGACTGCGAGCCCTGCTGGAGGAGCTGTGGGCGGGCTTGCTCGGGGCTACCACAGGCCCAGGTGGTCACGAATGTGAACACACTTCCTCAATATTCCTGTGCTCAGGCTGACTCCTTTCTCAGCATTTAAGACATTTCCTGTGGTAAATAAAGGGTTATTACAGAGAGCGTGAGGTATTGACTGTCAGGGTAAATTAAAATTAAACGGGGCCCAATTAACACTTGTTGCTTTTGCTAGTTTCATTTCTGAACAAAGGCGTTAGAATGATGACAAACCTGTGCGTGCTGCTCAAGCAGAAATCAATACGGAGACAGAAAATGCTATTTCTGACTGAAATTGCAGCGATAACTTTCTTTTAGAAAAGTGTAGCAGAGGATGTGTGGCATATGTACTTAAAAGCATTGCTCCAAAAACTCAAGCGCAGCTTGCAAGCTATTGTACCTGCCTCTGTATTCTTTTCCTAGGGACTTCTTAACCTCCTGGGTTAATGCTTTAAAACATCATAGTGCTTATGCAGATCACTTTCATGAAGTCAGCATCAACATATCGTCATGTCATTGCGATTATTGTACATCTGAACCTTGCACTCCATTACTAACCAACACCAACTCCAGCAAAGACCCCAGACATTAAAACTGAATTAAAATATCCTTTCTTCACTTCTCTTTCTAACCAATAACCGAGGTCACTTTAATCTTGCTGGAATGGGATGACTTCTTTTTCTCAGCATCCCAGCACTTTAATTCAAGCACATTTCTTTGGCTTAATGTTTTCCTGCCTGCATTTCTGCATAATTAAAGCACTTCAATGTGGTCGACAAAGTTAATAATATCCATTTATCTTAGGTAAACTGGCAAATGTCCAGTAATCACCCACTTGGTTCTATCAGCAGTCCCTGTCTCTCCTTCCCTCCTGTTTTCTCACCAAATACACTGGAAGTTGAGCCTGGATACTACAGCAGGTAGTAAAATAGTAATAAATATATTCTCAGGAAGCTGTGGCTGTAAGGACTCCATTGCCTACAAAGTCATTGTAAATTATGCATTGCTGTTTAGTATCCTTGACATTTTTAGTAAGTGCAATAAAACACCTTTATAGAGTTGGAAAGAACTGTATGTCAGCTCAAGGGAAAAAAAAAAGAACAAATGAAAGACATAATTGTTTTATCTACAATAGATTTCTTTAGTAGATTACTACTGAAATGCAGAGACTTTTTCCTCGTCTGCTAGGCAGGATTAAAACCTGGAAGGCTCCACATGTCGCTCAGCGAGCCGTTAGATTATAAAATAAGGGGCAGAAAGGAAAAACCAAAGAAAATTGCAACTGCTAAGTTCAGACCTACAGCAATGAGTTACATTTGCCACCATTTTAAAAGCAGAGGGACAGGAGGATGAGCAGCTATCCATCAGCAGCTCTCCAGAGGTAAATCAGCATTACCTAAATCCTCAGAAACCTTTCTGTGCCAAAATCTAGGACTTAAAGTTAGGCTTTGAGCAAGATAAAATTAGAACCAAAAGTAAGAAACGGGATAGTAGACAGAGTTTAGATTTCTATTAGCTCTAAAGCATAAGCAAACTGTGCTCCTCCTTCCTCGGTGATCACAGTCCAAACGACCTCTCTACTGTCATGGTCAGGGCTGCAGGGAAGTCCTATAAAGCAGATTTTCGTTTTTGCAGGCATGATGGTAGGTTGCACTCTCACACCTACTATTAAATATTGGCATTAATCTGACCGCATCATTTCCAGTTACCTGATAACAAGAGCAAAGTAACCAGCTAGAAATCCAAATCGTTGCTTTTTCCTTGTACTTAGGGTCCTATCAGTTGTGCTGACATTAAAATAAAAGAAATTATTAGATTATTACATGTTAAATCAGTTCTCTATATCCTTCCTGAGATAACTGTATGTTTAATGCATCTTTTATGGCACTCGTTTGGGCCACAAAATAAATGTATAAGGTTCAAATCATGAAACTGAACTTTAGCTGTACTGTTAGAAGTTATACCTCAAAGATGTTTTCCTCTGTTTGCTGTATAGAAAAAACTTCTCATACAAACATCCCTGCAATAATTTCCTCTTCTCCTGAGGAATACTTCCGGCCTGCACTCCTGTTCTGGCTTGGAGAACACCATCTTTGAGACAGGAGACTGTCCTTTCAAAAAGAACTTTTTTCCATGTAGCTTCCACCCCCTCTCCCAAAATTATTTCTCTTCTGCTTAATAATAAATAAAACCTCCACATCTGAATGACACAGAGCCACGCCCCTGAGTCTGCAGACAAAGCAAAATGAAATATTTTGATTGCAGCCAAATTCTTACTGGTACCTGGGTAACACAAATCCTGATTCCTTCAAGAACAAGAGTGCCTTATTAAGGTGATGCCCATGAAAACATCCACCTCTCTCCATTCTACTGGAAAGAAGATGGTCACTGAAAGGCCCTTATTTACCCGCAACATTATGTTGAGTGGGAAGGACGTTGTGAAATGTCTTGTTGATCATCTGCTCCAAGTGCACTACCTCAGCACCAGAAAGAATTCAGATGTGACCTCCAAGCGTCTGTCACTTGCTTGTACCACATTTACAACAATAAGAGGGACATTTATGTCCCCCATGGCAGGGGGTTGGAACTAAATGATCTTTAAGGTCCCTTCCAACCTAAGCCATTCTGAATCTATGATTTGTATGACACACACACTTATTTAATGCTGTCCTCCGCCCCTCACATCCATCAGGATTTAAAAATGCCCCAAGCAAAATCCCCACATGATTTTACTTCAAAAGTTGATGTCTGAAGAAGCAGCACTGGATTTTCTTGAGCTTCTGCTGTACGCTGGTGACAATCTCTCCGTACAGCTTTTGCACAGACGTGTGCTCACTGCCTCCTTCTGCCCCCAAGCTAACCCAAGAGCCCCACCAGCAATCGGGGAGCCTTCAAACAAGGGACGGCTGTGTCCCTCTGCAGCAAAGGTGAAATAAGCACAGGGCTCCAGGAGGACAATGCCAGCTCCTAACCTGAGTAACAGTCATAGCGAGAAGTCAACCGGCACTGAATTTTGCTGTTGGACTCCAAACGAAGCTGGACACACCAGTTCCCATTCCGAAATGTTATATTCATCGTAGTGCTTGTCACATCAAACTAATCACCCCGATGGTGCATCCGTGCTTGTTCGCGTCCTCCTGGCTTGGTGTTCCCAATGGATGGCTCCAGGCAGGGCGCAGACGAGCAGACTGAGCCTTGCTGCAGGCTGAGTGCTCCCTTCCCGCACTCCTCCACTCCGCAGATAACTCTCCATGAGAATGTCGACGCTGCCTTCACATTAACAAAACCAGACCATAATCCCTTCCTCTGCTGTCGCAAGATTAAAGACAAATGACTCATCTATCATAGTTATTTTCAGAATCAAATAAATGTCAGGTGGTCCTAACAAAAGGCCTGCATTAAGTAGTCAAAACCAGAATATTTGATGTCTAGTGTCACTCAGCAATGCTTTTGTTTTGTTCATGTATTTTTTCCCCTTGAAAAGGTGTTTTGGATGACCTGTGGATCTGCTTTCCTTGGATGAAGTGAATGCCCTTCATTTTGTCATTTTCAATTGCTTTAAGTCTGTGTGTTAATAAAGAAGATAAAAACCAGCTATTATTTAAATCAGTTTTTACTTCAAAGAAATGTGTTTTGCCTTAAAATAAGCCATCTAAAATTATGAATATCTGTACTGAAGTCTACGCTAATATAAATAAATTAATTTCAATTAAAATATATGTGTACTGCTTAAATTCCTATAGAAATGCAAACTGCTGAATTGGTTGAAGTTACTAACTTCTTACCTGAAACCTGAATTTTCTCAAGTTATAAAACTATTTTTTCACATTTGGACTCTCTTTGCCAGGTGTAAACATTAATTTTCCAAAGTGAAAAAAAAATATTATTCTAATTTAATCAAAAAATTAATTCTTTCAAAATACGGACAGAAAAAGTAGAACAGATTCTCTTCTTCCTCTGGTTTAGGATGAAAGATACAATCAGAGCAGATGAGATCCAGTAGTTTTAAAATCTTAAAGGGTATAATGACAAGAAATAACAATATTTGCTAACTAATTAATAGTAATATTTCATTTGTTTATTAAACTATGTCTTGGATATGAAACATTTTTCGTTAACTTTTTTCCTTGATAGATTTACCTCACTAAAGGTAATTTTATTAAATTAATCATTAAAATGTTCCTGTACATTTAATTGAATTTTATTCCCATTTAAATGTAATTTGACGCAAATTGCACATAAAACATTAATCACCTAGTAGAAAGAAAATGTATCATTCATCATCTTATATAGTGAAAATGTGAAACATAACGATCAGAATAATACACATTAAGCTATGTTAGTATTAACAGACATACAAAATCACACACCTATATATATATATATGGGTATAGACAGATGCACGTCTCTGCATCCACATACATATGGTGTTGTATATAAATATTGCCTTGGTTAGCAGAAAAATACCAAATTTATTCTAAAGATCTATTAATTCCCAAATCAAATTGTCTTAACGGTTATTCTTCATTAAAGAGTAAGCTGTCATTGGTAAAATAATTATAATTATAAATTCAAAACAAGATTATAATAGATTATTTAAATCAAGGCTCCCCACTTACTGATTTAAATTATTATCAGGATTGGCAATTTACATCATTTTGAATTAACCTAATTCAGTCAGGCAAGGACATTTTTTGTCATGAAAGTGTTCTAAAAGATTTACAGAAAATTGAATTAGAATGAATGTTATCTACTCAAAAATTCACAACAAAATAACTCAAGTTATTTAGAATTAAATATCTTTGTATTAAACATGCTGTGTAAAGGAAAATCATATTTTGGTTTGAGTTAGCATACTGCAGAGCCAGGAAGTGTGGGGTTCCCGAAGACCCTGTTTTCTAAGTCCTCCTTTGCCCGACGCAGGATGCAATATTTTCTACTTGAAACATTATTTAAAACATATTTTCTGTTAAAAGACGGATCTAAGGCAAAATAGGAGAATTTAGAAACAAGTTATAACCTGACTTTTCCCAGGAATAGAATTATTCAAAATGAGAATAACCAATTGTGCCCGGATGCAAGCTCAGATTTGGAACAAGCAGTCGGGGCTTTAACATCTATCTGACCTTTATTTTCGTATCTTGTTTCAGGAACTTTTCTGCTTAAAATTAAACCTCACGGCCAGCATCTGAGTAGACTTGGTACCAGGGTTGTACAGGAAGGACCATCTGCAGGTCTTGGCTCTGGTGCAGCAGCAAGTCCCTGGAATGGCCAATCTGATTTTGGATGTCGGCTGCCCCCACACAGCTGCCGTCCCCATCACATCTGGATTTTCAGCCTCGGAACAATGAAGGTTCTCACTACAAGAAAAGAAATGGCTTGTGGACAAAATGGAGGACACACGCCATGCTGTTCAGCAAAGGCCTTGTATTACCCACCACTGTGAAACACCTGGATGAAGGACAAGAGTATTTAACAAGCATATGGCGCTACACTGGAAGAAACTGCCAGGACAGGATTATTATTGAAAATCATCTTGAAAATTGGAGAAATGCGCTGGGAGGAATAAAAAAGTCAGCTGCTCGGCAGAGTGAGGCACGCCGCTTGGGCAGGAGTAATCAACAGCGCTCCCACACAAGGGGACTGCACTTCTGCAGCAACAATCTATACGTTGTAGTGGATCAGGGTCTGAAAACAAACCAGCAATGGCATGAGCAAGGCAAACAGTAGTAGGAGACATAAGCAGGAATATGGTCTCTGAGAACACACCCCACAGTGATAGTTTTGGCTGGTCTGTTCTCACCAGGATTTCAACCCACAGTTCAGGAAAAAAGTGGACTTTTGAAGAAAATGGAGAGGGTGGCAACAGAAAGAAACCGAGTTCAAGAAAAGAGAAAAAGAGTTGAGAGATATTTAGCCTGAAGACAGAGTAAGGTGGTAACCAGTTCACCCGTACATTTCTAAACCCATTCTGGACTCAGTGTCCTAGGAGTTCCAGATATGCTGTCCCATCAGAGACACCTTTCATTCTGTAATATTTTGTCATTCTAAGAAAACTACCGTGAAACTAAGTTAAGATTGACCTGGTCAAACACAGACATTACAGTGCAAGCACATTACAGACTTTTTTGATACTCAGAGGGAAATTCCTTCCAGCCTAAGCAAAGGTCCGTGTTTGTTCCTGAGAAGCACGACCTACAAATGCGCTTCATTGACTGTAAGGGGAGCGCAGGGTGCATGGGCATAAGGACTTAAATGGCAGACATCTACTGAGTAGAGACAAATCCCACTCTAAGTTATTCAGGAGAACAGTACAAGAAGAGACCCTCTTTCAAACTACAGCTTTTGCAGATTAAGTCTGTCAAAGGAACTATATTTTCCCGCTAGTATCTGAAAAGTCTATCTTCAGCTGTGCTGCCACATAAAACACTTTCCATTTTCAGTACAGCTAATATCAGTGTCAATTAGCTAAATGCGATAAATAAACAGAAATTAAAGATGACTTACTGTGGTGGGTTGACCCTGGCTGGACACCAGGTGCCCACCAAAGCTGCTCTATCGCTCCCCTCCTCAGCTGGACCGGGGAGAGAAAATATAATGAAAGGCTCATGGGTTGAGATAAGGACAGGGACATTACTCAGCAATTACCGTCACGGGCAAAACAGACTCGACTGGGGGAAATTAATTTAATTTATTACCAATCAAATCAGAGTAGGATAATGCGAAATAAAACCAAATCTTAAAAACACCTTCCCCCCACTCTTCCCTTCTTTCTGGGCTCAACTTCACTCCCCATTTCTCTCCCTTCTCCCCCTGAGCGGTGCAGGGGGATGGGGAATGGGAGTTGTGGTCAGTTCATCACACGTTGTCTCTGCTGCTTCTTCCTCCTCAGGGGGAGGACTCCTCACACTCTGCCCCTGCTCCAGCATGGGGTCCCTCCCACAGGAGACTGTCCTCCACAAACTTCTCCAATGTGGGTCGTTCCCATGGGCTGCAGTTCTCCACAAACCACTCCAGTGTGGGTCCCTTCCACAGGGTGCAGTCCTTCAGGAACAGACTGCTCCTGCATGAGTACCCCACAGGGTCACAAGTCTTGCCAGAAAACCTGCTCCAGCCGGGGCTCCCTTCTCCATGGGGCCACAGGTCCTGCCAGGAGCCTTCTCCAGCGTGGGCTCTCCACGGGGTCACAACCTCCTTCGGGCATCCACCTACTCTGGTGTGGGGTCCACGGGCTGCAGGTGGATATCTGCTCCACTGTGCACCTCCATGGGCTGCAGGGGACATCCTGCCTCACCATGGTCTTCACCATGGACTGCAGGGGAATCTCTGCTCTGGCACTTGGAGCACCTCCTCCCCTCCTTCTTCACTGACCTTGGTGTCTGCAGAGCTGTTGCTCTCATGTATCCCTACTCCTTTCCCCAGCCGTAATTGCTGTTGCACAGCAACTGTTCCCCCTTCTTAACTATGTTATCCCAGAAGTGCTACCACCATCGCTGATGGGCTCAGCCTTGGCCAGTGGTGCGTCCATCTTGGAGCCAGCTGGCATTGGCTCTGTCAGATATGGGGGAAGCTTCTAGCAGCTTTTCACAAAAGCTTTTCACCTCTACAGCCCCCCCGCTACCAAAACCTTGCCACACAAACACAATACACTTACTGGAATTCAAGAAAACACTAGGACTTTCTATTAAGGAAGTACCAGCCAAGTAGTATGAGATGTGCTAAAATGAATGTTAGCTTAAGTATCTTCCAAGTTAATAAACTCCAGTGTTTCAGAGCAGAAAAGCCTGGTCTGCTGGGACTTAAATGGCAGTGCTTCTTAACTGGGAGACGTATTGCTAACTGGAACAAATAAGAAGGTACATGCAAGAAAAGTCAAAAAGGATCTGAAGACATTACAGCAATATTGCATTTGCTGTTAAAGAAAACAAAGCACACTGTCTTTCAAACATATGAAATATAGCAGAGAGTTTAATCTTTTGGACCAAAATGTAACTTCCAGAAATCAGTTCATGTGGAATATATAAATTAGTGTCCCTTTCAGTCTCTCCTTTCCAAGAGTGACCAGTGCAGCCAGATGCTTACTGAACCCAAAAATCCAACATTTACTTACCAAAGCATTTCACAATTGAGTCACTTTTCATTACTTAACTACTGAAGTGATTACATCCTGAAGAAAGCAACACAATTTGATAATCTCATGTGATGAATAGGAATACCCTACATCATGTGCTTCCCTGTCCTCACTGAGGGTTAGAAAGAACAAGTATGAAAAAGTGAATCAAATCCAATGACTGTAATAAGGGACGAGGAAGGGACTGTTTTGAATGCATAATGCTATTAAGAACCTCAGCAACAGAGGATCATACCCACGATCTTGCACTGAAAGTAGTGCAGACGCTTAGAAAAAGACTTTAAAAAACAAGGAAAATCTGTAGCAATCCTTCCTTAGCATATCTTCTCCACTTTGGGCTTCCTTACACGTTCAGTGAGATAGGGAATTCTTACAGCAGTGTTTCCTATTTGCAGCATCCTGTTCAACAGCCACTGAAGGGGCCATTTTCCATTATTTCCTTTTATTTCTTTTTCAAACTATTTCCTTTTTTGGCATCTAAAATAACTTGGGACAATGACCTCCACATTTTAGTTATGCACATCACGGAAATGCACACCTGATGGTGTTTTTAAATACACAATCTGGAAATGTTATTGGGTGTCCCTTTAATTCTTGTGGTGCAGAAGGTAGAGACTCATCATTCTCTAATCTTCTTCTCCTTTTCCTTCATTGTGGTATCCTCACTCCTTGAATACTCTCTTTTGTTCTTCAGCTATGGAAGAAACTACATCCATTCAATAGTTTTGCTGGGCTTTCTACTCTTCTAGACAGCTTTTCTGATCTACTGCATCAGTAAAAGGAATGACCAAAACTAAAGGCATCACAGGTTTGTCTGGGGGTCTTTCTTCTTGTTTTCTTGTTTTCTTTGACCTCGTGTTCCTTATCTTCTATTTGCCTTTGTACTAACACTCACACTTGAACTGACACGCAGTTGTTCAAATTTTCCCTCTTCTCTATTCATCTGCTTCAAGATGTTTATCTGCAACAAAAAATAAATTCAGCTAATGAAAGTGACCTCAGCCAGGAATTTTGTTGTTCACTCTAAGGCTTTCAACATTTTTTCTTTGTGGTCCAAATGGAAATGAAGATGCCTGAATAGCAAGTCTAAACCTATTCACAAGGGACTTCTGTGCACAGATCTTTTGGATTTAGTGTGTTGGCACCAGGGTGATCCTAGATGAAAACTGCTGGTGTGGAGGATTAGTAGTTGCTGACCTGTGTAACGGATTTACGCAATATGACTCTAAAGATATAAATGAAGATTATAGACCAAAGTCCATGTGCTGCATCATCCTGCGTGCATTGCGGTGCCTCCCCTGCCTGCAGTACTGTACACCTTATCATAACTTCTGAGAGTTCGATCACATGTATCCTTCTGTAACGCTGCCTTTTCGCAAGTACTGGTGAGCCAGACTCAGAATCAGATGCTTTAGCTGGTTTTACACACTCTTTGCTAAGTGACAGAAAGGTGTCATATCCAGGCAGTCTTTTTTATTTGCAGTATGTATCCTGCTTACATAGGGGAACGATGACAGCAAATGCTTATATCAGACCTAGAGACAATGAGAGAAATAATTCCCCTGTGCATCTCAAAGCAATAGCAGTATCATCATTGTCTTTCTTTTAATCAAATGTGGGTTTAACTATAGCTTTAATCTGGGCATCTTCTTTGTATTTGTTCAGAGCCAGTGGCAGAATCCATGTATTTTGCTCAGAAGGGAACAGAATGGTTTGCTACAACAGCAAAATTCTGTTTCCTCTGCCTGGCCCATGGTGGTTAAAAATACCGACATCGCGTACTATTTTTTGAAAATGTGGTGCAGGAGCATCCCGGTTCAGAACTGTCTGCCTCTGGAGACATCTTCTGAGCATCCCCATTCACTGAATACAACACAGCCTTACCAGACCACCTCTCAAAAGCAGCCGTTCAGCCCATACTGCTGAATGACCATCACGACAGCTCTCCTAATAGATAGCTTTGCAAGTGTACCCAGTGCTACACAATAGGTGAGCTGCGCAACACAAATTACACTGAGTTATGTTCTTTCTGTACATGACTATAAAATTATATAGGGCTCTCTACATAAAGGACTTAACTTGCCTTCTGCAATGAACACAAATGCGTGGCGTGAATCATGAGGACAAAGATGAAACTGATTCTTAATAGCTAATTGCTTCACAGGGGAGAGATCACCTTTGTGGAGAAAAAGGGGCCTGTAAATTTAATACAAAGCTGATGCCTCTTAAAGCTTTCATATAGAACTGAGGAGAGAATTACTTTCCTCATAGTGTTCTCTGTCCTTTCTTCCTAATTCCTTGCATGTAAGCTAGCCAGATGATTTCCAAGCTCAGCATGTATTCCAACTGCACCTGAGTTTCTTCCAGAACACAGTTTCATTTTGTGATGCAACATAACAACAAACAGCTCCAAAATGTCATTTTTCTTTGGTATCTCTCACCATTTTAGGGATTCTTCTGGTCATTTTAGGGATAACCAGGGCATTGCTCTCTCAAGCTTGAGTGGTATTTATGGTTACTGGTGTGTCTGGCCATGTGAAAGGAGGGACAGCAGCAGAGCGTGACCCCAAGGGACAGTGACCACCATTTGAGACCTCTATTGCCCCTCCCCATTCTGCAATCCTGTGTACAGAGGGTGGCCTTAGGGACAGACCAGGAGAGACGTCACAGCACAGGAGAAGGGTCAACCATAATGTTACTTGTACAAGTCTATCTAGACCCAGGCCTCGAGCTAAAGCAGGCTCCTGTCTTATCAGGAAAAACTACAGGGGTTTTCCCCACCTACCTTGGAGTGGTTATTGTCAAAAGCCACAGAATTTTCCCAGAAGGTCAGCCTGGGCCAGTGTAATGGAACTACTTCCTTGCACGTCCTCTACCAGCATCACAACACCAAAGGGGGTTAGCTTAGGCTTCACCGAAGGAAATGGTGACAACTGAGCTGTCTTTCCTTCAACCCTTTCTTTTGCACAAACACACACAAATGCAAACTCTTGACCAGCTCATCTAGATCACACCCAGTCATCCGACCCACCCAAGCTGGTGCAGAGGGAGAACATAGGTAGGAGGCAGAAGAGCCCTGATCCTGCCTTATCTTCATCAGCCACTGCCGGTACATGTAGAAGAGCCAATACTTTAGGAAGAGCTACAGTAGCTTTCTTCTTCTGGAAGCAAAAAGGACCCAGGCACTGAGTCACACTTCTTTTACCATGTCCCTCTTGGCCTCACACTATTATAAGCCGTGCCATTAAAGAGTAATGCATTTATCATTATTATTCTAGCTCTGGATGTCTGGTTTTAAGTATAGTACGAAGATTCCCATGTCCTCACAAAAATCAGCTGCTTCCTTGCAAAAATCAATTTCCTTTAATGACCCAAACAAAGGCTTGACCTGAATTCAATTGGTAAATCTCCCAGACTTCTGAGAAACAAAAATAAATAACCTCAAATGTCAAGGAGTAGAGCAACTCCAAAATTCAGTACTCAACTTTGAAATGACATACCATCTGCTGTTGCCAAAGAATTTTATATTTAATGTCTCTGAGTCAAGGGATATGGACTATTAGACCAGGGGAAGGAGCAAAAATTATACGTTGATGAAAGTGTTTCAGCATCATCAATACCTTTCCACACCTTTTGGAGAAGACTGACACTGAACACAAAGTTTCCCTCATTCGTCCCTTTAATAACAGCAATTGCTTCAGTTTCAACATTCTAAATGGCACAAGGGTGGGTGTGTTGGCACAAGTTTGGCTAATCATGGAAAATTTCCATCTAATCAAGACACATGAGGGACCTGGCACTGTTTCAGATTGTAGAGCTCATTTCTGAGACTGGACTTTTATGGGAATCATCTGCTGACAATTAAACTTCACAATTCCCTTTAACTGTAAGTGAAGAGGGACTATTCCCCTTTTGGATGTGGAGGAAGTAGAGAAGGATTTTAGTATGATCTGCACAATCAGGAATCAACATTTCTTGCTTTTAGTACAACTATTCCTTTCACTGAAGACAGCTCCTCAAAGATTTTTACTATTTGCCACCACTACCAACTCTTGGCTCAGTTTCCCTGTTGATTCTTTTCTTTGAGGGTTCCTGATGATTGAAAGCTATATGCACCAAGTCAGGAAGCTCAGAATCAATCCATCATCTATTTAACCATATTTAAAGACTCTTTTCTCTCTGTCCTGCCATAGCTCTTTTCTGCTATTCTAATTTCTCCTTTACTATACAATGGTGGCAAGTCTCGTCTACATTATTGACATCACTAGAGCTATTGCATGAGTACTTCCATTTTGGTATGACTACAAGGTGGCCAAGCTGGACATAAGGGAATGGCACCAGAACTTGACAATGGTCTCAAGGAATGTTCCAGTGAAGCAGTAACCCAACTTAATCTTTGCCCTGAAAAAAGTAAAAAAACTCATGACGCCTGTTGATTTGTATGTGTGCCCACCGTTACATTTTAGATGTAGTTTTAAATAAATGGAGAAACCCAGAGAAATCTGTATGATCCTTACTACCTCCGGATACAGTTTCTGTGTACAAAGGTGACCTCTTCCTAAAATTATTTCTCCATTTGCTGTCTACAGTGCTATCCTTCATAATTTTGTTCTATTTCCCTGCCTGTGACTAGTGGAGAACACCTCAAGAAAAACACTGAATTGACTGGAGAATAATCAGATCTACACTCTGTAAAAGAAATTAACATTTAACCATTGCTATTTCCTCAAGAAGATCGAATTTGTTGTAGACAGAAAATGTTGCAATACACAGCTATAGAGCTTGTTACTCGTGAAAAGAATTATCTTACAAAGGAACCACTAAAGCAGCATTCACAAAGGCGAAGCTTCATTTTTAGGAAGGTCAGTTTGCTCAGGGCAAAGTCACAAGACACTTTTCCAGCTTTTGTAGGATGATATATCACCACATCCGTCATGCATAGAAAACGTCCAGTTAGGGTTTATGTGCTGAGGGGAGATAATCTAGCCAAATACCCATCGGCAAAACAAAACAAACTAGATAATAGCTCCGATGTCTGCACAAAGCCTACAATCCTGACTGCTTTTCTGAGCTCCATAAAACAGATAGAACAAAATCCTGTGACCAAAGAAGAAAAATGGAGTATGCATGCTTTCCTGTGCCAGAGGAGATCAAGAAAAATATCTGCTGTTGTAGCATATCAGTAATTTCTATATGAAGAGGCAGGGGACCACCAAAAGGATTTAATGACAAAGGAGTAACATGTCTTCTTTTGTGCATCAGTCAGAGCTGTAGATGTTTGGGAAGGACCTGAGATGAGGACACAGGTCCACAATGAATGGTTTGTATTTTCTTTCGAGCACTCCCACTGTCTAGAAGCCATACATATTTCATTTAACCCCTACCTCTCCATCAATAAACTACCAGTAAACAAACACATCATTCATGTGTTTGTTCATGTGTTCATCAGCCCTCAAATTGGGGACAATAAGCTCACCATAAGATTCTCCAACAGCTTTAGGATCCCTCACTTCTTGAGGTCCCCATGAACACAGAGCTCAAAATAGGAGGCTGCACACAGCATGTTGTTGGCTCAGTGTTGTTGCCCTTTGGACAGAAAAGTTGGCAACCACTGGCATAAATACTCAGAAAATGGAAAAAAAAAAAAAACACCCAACCCAAAAAACAACTTTGGAGGGCACTTGAAATTCTAGATGAAAGTCCATATTTAATATTCTGTACGTATTATTTCTCACATACTGACCAGATGCCTAATTTTGTGTGGACTCCACCACTTTCCATGGCAAGCTCCATTAAGCCTGTCTGCAAGTACGGTGATTAGATAGTTGGAGGCAACGCTTAGCCCTCAGAACTTTCAAACCTACCAGTGAAGATGCAGGTACTGGTCTTGACATCCTTGACAAAGCATTGCAAACACAATAGGGATGAAACTCAGCAATATTATTGTCCCTATAGCAAGAAGTTAGTTTTAATACTCTTTTTAGAGATGGGCACAACCATAATGTGAGGTAAGTCCAAGACATTGTTTTTATGTATGAAAATTCCACAAAAGGCTTTCCAAAGTTGGAAACACACAGCCAAGGCAGAAGCCAAACCTCTCCTGAAGCTGTCACTTTTTGTGACAGATTTTGGGGGCTGATAGAGCCTGAGGCACAGACAGTGTGCTGTAGGTTTTCTAAAGTGTATTTGTCTTGTCAGTACCCCTGTGTGGGCTGAGAGCTTTCAAAGATGATCTTCCAAGCAGAAGCTGAGATATTTGCTCTCCAAGCCAAGAACGTCAAAACCTGTGATAATGTTCAATTATAGTGGCTTTATTTCCATTATATCTAATGTTTAATGGAGATATAATTGATTTGTCTTCTCAATATTTATGCATGCAATGGCACAGTTATTCAATAGCTGCACTCTGCTTGGCTCAGAGAATAAGCTTCTTGCAATACATGCCTTGGACATTAAAGAGCATCTTTATTTGAAGAATTATTTTTTAGAAGACAGGGATTATTTTCAGAAGCAGGTACTCCTGGTACCCTTAGAGCACTACAGAAAATACTGCCCAGAAGATAAAACATTTGTCCAGATATTTCATAGATACAGTTTACAGCTTGTCAGAAATGTCTTAACAGAGGCGTTTTGTCAGAAAAAAAGTTGAAACATCAAAATCAAAACTTTTTACAACCACCTACCTGTGTTCATGAAACTTTTGGTCAGGAGAGGTTCCTCAGTTTCATGACTGAGGTTTTAGATGAAGAAAGGGCAAAATAACAGGTGTTCTGCCTGATAAGGCTTTTTTAATATGGTCAAGACCTAGAATTTGACCTTGGCTCACTTAAATGCCAAACAGGTTTAACAGATACTGGAACATAGCACCAAATGGGACCAATGCATATTTAGTTATTCATGTACAGTCAAGCAACGCCTGCTGAAGACACAGCTAAGCACGAGTTCAGAAACCCACAAACAATATTGTTGTTTTGCCTGTTCCTCAAGTGGCTGCCTCAAACGTTCGGAGAAGGAATCGTTGCCATCTTTGTCTGCAGACAAGGAGTTGATGTAACAAGAATACCCAGATCTCATTCTTCACCCTTGAGCACATTGCTGAGTTCTTTGATCCAAAAGTGATTCCCTGTTTGCATCGACAACACAATGTGGAGTGGAACGTCTCATGGACTGCAGGTTAAATTAATCACCCATGCACACTGCTTCAGTTGAAATGCTTTTTTTTCAAGCAACCGAGCAGGTGTTCCTGGTAGAGGAACTCAGGATTGCCCGGTGCCTACAGCACACTTGCAACACTATGCATGGCTCCAGGTCTGCTCCTGTCCCATCCATCCTTGCCAAGATAACATCAGGTAGAATTGGCATCTTTCCTTTCAGACATACCAGAATATTCCATAGGAGGGCCTTGGATTGTCTGTACAAGGGTAGAAAATATCGACAGCCACTCCAAAATCAGGTTGAGGCAAGCTGCCAGTACAGAAACCAATGTGGTAGCTTCTAAGTGGCTCAGGAGTCAGGGACTACAACAGCTATTGCCAGCAAAAAGAAGAGCACAATAAAAACACAGATGCTTTATATGGCCTGGAGGGTTGGCTGTGGTAACTCCACGAAAGTCTGCAAGAAAGTGACCCAGCCCAACCAACGTCTTCCACAGCTGTGGACTTCACCACATCTCTTGTTCACAGACCGATTTTTCAAGGCTCACTTGCATTCCGTGCTTTCCAAGTGGCAGTAACACAGTAGAGAACATTCCTGCTTTGGAGAGGACAAACACAAGGACAGCACTAGAATTGCACTTTCCTGAACAGAAAAAGCTGTTTTTCCCAGACTGGGCAAAATTTGTAAATGTGGTATTCACCACTTCCCCTGCATAGAGGCAGTGTTTAAAAGGGGCAGGTAGAAAATGAACAGCCAGCAGATCCTTCCGACTACGCTAGCTATGCTTTCTAAAGTGTCCTCTGCTATTTCTTAGCCGTGCTCCAACTGCAGGACAGGGCAGAATGTTATGTACTGATAAAGTGTCAAAAATTGCTCAGAACCAATCTTAATATTCAAAGATATATTTTCCTTTAATTTTGCAATTCTGAATGGCCTCCAGTCACTTGAAGATGTTGAAAAGCACCACAAATGTAAAGAATTACAGCATTTGCTTTAACCATAGAAGCAATTAACTCTCCAGCAGTGTGGAAAACAGCTTTTGAGCTGTATTTATTGATGCATAGATTTCACTGTAGCGTGATATTTGAAGACAAATTGCTGTGCCCATAATTAAGACCGTTGAGGAATTGGCAAGTGAAATATAATGATGAAAGACCAGCTCAAAGGGCAAGTGAGTTAGATTGGTCAGGATGATACAATCTATATGACCTCAGTGCCCTATTCCTGCTCATTGATTTCCCAATTAAATATAACTTTTTATTCAATCAGTTAGAATATACTGCAGGTTATTGATGCACTGCTAGTAGGAAAAAGCAATGAAGTAAAGATAAAACAGTGGGTGAACACTGTCTCATTTTAGCATTTTATTAACCATAATGGGGTCATGATGAAGATGATGTTATTCACTTGGATCTTTTTGTCCTTTTTTCATCTCTATTTTTTTCTTTTAGTTTAAAGTGAATTTATTCTGACCAACCTAGGGCGGACAAAGCGCAGTCCTGGGAGGTGTAAGACCCTTTTGCTCTCCTTTATTTGACCGATGCTAAAATTCTATCATCAGTACTGCACCTTCACCCCATCTCAGCTAGAGAGAGGAAATGCACAGAAACGATGAGAGATGTAGAAGAGTTTCTGTAGAAGGAGAAATTGAATAGACTAGGACTTAAGTTTGGGAAAAAGCCAGAAGAATGAGACAATGATAATGGTCTATGAAATGAAAAATTACAAGGAGAGGTGAATAATACTGTTTAGCTCTGCTGAACTTAAGGCATCATCTGCAGAAAGGAGCTGGAAGGATGGGAGAGAAAGATTTCCAGAAAAAGTACACCTGTATTTGGGATAATTTGGCTGGACCAGAATGTTGCCAGAGGTTTGTGATGCTTTGACTAGCTTTCACTTAAATTATTACCAGTTTTGCATGACAACTTGTTTCTGGTTTATGCTGTTATTTTAACTCAGATCCTTGTGCAACTGACCCATTATTATTTTTTCCAGGAGTAAGGCAGCAGCCTTTATTTTTCCTTGCATTGTAGTATATCTTTACCTGTTGTAACACAAAGTCAACACTCTGCCTATTAAAGAAAACAAGAATATGCTAAAGCTTTCTCAGATTTAGGGGTCAGATAATAGTAGAAGTAATAGAATAGCAGTTACTCACTTTCACGCTTTTCTCCAAACACAGTATTTCACCCACAAGCTGGGAAGACACTTAATTGAATACTACTCTCTTGTTTTTATTATGGTGTACTCCAGCTTGAAGGTGAGGAAACACTTTCTTTGAAGCCAAAGTTAATTCCCTTCCAGATAGCAACATTTTCAGAAGATCATGAATATTGACAGAATATGAATAAATCCCAGTGTAACACACAAATGAATCATTTTGTGCAGATTGCTATGTCCTAAGGACCCAGTCTGTCATGGGATTACATTTTTGCACCAGGAATAACAGTCTTGGGGTCAAAGGCACTGCATATAACAGATGAGATATAGAGCGGAGACAAGCCAGGCCTCAGGGCAGTGATTTATTATGTGTCCAGGCAACATGTAAAACCAGCCCTTCTGTTCAGGAAAGGCAGATTGTGAGTTCCTTTGAGTTTGCTGTTTATTGAAAAGCTGCAAAAGTGGACAAGGAGGAACCCTCGTTGCCACTGTTCCCATCCTCTTTCTCATGAAAACACACACACATCTGGTGGTTGAGTCACCATCCCTGGATGTGTTTAAGAGACGTTTAGATGTGGTGTTGGGGGATATGGTGTAGGGGAGAACTTTGGAGAGTAGGGTAGATGGTTGGACTCGATGATCCCAAGGGTCTCTTCCAACCTAGACAATTCTATGATTCTATGATTCTATGATCTCTAGCATATCTGTGGAAACCAAAGAAACCTCTATACGCCTTGAAGAACAGACACACACAAAGAAAGTCAGTACAGAACATTTTGCTTTCAAGTTTCACTGAGAAATAGCAGATCAAAAGTTTGGAGCATGGGTAGATGCCCCTTCACACAGTAATGCAAACGCCATTTCCAGGGTCTCCCATGATGGACAATGCCTTCTAGTAAAGCTGACTCACTGTCTAGCAATGATATTTCCGTAAGACTCCATTCTCACAGTAACTAAGAAACCTGCCAGGCATTTATCCTCACAGCTCCTTGCTGAGGTACAGAAATAGCATTAGTCCCAACTTCACAGAGAGAGGAAGGTAGAACGAGGCTAAATCATCTGATCTAAGTCCTAAAGCGAAAGAATGAGAAATGGGATTTTGTCAGAACCGGGTTTGTTCAGTCTTAAGAAGGAAGGCAAATGGGAGATGCTATTGGTGTCTACAGCTACCTAACAGAAAAGCCTAGAGATGTTGGAGCCAGACAGATCTCACGGGTGCACAGAGTCAATAAGAGCCAAGTAGAAACACTAAATATTCCAATTAAATACAAGGAAAACAACTTCACTACGAGTGGTCAAGCCCTGAAATAGGGGGCCCCAGAAGTTGCTGAATCTCCTTCCTCCATTTTGAGTTTCAAGTCTCAAAATGGACAAAGCCCTGAGCAACCGGACATAGCTGAGGAGTTTGGACCCAGTCATCTCCAGAGGTCCCCTCCAACCTACTTGATTCTGTGAGCCTCAGAGCAACGATGGGGAGCCAGCAACCCTGTGTTACAGACCAACGGTGTCTGTAACCCATCAGACATCACTTCCCTGCACAGAGGGACCAGGAGGCTTCCTGAAGGTCACTATTTCTAAGAGTATTACACTAACACAGTTATTAAAGGATTAGTGCAACATTTAAGGTATTTCTAGAGTTAAATTCAACTGTAAACCTACCGCCAAAACCCCCAAAGTTATGTAGATCTAGATTTGAACTCCATAGTGAGAGAAAGAAGAGATATACTGAACTAATAAGAAATGACTATTTAGCACTTTAAAGAAATAAGCACAGAAATACTACCTCACATGTTTTTAGGAAATTCTTGTAATTCATCATAATTTGGATGCCAAATTTCTTGTTGTCTTATGTGTGAAGTGTATTTACCTACACAGTCAACTTGTGGAAACTACTGTACTCTTCACCTTGTATTGCTGAACTTCCACACACAGCTCTGTATTTCCCTTACCTACTATCACGGTTTATAAGCTCAGGTGTAGACCAGCTTCTCAAGATCTAAAAGGAACTTAACCTGCGAAGCAATTCTGCTATGCTCAGTAGAAACAATCTCAGTTGGCTCCTCTGTGGGATCAGCGCTCCATTTAGATAGACTTGTATGTAATCCCTACAAGTGTCTGAAACCTCATACAGTATAAATACGAGAAATGACACTTTCCCTAGTAATTTTCATTGGAAAATAGACAATTAAAAAAAAAAAAAAAACAGACAACAAAAACCAACAGGATTTTATGGCAATTTTCTAGTCCCCAGACAAATTGCAATTGTTGTCCACATCTGTAAAAAAGCAAACATTAGAAGCATCAGGCATCAGAGAACAGTCTCGCATGATTGAAACTGCGTAACTCTCTGGAATCCAACTGACCCGTGCCACTTCATATCAGGAGGCATCAGTCTCCGAATATCTCTGCACATTGTTGGTTAGACCACTCGCTAACATTCTTACAAATGGTTCACTGAACTTCAGAGTGAGAAATAAAAGAAAATTTATAAGCTAAAATCAAATGTGGGCTCAGAAATTTCCAAAAACGATTTCCACTAATGTAGCTGAAGCATCTGTAAGGTTATTTGACCAAAAAAGTGGTGAGGCACTGGAACAGGTGGCCCAGAGAAGTTGTTGAAGCTCCATCCCTGGACGTGTTCAAGGCCAGGCTGGATGGGGCTTTGAGCAACCTGGGCTGGTGGGAGGTGTCTCTGCCCATGGCAGGAAGGCAGGAACTAGATGATCTTTAAGGTCCCTTCCAACCTAAACCATTCTATGATTCTATGATTTTAGCTCTGATGAGCCTCACAGAGCTGTGATCATTCAGTCTAAAATGTCAATGGACACTGGTGATCTAAAACAGAAAGCAAAGGCAATACATCCTAATTCATCCTTGTGACCTGTGTTACCTTCCGTACACTCAATAAGATTTCGATTTTCTGGACTCTATCCCCAAATGTGCCACAAACTTAGTGACATCTCGACTGAAATACTTGCAGCCCAATACTAAGCTCACTGCAGTCAGGGGAAATCCTTTTGTGTCTCACTTTTCCATTTTTAAAATGAAGATAATAGCTCAGAATTATCTTATCAATAGTCTTACCTGTGTAAACTTGCCAAAGATCATGAGGAGATAAGAACCACGGAGCTACAAGTGCACAAATAAAATTAGAGACCTGCATATTCATACTATCCTATAGAACCAACGAATCAAAAGCTGGGTAGAAGAGGAACAGCTTTCATAAGGAAAAAAAAAAAACAAAACCAAACCTAAAAACATAAAAAAACCCGCATTTCTGCTCAGGGAACAAATAACAGTAACTTTTCACACAAATAAACAATCACAGGACACCATTCCACCCATGCCCTTGTCAAAATAATGGGGAACTACCTATTTAAGTTTTCTATTGCAAAAAATGTACCCAATATACCAGATCCACAAGGACACTGGAGGGAAGCACTGAAGTTAAAATGAATAGCTTAATTACCCACCATAATTTATTGGACATAGACAACTGATTCCATGGATCTCCAAAATTAATTCATGTTGACCTTGAAACAAAGAAATTGCACGAAGGACAGTCAGATTTTCTCTTTTTTTTCCCTAGACAAATTTTCAAAACTTTTCAGGATTTGTTAAACATTTCTTTTATGATAGAAGAGGAGATAATCCTTCTCAGAGCCTCCAGATGTCCTGATCTGAAGCCCATCTGTTTAGAAAAGCACATGGGCCATGTTCATACCCTTTTATCCCCCTTTGAGGATCACAATTAAAAGATGTAAGTTCACTATATAAAAGGTATTAAAAGACACTAGGTTTTCAGCCTAATTCACTCAACTGTAGACGTCTGCTGTTTAGATCTCTATACCTGAGCTGGTCATCCTGGGTTAGCTTTGTAATAGGTGGAAAGAAACAGGCTCTTTGTGGGGTATCACATCCTAGGGCAAATATCTGGAATAGCTCAGATGAAAGCACGTATTTCCTCCCATTAGCTGTAAAGGCAGACCAGTCTACTGAGGCCAGTGACTCAGTAGATGTCTACATTTGGCAGTCGGGATGGATCCTCTGCAATTGCCCCAGGATTCACAGATGTCTCTGACAGACCAGGTAACAAACTCATGGCCCCCTGGACCCATTTATGTTATGTTAGCTCATTACTAACTTCAGAAGAGAAAATGTTGCTGACTCCCATGACATTTCAACATACTGTGCTTTCCTACTGAAGCAAAGTCGCTTCCCTTTTGAAATAGCTCAGGAATCCAACCGGAGAAAATTCCACAGAAGAAACACAGTGATAGAGAGAAATTTTGGGGGAAAACATTACAGAGATACGCATCTGCAAAATGGGTTCTGAAGCAGACTTAGTCCTTCTTAATACGTTTTCCTTTTTTCTCTAGTCTGTTGTCTGAGATGAATTTTAACTAGGCTCTCCTCCATTCAGAAGTTGGCGCTATGAGAAAATTGTCCAGGAAAGCTATTCTGGAGCACAGGGCCACGGCAGCCACATCACTACGGACGTGGAAAGAAGTAGTGCCACTATTGCATTTTGTTGCAGACTTTTCTGACCCTCTATAAACACAAGCCAGTCAAAATACACAGGTGGATGGTTGCTCTTCCACACTATCTTCCCTTGTGGACTCCTTATTCCAAAATAAAAGATTCTATTCCTGAAACTTGATTCTGTTCTGGGAGAAAAACAAGTATCTGCTGTGAAATAATTTTTACCCTGAAACAGTATCCCCATAGTGATCTGCTCCAGAATTACTCCAGTGGAAGAACTGTTCTGCTCAGGTTCCCTATTCAGCCATTTTCTACCACGTCTGTGCTGAAAACTTCAAATGAAAGATGAGCCTGGGGTTCTCTGATTGCTGGCTAAATCTTGCTCTTTCCACAGTGATTCTGCCAGCAAGGAAAACAGATAAATGGTCTGCAATTACATTGGTCACACTTCTCTTATTTTTTGTACCTGTCCTCATTATTTGTGTAGCAAAACAATTCATATGCGGCCTTCTTAGAGATGCGCCATCCTTCTCATCTGTTAAAGATTTTCCCTTGATGCCAATGGAGCTTTAGCAATTTGCATCACTTAAGAATCTGCCTATTTGTATTTTGCGTGTGTCAGAATAGCAAGAGAATAAGTCTGAAATGAGTCAGTATTTTTCCCATGCTCAAGTGAGATCATTTGAAAACTCCCCTGGCTGTGGGCTCAGTGAGATCTGAGCAGCTCCTCTTCCAATGGATAAACATTCTTTCAAGAGAATCATCTCTCTGAGGGGATCCTTGCTTAAATTATTTCTGTCCATTCCTCATAGCTCAGCCACATCACAGCATTTGCCTTCTCTGGTTTGAGTGTGTCACATTCGTGCAGGGATCAGTGTGATCGCCCAGTCTGGGCTTCTGCATAATGATCATCTGCTGAGGAATTTTCTTTACTAAGTCCAGCATTCACGGCCGAGCTGCAGCACTGCCTGCAGAGCAGTAAAAAAATCTTGCTTTAAAGACTTCCATACAAATGATCTAACACAGCCCCTAGCAAGGTATTCCAGTAGCTAAGCGATAAAAACATGTGCCTTATTTCTCCAAAATGCTGCTTATGTAACGTTCGGCTGCATTGGGTAGAGACCATGATCAAGGCACAAACAAATGAGGCTTACACCACTACATGGTGTTCTGACTTTCCCTACAGAAGTTTCCTCATACGAATACCAATTTTTCACTGAATCTCCTGTATCAGCATTCCTAGAATTGGCTTAGCTTTCCATTTCTCTCCCAGCCCCTTGCTATAAATAGCTAAGCCTCATATATCATTTAAGGAGAATAAAACATTACTCCTCACATTCATTTATTTGATTTTACAGCCTTGCTTGTATGTTAATCAAACACATAAAATGCTGAGGTGCATAGGTGCCAAGTAAAAGTCAATATTTTACCGTGAACCTCATTTATCTACATTAGCCTGAAACAGGGTAGATCTGTAAATTTGGACATTATTGAATTTAATGACAAAGATCAATTACAACATCTTTGACACGACAGGGATTTGTCAGATGAGGGGGGAAAAGCATTACTTCTTCCTAAGGGAACTTATAAATGCTGGCTGCTTGGGACTGTCCGTCCCTTCCAGTGGACTGATGCATGCGAATGCTTAAATAATATTAGTAGTATTTGAAATACAGACCCACAGTTTAAAAGGAGTTTAAAACAGCTAAGTTATAGTGAGCTCTCTGAGGGATTGCTCAGCAGGATTGGCTGGAGTACAAGAAAAAAGAACTAGAAAGTGTCTTCATGGGAGAGAATCCACAATTTGGTTGCAAAACTGAAAGCAATTCTGAACTCAAACTGCTTCTTTCTGTGTCCAGTACACAAATACGAACGATAACTCTTTTATGAGCACTGTGGTAGTGCAGACTGTTAACTACAAAGCTCCCCGAAAGTAAAGCACAGCTTTTCTGAAGGCAGGCTGAGAAAACATGGACAATAACCTCCACTCATGGAAACTGCCACTTTTCACTGAAGCCAACATCTAGAGATGTGTAACACTTCCTACGCATCCTTCAACCCTGTGACCTTTCTCCAGCACTGGGTAGGAAACATTAGGCTGTCCAAGTTTCTGATACAGCATGCACCTAGTAAGATGGTGTTTGACAGCAGCCACTTACAGCTTGGCCTGACTGGAAGGCAGGTGAGGTTTCCCAAAGGAAAAAGAATCTATCCCCCCCCGCCCCCCTCAATATTCCAGATTTCCATCCAAGGGTTGGCCTTTGAACTCACCAAGAATTGAAGAAGTTCAACACACCTCAGGATTGGCCATGTATCTCAATATGCTTTTCCAAATCATAGAATCATAGAATGGTTGGAGTTGGAAGGGGCCTTGAAGATCATCTAGTTCCAACCCCCCTGCCCTGGGCAGGGACACCTCCCACTAGACCGGGTTGCTTAAAGCCCCATCCAGCCTGGCCTTGAGCACCTCCAGGCATGGGGCATCCACAACTTCTCTGGGCAACCTGTGCCACTATCTCACCACCCTCATGGTAAAGAATTTCTTCCTAATATCTAAACTAAATCTACCCTCTTTCAGTTTAAAAGCTTTACCTCTCATCACTACACTCCCTGATCAAGAGTCCCTCCCCATCTTTCCTGTAGGCCCCATTTAGGTACTGGAAGGCCACTATATGGTCTCCCGGAGCCTTCCCTTCTGCAGGCTGAACAACCCCAACTCTCAGCCTATCCTCATAGGAGAGGTGCTCCAGCCCTCTGATCAGCCCTCTGATGAAATAGAATTAAACTGATGTTACTAACTTTGTGGGACTCAGACTTGGCAGTTCGAAGAGTTTAAGAAAAGCTGTGCCTGGAGAGACACTCAGACAGAGTAGGTCCCAAATGGGGTTGTGCAACTTAGAGGATTTTATATAACCAGATAGAGATGCAGCGTTCTACAAAAAAAAAAAAAAAAAGAAAATAATTTTGTTGTGAAGTTGATTTTAAATTCTAAATGCAGAGGGAAAGTTAAGCACTGGGATAACCACACCCAGAAAAGGTTGGTTTGCTTGTAACCCAAACCTTGGGGTGCGAGGTGGTACATGTATCTCTGTGGGTGTGTGGCAAGACGGGGACTCAAACTTCTTGGGATAATTTGCAGAAAGGTGTCTGGAGCTTTTGTAACATTCTACAAAGGTTCTAGCACTACAATTTCTCTGTTGTATCACCAGTTTTGGTCTGGAATGTATAGTTCACTGGTCGCCAGTTAATTACATGTCATTACTACATTTATAAACTGTTTCATCCCGATTATGGTTTAAAATGAATTGAGCAGGTTTTCCCCTGAGATACAGTCAGAAGCAGTCTTAATTTCCTACACGAACAGTTAGTTTTTAATAGGCCAAACCCTGGTATTTTATCACCATCTGCTGGAGACAAAGTGTCATTCACTTAAAAACGTAAATTCAGCCTCATCCCTAAAACTTTTGACTTCATGGACAAAATAAACCATACCTCCCCAGAAAGATTCAAAGATCTTAAAGACAGAAAGGACGTGTGAGACCTCCATGGAACTCAGGTCCCAAAAAGTTATTTGAGAAACAGACAGAAATTGCACGATCTCCTATATTCTCCTACAATTAATCCATTCTGTCATTGCTAAATCTTTCACTGAACCATAGCCAGGGGCTGTCAGATATCACTGCCATGACAAAGGCTTCAAGGTTGTTGGTAAGTGAAATAAGACTCACAGCACAGACACTGATTTATTCTGTCACTGGAAAATAAAAGATCACACAAGGACAGTAAGCCAGGCGTTTTTTTACCATTTTAAGACCAGTGATCATCTCTTTTAGCTGCCCAGAGGGTCTTAAAACTGTTTCTCAAACCTCAAAAAAGCAGCATTGCTAAAAAGTAAACTATATTCTCCCCCTTTCCTACCCCTTGCTGCAACCTAACGCCCTTATGGCTTCCCCCAGTCTCATTATTTCTTTTGTCCTCTCTTGTACCTCCTGTCACACCGAAATGCTAACACTGAGACTGCAGAAATGTTTGGATTTGTCCCACTTAAATTCCAATGCAACTGGGACTCCTCAGTTAGAAGGCTGTACTGCCAAGATGTCTTCTGTAGTTACTGGCAGCAAAGATACTCTTCCAGAGGACAATTTCTGTCTTAGAGGAGCCTCTATCTAGAAAGAACAGAAGGAAAACATGTTTTTAATTTAGGTACTTCCTTCAGGTTGTTAAGTTAGGTGACAAATCCTCAGTACTCCCTTCTTGGCTTGGTGCTCAACCTAGAGGCAGCTACAGAGGAACTTCTGCAGCCCCTGGTGAGACCTGGTCAGCATGGATGGAGTTTACGGTGCTATTGTCCTGGTTCTGGATTTCTCCTGAGCACGCACAAACTGGGATTCTTCAAATATTTCATACATAGATGCAGGCAAGCTTATTTTCATGGCATCATTTCCAACTCAAGGCTACTTGCCACTAAATTGCAAGTCCCTCCTTTACAACATGAAGAAATTAGGGCTTCTGAAAGAACAGGTCATCCAATTTTGGGGTTTTTGTAGCTTGACCAAAACAATGGGATTTTTGACCTGTGTCTTGGGAACAACTGAAATATTCTGGCTGAAACATTCACATCTGAAAAAAATAACTTAAGGCAGGCACTTAGTGAAAAGAACTTTAGTCCTAACAGTTAAAGTCTGGAAAAGTTGAGAAGCAGCCAAGAAAAGGTTATAATAATGGCAAATTATAATGTAAATTAAAAATTTTTAATATAAAACAGTGCCACCAATTGCACCTGTGTTCACTGTCTCTGGATTTTGATTGCTTTACAGAGTTATTTGAGCAGACCCAAAAGAACATAGCAAGTCGGCAGTTAACTTGGGCACTTTGGCTCCTTTTTCTAGCCTCCAAGTAACTATTCAACCTCTGCAGATTTATCTGGTGATTTCTCCTGATCGCTAGTTCTGTAAACAAAATGTTCACTGCCTCCTAAAGGGTGAAGATTAATACCACTTGGTCAACAGCTTGAGGAAAGCAGCAACACAACAAATACAGACCACTGCCCAGCAGAAAGACGATTAAAATCTTTTTCTGAAATGACCTTATAACCACCGACCTTGAACCATTCAACATCGTGTTCCTGCATGCTCCATTTAGCCTTGTTCCTCCTCTATCCCATGAGACAGCTCCTTCTTCACGGACGTCTTCCTTCCTACCATGTATTTCCATTACCCCAAATGCCCTCAGCTCTATTACCTGCTGGCACCGGGGTGTTTATAAACAACCTCACCAAGCTCTCAAGAAGCAGAGCTCAGCCACACAGAGGAATCAATTCTTGAAATATCCCAGGACTGTTAATTCAGGGGAACAGGTCAAGAGTCCATTCTTCAATATTCTCTGATCTCGACTTCCGTCTGGTCGACAAAGCAAGCTTTACCGCCTTCCTGAAATGGGAGAGACTCCCACCTGTGGGCAGATGTGGCTAGTGCCTGTCTGACTGCTGAGAGCTAGAACCAGCTATGGGGCTGACTGCTCTCCTGAAAGGAACCTGGGTGAAATGGAGCACAGGCAGCTTGCTCAGCCTAGAATTCATAGAGACGTAGTTGGGCAGTTGCGGCTGCCTGCAACACTGTGAGCATCAAGAAAACATTCTCTCCACTTCCTTCCTCACTTGCACAGCAGCAGAAGGGAAAAAATCTCTCTTCCTGGAAAAGGAGATGCAAAGCCCCAACTTCCTTGTGACCAAGAAATTACGAGACAATCAAAAATATGGAACAAGCTTCTGCACAATAAATGTCTACATAAGCTAGGACTCCTCAGGCTGAAAAAGATGCAAGAGACATGGCATAGGCTCCTGAACTCATTAATGGCCTGGAGACTAGACAGACGGCAGAAAAATACACCAGCAAACAAAAAGAGAAAAAAGCATTTAGAGAAGGAGGAAAGAAGAACAACAGAAAACCCTACATCACCAGTCTTTTACAAGCTATTGTTGCTTTCACAACTGTGACTAATTTCATAGAATGATAGAATGGGTGAGGTTGGAAGGGACCTTAAAGATCATCCAGTTCCAACCCAAACAGTCCCTTTCCAGCTTTCTTGCGGGTGCCCTTCAGAGCCTTCTCTTGTCCAGGCTGAACAACCCCAACTCTCAGCCTGTCCTCACAGCAGAGGTGCTCCAGCCCTCTGATCATCTTCCTGGCTTCCTCTGGACCCTCTCCAACAGGTCCATGTTGGGGGCCACAGAGCCGGATGCAGCACTGCAGGTGGGGTCTCATGACAGCAGAGTAAAGGGGCAGAATCACCTCCCTCAACCTGCTGGCCACGCTGCTTTTGATGCAGCCTAGGATATGGTTGGCCTTTTAGGCTGTAAGTGGACACTGCCAGCTCATGTTGAGCTTCTCATCAACCAACACCACCAAGTTGTTCTCCTCAGGGCTGCTCTCAATCCATTCTCTGCCCAGCCTGTATTTGTGCTTGGGATTGCCCTGACCCACATGCAGGACCTTCCACTTTTTGAATAGACGCTAATTTGAATAGACCAAGCTCATAGTACAAGAATGTTACTCTTTATTCAGGAAAAAAAAAAAAAAAAAGTTGCTGTTAACAGTTTTTGCTCATCCAGTGTCCACACCTCACTGCACCCACATTCGGATACCTGTAGATGCTGCTGGTCTGTGTGTTCAGGTGGTATCCCAGTACGTTTTCTGGCACATCACCCACCATCGTATGGGTGAAGTTTTGTATCAGTCTGGACTCAGCTTGCCTGGGGTTTCTTCCTCTTATTCATGCCTTTGCCCCACCCAGAAACAGCTACCTTCTTAGAGGTCCTCTACACATAACTGTTTCCTGCGTTGTGTCGCTATTTGATAATATTGAATTGGAAATACTTTCACTTGTTGCACACAGGGAACATGCCTACTCTGTATGACCTTCTCTTACCTAAATGGCACTAAGCCACAGATCATAATAGGGGCTTAAGTGCTGATCAAAGCGTCACAAGTATGTTCTAGGGCAACGTCATAGCCAAACTGAGATTAGGTTTTGGAAGGCGAACAGCAATAGCTCTGCTGCTGTCCTTGCACAGAAAGCTCAACAAGTTTTAGGCAAATACTAAATTAGGTTTAAATAAAAAACAAACAAACAAAAAAAAACAACAACAAAAAAAAAACCAAACAGAAACAAAACTCACGCCTCAGCAAGAACGCATGAGAGCCCTGCTGAGCTCAGGCCTGCAAGATGGGGCCGCCCTGCACCGTTTGGACATGGTGTAATCTCAGAGGTCTGTAGCAAATTGGCAATGTGAGATGAGTCTTGCCTAATTAGCAGATTTCTCGTTGTGCCTCAGTAACTGCACTGCAGAGCTTGTCCACCCTCCACTAATTTGCAACATCTCAGGCTTTGAAACCCTTTCTTTCATTCCAGTTCATCAGGGCCAGCTGGAAAAGCACCTGTCAAGTGGAGAACTCACTTGCAAAAGTTCACATTCAAAATGAGATCTGGGACTCGGGCAGCTCTGCACCAGTGCCTCAACACTTCTCACACCTGGGCTTCTCACCTAATCCAAGAGGTCAATCAGGCAGAAATACTTATTCCATTATGGCAGTACAAATAACAATGGGCTAGCACTTAATAGATCTTGCTCTCATAATTCCCACACATAAACACATTGCCAGGCACAGGTCGGTTACTCCATCTGGTAGCAGGCACCAGCATCTTTACTTTGTCTTTTTTAAGTTTTTAGCATTTGGAAAGGCAGTGTCACCCTTTGCTAACAACTCTACTAGTGCAAAGTGGGCAACAAAATCAAACCTGGGAGCTTCCCCAGTGATAAGCCCCTACCGTGAGCCACAAGTGCATTGCTCTGGGCCTGGGAAGGCTGTGATGGACGGCTGAGGACCCTGCCCAACAGAGGATGTCCACCACAGCTGAGCCTGGCTACAGGAAGGACCCTAACATTTTCTACAGGGATGGCTCTGGTCACAGATTTCAGAGCCCTGAGCAGCGCACAGGTACAGTAAAAAGGGGGAAATTCTATAGAGATTTGTAACAGGAATACTAAAACAGGTATGATTAAGATCAAAGCATGAATGAAAATACCCATGTAAACACCAGAAGAAACAGCAGAAAAAGATTTAAAAGAATGGCTTCTATAGAAAGTGCAGAACACTGTTCCCAGTCAAATTGAGGAATGATTTGTATCCATCTCGGCCAGACAGCCTGTGCTCTGATACCCAGGAGAAGACGAGCAAGGAAGCACAGGAGCTTCCCTGGACTGAAAGAACATGGTTGCAGTTTAACAATTACTGCACTAACTTAGGAGAGAAGTGGCCCATAAACAGAGACTGAAATTCAGTTCCTATGTCCTGAGCTGTTCTTTCTCACCCCTCCAATGCTTACACTCTCCTCACTCAGTATTTTATTTCCTGCCAAGAAAAGGTGGATATTAATCCAAAACATGAAATTTGTTTTATTTAAATATAATTATCATGCAGATACTACAAAATATGTGCCTATATAAAAATCTCATTGTCAGGCATCAGTGATAACTAGCAATAAGGCATATTACTGGTCATATTGTTACAGCATTACAAATTCAAAGAATGAACTAATTCCTTGCAAGCAAAAACATAAGAGGTGACGTGCAGGATCTAGGGGTCTGTCCAGCATCTCATATGATATTCTTCACTTCAGTTTTGTTCATATCTCATTTACACAACTTGCAATACCTATAGCTATACCTTTCTGCACTTGTCGCGTAGGTGGATCTTCTCCAGAACGCTAAGGAATTAAAAAGAAAGGTGTCAAGTTTTAGGTATTAGGAGAAAGGCAGATAAGTACCACATGCTGATTTCAACCAACACATTCTTGGTTCTGCTTTGGATAAATTTTCAGTAATATGATACAGTGGCCCCTTGTGTCCAAACCAACAGTAAGGTAACATTTGCAGCTAAGTCACCTTGGGGCTACACAAGACAGGAGCTGCTACCTCTGCCTAAGCAGGTAGCAAACCTGCTTTTCATGTGCTGAGAGGGGAAAGAATGATTTGAGAAGGCAGAATGCAACACCTGATATTGACAGCGACACCTGTAGCCATCACCTGCCTGTAACTGTTCTGTCCTGTGTGCCCAAGGACCAGAGGAACAGGAGGGATGGAATCAAGACCACAAGCTCCAAAGCCTGCTCAGGCCCCATGAGGGATGTTGCAATTCACCAAGGAGCTGCTTGGAAGGAAGAAAGGGATTTGGAGGAGAGGGGGAATCTTTGTCATAATTTATGGAGATTTACCAGATGAACAGCTTCTCTTCATCTCCCTGTTCATTCTCTTTCTCTGTTGTCTGCTTGATTTCATCGCACATCTAGATTGCATTAACATGGATCTATCATAACGATGCCTAGCTAAAACAAAAAGGAAAAAGACTCTTTCATACCTTGGCTGAGAACACTCCTGCTTCTGCCTGCCCACAGCCCCTGGGGTGGGGGAACACAAACACCTTTTGCACTCACAATCAGCTCAGGATGAGGTTCTGGCATGTACTTGGGCACAGAGGTGCCTAGAGTTAAGAGTCTAGTTCAAGTGATTCCCGTGTCTCAAGCAACAAGAGGAAGCTGTATCATTCTCCAAAGTTCAGCACTTTTCACTCCTGGCACTTCTAACAGGTTTCTGCCACCCTGTTTCTTCAGTGCCAAGTGGGCATGCACACTTATTCATTCCTGTGGAATAACAGAAAGTATTCTTTTTCTTCTTTTTCTCTTTTCTTCTTTTTTCTTCTTTTTTCATGGAACTTCTCACTTTCCCAGACATTTCACTGACTTCTTTTTCTCAGTCACATACTTGTGAAATAGGAGTTCAGTTTTCTGTACAGCAGTTCAATCTATAGAGGAATTGGATGAAGACTGGCTCTAACCTCTCTCAAACGCATTGAAAGCACAGCAGTCAAGAAACTAGTGATGAAAAGAACTAGCCGGCCATGCAACCCTCATGGTCTAGTTTGGCTTCATAAAGCCAAAACTAACTATTCCACCAGGCATGGACACTTTCATAACCCTAATCATCTCCATCCAGTCTTTACAGCAATGTAACTGATTACACTTTCATTCCAGTTTCCCTTTGGCTACCCCTATACCCTTCCGAAATCACACAGGACATCATAACTACATGAGGCCATGGCCATTTTCACAGCAAAAATTAGAAAATTAATCCTACAGTGGGCTTTGGCAGATCACACAAAATGAACCTTACAACTTTTTCTGTCCAAGGACTTTAACTTGGTCTCTGCTAACTGGCCAAGTGTTGCTTCTCCAGAAATAGCCTAGGTATTTTTCCTGTGGACAAATATGCTTTACTTGAGCAGAAGACCCACTTTCCAAGGTTTCTTTTCTTGTTATGTGGATTCTGAGAAATAACTCTAGAGCTGTGACAAAGAAATTACCAGGATTCTTTTTTTTTTTTGCCTGTTTTCAAAAACACTTCTTACCAAAGGATCTCGGTTCAATACATATTCTTTCTCTTCAGCTAGGCAAGCTTCTCATCATACAAACATACTTTCTTCCTTTTCTCTTTTTGTGCCAGCATTTCCATCTATTTTGCAAGGAAAAAAATAATGATGTATTTTAGGTGGAGGTGTAAACACAGAAAATACCACTGAACAGCCTGAAAGTCATTTAAGCAGAGTATATCCATTTTCTGGACAGACCACCTGGAGCTTTCTGCTAAAGGATATCTGCCTGCCCAAAGGGAACACCTCACTTACACAAGTACAAAGGCACTATATTACCCTCCACCATTTCCTCAGGAGGCTCACCTAACTGAGAACTCTCTTCTCATGATTTTCTCACTTGGTCCTACCTTCAAATCAACTGCAAGAGCTGGAAGCTCTCCTCCTGCTTTCTCTCTCATCGCTTCCTTCCTGTGCCACCTGCTCCAAAATTACAGAGGAAAACAGAGTACGGGGGTGGCACTCCAAATTCAAACATCCAACTGCACTATCTTCCTTTCAATAATCCCCCCAGGATGCTCAGCTTAAGCAAGGCTGCTCCTTCTGTGATCCTTAAGACAAAGATGGCTATGTGGAAAAAAAAAACACAAAAATACATTTACAACACACCTGTCCAAGAAGAAAGGTGGCAACCTGTCAGGCTTGGCTTTACTTTAATTTGCTTGGCAATGCAAGTCTTGCAACTTAGAAAAGGCAGAACTGCTGGCTACATGGGAATCATTTCATTTTTAAGCCTCTAGCTCACCGTGGCTTTTTCTAGGCAGAAACTAGATTGAGGCTCTGCCATCATGCAGTACCGGAGAGTACATTTGTAGCCCTGTGAAATGAACGGGGCAATTTGTACCCACAACTTTAAGCCTACGATGAGTTTCAGCTACAATCATTGTTTGCACAGAGGCTTTTAAGAGTTGGGATTTCATACAAGATATTTCTATGCATCAAATAATCAGAAGAAGGAGCACCAAGCCCCAGAGCTCAGCAATTTACGCTCTTGGCACCTTCGGTGGATTAATGCCACTGCCCCTTTCAGGCCTTTTGAGGAGCTGGCAACCTTGGTTTTGAGACTATTGCAACATGTCTACCTGTCTCTCCTTCACTACACGAAGGAAGACAACAGCCTCCCTCTTTTCATCCACCGATTCCTTCAGGCTGTAGAGACCTGCTTTTTTTCTTTTTTTTCCTGCTGCTCTGCTCAGCCACTGGCACTGTCCTAGGCCTCACCGTAACCCATACTGAAACCACACGGCTTTATCCTTGTTACAACCTTGCTAAGATGCTCTGGTGCCACCCACTTCTCTCCATTTAACTTGAAGCACAATACTTCTTAAACTTCCCCTTGGCATCAGTCAGCACTGCTGTCTGGAACCACTCCTTTTAATTTCCCTGAAGGAATGTGTCAGACACAACCCTGAGGAAAAACGTGAGGCAATAACAATATAGGAAGCACTTCTTGCCATGGCTGTTTTCTTCAGGTTTACATAAATATGGCTTTTCAGTCACATAAATGTGTATGACTGGTTGGCATAAGCTAATTTGCCCTCTCAGTATTCGGTGTTATTCCCGCTGTCCCTGCGGCAGGTCAGCATCATTTCAAGAGGTGCGTCTCCTGGACCAGGTTCAGGATAGATCTGGGAAGATCTATCCACTGCTTTCAGTGCTGACCCACTGCTTTCAGGCACCATATTTCCACAGCTTGGTCAGGCACCTCGTCTCTTCACCAGGGGCAGGTCTCGTGGGTTGAAAATAAGAAGCTGTCTGCCTTCGTTGAGTGTGGGAGGTCCCTTAGAGAGAGTAGTCAGACAAAATCCAGCCATTTCACCTCACTCCCAAAGCTGGTAATGCCATTAGCGTCTTGGGTTTTAATTTGAATGTGGCAACTGTTTATATAGTATAACGAGATCGTTTCTGTGGTGAACAGCTCCATGGATATGACGGCAGCGATAAACAGGCAGAAGGATCTTGGTGTGGTTTGTAATCAAGCAGAGGCCCTGCTTAGCGCCAAATTAAAAGGGATACTAAAATGGCCCCAGATCCTGAGGGGTGCCTCTCTTCAGCCTCAGCTGCCAACTCGGACTCAGCCAATTAAAACAATCTGAATCTTTCCTGAGCAAAATGTCCCGTGGTGGCAGCAGTTAGTAGTAGTAGTGGTAGTAGTGCTCATGAGTGCCCTTTTCCCAAGGCATCGTAGTGAAGACAGCAATTACTGGTCTGACCCGGATTAAAACCTCTGTTTTCTCCCAGCTTTGGAGCAGGCTCTGAGCCAGCAACTCCACTGAAGCAGCGTGCATTCCACCTCTACACTTCATGTGAAACACCTGAATGTTCACCTTTGCACTTTGTGTAGGTGATGGCAAGAATTGGTTTCCAGATGCTTCTGCAAGCATTGGATATTCTTCAAAGCTTACATAGCTGATGGGCTGCTTTCAGCACTAGCAAGACTTGAAGGTACAAAGCATATACCTTAAAAATCAGTAATGGGCATCTATTACAAATGGAAAAAAAATCATTAGACCAGTAGTATTCTTTTGAAAAACTTGCCATCAACTTAAATATCTATAATGATGCTACTAATTTGGGCTTTTAAGCTTCAAAGAATAAGGCTTTTTTTAAACAAAGGAGAAGGCAGTATGGTACCTGCTTTTTATGGAGACTCGTATCTGTGAATAGGGCCTTTGAGCTAGCCTGTGCACGTTTGATTGACTTTTGATTAGTGGACTAGTGAATTAGAGTCACTTTGTGGTAGGGTGCTGCCTTGGGGAATTGGGAGTAATGGGTTCAAACCACCTCAAACTGAGGAGAACTCAGAAACCATATCTCCTATTTCTGAACAAGTGTGCTACCCTGCAGGCTGCTGAACTGACTGTCTTGCCTTCCATCCTTCCTTTCCTTGCTTAGTCACACCACTCCTCAGTAGGACATACAACCCAAGAAGTGCCCTCAGTACGTTGAATCACAGACAACTAAAGGAATTACTACTATATAGGGCCATTCAGACTCATCCTTGCACATAGGGTCTTCTATTCATGGGCTCAAGGCACAGCATCAAATCCTCCTGGAAAGGTTGACCTTGTGCAATCAATTAAAGAGATGTGGGTATGCCAGCAGTCAGTTATCTCTCTGTGTAGCCTAAGGAGCTCTGGATACCTGATCTCTGCCCTTTCTGTTTATGTGTTAGTATTCTTCCGCTTGGCTCCTTCTGGAGTATACGAACCTATTTCATAACCTACATCCAGGAGGAGGTAACATTTCAACTTCCATTTTCATGGTGACCTTCCTACTGGTGTCCAAACGAGGTCAGGAGACATTACTTGGATATAGTTTCACCAGTTGGACTGGTTTCACCAATTCCAACTGATTCCTTAATGCAGTTTAACACTTCTTAGTTTTCAGTGCTTAGCCAATGCATTAATAAATTGGAAGATATGCCAAGGATGTCTTATTGTTGTCTGGATTTTCTGATCGTAAAGGTATTGAATGACTACTTGATGTTGAAGACATTTCAACAGGCATTCTTCCAAGCAGAACATGTTCAAAAAGTTTTCTGATCAAGGAAAGATGCATTTGGTACTTCTGGGATTTCCTCATTAACACTGCATATCCTAAGGTGTAAAATCAAACTGAACCTAATAGTTATATGAAGGTTTGCCTTTATATTTCAAAGCTGAGTGAAGGATATGGGATAGAGGTGGGATACTTTTACCTTTTAAATGGAAATTTATATGAAAGTTGATGAAAAGTTACTTTCAAAGCATCTGAAGCTGCTTTATCCTCCTTCAGTTTAGTCCAATTTGGTTAGGTTTAGCATTAAAATTTGTGTGGTAAGTGGAATCAGCAGCAACATGTGCTGAAATTGCCCTGTGGAAATCCTCTGTTTTCAGTTGCTTATTTCTTTAACCAGACATCAGCATTTTGGAGGAAAAAAAAAAAAAAAAAAAAAAAAAAAGATGCATTCTGGTAATCTGTTGTATTGTAGTTGTTTGTGACATGTCTTTAAAAAAATACCTAAAATTGGGGGGCGGAATAAAGATTGGGATTTGGGATGTCAGCAATTGTGTGAGAAATGCTGTCAGGAAAGAATACAGGTAGCAGGAAGGCAGTGGAAAAAATGAGATACCCAAGATGGAGACTGAAAGGGATGGCAGAAAGACAGAGGCTAAAAGGGATACAGAAAGGGATAAGTGAGAAAGATGAGGAGCCTGGGAATGGTTCTGGAACCTAACTCTGGATGAACAAAGCAACTGGAAATGGTTGTGGACAGAGGTTAACAAGACACTGCAGAGCAACAGTCAGGAGAGTCATGAACAGTTTATGCAGTTAATACTCAATATGTAGACACTTCTTCAGTGCAAACTTCCAGAACCTGAACTGGATCTGTGAGGACAAATTCCTTTTCTTATTCCTATGCAGTGTCATAGACAGCAGTTGCCTCTCAGTATATTTGGTGTATGTCAGTGTGTTTAATCAGGTAGTTTTTCTGAGTAACTTTTCCATTCTACCTCTCTTTTACTTTTGAAAGTAGACTTTATTTGCTCTTAATTGTCTGGCTTCAAACTAGAAGAGGGTAGATTTAGATTAGATATTAGGAAGAAATTCTTTACTGTGAGGGTGGCACTGGCACAGGTTGCCCAGAGAAGCTGTGGCTGCCCCATCCCTGGAGGCGTTCAAGGCCAGGCTGGATGGGGCTTGGAGCAACCTGGGCTGGTGGGAGGTGTCCCTGCCCATGGCAGGGGGTTGGAACTTGATGATCTTTAAGGTCCTTTCCAACCCAAACCATAACTCTATAATTGCTTTGGCCAGTTTTATCTGGATTGAAACACTTTCGATCTAGCCTTTGACATCCATAGCAAGGCTGACTTTAATTTCTCGGTACAGAAGGCATAAAACGTCCTCTGCTTTCCAGTACTCACAGAAAACCAGTCACGTATTAATCCAGGGTCAACTGCGCTGGTGAGCCCCGGAGCTCTGTGAAGCGACGTCGCCCTTTCCCGCCCACGACGTTCATTGGATGCGGCTGCGCGAACTACATCTCCCGTCAGGCCCCGCGCCGTCCCGCCCCGCCCCGCCTGCTGCGTTAGGCGCGCGTTGTGCTAAGGGAGTTGTAGTTCGCTTTGCGCCCCTCCAACCTGCGGCGGCCGCGCTCCGGAAGTGACTCTACGGCCCCGGAGTGTTGGTTTCCGGTAGACGGCTCTCATGGAGGCTGCGGAGCAGCGAAGCGTCTGAGGGGGTTCGGCGGCCGCCGCCATGTTCGGTTGTCTGGTGGCGGGCAGGCTGGTGAGCGCTGCCCGGGCCGCGGGCGGGGCCCTCAACCCGCTCGGGGCCGGGGTGGAGCTGCCGCGTAGCTCGCCCTTCCCCTCGCCGGGCTCCGCTCGGGGCTGGCCCCAGGCGAGGGGGGGGAGCTCGCCGTTCTCGTCACGCCGGCCCGGCGCCTCGGCTGGCTCCTGCCCCTCATCCCCAGGGGCAGCTGCGGTGTAGAGCCTCGTTGCCGGGAGGCAGTCGCCATCCCCTCTGGGCTGCTCAGAGACAAGCCGCGAGCTTAAAAAAGAAGCTTTTTAAGGCTAGATTGTGCGTTGGCTGCGAGGATGTGGCATCTCGGGTA
The DNA here is from genome assembly GCF_965231255.1 of Vanellus vanellus. Taxonomy (NCBI): domain Eukaryota; kingdom Metazoa; phylum Chordata; class Aves; order Charadriiformes; family Charadriidae; genus Vanellus; species Vanellus vanellus. The sequence goes on along the minus strand of NC_138905.1, from coordinate 216,110,059 downwards.
AAGAGGAGGGTATCTTTTGCTCTGGCGCTTAGCCGTCCTTCTGCTGCCTGTCTCAAGGTCTATTGTATTTCCTATGTGAACAGGTTTCCATGATCCTGGGGTTGTGCCAGCCAGGTGGTCAACAGCCACTGCTTATAGACTTGGCAACCTCTTCTGCACCCTATTTTCCTCCTACGCACATGGGGAGCGAAGGTATTCTGATCCTGTAGTCCCGGGTGGGATATATGTTCAGTGCAGGTAGAACGAGACTGTTGTGCCTTTTCAGTAATATTTTTTGCAGTTGTTCTTCTGCTGTGTTTGACTCTTATCTGGCTATTTGCTATTTAGGTTAGTACGTTCCTCACTTTTTTTGTTATGTTCCACTTTAGGTGTGTTTCTGTAAAAGGAAATTCACAGTTACAGTCAAAGATGAAAAACATCCTGATACTAATAAAGGTTTTGTTCTCTTTAGGTACAAGCAGCTCCCCAGCAAGTGGCTGAAGACAAATTTGTATTTGATTTACCGGACTATGAAAACATCAACCATGTAGTGGTCTTCATGCTGGGAACGATACCATTTCCAGAAGGAATGGGAGGATCTGTCTATTTTTGTTACCCAGACCAGAGTGGGATGGCAGTGTGGCAGCTGCTGGGGTTTGTCACTAATGAGAAGCCAAGTGCCATCTTCAAAATTTCTGGTCTGAAATCTGGTAAGACTGATGAAATGTAGCAGTCAGTGAAACAGCTGTGTTCCTGCATGCATGGGGGGATAAATGTTTGGAGGTGGTTTTGAGCAAAAAGCTACTTGAAAAGGCAGACCACCGTGTGTTTTCAGTAGTCCTGAGCAGATGTGGTACTAGAATCAGTCTGTCAGCTTTATGGGGTCTGTCTGTATGTTAATGTTCCTAGTGAAATTTCTCACTCATCTTTTATTGTATGTGGTGTTGACCTGGAAATTCCTTTGAGCAGGCTTCACGTGTGTTCCAGTGCTTCTGCATGAAGAACCTGAGGAAGAATGATTCTGTAACTTCCATAGCATGGTTTTTAGGCATTTGTCTAGACATGTCTGCAACGTTTTCTTTCAGCTTCCACTGTTAAGTGATTGTATTTTTTCTAACACAGAGGCAGGTTTTGTGAATGAGCGAAGTCTGACGCAGTGATTTCGGATAGCAGCTTCCCGTTCGGCTGCAGTTGCACTATATAGTTATCCAGTAGAGGGTGTCGTCATTGGAAAGCAGCTATGCAAACGTTTGAGTATTTTTGATATGGACCTGAGTCAGAGAAGTCTGACTCGTGTGGGAGTCAGAGAATGCTGACACTACCTGAAGTAGGTGTGGGCTTGTTTTTCTAAATGTATGGGGGGGTTACCATGCATATTATAAAAACAATGCAGTGCCCCAGTGGCACACCTTTGTCTTATTAAAGGCCATGGGTATGTCACTCAAGCAGCTTCAAGTGTTACGGTGATAAAGTAATACACATCTTCAGCGTAGTCTGTGGCCTTAATTGAATCTCTATTTAGGTAAGCATTGCGGCTGCTGTGATAAAATGTATTCATTCATAACATGGCATGGTCTCTTTTGAAGCAGTCCTGCATGGTACTGTGACGTGAGATAAGGGCTCTCAAGATGCAACGCAAATGAATTCTGATAGCATATATTCCTCAAAAATTTGGGCTTTCTTCAGCAGAGGCAACAGCCACAGGAAGGGTTTTGGGGGCGTACTTTTGTGTATTCCGAAATTGTGTTGATAGTGAAACAATAAAGTTTTTTTCCAGCTTTTGCAGTATGCCTCTCGTGCTTGGAAGACTTACTGTATTATATATGCTTTCAGGCAGCTTCATAGGAAAACACGTTTTCAGATGCTTTTTGCATGATTAGCTGTAATTTCCAAGTAAGGGCTGCTCTCGGGGAAGAACTCTGTGGCACGGTTGAATGCATTTGCAATGCTGTGAGGCAGTGCTGTGCTTGACCTGAACAAGAGACCTCCACAGTTCCCATTGTTGTGTACAGCTTCTCTCCGACTGTAGAGTCGGTGTAAGCTATACAGCCTTAGTTTCCATGACCGTAAACACTTGTATGATGGAGAAGACTATGAGGCTGTAGAAAGGGGAGACCAGAGAGGGGTTGCAGAGAGCTGAAATCATTGAGAGACATTACTGACGGTTGAAATCTGTGGTTTGGATTTGACTACGTCAAGCTAATTTTTTGAATAGGCCATATATTTCCGTGAAATGAACAAGGAGGAGGTGGAGGACAAATGTCAACAGCATGTCCTTCAACAAATGTTGGGGTGCTCAGATGTCTCCTGATCCAGCATAGTAGGTAGCAGTGCTGTTCCACAAAGAGATTGAATACAAAACTTGAACTAGAGTTTTATCCCCTGCTTAAGTATCAGGTGATTATGTTTGTAGCTTGGCTATTGAGGCTCCATTCATGTAAAATAGCAGTTTAAAGCTGAGTGGCTCCACTGTCAAGGTGGTTTTAGCCTTGTCACTTTTTCTGGGGATGTTGGGGGTGGCAAGTAAACCTGTAGGTGAGGCTTATGAGCACCAGGGAGGTTGCACAGATATTTCTGACTCAGTAAGCTCAAGCTAATATGAGGATGCTGAGGGCTAATTTGGAGAATTGATAGCAAGATTAAGTTGATGTGGGCTTTGCAAAACATAGGGTAGTAAAGGGGCTGCCTGTTACCTTTATGAGCTGGAACAGTGTGGAAAACTTTTAGAAATGTTTAGATTATGTCTGCTTTTTGTTAGGTTATGTTAGGAATATGTACATTAAAAAGTATGAGTAAACAGGTAAATTCTTGTGATGTCACAAAATACATTGCATCCACATCAACTTGCCTGCTGGGATTGTTATATAGTTGTATTAATAGCTGTGTTGCAGAGTGAAAATATTGTGGAGTGCTGTGTTTGCTTGAACTTAATCCCTTGTTGAGAGGAACAAATCTGTGTCCCTATTTGTTATCTCCCTGTGAAACAGTGGTTGTAGCTGTGTCTTTCTTGCTGTGTGATGAAGAGGGCCAGTGTATTTCTTATGTGGACAAGTGGCCAGCTGAAGTGGCATAGTATTTTATTACACAGACTTTGGGAGAGGTTGAATGTATCATTTGTAACTCTTGTGTTAAATTTCTCTTTAGTGTCTGGAACTGTACAAGTTTTGTGATGTGTATAACTTGCCTGTTGGTCTATGACACAAGGGACTTGCAGCTGGGGTGTAGAAAAATACATATATCATACTAATCTTTGTTCAGTCTTGTGTGCTTGACAAGTAGAACGTCTGTGCTTAGAAAATGTAGGCCTGTGATAGACTTAGAGGCACCCTGTCAAGATTCCTGCCTTGCTGTTGGAAAGATCAAAGCACAGTGGTAAACGACACTTGCATGAATCCCTGATACACTGGCGAGAACAGCAGGCTCGGGAACACTCTCTAGCGAGGACTGAGCTCTGTGGTGCCTGTGGTCCGGAGATGAATTCTCTTCTTATTGGCCTTGTGTTAAAGTAACACTTCAATAGTGAGTGCTTAACTCTTAAACGTAGCACTGTATTGCAGTTGTAGGATCTGGAGTGAGGAGTGATACTTCGCTTCAGTTGAAAAGGCTACTTTTTGAATGAGCTTTCCATATGGGTTGGACATTGGCTTCTGTGGTAATGCCTTGTGTCTCTGCAGAAGAACGGTTGAGTTTCTGAGATCTTCAGTCTTTGAATCTCAGTTCCACTTGTCAAACGTGTGGTGGTTTTGCTGACTGAGTTTTTGACCGTGGAACTAAGTCAGGTGGTGCTTTAGATTTCAGTTAGTCTTCCTTGCGGCTCAAGATAGTGTTGACTGGTTCGTAGGACAGCTCTCGATTAGCTTTATTTTCTCCTGCTAGCAAGAGGCCAGAGTGTGCTACTGAAACATCACGTCTGTATTAAGAGGGTACTCGTCTGTTGTGTTCTCTCAAACTTAGGTGGTGTATTGGTATTTGTTTACTAATAGCATTGTGCTCCCCAGACCTTTTTTCCTGTATTTTCCTTTCCAGATGCTGACAGAGGAATGCATGATTTAAGTGGCTCTAGATGCCTGTCATTGTTTGCAGAGACCCTAGCTGAAGCTGGGACTGAAATTACTGGTTAATACTCGGTTGAGAAAGGTCAGAAGCGATGGCAGAGGGCTGGGATGATGCCTGTATGAGTGGTATGCAACTTGGGGATTTTTTTCTGCCTGATTCATTGCTTCCTCTGTGGCTCTTGCCAAGTCAGAACCATTTTTGCTCCCTGGCTGTTCATTTGGCCTTTGCTGCTCTTAATGGTTTTAGGCAGTTCAGGTGAGACCTGGGACTACCCAGCCCACCACAGGGGATAGCTTTGAGTCAGAGTGATCTTGAAGTAATGTTCTCTGGCTTTCAGTGCACAAACAGGCTCACAAGCACCTGGTTTGAATGAGCGAATCAAACAACTGTGCAGCAGTGCTGCATGTTTCCTGTGTTTCTGTAATTGTTACAATATGAATTAAAGGCTTGGTCCTATAGAGAAAGGTTCTACTGTCTTTTATTCACAGATCGTATTTCCTTTCGAATGTTTACTTCATAGGGAGCTTTAAAATTATATTTTTCCCTTTTTTTAGAAATTTCCTTAAGATCTGCTGTGTTTTTTAAATGTACCTATTGCACTGTTTCATTTGTTGTGCTTGTGTGCACTTGTGTCTGTGTGATTTTTATTTTTTTTTTTTTTCTGTATTTCTGAGATAGGGAGATGTCTCTGGTGGGAGTTGAGGAATACCTTGTGCAGAAGAAACACAGTAATTTAAGTAACACAGCCTTTACATGTGTGCTACGTTTAATGTGTGCTGTTTAATGCTTTCAGGGAAGGGAAGTCAACATCCCTTTGGTGCCATGAACCTCCCTCAAACACCAACAGTGGCCCAGATTGGAATCTCAGTGGAACTGCTGGACAACCTGGCCCAGCAGACTCCTGTTGCGAGTGCTGCTGTGTCATCAGTAGATTCATTCACAGAGGTAGCTTGGACATTCTGTTTTCAGAAATTCTCTGTACTACTAAAATCTTAAAAATTGAGCCTCTGAAGAACTAATTTAAAAAGCTGCTATGGGTAGCTATAGGATTGTAACCAATCTACTTGTTGTCAAATCATTTGACTGGGTGCTTTGATATTTTGAAATTACTTTTCCTTACGCTGGGAAACTATGTCTCCTGTAAAGGATTGGATTTTGCATGCTCAGTGGAATCAGGCCAATAGACTCACTTGTGTCAGTGTACTGTAAAAATATTTATGATAATTCCTCATAGGAGCAGCTATAACTAAATGCACATAAGAGACAGTGGATCTTTGGTGATTTGTAGGTGCTGGAACTCCAGTGCACAGACTTGCAGGAACAGTCACAAATTACTCAAAAGTCAAGGCAGACGTGAGCATAGATGCAGATAAGATATTCAAGTGTACCACTGACCCTTGAGAAATACTTCTGATGTAGTTCTGCAGAATTACAGAATTGTGCCCTCTCCCACAGAAAGATTTTTTTATTTTTTTCCTAGTTCTTTCCCTGTGGACCAGGCCTTGGGCTGCAGCACTTGCCATTTTTAACTCGGCCTGTCTGTTAGTTCGGACCTCTGGAAATCCGCAGCCAGCACTGGCGGTTAGTTGGCCATCTAACAGCAGCTCAAGGCAAGCTAGGTCTGCGCGGTAGATCTTGATTTTTACCTAGGACTGATGGCTCTGGCGTTATCTTTTAACATTTCAGCAGTTGGTGAGACTTTTCTTGAGGCTTTTTTTCTTCTTGCTCACTTTCCTTATAGATGGTTGCTAAGGTAGAATGGTAGTTGAACAGTAATCCTGATAATGCAGCTGATGTCCTTTACCAGTTTATACACATAATAATTCCAAATAGGTGATGTCTAGTCAAGAAAGTTACCATGACTATGAGTTGACCAACAGCTATTTTTGTGTAGTGGAGTTAATTGAGCTTTTCTGGAGTTGTTAGGGGCAAATGACACCTAAACAACATTTCTGATTCCACCAATTTTTATAATAGCAGTAGTTAAGTCATGAGGTAATAATGTGCCACTTGGGGTCATTTGCAAGGTGGCAGGTGGAGTTTTCTGGCAATAATAATTAAAGAAAAAAAAAAATCTCATAATTGCATAACTTTTTTTTTACTGTTATTTCCAGTCAGGTGGATTTTTCTATTAAAAAAGAATCTCATCTCAACTGAAATTGTATACTGCTTTCAAGGAAGGCAGTTGAGCCAAAAGTTGAAGCAATTGTTACACCTATAAAAAAAGTATAAAGTCATAGTTGAAGGAAACCTTTGAGGGAGTAGATAGCAGAGGAAGAGGATATGACTGGCAGTGTGTTTGTAAATGACTAGTGACTTTTATGACTGGCTTCAAACTGGAAGAGGGGAGATTTAGAATCGATATCAGGAAGAAATTTTTCACTGTGAAGTTTTTTCACTGTGGTGAGGCACTGGAACAAATTGCCCAGAGAAGTTGTGGAGCCCCATCCCTGGAAGTGTTCAAAACCCGGTTGGACAGGGCTTTGAGCAACCTGGTCTGGTGGGAGGTGTCCCTGCCCATGGCAGAGGGGTTGGAACTTGATGATCTTCAAGGTCCCTTCCAACCTAAACCATTTTATGATTTAATACTTGACATCATCTCTTTGGACTGCTACATTATAGCAATAATAGTATGTTTTTAAAGGGAAAAAAAAAAGTCCTAAGTAATGTGCTCTAAGCAATCCTGCTTTAGCAGGGGAGTTGGACTAATGATCTCTAGAGGTCCCTTCCAACTCTGATAATTCTGTGATTCTGTGAAAATCATCTGTTGCTACTCTAAGTTAAGGGTTTGCTCTCTCTACATTTTTAGTAAGTTATATGAAGCTTTATGATTGTATATATTTTTTAAATATAGAGAGAGTTATAGTATAAAAAGTTCGCATGTGAGTGGGGTGACACTGCGGGTAGTCTTCTGGCTTTTAGGACACCAGTTCTTGCACTCCTTTTGTCAGCGCAGGTGAAAGGAAGCACAAGAGAGTGCATACATTGCCCCCGGCTCTGTCTTCCTCCACCATTTCACTGTCTTTGAAGATGGTTTGTTCTCCCACCAAAACAATGCATACTTTTTTAAAATAAAAAGAATAGGGGAAAGAAGAAGGTACCATAGGCTTATGTATTTGTAGACTGGCTGGGACTGTCCTACAGCCTCATCCTCTGCACACAAGACTTAGTGCTTCTTGGTGTCTCTTTCGCTCTTTTACTTCCTTATTCTTACAGTTTAGGAGTTTCCGATGACTCTTTTTTATGTTTACCCCAGGAAGACCTTGTGGCAGAAGATACCAGGATAGCAGCCCTTCTGTGGTGAAAGCTAAAGGAAGTTTTCCTGTCACTGGAGTCTGACAAGTTGTAACAAGGAAGATTGCAGACTTTTCAGCTGCCGTAACAACTAATGTTTTGCTATGAGCTGGAACGGCAGCTTTGACCTAGTTTACAGTTCTTCTGATTGTTTAATTTGGAGGAGAGGGACAGCTCTTGTCACTGCATCACTTTGTCACAAGAAGAAAATGTTCTTCCCAAAGCTGTTTATCTAGTTGGATGAAATTGGGCAGGGAGAGGGCAAGTGAAGATTCTGAAGTGATTTCTGGATACTGGATGGATCTGGGGGAAAGACTGAGAGTTAGGATGCTTTGATCAATTTAAACCAGACATCCTTGGACCTACTATATTCACTTTCTTTGTGTTTTAGATGCTAATTTTACTTCATATAGGAATTGTGTATCTGCTAAATTTTTCCACAAAAAGAACTTACTTAGAATGTCTTTTTTTTTTTTTTTTTATTTCAGTTCACTCAGAAGATGTTGGATAACTTCTATAACTTTGCTTCCTCGTTTGCTGTTACTCAGGCACAGATGACCCCAAATCCTTCTGAAGCTTTCATTCCTGCAAATGTAGTTCTGAAATGGTAATGGCAATGATCTCTAGTAGCAAGTGTTCTTTTTCCTAGGCATGAAACCAGCTGATTTCTAAGTATTGAAATACTGTCATGCTATTCAGCAAGATGATGCAAAAATGTGGTGGTGTTTATCTCAAGTATAGAGATGTTCTATCCGCTGTTTTTGTGTTTATTTGTCAGCATCTTCATACCAATTTTTTTATTAGAAAAGTGCTAAAACTCCTATGAATTTTTTGCTTCTAGAAATGTCGCTCTTGACATATGTGGAGTTGCACTATGTTGTGGATTATGCAAATGCTCTGGAGTTACGGGAAGACAGAACACACTGATACTTGCTGATTTTTTTTTTTTTTATTTTTTTTTTTTAATTTGTTTGGCCTGTTCCTAGACATAGTTCCAGCATATTTACATTGCTTAAGAATATGGGAGAGGTGGAGAAACCATGTTCCTAGTTGACCTAGTTCTGTCACCAAGATCCTTGAGCACAAATGCAAAAGTCTGAGTTGTTTTCCAGGGACTGGTTTAAGAAATAACTGTCAATGGGGGTAGCCCATATAGTCTGGAGATACGTAAGAAAGAATTTTTCAGACTTCATAAAGGACTGCCTGCGGTTCACAGTTTATCAGTTGAGCCCTCTTTAGCCTCTACAGTATTAACCTAAACACTTTTTAAAACAGTATTTTAGTCTTTCTGAATACAGTTTTGTCATACAGGGGAGCTGGGGAAGGACTTTTTACAAGGGCATGTACTGATAGGACGAGGGAGAATGGCTTCAAACTGGAAGAGGGGAAATTTAGATTAGATATGAGGAAGAAATTTTTCACGTTGAGGGTGGTGAGGCACTGGCACAGGTTATTCAGAGAGTTGTGGCTGCCCCGTTCCTGGAGGTGTTCAGGGCCAGGTTGGATGGGGCTTTGAGCAACCTGGTCTAGTGGGAGGTGTCCCTGCCCAGGGCAGGGGGGTTGGAACTGGATGATCTTCAAGGTGCCCTCCAACCTAAACCATTTTTGTGATTTTTTTTGATTTTGATTAGTACAGATCTCATGAATACACAAGCAGTTAATGTAAGTAATGTTTTCTTTGGGAGTGTAACTTGATGCAGATCTCTTCTGTTTAGAAGGTAACTCTATGCACTCCATGAATATATGTGGGTAAGGCTTTTGAGAGAAATGAAAGGGAAGACAGGCTAAAGAAGCAGGGTAATGGCTGGTCATTGGCTGGAGGATGCTGAATTTGCTTGTGGTGTTCAGACTGGTATCGTGAAGTGAGGCATAACTCTAATAAATGCATTTGTGGATAGAAATCTGCTAATGTGTTTACAGTCACAGAAAAGACAACATTTTTTGGCTCTGTTCATATGTTTGTGAGTCATTATGATGTGTTTAATTATAGCTTGTAATGTGTAGAGTATCTTAGGTCTCTGCAATGGGCTGGCTGCAATGGAAATTCAATAGTTTGGCTTAGAAATTCATTCATAAATAAGCCTTTCTGTAATTTGAGTGCATTTAAAACCCTTTAGAGTCTCTTTTCTCATTTGAGCTGGGTTAGGAACTGTAAGATGTAGGACAACCTCTTTTTTTGTTTTCTTTGTTTCATTGGCAGTAACTTTTAATACCTTACCGCTTGGGTTTGTAGGGATTGAAAGGGGCTTTTAGGCTTTTGTACCTCAAGGCCTTTAAGCTTTTGCTTTTTTTTTTTTTTTTTTTTTTGAAAGTCACAGAAATCATATACTTTCCTTATTTCTTCTGTAGGTCAATAACGAATTCTGAGTTTGTGGTTTGCTTGTTTCTGCGAGTATGAAAAGTGAAATTAGGACAGCCTGTGTGCATGTGCATACTTGATTCCATTGTGTTAGAGAATTACTTTTCCTTATTAGTTTTTTACTAAAACATTACTGTGTGTATAATAAATGTTGAAGTTAGAATTATTTGGTGAGGGTGGAAAAATAATGGGGACGACTTTGTCTCAAGGTTTCTATTGGAACTGCAAGTCCCATCGCTGTGTAGCCTTGAGCACAGAATTGTCTGCAGTCCCCTCCTCCTTACCTGCGGGCAGGTCACGTGTAGCCTGCCAGACAGCAATCCCAAACTGGAGGCTGTGGTCTCTGTGGAAGCCTGCCCGAGTCTGTCAAGTTTGTTAGCTCGTGTCCACTGTCCCGTGAACTGAGAAGTGGTTTCTGCATCCTAGATGGAGCAGCGCTGAAGGGGTAGTGCAGGGACAGCTGAAGTGGATTCAGAAGCAGTGGTCTTAGTGTGTTTTTCCCAGTATTACAGTGTATCCCTAAATGGCATGAGGTTTTCTTGGTTTGGTTTTTGCTGGGGTTTCTTCTGTGAGATACCTGGCCTGATTACTCGGATGATGGGCAGCCTCAGACTCGCCCCTCTACCTGCCTGAACTTTGATTTCCCAGCCCAAAAAACGTTATGCATGAAATAGCCGCTGTTAATTTACTTACAATTTTACTAAGCTTGAATGAGCATCCTCTGGGATACCACTTTAATGAAATCCATATTGTTGTTGAAATACACAAGTCTCACTGAATATTCTTGATGCAGAAGCAGAAAGGAGGGTTTTGGA